>NC_139454.1:15113184-15741798 GCF_963924565.1 Ascidiella aspersa | reverse complement strand
ACAGTGACACACTAACTAATTTTTCATCTGGCAGTTTGTTTCAAACACATTCATACTTTCAAGGAAATGCTGAATTTATACAAATATTCCTGTACTGTGATGAGATCGAACTATGTAACCCTCTTGGTTCCTCACGCAAAAGGAATAAATTATTCTGTGTATATTTTACTGTTGGTAACATACCTGCTAAATTTAGATCTTCTTTAAAAAACATCTTTCTAGCTTTGGTAGTGAATTCCGCCCAGGTTTCCAAGGTTGGGTACGAAAAAGTGTTAGCTCCACTGCTAGAAGATTGCAAGCAACTTGAAACCAAGGGCATTTTAGTAAACAGAAATGGCCATCCAAAACTAATATTTGGAACTATTGCTATTATGTCTGCGGATAATCTTGCTGCACATGACATTGGAGGATTTTCAAGATGTTTTAGCAGTGGACGGATATCAAGATATTGCATGTGTTCATACAAAAATTTTAGAACAAAATTTGATTCTTATGAGTGTACATCTCGTACACCGACTACTCATGACACATACGTAAAGGATGTTTCCAATGATCACACATTGTTACAAGTATACGGAGTACGAGGGGATTGCCCATTGCATCAACTTTGTGGTTTTCATGTGACGCTTTGTCTTCCTCCGGATGTGATGCACGACTGCTTGGAAGGTGTCATTCCAGCTACTTTAAAAGCAATGTTTAGGCACTTTGCTACATCAAGAATATGCTCTTTTAGCAAACTAAACTCTTTGATTAAATCATTTAAATTTGGAACAACTGACAAAACTAATAAACCTAGATGTTTACCCAATGATGTAGTCCGCAGTGATGGAAAGGTTTCTTTAAGTGCAAGTGAAACTTGGTGTTTGTTTCGATTACTTCCTTTTATTATGGCAAACTGTGTTCCAGAAAAGGATCCATTTTGGGGGCTGTATATTTTACTAGCACAAGTAATGGAGATTGTTATTGCACCAAGCATTAAAAAAGAATGGATACCCTACCTAAAGCATTTAATCAATGAATTTCTCAATTCATGTTTTAAATTAAGCCCTGACATACTTGTTCCCAAGTTTCACTTTCTCTTACATTATCCTGAGATGATTTTAAGGTTTGGGCCTCTTAGGAATTTTTGGTGTATGCGATATGAATCCTTTCATCGCCGAGTGAAAAATGTGGCTTTAAGGTGTCGCAACTTTAAGAATATAACCTTAACAGTGTCAAAACGGGTGCAAATGTTGAAGTGTTGGGAACTTAGTGGGAAGACTTGTCTTTGTGAAGATGACCAATATTATGGAAGGCAAATTGTTGAGGTTTCTGAGCTTCCTATGTATGTGCAAAAGTTTGTCACAAGCAAATGTGCTGGTATAGACTCAAAAAACTTACTAACGTTGTCAAGCGTTTCTTTAAATGGTAGAGTTCATTCTAATAATAGTGTGTGTATTATTGATGTTGTTGATGAAATCCCAGTGTTTGTTAAAATTGTTTACCTTTTACTTTTAAATAATGAATTAATTGTTTGTGGTATTTTTTTGACATCCATGTCATTTAACAAACCTATGCAAAGTTTTGAAGTGATCTGCACAGACGATGTAGTTTTTTTAAAAAAGGAGCAGCTTCCACACCATACTTTAGAGCAATACTTAATAAATGGATCACTGCATGTAAGGTTACGACATAGAATCGTCTAAATTTATACTTTAACTATGCTTGTTTGTGTTCTCATATAAAACCCTTGAGTTTTATTATATTTCAGGTGTAGTTAAAAAATTGTATTGTTGTCTGCCACAAAATAAGTTACCACGTTACATACAAAGACAGTAAAAGAATTATAAGCTGTGATTCATCAAAACTGGAATCATCTATAGCAAAATTGTTTGCAATTTCTTTATTTAAATTGCAAATATATAATCAACAATTTGAAGATTGGGTTGATGTGGAAAATGATTTGCCTTCGTCAGGCAAAATTTTGGTTCAAGGTACGTTTTGCTGCTCCTATATAAATAAATAGAGTACAATAAGCACCGTAGGCATGAAGTAACCTGTGAGTAATATTAATTACAGTAACAGTTTTGATATGTTTACAGGGTTGCCACACCATAGAATCTTTAAAATGTGTTGAATTGAATCGCATTTTAAATAGTTATTAAAAAAACTTTGCTTTTTAAAAGTTTTTTTAATTTTTTGATGTCCGCTAAGTTATGTATTTAAAAAGTGTCGTTAAAAATAATGAACTATTTTTTATTTTTTTGACAATGGCAATTATATTTTTTTTTGTTATTTTTTTAAATTATAAAACGTCAAGCGACCTTATTTCAAAGTCTTTGAAAGGCTATAAACCATTGTTTTTATGAAATTGTCTAGCAACCCTGATTTACCGATTGAAATGTTTCTATAATATTAATAATTATATATACAGTATATATAAATAATGTCTGCTTTAGTTGACTATTAAAATGTGTTGAGCAGGCCACTATAGTTAATTTGCTTGGTGATTTGTCATTTAAGAATGCAAAGTAAAAACAAATATTTTTGCAGTGCTAACTTGGTTTTGTTACTTTTAGAATGTGATCTTCAAAGAGAAAGTAGTCTTTCAGACACATCTGTGTGTGAAACATCCATAGAAAGCAGTAGCAGTGCAGCCAATTTATCTGTTTCTTCAACAGAGGACTGGTTCATTAATTTTAAGTTGCCGGATTTCCCAAAGTTTGTGGTTGAGGTACTTGCTACAGCCACCTCAACCACAAACATTCCGAAAAACATTAGAAATAAAATTGTTCAAGTTCTGTGTGACACTATATCTACACATGACATGTAAGCATAGCGTTTTATATTTCATCTTCTTTCTTATGATAGTTAGAAAATAATGCAGCCTATTACTGTAATATAATTTCTGTGATGTTAAAGCTCTTAATAGTATTTATATTTATTTGACCCATTTATTGGTTTGCAATTCCAGGTATCCAGCACCAATTCAAATTCGTCACATCCTGCTAGATCTTGTCAGAAAGTACCCGGTGCTAAAGGATAAACATTCAAAATCACCGATTGTATGTCTTTGTTCTTTAGGTATATATATATATATATAGTCTGGTAAATTTTTCTGATGCATTGTGTTATTTAGGGAACATGGGTTGGAAGTTTAAGACAGAGACTAAAGGACATGCGTCGCCCTCTACATTCTAATGCACAAGTACAAAAAATGAAAATAAAATATGGGGTAAGAAAGAGTGACGAAGAAGAACTCTTTTCGCCAAGACCCAAGACACAAAAGGTAAATTAACGCAAAAAATATTTGTTAAAACACATATTTTTTACTTTTTTGTTTTAATTCTAGCTTGGTGAAGATATTTTAGAAGACGAAGAAAGCATAAAATGCCATATATTGGTAATGAAGGGGGAGTTAAAGAAAACAACTCCAAACACAGATCTTATTAAGGATAGGATGCAACGGACATTTAATATAAGACGAAAAATGGTCCTTCAGAATCATCCGATTTCTGAAATTATTAAAGAGTTTCCTGCTCTGAACAGCACAGTAATGGTATGTATAATTCTGTGTATATTTAATTTGAGTTTCCAGAATTTGTTTTAAATCTTATTTTTTCAGCACAGTAATGGTATGCATATTTACTTATATATTCAACGAAGTAATAAATCTTGTTTTATGTAGCTAATTTTGGAAGCTGAAACCATACTAACAATAAACATTTCTAAAAAAATGAATGAACTAAAAACGAGTGAAAAACTTGAACATCTTCAAAAATTTGTAAAACCAAAGTCTTTTCATCAATTGATTGACAAAGGTATGTTTCATAAAAATAAGTAAAACAGTATATAAAAAACAATCCATAATATATTTAACAAATTTATTTGATTTAATTAACTTTTGATTTAGATTCCTTGACAAAGACCTTGGTGCTATTGCCAACAATTGTAAAAGAAAGTTCAGACAATTTTGTAATTTTTGCTGATGTGAGTAATCAATCAATATGTGTGATAAGTTATGAATATTAATATCCTCTTTTGCTATTATGCATCTAATAACACCCTACCAAAAATTACGTTGTTTTTAAGAAGTATATTCTTGTGTTTTTAATTGAGGTTTTTTTTATATGCATATAACTGCTTTATATATTTTACTTTTGTTGTTTAATCAATAATCATCCACTTTTTTAGAATGACTTGCCGGATGTCCAGACTCCATACCCTATTGGAGTATGCAGCAAAAATGTTTTTTCACTCTATGTTGATGGGCAACCTTTGTGTTGCACAGAAGACATCGTTGAGGGTGTGGAAGCACTTTTGTCAAGCTATTGGTGCTTCAACATTACATTTCCTAAACCTATCACAAAAACCTTGCAACTACTAAGCTGTTTGTTAGGAATTTCTATTGAACGAGTTAACACCAGTGTACAGCGTATTTTAAATGGCCTCTAAACCCACTTCATGTTGTTAAAACAGCACCACCTTTGTAATTAGCTTACTTTTCTTTCAGCTAATGTGTAATTAGGCTTCCATAAGAAACAAAGTTATTTATAATATTAACTTCCTGATACACCCAAATGCTATAAGGTCTGGTCTCACATGCTTGTGGTCTCAAACAGGACAGGGACTCTGTTAACCATATTTTTATTTTATTGTGACGCTATACATAAATAGCTTGTACCAAAAAATGCTGCTGTGCCATTATCATTGAGTATTTCAATGCTGTCTATGATTTCAGTTCTTTTTGTCTATGATTTCAGTTCTTTTGTTTACCTTTATTCGTTAGAAAATGTTATAAGCCTCAACAGATAAGGTTTTCTACCCCTGATTTAAATGTTGCATTCCTGTCTGGTTTATTGTTGTACATAATTTGCTTAAGCCACTCAAAAAAGCAAGCACTTGCTTACATACTAACTAGATCATAATTCTGTAAATCCGATTTCTAAAGGGTTACCTTGTGATGCACCATTATTTTTAGCATATAAATCCTAATTTGGTTAAAGCTGCTTTTTGCTGCCAAGTTGAACTAATTTTCTTACGAGCTTTTCTGACAATATTGATAGATTGGTGCTCCCAAAGTATAATTGTATTATTATTTTTTTATGCTGTTGCTTGAACATTATAGACAGTGCAGGATTATTTGTCTTGAGAATACGTGGTGAATTTTAATATTGTTTGTTCTTCGTTGACACTTGTTGTACGGTAGCATGCTGTTATATGTCATTTTTTTAATGGTACTGTAACTTCTCTCATTTCAGTGCTTATGTTCTGCTATTTTAATAAACTAATTTTGTTTTTAGAAAATAGTTGCTGTTTATTGCGTGTAAGGTATTATGGGTGTTTGATTCCACGCAAGTGTGCGCAATTTCCACCGAGGCTGGTGGTAGACATTGTGGTGGAGAGCTACACCTAAAAATAAAAGGGTGTAGCTGCCCCACCCAGGGGTGTTTCTGAAGGCCCGCCCTTTCTGGTGGAAATTTCCACCAGAATCAGTGGTAAACATTAGGGTGGAAAGATCCACCCTGATTTAAAAAGGTGTTGCTATACCACCCTAGGGTGTTTTCGGGGGCCCGCCCTTTTTGGTGGGAATTTCCACGGTTTTGATTTACAGTGCATGGGGAATCTGGTTTTGTCGCAAGTCATAGTTCCGCCAACTTAATCCAATTAAAAGCATTTTTTCAAACTTGCGTGCATGGTATATTCGGGATATTCGAGATATTAATTCTTAAAATGTTTTTTTTATTATATAAATTAATTCACATTCGACTTGACGTATACCGTTTTTTTTTAATTCTACTCTCGTTCTCATACTATAAATTTCAGATTTTATTTTAAATGCTTTTCATACTCTTCGTTAACCTCTACAACTTTAAGTGACCGTATTAAGTACCTTGATATCTATTCAAGCTAGTACAGTTTTAAATCCAAGGGCTTTACTCTAAAATCGCGTGTAGCAGGTGCATCATAAAAAGGCGCCAACTCAAGTACCTTTTCAGTTTGTCTTTCAGATTTTAACGATCTGTACAATACTCGAAACTAAAGCTATTTGAAGAAGGTACAAATAGCCTCAGCTTAGCATGTGACTTCAAGTTAGTCTAGGCTACAAGGACGAGAAGACTCCATCTGGGATAACCACCACCAAGTAAAATTATAATAAATTTATTAACCAACGCATCATATTGTGGCAGGGCTACCCACTAGGCTTGTTCCGCCGCCGTGTAAGTATTTTTTTTTTGATAAAAAAAGTTTAATGGATTTGCACAGAAGTAATTTAATTTATGTCCAAATCAAGCGAATGTGTTGAGAGTACGTTATAACAGAGGTGGTCGGCAACCATTTCCTAGTCGCGGTCCAATGACAAACTCACAATCAAGACAAAACTGATTACCTAAGGTAGTGGTTCTTAACCGGGAAGAAATCGATCATGGATTTGCCAGCTTGGCTACTAATTTTTAATAGTTTTTAGGTTGATGGACTATATAACTATAACTTTTTCTGACAGATTAGGGATGTTTAGTCGGAACAATATGGTTTAGTTAGAAGTTATAATGCACATGGGTTGGACACTAGGGTAAAGTTGTGAACATGTTTTAGCAGAAGTACGATTTTTTCGAAGATCTTACAGAAACAAACGATAAAAGTTATCGGCGTTTAACTATTTTATATAGTTTTTGCTGAACAATCCGGTTTCAAAACCTCGTTTAAACAGTAACTAGTACTCCATATAGCTAGGCTTGCAAATTTCCCGCAGCTTCACCAACATACATTTAAGGGCAGTCGTTCTCAACCGGGGTGCTGAGAGATACAATTGGTTTGTAAAGATAAAGAGTGGAAAAATCAAATAATAACTTCTTACGTTATGTAGAGTTTGAAGTGCGTTTTTCCAGTTTAGTTTATTGGGACATTCTAGGATGCCGCAAACTATGTGATTTCTGAGGGGTGCTACTAGCGATAAAAAGTTTAAGAAACATTAATTTAACGGAAACTTCCCAAACTTCATGCATAAAATATATTGGATTGCCGGAGATTATTGAAATAAGTATCCATTTGATATACACTCTAAGCTGCTCGCTATCGCTAAGTTTCATCATTAAGTTGGCCATTTTATTGTGACGACTCCATAGCGCCAACGTGCGTAAACAAACGATTACGATGTTGCAGCAAGGCGATCCTTCTTTAGAGGGCCCATAAAGGCACGCTTCTCCTCGTGGGTCTGGAAACGACCGTGACCGAATTTAGATGCGGTATCGATCCACTTCAAATTTATCTTCTCCAAAGCAACGCGCTTTGTGTGGGTAATGAGCGACTTTCGCAGAGTGAGAACCCGCTTTTTGGGACCAATACAACATCCTTTGATCATCACAAAGTCGTTTTTGACTTCACCGTAATGCGGAAAACCACCCTATTATTAAAAATAAATGTTAGTTTTATAGAAGACTTCTATTTTTCTCAAGTGCCTGCCTTACCATCGGTGTAATACTTTTGTCGGTCAGATCGGTTTCAGTGGATGCGTTATTTTTTATAAGCTTTCCACCCTCCTTGTGAATGCCAGCTCCAATTCTGTAAATCTTCTTGTTGATCTCGGTACGATGGTGGTAGCCCTTTTGACCTAGTGGAAACAAGTTGCGTTTTTATAATAAATCTACAGCTTAAATACTACCACAGACAGTATTTATCAATATTTTGCAAGAATATCAAAGCATAATATACCCTTAGTAGCCCTTCCTACTTTTTCTTTACATTCTAGCCACACAAAAGCTAAGAAAGTGCTCCAATTAATTTTGATTAGGCTAAGGTGCAAACAAAGAGTTTTATTTAAGCTATGGGCAGATAAAAAAGTTGAAGAATACTGTTGGTGCTATATAGGGTTCTATTGTTTTAGTTAATCAACCCATTCATAATTGTAATTTTCTTACTGCGTTTTACAGGTGCAAACCTTAAATAACCAAAAAAAAGAAAAGAAATTGTTTGTTATCATTACATGGTCATTGGACACAGAATAAATGTAACAATTTGAATTGTTAAATTCAGAATTCTAACACACACAACTGAACAGTGCATAACATTAATGGATTTAAAACACCTTGGTTTGCGTTAGTAAATTAAAATTAACATACCAGATCTGGCAACAGAATATGCAACTCTGGCAGGATGCCAAGCCCCAATGCAAGCAACTTTGCGAAGACCCTTGTGTGTCTTACGAGGCAGTTTCTTGGTATGCCAACGAGATGTAACTCCTGTAAATGTCACAAATATTAAGATCCAAACCAATTTTTTACTTCCTAAAAAACTGATATTATAGGATACTGCTTTTATGTCAGAAGGAAGGCAGCATTGTTGGTTTCAACAGAAACATATTCAGGTTGCCCCGGCAAGGGCAAATCAATGCGCATCATCATGCATTGCACAAACTAATTAATCTTTAACATTATTGGAAAATAGTCGTACCCTTTTCTCCATGGCCCTTGTTAACACCAATAACGTCAATCATCTCATCCTTATTGAACACACTTGACACAGAGAATGGCTTTTCCAAGAGATCCCTAGCATAATCAACCTTATCAGCAACAGTGCCTCCATTAACTTGGATTTCCATGATATGGGATTTCTTCTGTCTCAATGGAAGGAGCTTCATCTGAATAATGATAATAAACTAACTATAATAATATTAAAGAACGCAAAAATATATAGTATAACATAAAAATATTCATCAGTAAGTGCATTTTCTGTTCAATGCACCACAAAGGATGCTCCTACAAGAGGTGTCAGTGCAACTCATCATATGAAATATGTGATTATACACACAAAGCATAAAAAATATCATACCTGAGTGTGGGCAATCACACGGATGATTTTGCAGTATTTCTTCAGTTGACTGAAATCTCTATCAATCTGTCGCTTGCCATCTTCATCTTGCCACTTACGACAAGCTTTGGTAAATGCCTTCTTCTTGCATGAATACCTGGTAAGTCATCAAACCACAACCTTTGGTATCTGCAGATTGGACCATGCCTCATCTGCATTTTTTTAGCAGAGCGGAGACAATGGTCCAGAGGGATTTTGTGGGCACAGTCTTATGCAAAACAATTAATTGTTTAGCATGTTTGTGTAGCCCAACTGTTCACCCTGAAGCTGCATGGCTCATCAGTAAACATACTGAGAGGAGCAAGGAATGTATTACAGTAAAAGTTATTCTGAGAACTTATAGAAATAACTTACTTTTTACTTAACTTAACTTCAGAGTTAAAGACGAATCAGCATGCAAAATTCAGACCGCCCGTCTTGGTTATCATCACCAGTAAAAATTTAAATACACTACACAACATTTACTCACCAGTTCTTATAAAAGCGACGTTTGCACTCATCACTAAGATGTTCAGCAAAGATTGTTTTCAGAGTTCGCAGACCACGTGGTGTCTGAATGTAGCCAATCACACCAACCACAATCATTGGAGGGGTTTCCAAAATAGTAACTGGTTCAACCACCTCTTTCTTATTAACCTCTGGAAGAAAAAAAATTATTAGTTCTTGTCTACAAGTTAAATAAATTTTTGACTAGTAGGAACAAGAATCCGTATGTTTTGAGGCTTGAAAGCACCATGCAACAGATGCAGTATTTATATGTTAGCCCTGGCCGTCAAATCACAGCGTAAGGAATTCACTACACCAGCCTACAGTGGCATGTCTACTCTAGGGGAGGAGAGGGTGGAATTCAGGCATAACTTTTTTCCAAGCACTAAGTGTTTTTTTTTTAATTAAAAACACTAAACATTTATGTTAATGGAGGCTTTAATATAGCAGATTAATTTTGGCTCTAAAACTTAGATGTTTTTACTGGCATTTTTTCAAGGTTTATTTTTATAATACAATTAACATGGAATTTTTTTAAACCAAGACAGAAAAGTTGACGGTATAGAATAAACCGGGGTGTAACTGCCTAATAAGAAAAAGCCATATTTTGATTATTTTTTTCCCAACCCTGGTGATATGGGAATCTGAAATACGCGTTACATCAGATTGGAAACTTTGGATTTTGCGCAGGGTAGACAATTTTCCAGCTTGAAATGCGCAGATGTAACAACATTAGTTCTGAAATTTGCATGACTGAAAATGTAGTACAATGACAACCATTAGCACAACAAAGTTTTATGCTTTGGGTGAAATTTTTGAGGTTGGCCACATTTTACGTTGATTTTACACGAAATGCGCGGCTATGACCAGACTTGGACAACTAGATTTATTTCAGCTTTTTTAAATTAGATTAGAATTAAAATTAAGAGCATTTTAGTTTTTCCAAATTAGAATTAGACCGTTTTGAGTTTTTTTCAAATTAGATTAGAATTACCGAATTCCTAAAAAATCATTTCAACTAGAATTTGAACAAGTATCACATTTAGCTTTTACAACCAATTTAATTTAATCACAATTTATTCTTATAAGAACGTGAATGGTAAATATGTGTGCTAATTTGTATGAATTTTTAGCCTGTAAAAGTTACATACAAGTCGTTCCAACCAGAAAATTTTAATTGAAATTCTGTGTTTGAACTGAGAGACTAAAAATGCCGTTGGACAAAGTAGCATTTTTGGTAAAATCCGAATTAGATTAGAACTAGAATTAGAGCAAACAAGCAATACACAAATTAGATTAGAAGTAGAATTAGCCGCATTTTGCTCTAATTCAATGAATTAGAAAACTAGAATTATCTAGTTGTCCAAGTCTGGCTATGACGCAGCTGAGTGAGAACAGCGCCAGGATTTTAGTCCTTCCCTCTTTGAAATCTCAGTAAATATTGATCAAAATTAAAAACGTTATTGCTACAATGTCACACCGGCAACATTGCACCTTGCATTAAAAAAGACATCTGACGCTGGTGCTTATAGCTGCCATTGCCTAATCACCGCTCATGTACGTTGTTTCATTTAGCAGCTCGCCTGTCACTGACTTTAAAACATATATCAGCAAATTTTTTGATTAAGCATCATTAATTTTGCTGATACAGTTTGTGATTGGAACATCAGAGGCTGTTCTGACACTGCAATTGTATAGCGTTTCAAATTTACAGGACTTAAATGCGTCAACGAGGGGTTGCACTTATCTAGCATTGAATGTTATCCCTTTATAATGACCAAAATCCATAGTTAAATCTGTATCATTATTGTATTGGTACGTTTACTACAAATAAAAATGAAGCCTACTTACTTGATCCAGGTCTGTCAACCTCCCGAACAATGTGTGTCATGCCAGCTTTATAACTGATAAAAGCAGTTAAATGGCATGGTTTAGCAGGGTCATCTCTAGGAAAGGCTTTCACCTTGCCCCTGTGCCTTGAAGACCGCTTTCTCGGTAGAAAGCCAAGAGATCCATGACGTGGCGCAGAAAACTTTCTATGAGACTAAAAAGAAAATATAGAAAAATTACTTCCATAAAATAGTACAAGGGGTTAAGAATATCGATTTCATAATCACAAACTGGAAGAATTAAGTATATCAAGACTCACCATAATCTTAATGTTAACCTTCACTCTAATCCAAATAACACTGGATGATAACTAATTATTTGGACCTTGGCAAAAAAATCCTCACTAATATAGTTTATAGAATTGTTATGTCAGACATTGATGCGTTCAACTATTAAATCAACAAACATTGTTTGGGTTAGTCAAGTATTATAAGCTAAATTTATTTCCCAGTTTTGTTTTATTCCATGATTTACCCTCCTATAAAAATCACACAGCTATTTGAAGGCTTGTGTGGCGTTATTGTGGTTAAAATATTACTCGTCTGATGTGAAAAAATGAAAGTAGTTGGTTTGGATAGCAGCAAGAGTATTGGGCCCTGGTGTACAATCCTACCACAATGAACATTCTTTGGGTTAGCGTTTGGGCAAGGGTGGGTCAAGTATTTTTAATAAATAATGATTATAATAATACTGGACCCAATCACAACCAAAGCTAACTCTTACCCTAACCCAAATATTGTGCTTTGCTTTAATTGTTTCAATGCTGTGGTAGGATTCTAGACCAGCGCGTAGTATTGGATAAATCTTTGGCAGTCTCAAAATTATATAATGCAGTCGGCATCTTCCAGTATATTATCAAAGAGCGACGAAATTAAGTATGGGAGAATAAATGTCGCTGGTCTAGAACCTTACAACAACAAAACATTATTTTGGTAGGTTATGCAATATTATTAAATAAAAAAGACGCTGGTCTAGCATCTTACCACAACGCAAATGTTTTGGGTTAGCGATCGTGGTCAAGGTGGGACATGTATTATTATTAAACACCCAAACTCGTACCCTAACCCGAATATTATACGTTGATTTAATAAATGTGGTAGCCACAAACGAACATTAATATTTTGGCTAAGTTGCGCAACATTAATTAACATTTAATATAATAATATTTGCCCTAACCTCAGTCAAACACTTACCGTTACCCTAACCCAAATATTGTGAGTTGCAACAATTAGTGTTTCAACGCGGTGGTAGGACACCGCCCAAACAATTAATATGGGAGAACAAATATAATAATAATACTTGCCTCACCCAAATACTGACCGTAACTAATATGTTAGCAATATAACCCGGGGACATAAACGTGGTAGGATTGGGACAAACATCGCAAAAGCACACACTTGATTTCACTATACATGTACATGCCAAAATATATCGAAAATAGGCGCTGGTCTACAATCCTACCACAACGAAACGCCATTTGGGTTAGGGTGCGGGTTAGCGTTTGGGTTAAGGTGGGTCAAGTATTATTATTAAATAAAGAATATAATAATACTTGACCCACCCACACCCAACCGCTAACCCGCATTCTAACTCAAATTTTGTGCCTTGATTTTAGAACTGTGGTAGGATTCTAGACCAGCGCCCGAAAATATTTTAACACAAAAAACATTCTAAACTTAAACCGCTAGTTATTAAAATAAGTTTATATTTTGTCCGTTTAATTCTTTAACAAAGGCGATTTCTTTGGATAAAATTTACACCCACCATCTCTGACGACTGCCAAATTGAAAAGAGGTAAGAATGCAACACGTTTTGTAAGAATAGCTAAACTGGTCACGGAACGATAGTTATGACGAAATATTTTAATTAAATTTGGGGATGTTTTAATTTAAACGAAAACTTATGTTTTTTGTTTCTTTAAAAAACGTTTTCTGTCATGCTCGTTATATTTAAATAAGTCAGTAATGGTGACGTTTATTTAAGTCAGGCTCATATGATTAAAGGTGAATAAAATTAGCATCTTCATCAACACATTTTTTAGCCTTACGGCATGGCAACTATCCCGGCGATGAACATGTCGGAAGATTATATTTTCAAACACATTAAGCCATTCACGACGGAGTGGCTAGCAAGGCCAGGTATTGCAATTTCAGAACTGAACGAAGCACTCTCGGAAAATTGGAAACGAATTGAGGAAGATTTGGAACTGCTCTCGGAGGAAGAGACCCTTGCTGAGATGGGAACAATGCTTAAAGCGCTTCTTAAACACAGTAATTTTTTCAAAAAAAAAGATGAAAAGCAGTTAACCTCTTTTAAAGCCCTCAAAAAAAATGTCAGCGATTAAGCAAATGAGGCATTTATCAACCAGGCAGTGGATGTTAATTGGTGCTTCTTTGTTTCTAATGGCAATCCACTTAAAGATTGTAAAGGCCGTCTTCAAAGACCTGCCTACAGTTGCAGATCTGTCAAAAGACAATCCAAATCTCGAACAGTTCAAAAAAGGACCTATCTTCATATTCGGAAGCCGCCAAGAAAGACGTCAACTCCAGACTTACAGGGGAACAGCCGCACAGGTCTACGATACGGTCTTTGCGGGAAATTTCCACACAAAGAAAGCGAAGTAAATCTCAAGAAAGCAGCCAAAGTTTGTTTTCCGCGTACAACCCGGAAACTTGCGAGCCATCAACTCCTAAAAAGAAACATTAGTTAATTATGGTAAATCAATTCATTGTGTTGTGCCGTCCGTTTGTGAAAATAAAGTTCAACCTAAAATGCCTTTCAGTTCATTAGAAAAGTATTTTGTGAGCCTAAAAAAGCAACGCAAAATAAAATAGGTAAAAATATCAGGAGAAACTTAGTTTAGGATGTGTGCATATCAAAGGTATATCAAAACTCAACATAAAAAGAACACTATGATGTTTTAAACATTCTCTCAATGCTGTAGGAACCAATTGTTTTTCAAATAAACGAAAAATCTAGAAACATAACCTGTGTCTAAACTTTCACAAATGGAGGCTGCTCAAACAAAGCAAAACATTTTTTTTTCATACATGACATAGTTACAAACGCGCAACCAGCAGGAAGCACATTGCAATCAAATCAAATAATGACCTATAACTCTCTGTTTTGTCTTGTGACTTGTTGAGTACTTCGACACAAGTTTAGGCCATATGTAAAATTAAACCGATTTTTGATTCAGTATGTACAGAGAAATTTTGGTAATTTATTTTACAATTTTCATTCAACAAAAATAAAGACTTAATTTTAAAAACATTTTAGTTATTGAAAAAAAAGTTTTCAACAGAAGACAACTTTGTAATGCATTTCTACATACAAAAAGCTTGGATGACACAAGCCAGACATCCCTGCATGAAGGGTGGGCTCGGGTGGGGTTTGACTCGATGCAAGAAGAGCAAAGAGTTGTGTTAGGTTATATTGCCACCCCTGAGCCCAATAATGTCTTCAGAAGTTTTGAATTGAGTCTATGTTTTTAATATGATATTCAAACCATTTTGATATTGTCATTTTTTTTCCATCAACAAAGTTTAAAATAATGTAATTTTTAATCTCACAAATGGGGCGTCGAGAAAACGTCGAGTTTGTAGAGGTAGGTGATTGTGAGAATCATTAAATGTCTTTTTTGCCTCGGTGTATCAAACTACAAGGTAGATACTGCCTTCAAATTGAATTGTTCATCTTCTGCTTCGTATTAAGCCTTATAGCTCAGAAAACAACCATTCGACTTATGTTGTCTGCGTATTGGGCATTCTTTATTGATTGTGCACACTATTTATAGACGAAAATCAGTTAGAAAATTTCTGTGGAAAGAGGAAGGATTTACGTAGTCAATTCTTACAACATTTAACAAAAAATCACGTGACAAAGGGCGTTACCTAAAAAACTTTTTCTATACATATCTCTGACGTGAAAATACAATTTCTACGTCAAAAATTGCGACTGCAACATAGGGCTGCTTCAGACAAATAAAAGCAATGTACATTTCACGAGGCTGCGAAAATATAAGTTTTGTTTACACCACGGCGCTGGACGGCGCTCTAAAACATATGTTATTTTTATGAAACGGATGCGCGTGAGATCAGATACAGCTCTGACGCATAAAATTGGTGTCAAACAGCTTTCGTTGCAAACTTTTGCCGCAATGTTTTTTTTAAAAACAAACAATCTTTCTGTTTTTTTTAGTATTTTTCCATGACGAAACATTAAACGGTGATCAGCGATAAAACAAAGAATTTTCTTTGATAAATAACAATGTGATGACGTGTCGCTACAAGTTTAAATCATGTATAATGCGACACCAGGCAAAATACGATGTCTAGGGGTGCGGAATTGGCAAGTGGCCCGATATGGAATGAGAAAGGTCCTTCTGGAATAAACTTATCAATCACATACTACAGTCTCTACACGTTGCGGCAGTAGCCTATTATAGAAAGTTTTAAAACATAGGCAGGGCCGGATTAACCAATAAGGCTATAGCCTTAGGCCCTGGAAAAATTCGGCCCTCAGTTAGTTTTTTTTGTTTTCAATAGTTGGCAATGGTTTTTAATTCAATATTTTGTTTTCAATTCAAAACAGTGGCGTCTGATTTCACACCATTATTAAGCAATTTTTGCGAATTAGATTTGGCAAATTGTTACATTATCATTGAATTATTGTCAATAATTTTTTTCCTTTTACGAAATTGACTTATATCTGTAGTTGGAATGACAATCGTTTTTTTATGTTAGTTGTTAGTCAGAGCAGTCCTTCGCAACCTTTCACTTGCAGCACCTCCCGGCACACCTACGAAGCAGAAAAACCTATGAAATTAAATGGGGAACCTATGAAATTAAATGCACCTACGAAGCAGCAAAACCTATGAAATTAAATCTTGACGTCATAAGACAACTTAACTTATAAACACCCGCTCTTTGAGAGTAAACTCGTGCGTAAATATGCAAGTAAATATCGCCATGCCGTATCATGACATGGTACGACACCTTTGGGCTGAAATATGTCCTTAAAAAGGTCCGCAAAAACACACATTTAGAAAAACACCAATCTTGCTTAACAATAATGGTGCACAAACGTGTTCGACGGATGTTGAAATGCGACATTAGACTCGATTATAGTTTTAAAATATATAAGATTAGGCCTACATCAAACACTGCGAGTTCTACACGTTTTGATGATGGTGAAAACAATTGTTTTAAATAAAGGCTACTGAGAGTGAGAATAAGTGATGGGCGGCACCTAAACATCAGGCGGGCCGCATAGCGGCCCGTGGGTTGGACATCCCTCCTCTAGAGCATCCATAATCTCATCAAAACCTGCGTGAAGTGCCTTTACAGCAGCGTGATGTGCGCTCCTTGGCGTATCAATCACTCGCTTCAGCGCGATTGGCGCATGCTTTAGAATGTCGCCCACCCCAGAAGGACATCCCATCTATGAGTAGAGGCAGCAAAAAAACATACAATCTTTCTAAAACAGCGAAAAATCTGTCGCTTAATTGCGACAATCCGACGGCATGAACACCTGCAAGATTTAGGGTGTGATTTCCACGAATAGTGCTTTTGGATTTATGTTTTTGATTTTTTGCTGAACTCCAGTATAAATTCCCGACATAGTTGGTGCGTTGTCGTAGCCTTGTCCCCTACACATTATCACATCTAAGTTGTTTAGTTCAAGTTCTAAAATAATATATTGAGAAATTTCAGCTGCCGTTTTTCCGCTTAACAAAAAGAAATTCAAAAACGATTCCTATAGTTGGGCATACTGTTTTTGATTGTTACATATCTGACTAAGAGTAATTTGATCAGTATGTGATATCTCCGGAGTACTGTCGCACATAATCACAAAATATTTAGCTTCGCGCACCTCTTTAAAAGCGATGTTTTTGACTTGTTTACTGAGAAGCAAAATAAGCTCATTTTGAGGGAAAAAGATAAGTATGAGTACGGGACTATATTTTGCCAGAAGCTTCACCTTCTCTAAAAAATTCCCTTGGTTGTTGGATTCAAAAGCTTCACGATATCCTCGAAAAGGAGGTTTGCTTACTTAGAAATAATATGACATCAACAACGCTTTCTAAAATTGCTTTCCACTTTTTTCGCTCTTTATCCTTATGTTTCTGCATGATCTTGTCAATTGTAGTCTCATTGCAAGCTCTTTCCATTTGTTTATGCATTCTTTGTGGATTTTGGAATTCTCATGCTCAAATATGCGTGGATTTTAATGCCAAAAAATATTGAAACATTTTGTGATAAATAAAGCATAGCCAGTAAAGTGGAACAACTTACAATAGTAACAATACAATCCAGATTCCTTTTTCAAATATAATAAACAACTTCTCAAAATTCTGTCACCGTTTTTGAGTATTTTATAGAACCATTCTTTGGAAACACTTCTTCGCTCAAGCTTAGTGCTATCTCCAAATTTAATTATTATGCTGCTGGAACCAAATGGGCCATCCTTGTTTTGATACTTATCTGGTCCTGCTTTGACTAGCTCAACTTTCAAATGGTGATCTATAAATTCAGGCCAAGAGGCCACATCATTGAGCAAATTGTTGACTAGTGCAACTGCTTCGTCGTTATTTTCACCTTCGTCTCCATAACTGCATGGCAATGCATGATTGATTTCATTGGTATTACTTTTGATAAACCCTGTTTCTTGCGTTTCTGTTTAAGCGACCAATACTTTACGTAAAAATGCAAATTTAAATACTAGTCACTTTCGTTGTATTGCTTGCGATTTCCCGAGTGTGTAAAATATCTTGCTTAGAATAGGGCTACCATATTTTTAGCACCCATAAAGAGTACATAATTTTGCCTGCAAGTAAAAAAAAGTAGAATGGTTACGTTTAAGAAAATCGTGCCATATCCACAAGTAATGCATTCAGCTTCGAAATTAATATACGTCCTTTTCTAAAACAAGGATACTTTTGTCGTAGCCCATTGTGGTGACCTAGGGATTGCTAGGTTTTTATGAACTGAATTTAAACTAAACATTACCTGCAACACAACATGTCACAAATAAACACGGCGTAATACATAACATAGAATAAGGTACATGGCACAAATTTACCACATTTTTCCCCTCTAAATAATGAAAGTACACTGTACACCCAACAAAAAAACATTGTTTCATTTAAACAATTTTAAGGGTTCATTTTTAATGAGTCCAATCCCCAAACCGTGAAGGGGGTTTATGAATTCTGGATGAACGCCTCACTTGCAAACCAGTAGGCGAAGCAGGTGGAAACGCAAAAGGAGAAGGTGAAGTAGGAGGTAACTCATCTGTACCATGAGCCAAATCTTCTACCGATGATCTGTCCAATGCAGATTCTGGTGTAGTAACTGTAGATGGCCTAGTAGTATGGGGAGGCGAATTGGTAGAAATTGGGACTCCATTTTCAAGAGACTCGCCAAAGGATTCTGCATCTGGCAGTGGAGGGACTTCATGGTCTTCAGGGCAAGGAGCTAAATCCTGCACAGACACTGTCGATTCACGCCCCCCTGGAAGCCGAATATGTGCAAAACTTTGATTGGCTTCCAGCAAGTCTACCTCATCAACTAAGGGATCTCCTTTATTTCGCACAAATCGTCTCATCAAAACTTTTCCAGGCTGGAGCAGCCATGATGGTAATGATCTTCCCAGCATAGTTCTTCGTCCGAAGTTTAAGAAACGCTCATGAGGGGTTTGGTTTGTTGAGGTGCAAAGCAGAGATCTTACGGAATGAAGGGCCTCCACTAAGATTTCTTCCCATCTATCTTCTCCCAGACCCCTGTCCTTTAAAAGGAGTTTAACTGTTCGCCATATGGTTTGGTTCACTCTTTCACATTGGCTGTTACCAGTAGGATGATAGGGAGTAGTCCGACTTGGTACCACTCCTCTATCGGTCAAAAACTTTTTAAATTCACCAGAAGCAAAGGCTGTGCCCCGGTCACTGTGGACGAAAGAGGGTAGACCAAAAAGAGCAAAAAGTGAAGTTAGCGAAGCTATGACGGTTTTCGTAGTCATGTCAGAACAGGGAATTGCAAAAGGAAAACGGGAAAATTCATCCACCACAAAGAGAATGTAATGTCTTCTACCCCTGACAGGTCCTTTAAAATCAATGCTAATTCTTTCCCATGGAGAAGAAGCTTTGATTAAAGACTCATTAGACTTGCGGTGAAAACGAGGTTTTACTTCGGCACAAACTTTACATTCTGCACATGTTTGCCGAACCTCATTAATAGAGTAAGGTAAGTTGCGCGCTTTTATAAAATGAAGTAGGCGTGTTACCCCAGGGTGCCCCAATTGCCTATGGATTTGGACTAGTCCAGCATTTCCCATGAAACATAGAGAAGAAATTCTTGAAAGGGCATCCGGAGCAGTGTTTAGTTTACCAGGACGGTGGTGAACGCGATATGAAAAGGCCCCCAGTTCAGCTCGCCACAGCTGGAACTTAGCATTTTTAATTTTACCTGGGCGGACAGGATCAAACATATAAGAAAGAGCACGCTGGTCAGTCAATAATGTAAAGGTGTTACCATGCAAGAAATGACTCCATTTTCTCGTAGCCTCCATAATAGCTGTAGCCTCCTTCTCCACGATAGGGTAGTTGAGTTCGCTTTTCGTAAAGGTCCGGGAGTAAAAAGCGACAGGGCGACCACATTGGTTCAGGGTAGCGGCCAGTGCAAATTGGGAGGCATCACACTCCACAGTAAAGGGTTGATAAGGATCAATATTTTTCAGACAGGCGGAAGCCAAACTTTTTCTAAGCTCTGCAAAAGCCATAGCTTGTGGTTTAGCCAATGGGAGAGCCTTTTCCTGAATGGCTTTGACAAGGGGTCGAACCTTATCTGAAAACTGATGAACCCAACGGGCATAGTATGCAAATAGACCCACAGCGCGTCGGAGTTCAGCAAGTGTTTGAGGCATGGGCATGTCCAAGAGTGGCTTCAACCGCTCAGGATCAGGCTGGATTTTACCAGGCTTTACCAGGTATCCCAACAGTTGAATTTCCTTCTTTGCAATATGTGACTTTTCTTCGTTGAAGGTGAGGCCTTCCTTCCCGGCAGCATGTAATAGGGCTTCAAGATTTCTGTCATGTTCCTCCTGTGAGTTTCCCACCACAGTTACATTGTCCAGGTAGGCAAACGTTTTTCTTAACCTATATTTTGAAATGATAACATCTATCAGTCTTTGAAAAACAGATACTCCATTGGTCAGTCCAAAAGGCAGTCTTTTATACTGATATAGTCGACCATCGGCCTCAAAAGCGGTAAAAGGTCTATCTTCTTCATGCAGGGGAATCTGATGATAGGCAGAGCGCAAATCAAGCGTGCTAAAGAGCCTTTAGCAACAGCATTTACTTGATCATCTATCCTGGGCAGCGGATATGCATCTAGAAATGTAAAGCGATTCACAGTTTGAGAGTAATCAATGACCAATCGACGGCGGTGATTACCACTCTTTGCAACCAAAACTTGTGCACGCCAAGGACTTCTTGAAGGTTCAATAATATCCTCTTCTAGAAGTTTTGAAACTTCCTTACGGATAAAATATTGGTCATCAGCTGAATACCGACGTGATTTTACAGCAATAGGTCTGAATCCCCTTTCTAGATCTGTAAAGAGTCTAAATGGTTTCACATTGGCTGCAGCCACACTACAAGTGCTATTATTTGGGTAAGTAGGGCAAATGTTAAGAAGAGGACGAGGACCCTTAAAGTGAAAGAATGCCCCTTTATGAAGGCCGAGAAATGATTGTCCCAGAATAACTTCAGCACATAACTCATCAACCACCTCAAATGTCAGAGAATAGCGGGATTTATTTAGCCACAATGTTGTACAAGTAGTGCCAATTACCTCAGCTGAAGCCTTTCGTGAAGCCATACCTACTTTGGATCTTTGCCCAGAAACAGGTAAGTGATGTTCCTGACATACTCGACTATCCAAGTAACATCCAGTTGCTCCAGAATCCACCAAAGCGTTTAGCATCCTGGCACCAAGGGAGACTTTAATAAGTGCGGGATATAAACCTAAAGGTGGATCAGGGTGCCCATTCATCATATATATGAAAGAATTTGTGATAGATGCAAAAGTAGACTCTCCACTTTCTGTTTGTGGCAGAACTGAAGCCGATGTCTTGAAGGAACTACTAAATCCCTTCTTTCTTATTCTCGACAAACACTTTTTAGCATAGTGACCTTTGCGACCACAGGAGTTACAAGTGGCTTCTCTAGCTGGACAAGAGGAGCGGCCTCCAGGATGCATAGAACCTCCACAGTAGAAACAATCTTTCTTAGCTATTGCAAAAACAGTGGACTCAGGAGTCTCTGAGGCTGCAATGGTCACATTTGTAGTTTCCTTAATAAAGGTCACGGCCTCATTCCTTGCTCGTTCTAACACCAAGGCTTGATCGAAGGCTTCTTTACAGGTAACCTTATTTTTCTCAAGAAGTCTTTGTCGGATGTCGGGGGCTACCATGCCACTAATAAAGGAGTCGCGAACCATTTCTTGTCGATAAGTATCTGCATCGACATCCTGAAAATCACAGGATTTAGAAAGCTCATGCAAAGCATACATGAAATCAGTTAAGTTCTCATCCGGTTTCTGTTTTCTCACCATCAATAAATGACGAGCTACTGTGATGTTATTTTCTTTCAGAAAAACTTTGTTAAGAGTCTCTTTAGCAGATTGAAAGGTTTCACAGGATTCTACATAGGAGTAGAGTTTATGTGATATGCCATTGACAAGGAGGTCTAATTTTTCTTCTGATGATAAAGTAATAACACCACCTGTTTCTTGGCTGGTTCCACTCCGGTGGCTATTTTGTGTTTTCTCAATGGCTCGAATAAAACCATCAAATGAACGCCACCAATGTTTATACATTTTAATGGCCTCTGGGTCATTGGGATCAAGTTCCAGACGGTCTGGCCTCATCAGTCTCTCCATGGCGATTGGTAAAGCACAAGGTCAATGTTAACAAAGCAGTTCATAAAATTGTGGTGACCTAGGGATTGCTAGGTTTTTATGAACTGAATTTAAACTAAACATTACCTGCAACACAACATGTCACAAATAAACACGGCGTAATACATAACATAGAATAAGGTACATGGCACAAATTTACCACACCCATCAGTAAACAGAGTTTTCCTCTACGGCATTACAGATTATAGCTCATTTTGCTTTATGGTTGTCTAAATTTAAAGAATAATGAGGAAAATACAAGTATCCGCTGAGAACCACCTGTATGCTATCGACCAGTGGTTTTTAACCTTTTTTCAGCCACGCCCCCTGTTGATAATTTTCTTATGCCTTGCGCAGCCCATATACGAAAAGCAATTCGGCATTTTCAATTAAATATCACTGAGACAACTTGAAAATAGTTAAGCTTGTTGTCAGTCGAAAAAAAAAAAAAATTGAGTTTAAATGGTTGAATTGACCCTAAATTGTAAATTCAGAAGGTTTTTCGCATTGGGCACACAACATCAAATTGCACATGCACGAACTAATTAAATAAAAATGTCAAGTGCAAAGATTAAACATTGCGTTATCGTGTTTCAAAAGATGTGACGACACACAATACAACGGCAATATTGCAAATCGATTCGCGCAAAAAGTTTGACTCCCACTGATGCTAACCTGTTATCATATATAAAATATGATAAAAAATAGTTTGAACGGTGGATGATTTTTATCGTTTATCTATAAGTTAGCAAAATTGTAATTAAATAGGGCCGTTATACTACGATGATATAAAAACATGCAATGGCACTTAAAAGTTACTTTGTGCTAAAAAAGTTAACAAAAATAGACAACATAAGATTCGCGCGAAGCGCTAAAATTTTTTGCCGTGTCAATGTTGAAGTTGGCAAAAACAGAGTTTGTACAGCGCTGTAGAAGTGGTTTACAACACAAACGAAACCATTATTAGAATCATTGCAAAATAATTAAATCTTAAACTTAGAGCTCGCGCCCCCTAAGAATTGCTTGGCGTCCCTATAGGGGGCCCCAAAATAAACGCCAAATATGAACATCTTAATAAAGCAAGTATTTCGATCTTATGAAATAACCAGGAATTTTTTTGATGTTCCTTTTTTTATGTTCCTATGGTACCTTCTATATCACTGGAAATTAAATATAAATTATATTTTAATAACTCAACTACAAGGTTTTTAATAACTCAACTACAACTACCAGGAGTACAAACATATGCAGCGAATGTTTTCAAACTTTACACCAAGGTAATAAAGGAATGTAATCATTTGCTGGAAACCCATAAAACATCATCGTAAATATATTATTATGTGGCTGTTTTGATCTTAAGAGCTGTTTCGCACAAACGCGGAAAAAATGCGTTTATTTGGTTTAAATTGGCTAACTTTGATTGAGGAGACACAACACATTATACACACAAAAAATGCTCGTGCTTGATATGTTGGCTTCATTCAGCGGATTTGACAGACATGTTTTAAGTAGGGGAAAGCGGGGCAAAACGGACCCCTGGGGCAAAACGAACCCATAACTTTTCTCGTTAACGAAAATTGTCAGCTATAAGGATAGCGCAGTAAAATGATGCCTTTGTTATTAAAGTTCAAGTAAAGACAAAGTTACTTTTTTGCTAAATAATTTGTAGGTAAGCGTCTGTTTATTAATCTAATAATTTGTAGGTAAGGGTCTGTTTATTAAAGAGTCCTGAGTTGAAATGAATTCAACTAACTGAAACGAAACATCAGCCTAAATCAGGGGTCGGCAACCTACGGCCCGCGGGCCGGACTAGACCCGCCGATGTGAATTATCCGGCCCGCCGGCTCTTTGACAAATTAGACACAAGTCTATTTGACATACTATTTGACTAACTATACGTAATTGCGAAAAAATTTCGTGCTTCGCGCGAATGTTCAAAAAGTATTAAAAAGTATTAAAAAATATTGAATATATATTTTTTAACATTTTTCCATTTTCGGCAATGTAATAAAAGCTTGCGAAAAATTTAGAAGAAATACCGGTCTACCAAAAAAAATCTTGCTCGCTACGCTCGTCAGCTGCGCCTTGACTTGAAACGCAGTTAACAAACACACGGAGCTAGACTAACTTTAAATGTTATCGCGTCCCTCAAAGTATTTTTATTACACTTTTCATTCGCTTTGCATCAACACTTTCCTGCCTCTGCAAATTAAATTAAACACGTTTTAAGTGCAAAAAATATCCAAGCATGATTCACAGTTGTTCTAACATTTTAATAACACAATTCTTAGTTATCATTTTGTGCGGCCCGCAGAGACCTTTTCAAGTTTGGTTTTGGCCCGCGACTAGAAAAAGGTTGCCGAGCCCTGGCCTAAATGATAAGCCAAGAGACGTAGCCACCGCGCGCGCCTTAACGTACAATGACGACAGTGGCCTAATTTCGAACCATTCAGTTGTTACGAGGCGCGGATCTAGGATTTTTTGTTTGAATATAGTTAAGTCGCACCGTGACATTACAAGGTTACGCCAAACTGTGTCCGAATGTATGACACATCAAGTAGTCTTCTCTGGAGGTCAAGCACATCTTCCTGAACGTACACGTCACGTCTACCAGAGTCCCTTTCATTTTCAGCAATGTCTACTATATTTTCAGAGGAAAGTCAACCTCTCATTAGATTCCAGAAGTCTTCTATATTAAGCTCATTAACTCCTATTAAGCTTAAACAGTTAGGCCTTGTCAGTGCACTTCCACTTGTGCTTAACAAACTCTTTCACTCATTTTGCTTGCTTATTCTAAAAAACGTCTCGTTTAAAGTAGATTTACTTACTTCTGTTTTGGCTGCCCCACTACGCCGTCTGATGTGTGCATTTATCAGCCTTGGTCTATATTACTATTTACAATTCATCCCTTTTTTCACGATTACTTATTTGACAACACATCGGTTAAGATGCCTATTTTTACCTTTAAGTGAAGACTGAAGATAATTTCAGTCAAAATCCAAAAAGTTAAAATAAATCTATCACAATTAAATAATGAAAAGACTTGTATTAGCTGCACAGCAAAATAACAATAACACGCTAGACCTCAAAAAAACTCTCACTAAAGTAATATCTCCTTGTGAATGGAGCAAAAATAAAATTAAAGCCTGGCTGGAAAATTATAGCTGAGGAAAGTTTAATAAAATAATACATTGTGTACAGTAGTGTAAGCCGAAAAAGTGTTCAGGTAAAAGGAATATTGTTAGTGCATCGTAAAGTTAAAACTGCTATTTTTTAGCAGCCAGATAATGTCTAAAAACTATATATTTTGTATATTATGGATATATTTTACTACTAAAACCTACTACCACCAATAACAACTTAACAAAAGGTTATTTTTTAGTTTCTACTGCCGTGCGCAGTTCAAATCCCGGTCAATGGTAAAAAGCACTTTTTAATATAATGGAGGCCTATATAAGCATTTACAAATCTTTTAACATATAACAAATAAGATTGCTATAGAGTAAACAGATTGGCTACATGTAATCGAGAAAGTGCACTATGTTACAGCACAAACAGAATACTCGGTAACGAATGTAAACTAACAGTAAATTGGGATAGTAAATCTACAACAATATGTGCAAGGCACTTTCTACCTAAAATAAACAAACGATACATGATAGGTAACATTTATCAGAGAAGAGGAATATAAAAATATGATTTAGGCGAATAAATATAAGCCAAAATATCTTGTGATTGTGGTACAGAAGATTCCCAGTGATACATTCAAAGTGGACTCGATTCCAACTCTTCTTCTGACAGTAGTTGTAAATGAACCTTCAAATAATTAACAATCCAGTAAACTCTTTTTGTTCAAGTATATATGTTAAAGTCGGGAAAAGTAAAAAACTATCTTTCTGTTCTTTAAATGAACTAAAATCTAAAAAGTTGAAATCTTATTTTTTTTTCAGAGCAACCTGTCACATTTTAAAAAGTGTGCCCCCTTCTGGTTTAAAGTGAAAGGCAACTTACAACAGATAAACAATTTACTGCTTTCTTGGCCGCCAGGCAAGATCATTTCGGTAAACAATAAAAATTGCTTTCAAAAGCGATTACGAATATACATCAGGGCGAATGGCCTACTGCGCACTCAACAGCTAGAAGGGTTGGACTGAAGGGTTGGACTTAAAGCCATTAAACTTTTTATGTTACAATATAAACAATTACATAAAATAAGTAGAAATACACAAAAGCTCGTTGGTTCTTAACACGGTATATCTTTATAAAATAAGGCGATCGAATATATTTAACTACAGGCAGGCCATGGAAACTGTGAACAGGGTTTCAACGTGACAAAACAATAGGAAACTACCCAACCGGCTAATTTTTTTCAACTGGCGTTAACTTTTTTAATTTTTTTTCAAGAAATACTGATATTTGGAGCTAAACAGTATGTTTTACCAATAGCAGGAAATTCTATTTTTATTATCTCGTCAAAGAACTCAAGACCGGTGGTGTTCAAATGGCGGATCTCGATCGGGATCCGAATCTTTAGAACATTTTGTGTGGATCTTCCAATGTAGTCTTAAAAATTTGCAGTATATTCATGTGGATACCAATTGTTGTATTGAACATTCTTTCCTATGTGCGTTTAAGACTAACCGTTCGTATTACGTCACAATGCGTTCAAGTCGGTCATTAGACATTAAAAGTTGCAAGGAAAACACGTGTGTTGTCGTTGAGCGACTGGAAAACCAAGCTAAAAGCGAAACTAATAGTTAAAACTTGTTAGCGTTAAAATTAATTTTATGAGTTTATAATAGCAAAAAAATATATGTATTCTTATACTTTTAGCATAATTTAATATTGAACAGAAAAAAAAGTTTTTGAGGCTGCCATTCTGTTCCCTTTCTCGCATCATTAGAGCTATTATCAACACGGTGAGTAAGAAGCGCAAAATTAATTCAGAAAACAGACAATTCAATAGTAATTGGACTGAAGAGTACTTGTTTGTGCTAAGCCCAAGTAATAAACCCAAATGCTTATTGTGTGACAGCACTTTAGGCATGATAAAGAGTCAAAACATCAAACGAAATTTCTTTACTCATCATACACATTTTAATGAGAAATCAGGCCTGGCTCATGTGCCAGAAAATAGAAATAAGTCTGCCCTTAAATAAGTCTGCCAGTTCTCAGAAACAATGCCTATCAACATTTGTGTCTGAACAATCAAAAGCCACAGAAGCAACACTTAGCATCAGTCACATTCTGGGCAAGCGGATGACATACAGTCATGCTGAAGTCGTTAAAGAATGCATTGTTGAAACAGTCAAAATCATGCATCCAAATAAGAAAGAAGTGATCACTAGCATGACAACTCTCCCGCTCTCCAGATTCACATTTACACGGAGATGCACTGATATCGCTTTGGATTTGCATGACCAGGTGTTGACCGAGGTCAAGGAAGCCGATTGCTATGCACTAGCTTTCAATGAATCAACATATATTACTAATTAATTGTGCCCAGCTTGTAATATTTGTAAGGTGAGTTGATATTATAATTATAACATTGGTTGTTAATGGATAATTGTATTGCTCCAGTGCCAAAAATATTCTGTATGTTTTTTATTATTTTGTAGTTATACACAAATTTGCATGCTTTCACCACGAAGTGTTCAATGAAGAACTGCTAACACTGATCACACTACATGACAATACTACAGCAGCTGCGATATATGATGCACTCATAAATAAACTTAAAGACCTTCAGTGCCAATTCAGAACATCTGCGCACTTTCCAATGATGGTGCACCCGCCACGATAGGCGAATGTCAAGTAATTGCAGGTGTAAGAAAACAGGTGTATTAAGTCAAGTATATTAAGTCTATTAAATATTTCATTGCAAAAAATCTGTATTCAATGACTTTATAGTAGATAACTCATCGAATTTTTATGAAGGTGTGGTCAGTGACTTAAGAACCGATGACTGTCCTGATCTGATAGGAATCCATTGCATCAACCACCAATCCGTACTGTGCCAAGCTGTCCGAAGGGCTTACGGCTGATGCAATGCAACTTATCAATAAACTTAAAGCAAACTCATCGCTAAAGCACCGGCAACTAAGGAACTTTCTAGATCAGCATAATGGTGATTTTTGTGACTTATTTACTTACGCATAACAACGTGCGATGGTTAAGTAAGGGCAATGCTTTGATAAGGCTGTGGGACCTTCGTAAAGAGTTGGTCATGTATTTGAATGAAAAGGGTCAAACTAGCAATCTGCTTGAAGGTAACAATCTATGTAACTTGGCTTTTCTTGCTGATTGTTTTACCCATCTAAATACTCTGAACTTGAAGCTTTAGGGCAAGGAGCACAATATCATTCAACTGTGGTCAGCAGTTGCAAACTGTTGCTATTTGTTTCGGATATTACCAAAAACATGCCCCACTTCCCGTGCTTAAAAGTGACTCTACAAGAAGATATATGTAAGGATCTGTCTGCCTTGTCGAATTTCTGAGCTAAATTGGACACTGAGTTTTGTAACAGGTTCAGGGAGTTTTATGAAATCAGTTCAGTTATAGAGCTAATCTCTCATCCACTGTCTGCTGATGTTAATGGCACTTAAAAACCCAACATTTCACTGAATATGCATTGCTGGTGTCTAAAATGTAGGTAGAACTGTGTAATCTTAAAGGAGATGAGATTTCTATCGCAGACCCAAATGTGTTTTGTTATCACTTGTAACCTTGGAAAGGTATCCAAATATAACCAGGCTGGCTAGAAGGGTCCTTACTCGCTTCGCTTCTACGTACCTTTGTGAGCTGTTATTTTCATCAATTAATTTTGTAAAAAACAAGCATAGAACGAGACTCACCAATGCTCATCTTCATGAACTTTTGAGGATATCAAGTAAGTGACAGAAAGCCCCGATTCGATGCTATTGTGAGACCCAAACCAATTCATTATTTTTCTCACTGAAACAATCTTGCAGCTGTAGCACACTTCACTTTTGACTTTTAGAAAGTTATTAGTATGTTGTTAGGTACATTTACATAAATAAAGCACGACAAAATTAAGCATGTTCAATATGTTTACTATTCGTATTTAGTGGATCATCATGTTGTAAGGTTTGGATTTTGTGGATCATGGCGGAAATCATTTGAACACCCCTGCTCTATAGGGTCCCATTAATTAAATCGCATAAAATGACAGAAGAACAAGTGGAAATGACAACGGTACTGGACAACCCTATTCGACTGCGGTTCAAGCTGCGGGAAACATTATTCAAGCTGCGGGAAACATTACGTTTCGCTTTACTGCTATGCTTGAACATCTCCTACACCCGATTGCAGTATTATATTCTCAAACGGGTATAGACGAGTATTGCACCGGCAGTAGAAAAAAAATACACGTAAATAATGTTCCACTATTTCCTTATAATTTCGTAGAACGACAAACTGCAGTACACTACATTCCAAGCCAGCGATAAAGTTTAATTTGTTACGTCCTAATACGCTTCACTAGGCTTGTCCCGACACAACAATTGGTCATATTAAAGTTTTGCATATGCGGAACAGTTACTGTAATGACGTGACCAGTATTTTTCCACATAACATATACGTGGGCCATCCTATCACCGTTTTATTAATCTCGAAGACCTCAGTACAAAATTCGCTCGATCGCATTTTCCTCGAAGGATGATGCAGCAAATAATTAAAGATGCGTCCCAGTTAAAAGACGGGCCCCGACAACGTCCGATCAAGAAAAAAAACGAACCTCGTAGTTTTGCCGCCAGCTTTTCCTTAAAACCAATAAAAACGAAAGGAGGCTGCAGCCCCCTGCAATGGTAGTATATAAACGACCACCAACATTGGGGGCATCGCAACCAATTACCAATCTAATTAAAAACATCAGACTATCCTAGCCCAGCCACTGGAGAATCATCACCATGCGGTAACTGCTGTCTGTATGGCCACTTTAAAGATAGTAAAGATATGGTGCCCAAAAAGCTCGCAACTCCAAATTATAGTGGAACCATTCAATTAAAACAGGTGCTTTGTTGCACCAACCACGGTACATTCATGGATTCTTGTAAACTTGTGGAGCAAGGTACGTGACACGTGGGACAAACCAAGAATTAGTTTTTAGTTTGATAGAGGGCCCAAAGAGCGATGTGGAAAACATATGACCGACAAAGCCGCTCTTTCATGGCACTATGTCGTTGAACACATGCCCAAACTTAAACCCGTCATTTTGCAGTGTTTTAAAATTTTTTTTTTAGAACAGCCACCAATAAATCAACTGGATTTTTGCGAAACTAAATGGTTAAAAATAACTAATGCCACTATAAACATACATAAATGATTTTACCTGGGATTAGATAGCACCTTTACGCAATGGCCCGGCCTGCCACAACGTTATAAGCTTCTCATGTTTAATTTTTCTTTTACGTATTTCTTCCTAGAGAAATTTCTTTATTTCCTAATGTGGAACCCAATTCAAGTTATGTCAAAGTAACAGCCATTCGTTGTGGTGTAAAGGACAACTTGCATATGACATAATAGAGTGATCTCATAATAAAGTTTTACCTTATCATCGTCATCTGCCGCATACTTTCTTCGTCCAACACGTTTAGGTTTATCTTTAATGTCATTAAGTGTGTCGGGGATTGCCAAGTTGAGGGTCTCTGGAAGCACCAACGCAACTATGGCAGCAACCAGGGATACGGCTCCAAACACGAAGTACGGAAAGGCAGGGCCAATTGATGTCTTACCAAAATAATATTCATTTATTACCTCCAGGATCAATATCCAAACGCATGATGAACACCAGGTACTTAAACTAAGTTATAAATGATCACACACAAAAAAACATAATTTACAAAAAAATTAAACTTTGAAATAATTATTATTTATTACCATCATTTAGTAATGTTAGAATATAAAAAAAATATATCATCGGCATAAATTATGAGGAATAATAACTGAACCTACCAAGTTGTTTACAAAAGGAGACAAGATTCCTCCTATTCTGGCACACATTGACGAGGTACCCATACCAACATTTCTTATCACAGTTGGAAAGAGTTCTGATGCATATATATAGCTGATTGAGAATGCAGCTGATATGGCCAGTTTACCGGTTAGACCCAACCCAAACTTAGCTGTTGAGGATCCTAAAAAAAGTATACCTATTGTAATTTCAATGTTTTATAAATATAAAAAAAGAAGTTACACATTGTTTTTACAATACACATCAAAGGTTATGTAGTTTGAAATACAACAGTGTTTTATAAAATGATTTATGCTTTCTAAAATTCTTCACTAAACAAGCCTATAGCACAGATTATACTACTGAAGCAAAAATTAAAACAATTAAGGCTAGTGTTACCATTGGGTGTATTATGTACAAACATAATTCCCATACAAGCTATTCCTCCAATAAAAAGCATTGATGAAAGAGTCCGTTTTCTTCCAGCCCTATTAAAATAACTTACTTCTTTTAAACAGAATGTATAATATACTACATTACCATTAAACTAATGAAGAAATGCAAATACATTAATATACTGGACGCAACACCAGTGGTTACCAGTTTTAATAAAATTTTGCCCCAAACTTAAATATAAAAACAATGCAACTTGGTCTATAATATTCGTTTGACGTTAACAGAGTAAAGTTATAATTTTCACAGTTCGATCAATATAATGAAGTGACAATCGGTCAGTCAGGGTTGCCATACCGTGATTATTTCTAAGATTTGTGCTTATTTTTGGGTACAGTGTCTTAGAAAACACGAATGTGCTTATTTCTAAGAAACGTGCTTATTTTAGAGTTGTGAGCCAAGTTTGTCTTATTTAAGTTGCTAAAAGTGTTCTTTATCAATTATTTCACTTTGACAGAGGAGTGGGGAGCTTCATTTACTTATATTTACCAGGTTCTTTGACCCAGATTATAAACAATGCATTATTATTACATAATAACAATGGATTGTGAAAGTAGTAAGCTGCAGTAGTAAGCAATTTTACGCGTTCATAAAGCAATATTGTGCAGAGCTACAGGCTTAGATAACCGACATGGGCCACAAGTCACATGCTAATTTTTATGTAGGCCCATCATAGTGGTCACTGCACAGTACAACATACCAAGTCGTTGTCAATTTGTTATGAGTGGCTCTTAACAGTTCAATAATTTTTGTATTTTTTGTGAATTTTGTGAACTAAAAAGCTCTAGCGTAATTCACATAGTATAATTAGTGATATGATAATATTTTATAAACGCCTCTAATTAATGTGGGTTTGGCGCCGCTTGGTCTCTTAATAAAAAGGTTTTACCAACTTCGATCAAATAACAGCATTATTTTCGCGCTTCGTGTGATTAAGCTACGTTTTGCGCATACAAAAATAGGTGTTTTTATAGGTTTTTATTTTATTTAATGGCATTATTCCTAAAAGCTTGCATTTCACCAATGGAATCCTGGATCTTGCCCTGGTCATCAGGAGCGTGCTTATTTTTTTGGTGTATCATGCTTATTTTTTGGTCTGAGCAGATGGTAGCCCTGGTCATCATGAGCGTGCTTATTTTTTAGTGACACATACTACCATGGCTGTAAAGTTAGGACATATTTTTTTACAAATAAATATATACAAAATAAAAAGTATACATTAAAATTATTACCATTTTCTATCAATGAGAAAAGCGCACAAAACATATGATGGAAGTTCAACAAGACCAGACAATGCCACACTCATGTATATGTTTGGGTTTAAATCAGATGCCCCCATCGTTAAACCATAGTATGAAAAGCTGCAGACAAACCTGAAGAAATACATCATTAAAATGTTAAGCCTAGTATAACATTTTCCTAATCACATAATAACATAAGATATATATAGTGATTTGCCATACATACAGGCAGTGTTTCCTCTATTTGTTACCACAGGTGCCAAAAAATTTGTGCAAGTGGCGAAAATCAGTGTGCAAAGAGTGTAAATTATCAAACGTAAAAGTGCCCAATATAGCCTGGTTCCGCAAAAAGACCTTTTTGGGTTTTGGTTAGTTTTTGTTAGTTTTTAGTCTGCTGCTGGCGTCTTACCACAGCGGTAGATTTACCTGAAGCGAAACACATGGCCCAAGAGAGACAGAGCAATGTGTGCATCTTAAGAGAGGTTTCACGAATAGTTTTAAATAGAAAGAAAGTCATTTTTATGCAGGCAGATAAAATGACTATATTTATTTGGAATATTGCATTCCAGGAGAGGTGATTTCGTTTGGTAGTTGGTTTGGCAGACTTAGCCAAGGGTAGCGCGCAGTAGACGCCTGAAGGACCACAATTATAACACACATACATGGTTTAACAGTTAAGCAATTTTTTACGTAAAACGAGTTACGGATTTTTCTTATGTTGAACGCCATTAGGTACTGGGATTACGTGTTTAGGAACAGGAAACTTACACAGACATCGTGCTACTCACCTACCCGAGAAGAATTTGATAGTGATTTAGGCCAAAGCTTTATTATTTTTTGCAGTGTGGTTAGCCACGCAAAATTTAGGAAGAGTTTGCAGAATATCACGTTTGTTGCAGCGGTTTTAACAGTAAACAATTTTAATTTTCAAACGTTTCTTTTGTTTGGTTGGACGCAGTTTAGTACCGGGATACATGTTTTTATGAATGGTAAATAATTGACATCGCCGGGACAACGCGAATCTCGACCTTGGCAGTTAGAATTAAACTAGTGAATATTCTATTTAGGGACAACGCAGGAAATTTCTTCTAATAAAATATAAAAAGACAATACTTGTATAATAGTATTTTGAGCAGTTTTTCGTCCGTACATAGCTTTCAACAAAGCGATTTGGGCACTCTTTTTGGTCGTATACGTAGCTCGATTAAAACTAATTTGAGCACTTTTTTGTCCGTACGTAGCTCGAATAAAACTAATTTGTGCACTTTTTTGTCCGTACAAAGCTCGAATAAAACTAATTTGAGCACTTTTTTTGTCCGTACGAAGCTCGAATAAAACTAATTTGGGCACTTTTTTGTGCGTACGTAACTCGAATAAAACTCATTTCAGCACTTTTTTGTCCGTGGGTAGTTTTGAGCACTTTTTTGTCCGTACGAAGCTCGATTAAAACTAATTTGGGAACTTTTTTTGTTCGTACGTAACTCGACTCATTTGAGCACTGTTTTGTCCCTACGTAGCTCGAATAAAGCTCTTTAAAAACTAGTTAGGGCACTTTTTGCAACTTGAGTGTAGTAAAGTAAACATAGAAGGGCGTATCTTTATGAAATCCAAAACCATTGGCAGCAGGTTTCTGCTTGTCGACCACTGTTCCGCTGACGCGCGTCAAAGTTTGAAAACCAGAGTAAAACCAGGATCAGACATTTTTTTTAAAAGATCCTGATTTTAATCTGGTTTTTAAACTTTGAATTTATTGTTTAAAGTAAACATAGGGTACGCAAGGTAATATATTTCATATTCCTTGCAAAATAGTGATCATGTTGGCTCCAGATACGACTGGAGATTTTTGCAAAAAAACATTTTAATTTTTTTTGTGTGCGTAAATTTCCAAACTTTTATCCGCAAAGTGGAAACACTGCATACAGGGTATATCCAGAAACGCAAAGAAGGGTTCCGAAATAGTTTAGTAAAAAACAAACAAAAGTAATTGAGTTTTTTTATAAAGCAAAGGGTGAGAACTGCTAGGCCAGCTTTGTAATCCATAAAGCAAGTCAAATGTAGAAAGCATGGAATATTATTATAGTGCGCCAAAATTTTGTTGTATGTGTTTGCAGTATACCTAACATTTATTTTATTTATTTTCTTCCTGCGTAGCACCAACATGTGTTTGTACCCTAGCTGTTAGAATAGGAGTTCTAGATATGCAGTAGTTAACAAGAAATAATGTGGTTAGATTTGCATGACTGCTCTGATAAAACAAACGTTGGGGAAAACATACAACGTTGCATTATATTGTAGTATACAAATTATTTTCCAAGTGAGACTGAGACCATAGCTATAGCATATTTATCGCGTAATGTAAAGGAGGCATCAACATTAATTAAAAAAACCTTTTTTTTTAAATAGTTATATATTATTTTAACAGAAGATTATTTATATTTTTTAAAGAGGGAAATAAAAATCTGCTCTATTTAATGGTATATTATTTTTATATTTAAAGCCCATTTGCTTTACTAATGCAAACAAATATATGGCGGTTAATCAGGCTACAACCAAAAAAAGTTTGAAGTGCTAAAAAGCTTAGGCGGTGTCGCCCCCTCGTGGGCGTTGGCGAGTTACAAGGGGGCGTTTTGGATCTTTTTTCATTTGGAGGGCCCTGAACGCACATAAGGGGCGTTACATAAAGGTTCTAGTCGCAGTACCATTTATAAAAGTTCACATAATTTTTTTTATAAAAGTTTACATAAAAACGTAACAAACAGCACTGTAGGTAACATTTAAGCTTAAACGGCAACTTTCGTATTGTGAACTTGTAGTAGTTTTCAGCCAACTGGTAACTTCTGGCGTAACAATTGGCTTTCTTAGGTAATGTTGTTGGTTGTTGGTACGTCGCGGAAAATGTTTGTATATTCAAAGCATGGGTTGCCAAACCTACGGCCCGCCGCCTCTTTGACAACTAGACATGAGTCCATTTCAAATACTTTTGACGAGTTTAACTACGTACGTGCAAAAAAATTTCGCGCTTCGCGCCAATCATCTTTCTGCTTCCGGTTAGTTTACGCTTTGATGCAGTCTTTTGAACTAGATCTGTGCTTCTTTACCGTTGTTGCGGCGTGTAAGGCTGCCAAGTGCGTCGCGGACAAACAGAACGTATTCAAAATCATTGGGCCTATATTTTTTTAAATTTTTTAATATTTTTTGGCAATGTAATAAAAACTAGCAAGAATTTTTTTCAAGCAATGCCGTATACCCCCCAAAAAATCGCGCTCGCTTCGCTCCAGGTGCGCCCGGACCTAAGAAGGTTAACAAACACTGAACTAGGCACCATTAAGGTTATCGCGTTTTCTTAAAGTAGTTTTATTACACTTTTCATTAGTAGTATGGATGACGAACTGTGGACTCGAATTTTAAACCGAACAAACGTGTTTTTTTCGCGCTTCGCGTCAACCTCCTTAAATTTATTAAACACATTTTTACGCTCAAAGAAATCCGAGGCCCGCCTGATTCACAGTTGTTCTAATATTTTAATAACACAATCCTTGTTAACATGTTGTGCGACCCGCAGAGACCTTTCTGAGTTTAGTTGGTGCCCGCGACTAAAAAATGTTCATGACCCCTGATTTAAAGCCTTGGTGCAGAAAGTTTTTTTTCCTGGTAGTGACATAACCTTGTGAAATAATGTATGTATATTAGGAATTAATCTTTTATGTTGAGCTAACGACAAAACTGAATTTCATTATGAAACAATGTTGAATCGTCAGATATTTTAATTTCAGTAGCACAAAATACTTTGCACAAGTGTGTGTTAAACCTTAACGCAATTATTATTGTAGGTAAGTTATTTGTTCTGTTACCCACATGCCTTAGTTATTTTGCAGACAATATGATGTTAGATAACGATTAATATAATACTTTACTGCAGAGCAAGATGAGGGGGCGATATGAAATTATATGGAGCCTAAGGGGGCACTGGTGTAAAAAGGATGGGAAACACTGCAGTAGCGCAGGTTCCTTTCTACAGGTAGAAACAAAAAGATACTTGCTTTTATTGTTACAAACAATTTAACAAAATGTTATGACCAGTTGACCACTTTTTTAAATTACAGTCTGGTATTTACTATAAGCCAATCCATGCTGAATAAACCACTATATTGTAAGAAATACCCAAGACCAAAGGGTTGTAAGTACGGCCAGCAAAAGTCAATAAAGTTAAAATTTTTTAAGGACCTCGTCTGACCACGAATCAAAGAATAAAGTTGTTTTCAGCATCTAGGGGACTGTTCATAAGAAGTTTATACGTCAAAATAAAGGTAAAATTTACAATAAAGTTAATTTTTTTTAATAAAGTCAAAATTTGTCAAATTATGGGTTTTGACAAAGTTTTTGTGTTTCTTGAGAATAATTTTTGTAAAAATCGTCGTGGAAGCGTTGTAAATCAGGAACTGCGACACAATTAAACCATATCAACCTATAAAAGCAGGAAATATGTAACAATGTCCACTTGAATCAGCAGTAACTTTTATCGCAAATTGTCCATTTTTTTATTTATTTTTACATATTTAAACAATTCTTATAAAATACTTCATCTTGATAAACGTGGTATTTTCGAAGATCAACAGTTTGAATTTTAGGAATAGCCTACTGACATTCTGTAATACAAAAATGCCTTCAATCTAAATCTATCACCAAAAAAACCCGACACACTTTTTTATAATCTATAAAACACCTTGACTTTGCGACAAAATATTACGTTTGGGTCTGAAATCGACAAAATATTATGTTTGGGCAACTGGCATCAGTTCAAAGAAGAAATGTGGCCTCTACAAACAATCAATTTTTTTAGGTTAAAATAAAGTTAAATTTTTTTTTTTTAGGTTAAAATAAAAATGGCCCTAGTTATAAGTAACAATTACCTACCAAAGGTAGCCCATAGCCAAAGTTCGAACTGCAATTGTTTGAAAAGCAAACAAGTCTTTAATTGTGTATTTCTTTCCTTTTTGTTTTCCAGCGGCTGATTTAGGAGTTAAAATAATTAAATCACCTAGAAAACACAAATATCTTCAATTGGACTCCAGCCATAAGACCAAAATAAAAACAATTAAAACACAGTTCGAAATAAGACCAAAATAGGACTAGTACCTAAAAGTCGTAGTACTGTCTAAATCCAATAAGTCCTAAACCTGACGGAAAAGGCCTAAACAACACTTTACCTAACCCCAAACTCCACCCAGAAGTACATCACTAACTGCCCTAATAATTTCAACCCTAACCTATTTTTAACCCCACTGAACACCAACCAATAACAGCAAACAGGGCCAAAAACCTGGTGCCTAAAACCCTAATGATGCTGGTCAAACTAGGGCGTCCAAACGTTGCACCCAAAACGGCCGATGCCAGACCGACGACCCCTGATCGTCCCATACCTTCTACCTACTACAGTTACAGGCGTTATTTTGGCCATTTAGGCCTTATTTCAATGAATTTAGGAGGTATTTCAGCAGATTTAGGTTTTATCTTAAAGACTAAGTAGATATTTATGCTGTACTGGATATTACTGTGTATTCGGCTTTATATTTCATTGTCTTAGTACTATGGTTTTATAGATTTTTGTGCTTCAGTTATTGTTGCTTTTTAGGTCTTATTGTGTGTTCCCCTTCAATTAATGGGTCAACAAACTACGGCCTGTGGGTTAGATCCGACCTCCTACCCAATCAATTCAATTCTATCAGCCTGTGGCATATTTCTCAAATGTTTCCTTAAATATATCTTATTATTATAGTAATTAAGCTAAACCAGGTAAATACAATTATTATATCCGGCTCATGCTCTCCAAACTTTACAGTTTAGCAGCCCTCAAGCGTTAGTCTTGAGATACAGGGCCTTTTATGAAAAAAAATTGTTACCTTATTTCATAAAACATAACTAAGTAATAATTTATCTAATAAACACATGTTGGAAAAAAATCCTCACATTCTTTGGGTGACCTGCCATTGTACTTTGCAATGTAGCGCAACACATCCTCAGCCTGAGAAGTCTTGCCTTGCGAGTATAGCCATCTGGGTGACTCAGGAACAAAGCTAAAGTGAGACATTTAAATATGTGGCTAGTCTATATCAATTAATAAACAACCAAACATGCATCTTTGTAATCAACCTACAAAAAGCCTAGACAAAGAATTACTCCAGGCAAGGATGTTACCAAACACAGGTCTCTCCAGTTGGTAAATATACTTGCAATAGCAGCTAGGAGGGCAATGCCAATAGCAAATAATGCAGGTACAATATTTCCTATAAAATAGGTTTCAGTATTTTAATATCCTTTTCAATTAGGCTGTTTAAATTAACATATTAGATTCAAATCAACATTTCATTACAGTATGTTAGTTTGTACACAAAATCATACCTTTTAGGTAATTTTTTGTCAAACATGTGTCTTGTAGAACTAATCACAAATAAAACTTTTGAACTAGAAAAGGCATGATACCTGAGACTGTCCACACAGTAGAGCCTAGCAATTCTTGAAGTAAAACAAATGAAACAAGTACAGTTCCTCCTTCAAAGATTCCAACAAAAAAGCGAATAGCGATAAAGGTCTGATAGTTGTTTGCAAAAGTTTCAATAAATGCAGTGAACACTAACATTCCATAAACTGAAAAAAAATAGATAAGACATATTCAAACAAGTGTAGAGCTATGGTATTTTATTATTCGTTATTTTGCTATGTCCCGGACAAATATCCTAGGCAGATGTTGCATGGTAGTTTAACAACCATACCAGTTTTCTTTTTACCCTATGTAGCATATGCCTTTTTACGGAGTCCTGTCCGACAAGACACCACCACTACATCTTCTACAATAGATGTATTTAATTTCCTAATGCAAATTCTTAATTTTAAAACATGTGTAGTGACAGAACTATTGCTCAGTTAAAAGCTTTGTAGGATTGGGAATTTGCACTCGCCCACTCGTCAATGGTAGTGCAATTAGGCCTGGTTGTGATTAAGACATCCACTTGCCCAACTGGGAGTTTCCTCAAGCAAAAATTGTTTGATGATGATATGTGACTAGGGATGTTGAAAGTAGAATATTAGGTGTCAAATCTTATAACGAATCCAGAAATTGAAATCCTAATATATTTTTATAAACCAATTTTTTAACTTCTATTTTCTTTGCTAGGGTGGCAGGGTCAGGACTGCGAAGTAATAAAGAAACTGAAGAATTGGTTACTATTAAAACCGCCGCAATAAATGCGAAATTATGCGAACTCTACCTAAATTTTGCAAAATAACATAGTTCAAGAAATTCTTTAACATAAAAGTCTTAAGTTGGAAACAGTAAAATTTATTTTAATTAAGGCGCTATACTTGATTTGATTTTAATATCCACATAGGTAATTGCGCTTGAAGTTTTTATACAATGCAACTAAGTATGTAACCAAAAAGCAAATTTTAAAGAAACAAATTCAAGTAGACGGTGGTGCGGTTGTTGTATATTTAGTCAGGGGGAATATTTTCAGGGCTTGGTGTTTTTTTTTATTTTAAATTTTTTTTTCTAATTTTTTTTAATTTTTTGATATTTTGTATTTTGTAATGTACATTTTATATTATATATTTTATATTTTTTTTCTTAACTTGCTTCTGCAAGCAAAAACAGATATGGGCCGAAAACGTCCCCACTTAACTTCTGGCTTTGATGCGAAAGGGGTTCAAATATGGCGTCGTAGTATTTGGGAAATGATCAAAACATATATTTGATAAATACAATTTACGTAGATAATGCGTACAAGCATGTTATCACCCTTTGGCCAGCTAACATGTTTAAAAAGCAAATATTATCATTCTCTAATGGTTTAACGTCTATGGTTTGCAATACTTTTGCCAACTTTTCCTGGGTAAATTTTTACCATGTCTTTGTCCGAGCAATATATAAAACAAGTTTATGTGCCTAATAAACCACCTTTTAAATAGAAAGTTTTGCGAATTCAACTTCATACCACTCTACGCCATGTCTGAATATTTGAAAGTTCTACGATGTATACCTTTTCTATAATGCTTCGGACAAAAATTGGTCTGAAACATACCAAGCAAACCATAAAAACCAAAAAAGAACTAGATGGCAGTCGTTAGCTACAAAGTGCTAAAACGCAATATTTCAGGTTTTTACCCCCCAAGCAAAGGCCCCTGGGGGTGCAGCCTCATAAACTTTTACAAAGCACCTACATACCACTCTACGCCATGTCTGAAAATTTGAAGGTTCTACGATGTCTACTTTTTCTATAAAGCTTCGGACAAAAATCGGTCTGAAACATACCATAGGAAACCAAAAAAGAACTAGACGGGGGTGTGGTTGTTGTATATTTTGTCAGGGGGTATATTTTCAGGGCTTAGTGTTTATTTTTATTTTTTTTTAATTTTTTTTTTCAATTGATTTTATTTATTTTTTTTTTTTTCAATTTTTTTTTCATATTCATTTTTTAATTTTTATTTTTTAGTTTATACTTTTTATTTTTTAATATTTTGCATTTTGTATTGTGTATTTTATATTATATATTTCGTATTTTGTTTTTCATTTTCCTTAACTTGTTTCTGCAAGCAAAAACAAATATGGGCCGAAAACTTCCCCACTTTGATGCGATAGGGGTTCAAAAATGGCGTAGTATTTGGGGAATGATCGAAACATATATTTGATAAATAGAATTTACGTAAATAATGCGTATGGCCATTTTATTACATTTTGACCAGCTTACGTATTTGAAAAGCAAATATATAATCATTCTCTTAAAGACTTAAAATGGTTTAACGCCTATGGTTTGCTATACTTTTGCAAACTTTTGCTTGGTAAATTTTTACCATGGCTAGGTCCGAGCAATCACTGTTAAAACAGGCTTTAAATCTGTAGTTTCAAACAATATGAAAAACACTATTATGTGCCTAATACGCAAACTATTAAATCGAAAGTTTTGCTAGTTGTTTAGGCCTGATATTGGTATGTTGGTTGGAGCAACATGCACAACAGGTGGTAACAGAGAGGCGTACACTGCCTCAAGTTTCGCATTTAAATTTGCGACGGAAAATACACGCTATTGACACTTGATTATTAGGCGAAGCTTATCGCGAAGTAATTGGTCGCCCGAAAAACCGCTGACTCCGAATTTAAAGCAAGCATTATAAATGTGTCGCCGATATTCTGCTTTGAACATCCCTACTCGCAATGCTTCCCTGCGTTAATTGCACGGTGGGCGAAACTTTATTCACGGCCTTACCTCTTTTTGTATTACCGCGACAATACGATGAAATACGATTTGAAAAATATTTGAAAAAACGTATTTGGAGAATATCTGCTATTTGCACCTGTTTCGTATGTTGCTTCATTCCACCATATCAACAAACAATTTTAAGTGGTGTTGGCCTGGTGTTGGTATGTTGGATTGGTAACATGCAAAACAGGTGCAAAGAGAGAGAGGTGTATATTGCCACCAGATTTCGCATTTAAATTTGCGGCGGTAAAATATGTTGTTTCTTAAGAGCATTTTGTAATTTTACTGAAGAGAAGCCTTTTTTTTAAATGCCGCACTCGCCCAGTTTTGGACACGGCACAATAAAACGCAGCAGGCGTCCTATCGCTTCGTCGCTTCACGAGCTGGACAAAGCAAGCGAATATGAACGAATTCTGTATGGAAGTTTTTCTGCTGCTAGAAGGCAGTCGTTAGCTACAGAGAGCTAAAACGCAATATTTCAGGTTTTTGCCCCCCAGTCAAAGGCACCTAGGGGTGTAGCCTCATAAACCTCGACATTGCACCTTCATACCACTCTACGCCATGTCTGAAAATTTGAAGGTTCTACGATGTATACTTTTTCTATAAAGCTTCGGACAAAAATCGGTCTGAAACATTTTCGGGCAAAAACAAGATATGTCCCGAAAATAAATTTTCGGCCCATATAACTAGACGGGGGTGCGGTTGTTGTATATTTTGTCAGGGGATATATTTTCAGGGCCTGGTGTTTTTTTTTGTTTTTTTATATTTTGTATTTTGTATTTTGTATTGTTTATTTTATATTATATATTTTTTTCCTTAACTTGTTTCTGCAAGCAAAAACAGATATGGGCCGAAAACTTCCCCACTTAACTTCTGGCTTTGATGCGAAAGGGGTTCAAGTATGGCGTCGTAGTATTTGGGAAATGATCGAAACATATATTTGATAAATAGAATTTACGTAGATAATGCGCACAAGCATGTTATTACACTTTGGCCAGCTAACATGTTTAAAAAGCAAAAATAATTCTCTTAAAATGGTTTAATGTCCATGGTTTGCTATACTTTTGCCAACTTTTACTCGGTAAATTTTTACCATGGCTTGGTCCAAGCAATCACTGTTAAAACAGGCTTTAAATCTGTAGTTTCAAACAATATGAAAAACACTGTTATGTACCTAATACGCAAACTATTAAATCGAAAGTTTTGCTAGTTGTTTAGGCCTGATGTGGTTGGAGCAACATGCACAACAGGTGCTAACAGCCTCAAGATTTCGCATTTAAATTTGCGTCAGTAAATACAACCTATTGGCACTTGATTATTAGGCGAAGCTTATCGCGAATAATTGGTCGCCCGAAAAAACGCTGACGCCGCATTGAAAGCAAGCATTATAAATGAGTCGTGGATATTCTTCTTTGAACATCCCTATCCCCAATGCTTCCCTACGTTAATTGTACGGTGGGTGAAAGTATATTCACGGCCTTACCTCTTTGTGTATTACCACAACAATACAATGAAATACAATTTGGAGAATATTTGAAAAAATCGTTACTCGGTAAATTTTTACCATGGCTTGGTCCGAGCAATCACTGTTAAAACAGGCTTTAAATCTGTAGATTTAAACAATATGAAAAACACTATTATGTGCCTAATACGCAAACTATTAAATCGTAAGTTTTGCTAGTTGTCTAGACCTGATGTTGGTATGTTGGTTGGAGCTACATGCACAACAGGTGCTAACAGAGAGGCGTGTACTGCCTCAAGATTTCGCATTTAAATTTGCGGCGGTAAATACAACCTATTGACACTTGATTATTAGGCGAAGCTTATCGCGAAGTAATTGGTCGCCCGAAAAAACGCTGACGCCCCATTTACAATAAAGCGTAGCAGGCATCCAGTTGCTTCGTCACTTCACGAGCTGGACAAAGCAAGCAAATATGAACGAATTCTTTATGGAAGTTTTTCTGCTGCTAGATGGCAGTCGTTAGCTACAGAGAGCTAAAACGCAATATTTCAGGTTTATGCCCCCCAGTCAAAGGCACCTAGGGATGCAGCCTCATAAACCTCGACATTGCACCTTCATACCACTCTACGCCATGTCTGCAAATTTGAAAGTTCTACGATATATACTTTTTCTATAAAGCTCCGGACAAAAATCGGTCTGAAACATTTTCGGGCAAAAACAAGATATGTCCGGAAAATAAATTTTCGGCCCATATAATAAGAGCAAAAACAAGATATGTCCCGAAAATAAATTTTCGGCCCATATAATAACGGCAAAAACAAGATATGTCCTGAAAATAAATTTTCGGCCCATATAATAAGAGCAAAAACAAGATATGTCCCGAAAAAATTAATTTTCGGCCCATATGATTCTTTGTCTTGTGGAATTAAATTACTATTTTTACACAGTTTTTTATACAATGCAAAAAAGTAAGTAACGAAAAAGCAATTTTGGAACCACTCACAAACGTAAAAAGTCTCAAGTTGGAAACATTAAAATTTATTTTTTAAAGTAATATACTTAATTTGAATTTGATTTGTATGTCCCTGCAGGTAATTGCAGTTAAAAAAAAGTTTTGTGCGGTTACGTTAAGAGATTTACGATATGTTGCGCACGCCCATGGATAAGCAAGCACACTTTGGCGTCGCCGGTCTTTTTTTTGCCGTTCTATCTAGTAGGTGACAATGTGGTCTGTCTGCCATGCCAGCGACTAACCGGGCGAACATATCGCGATCGCCATCCGCCAGTCAAACTAACCCATTTATAATAACAGATTGAAATAACCTGGCAAATACCCTATTTATTATGACCCAATTACTTTTACAAACCGACTTTAAAAATATGGCCCTAAAAATACTCCCTGACAAAATATACAACAAGTAACTACCAATCTAGTTAATGTATGGTATTGTTCTTTATTAGATGCTATAAAAACAAGAAGTTGACTTTTTTTCTTGTTTTATTTTCTTTGTTTTTTTTTCAGAATAATGCCAATAAATTGTAAACTGGTTCAGTAAAAACTAAACTGTTTAGTGTGTCAAATGTAATATAATGGAGCCGGAGTAAAGGCAACTTTAAAAAAAAACTGCAGCTACTGAGCCAGAGCTGAAGCCTTTGAATATTTATATGATGGCTTTGGCTTTGGCTCTGGAGCGGGAAGCATGTTATACATATATGTTTATAATTCAGAAGCGCCACATGAAGATTCAATGTCAAACCACTACAATTCCTGTGTGCATTAACCAAACTAAATATATACTGATGTTTTGGTTATTCACTGCAGCTTTTTAGGTTAACTTACTAAAATATATGTACGTATATTGATGATGAAGATGACTAATGGATGCAATCTCTGTTAAGTTTTTTTCTTCAAACCGGTTATTATATTTTTTTCACAGCAGACATGTTGTTGTATTATGGAAGGGGGTCAACCTGTGGCTCGCAGCCACATGCAGATTTTTCCCCAGTGTGGCTCTTAAGTTCATGTTGTTTTTAAGATTTTTAGGACAACAATGTTTATTTTGTTTGCTTAATGTACTGATTATTGTATTAATTTAAGCAGTACTGCAGTAATTAATAATTCGCTACAATATACTATACTCAGTATTGTTAGTGTTCAACATTTTGATTGGCCATTTCTGATCTAGAAGGTCAGTTAGTGAAAATTTGCAAAACCATTTAACTACAGAGTAGGATTAATTTTAAAACTTAAGAATTCTTACACTCACCCTTATAAAGTACTGACTTCCTTCCGTATATGTCAGATAATTGGCCCATCAACATATTGCCTAGTAAAACCCCAAACATAAATATAGACTGAACAAGACTTGTTATCCAGAGTTTGTCATACAATCCCCACTTTGAGTAAAATAAAATTATAAAGCATAATATCGTAATATTAATAACTTATAACTACTTTTTAATGCCACTATATAACAGAACTTTGCCCCAAACTAAAAAAATTAAACCACGCTCAACAAATCTAGTCAATAACAAAAGGGTATATGATAGAAAAAAAAATTAAGTTCAACTGCCTTAAAAACGAACAAGTTTCTTATATTACAAATTTATAATAATAGCTATAATCAACCAAAAAGCTACAAACTTCTGTAACAATGGTTGTCATGTGTAATCCCACTTTTCCTCTTCCACCAGTTGAACTGTTTAATTTTGGTGCATATCCTACAAATGTATTTTGTACCATTTGCAACGCAAGAAATGTCTAAAAAAAAATATTTTAAAATATAAGTACCTTTTACTGGAAACAATTATTCTTGTATGTAGTATACCCCTTTTTATATGTTCTTTGCAACTTTATTCCTTTGTCATGTTTTTTTAAACACTTATAAGTAGGGCGATTTTTTGACCTAAAAAAATAGAAATTTTGACAAACTTTGAACTAAAAATATATTTGTTTGACAAAATTTGACCTATCAGAAATAAATTGATTTAAACAACATATCATTGTTTGAGGTAGTGCATTAGTGCCTTGAAGTCGTCAACCACTTATTTTTGATGTATTACTGACTACCGGTGAAACACAATTCAGTCCTTTTTTCGGTTTTACGCAATACTCTTGGGAATGTGTAGTTGATATTTTTGTCATTTCAAACTAAAAACAAGTATAAATATACAAAAAAAAACAAGACGGTGGTTATTTTAGAAATATGTTGTGTAAACAGTTGAAATACAAGGTGTAAAAGTTAAAAATTAAAAATACTGCTTAATACATTTGTCCAAATCAGAGATACACACTTATATATAGCAAAAACAAAGTTCGAGCTGAACCTAATGCGATAAACTAAGTCTGGGTGGTTATTTCCACCTGCTTGCATATACCGTATATATATTGCTTTAATAAAGATATAATAGAGTTAAAAAATTTTTGAATATAATTCCAAACTAATTATTTATGATAAAACATTAACTGAACGACAATTTCAAAATTCTGACTTAAGTTTTTTTAAATTTTGTTAACGGTTATGTGCATTCTAATCGATTTTGACTTGAAAGAATTTTGACAAATTTTAACCTAATATGTAAATTTTGACTTTTTTTGACAAGTCAAAAAATAATCGCCCTACTTATAAGGTTTTGATTAAAGTCATATTTAAGCGGCCCGAAAAAAAACATTTTTTTTGGACACATGTTGTTTTTGTCCAAATTATTATTATTTTTTTTCAATTTTTTTGTGGCTCAAGGAAAAAAACATAGTCAGAACATGAAATTTTCACAACTGTTAGAAACCCTTTTTAGGGGGGTAAAACTGTCATTTTTTGTTACTTATGGTTTTAAGCACTTTTCAGAGATAAAAAATATAAAAATAATCTGATTTATTTATGGATGATCGATACATGACATATACAATGCTAAGTAACAAAATTTTAAACCTTACCCCTGAACTGTTCATCCGGGGGGTCAAAATGCAAAACACTTTGGGAAATTTTAATGATATATTTACACCAAAAGGAAATGACATAAAAATCTAAAAATTTCACAAATGTTAGAGAACCATTCAAAGCTGTTGTTAAAATCAACATCTCACCTCTTGGAAAAAGGGGAGTATTTTAGGGGGGCAAAATTAAATTTCGGCCGTTTTTGTGTTTAGAGGTGTCTAAAAAACTAAAGAAAACATTGTTAAATAGTTTTCAATTATAAAGACAAATTATAGGTTGCTTCACAGAAAATTTTTGAGCTTCAACTCAAAATAATTAACCCATGGGGGAAAATAATTAACCAAAAATATAGAAATTAAAGTGATTTTTTTAAGGAATAAAAATTGCAAACAGAGTGGTGTACACTGCCTGGCAGATTTTTCATTTAAACTTGCGGCGGTAAAATATGTTGTTTTGTAAGAGCAATAAGTTAATTTACTAAGAGAAGCCTCTTTCTAAAAGACAAGTCGCACGCGAAGAGACACTTTGCACAATGAATGTTGCATGCGCTGGACAAAAAAAGCACAGCAGGGAGCCAGCCGTTTCGCGGCCAGAATAAAGCAAGCGATATGAACGAATTCTGTATTGAAGGTTTCTGCCGCTAGATTGGAGTAGATAGCTGTAAAGAACTAAATCGATTATGTTACAATATTGACTTTTGTCCCCATGAGAGGCGTATAGGGGTGCAAGAAAATATTGTCAAATATTTTTTAATTATAAAGACAAGTTATAGGTTTGCTTCGCAGCAAAATTTATATTAAGACCACTGGCAATCAATCTTGTAAAAGTGCACCATATCCAACCTATAACAAGCAACTTCGGGCCACATTCGCTTTTGCCTGCTAAAACACCGAAACTGGAAGCACAACATTGGGAGTATATGGACACTGACAAATAAGACCCGTTTAAAGAATATAGAATAACTAAGGAATAACACCCTGGTAAAGTATAGTGGAACTGCGCTATACCCCCCCTGGTATAATATAGTAGAACCGCCCTATAACCCCCTAGCAAAATATACAAAAACCGCACACCCTGTCTCGTTTTTTTTCACTAAAGAACAATGCAAGGTAACTTTGCCGAAAAAATTAGTAAGCACTTAAAAAAACAGATTATTTAACCAGCACATTTTATTTGGCAAATAATGTTCTAAAAAAAACTTACGTTCATTAAAGCCAAAGAAACAAATAAGAGCACTTGAAATCTTCCGAAAGAACCAACTTTACCAAATGCCTGTTCAACATCCATAGTTTACAAAAAAGTTCAATATTAATTTCTAAAATATATTGCCTGTGTTTGAAATTATAAATGTTAAACTGTATGTTGGCATACACTAAACCAACTTTTTGTTGCTCCGCAAACCAACTTTAGAAAATAAATTGCAACACCTTGATGGGCCACTATGGAAAGTGCATTCACGATTTTTTTTGTCAACAGACAACAGACCAATCTGTCTGTTACACTAGCACTTTTGACCTTAGTTGCACATGACAACCTCAAGTTTTTTTGGTGCTGCACCAGTATGGCAGAATGCTGGCGACTTGGCGACTATGTCAGCCGAATAGTTAGCCAAAAAACCAAAGAAATTGGTGCAAAAAAAATTAAAGTAACAAAAAATTTCAAAAAAAAAAGAAAACATTTTTTTTATTTTTTTTTTGAAATTTTTTGTTACTTTAATTTTTTTTGCACCAATTTCTTTGGTTTTTTGGCTAACTATTCGGCTGACATAGTCGCCAAGTCGCCAGCATTCTGCCATACTGGTGCAGCACCAAAAAAACTTGAATTTTTTTTAAATTTTTTTTCAACATCCAATTTGCAAAATACCTTGTGGTTGTTTCCACACATATTTAATCACATATATTTTAAAAAAGCGGAAATATGTAATAAGTAATAACATTACACACTACAATTGGCAGAAATTATGCCATTTTGAAACGCATATAGACTGTTTATTATTTTAAAAAGTACACACTTTTGATCATACAATTGTTACGTGTTGGCAGTTTTACTTTGAATTGGCAAGTACTTCTATATTGAGTTGATTTCCTGTATATTGAGTTGAATTTCCAATTCCTGTTAAATGTACAGGTATAACATTCGCATCGGCATATTAAGGATGTACCAGGCTATGCTTCTCACCCTAAGGCCTAAAGTATATTTTTGGCTGTTTAATTACACAAATGCAAAAAATTATTGCGATCCGCGCGAACTTTCGCTAGGTTTATGTGTCTTTGTTTTCAACAAATCTATCCCAAAGGTAATGCATACTATGGGGCATGTTGCAATGTGACTGTGACAATTTATATTAAATTTTATTATAAATATCATTATTTCGAGCAATATAAATTGGAAATTTATCCAAAGAATATTTTTTTGTGCTTTTCAATCTGGTTTTGAGCAGGACGTTTTCACACAAGTTTTCCTGAAAACAGCTTATCTATGTAGCACTTTTAAAGCAAGAAACACAGACATGTACGTACACCCCAGGCCCCAGGTTGTACCTTCACATGTCCCATATGTATTTGTTAATGACTTTTTTTTTTGCGCCTTCGCCGCTAAGTTTTGTTGTCTAATTTTATTATTAATAGCCTTGTTTATCGCCAAAACATGGCAAGGTTTATACATTCCTTTGGCGAACACATCATTTAAGGGGCACGACTAGGGATGATCAAAGTAGAATCCCAAGGTATTCTAGAATAATAGGTTTCGAATCTTGAATAACGAATCCAGAATAGCGAATCCTAGTATATTTTTATTAAATTATTTAACCTTGATTTTGTTTGGGGAAGGGATTAATCTTAATTTACTCTACAGGGCCCAGAATCACAGCAGTAAATCGCCCAAACAATTTTTTAACATGTGTACATTATAATAAAAAAACTCTCTATGTTTAACACTCTTAACAAAGTTCTGTAAACTGTAATATGTCAACTGTCCAGGTTGTGTCCAAAACTTATATTTTTGCCAATAGTGAGAAAATGCAACACTGCACACAGAAGTCTTAAGCAATTCGGTCCTATTGGGGGCCTGAAGCTTAAGACTTCTGTGGTATTGGGGCCTGAAGCGTTATAATTATTAAATTATCGCACATTATTTGGGTTAGGGCGCTGGTTAGCGTTTGGGTTTGATTGGGTCAAGTATTGTTAAACTTAATCTTCTTATTAACATTTGTTAATGCAAATTAGTGCATTGTCCAAGACCTCAAAGTCTAAAAGTCGGACTTTTTGATCCTTTGAATGCACTGATTGTCGTAGACCTTTTTGCTTAGAACTGCACTGATTTCTGACGGATAGGGTGAAAAAACAGATACTTTTAAGAAACATATTTAATGCGTTAAGTATACCTTTATAATTAGAGAAACTCGCAGTAATAGGTAAAATTCGTGTGCCATTGCGCAGTGACAGCTGTCAGTGACAGTGACGGGCTACATAAAAAAAGTCACGACTCCTGTTGATCATAGAGTATTTTTTAACTCTTAATAATGCAGCAATATGCAACGAATTTGTTTGGCCTTTTATCGCAGTTACAATCACAACACATTTTTAACACTTGCTGAAAAAACAGATACTTTGAGAAAAATATCTGAGGCGTTAAGTAGCCTACACCTTTATAATCAGAGAAACTCGTAGTGACAGGTACAAACTCGCCTGTCATTGTGCAGTGACAGGCTAAATAAAAAAATCACGACTCTTGTTGGAATTTTATACCCTAATGCGCCATCAATACCCTGAAAGCATAATCTTCAAAGTTTTGCCAATTGGCATTTCCGAATCAGTTTAACTGCATTCCTTTTAAATAAAGAGACAAATTTTAAATTGTTAAATTTAATACGGACCCGCCTAGACATTTAGGCTTGGCTTTGCCAAGACATTAGGCCAGGGGTCGGCAACCTTTCGTAAGCAATGTGCCAGTTTATAAATATTCAGAATATCAACAACTCGCGTGCCAAAACATTTTTCTATGTTTGGTTTGGCACTGGCAACCAGGGCTGCGGAGTCGGTTAAAAAGGTTCGAGTCCGACTCCCGCCAAGTGTGCAATTTTATCGAGTCCCGACTCCCGAGTACAGCTCAGACTCTACAACCTATATTTCACCGATTTACGTAACTAAAATAAGATGGATATCAGCAATCCACTCGTAGGGATCATAGAATATATGCCATCATATAGTATTCCACCTTAACAATTTTACAGTTTACAGTTATCAGTTCGAAATTTTGCACTGCGCATGCGCACACCTCGGACTCGTTTAATTCTACCTAGTCTTACTCGAGTCCAACTCCGCAGCCCTGCTGTGATCTGACATCTTATTGACGTATCTATTGGAAGATGCCGTTAAATCTAATAAATTTTGTAAAGATACCCTAACCCTGCTGAAAAAAAAACGAACTGTCACGAACACAATACTTTGCCAGTTATTTTGGATTAGGCCTATATATTTCGAAGCTTTTCAACCGATACCTATATGAGTGTTAACAATCAGTTTCGCTTTTAGCTTGGTTTCTCAGTCGCACAAAAACACACGTAGCCTACTTACTTTTATTGCAAACTGCTCTGCTTTAACGCAGTAACCATTACGCCAATTTCAGGGCATTGTAACGTAATACGAACGGTTAGAAAAATAATTGTAAATACAACAGGTAAGACACTAATTTGTGACACGAACACTGCAGATTGAACTAGAAATGTGTGCAACCATTTGTTGAGCGCTACTGACGTAATAATAGAGTTATTGATGTGGTAGTTATTTAGGCGATATAACATGCGCGTTAAATCATTTGGCGTACCCCGGAAAATCATCTCGCGGGCCACTTTTGGCACGCGTGCCAGGGGTTGCCGACCCCTGCATTAGGCGATACATTTAGGCTTTGGTAAATCCTAAATTTTTAAACACGCTGTGACGTTTGGTCTCCTAATACGATAAGAAAACGTCAATTCAAATCAAAAGCTTACATACGCAACCAACATAAAACAAATTTGTCGTTCATTTCCTTAACCATACCGCAACGATGAGGCTTATGTAAAAAAAAACTTGCAAGCAAGCCTATGTCACAAACAAATTTGCACTCTCAAAAGGTCTCCAGGTATGCTACGACTTTGTCAGCAAGTATAACTCTTAAAGGCTTTACCATTCATTTAGTATGGTGAATAATAATAATCAAGTATCGGGAAAGATTATATTGTTCACTGACAGACAGCGTTTTGATCATTTCTTTGTTGTGAGCAGATTAGTAAGCCACTACACGTTGTCCTTTATCGTTTTGAGTGTGCATTTGCAATTTGTTACGACGAAAGTAAGAGAGACATAACGCATTGGTACGGAAGGGCTAAATCGGTTTTGGTGATGTGATTACCAGGGAGATTATTTATACCAAATAAATGAGAAATTTTGACCAGAAAAATCGAAATTGTGACAATTAATTTTGACCTTGAAATCTAATTTTTTGACAAAATTTTGACCTATGAAAAATACATTGATTTAAATATCAAATTGTTGTATAAAGTACTAAATTAGTGTCTTGGCTAGTCGTCAACCACATAATTTTGATGTTCTTGTCACCTCAAAAAGACAAACAGCGATAAAAATGCCAAAGAAATACAAGACGCTGGGTATTTTTGAAAAATGTTGTGTAAACAGTTGAAATACCAGGTAAAAACAATTGCAGAAAATTAACAATTAGGACCTAGTATATCATCCAAATAAGAAATAGGATAATTGCAAATCACAAGCGACAAAAAGGAAATACTGTTCAAAACTATTGGCTAAATCAGGAATACACAACTATATAAAGCAGGGGTTAGGGCTACAAGTTAATGATTTAAAAGGTTGAACCTGTTAAAAACAGACAAAACAAATGACGCTAAAATATGTTTACCAAAACTTACAATATTTATTGACCATAAACATTTGTAAAATGCGAAAAGTAAATTAAAACCCTATAAGTTTCATTTTTTTGACAATGAAAAATTGATTTCATGATACAACGGTAAGAGAAAGTTTGCAAAATAACGCTCAAAAATGTAGTTTTAACGTTGATAGGTTTTAGTTTATCTTGCGATCATATCAGGAAAACCAACGCGATCTTTCTTTGTTTTCTTATGACCTTCGGCGAGTTTAACTCTTTATTCGGAATGTAATACTATACATAATAGCCAATAGCATACAAAAAGACTCGCAGCATCTGTGCTGAACAGTTGTTTTTTACAACGCAGTTAACCAGATAAGTCTATTATATTGCTGTAGCAGCAAAGATAAATCAAATTTGTTTAGTATGAGGTTCAAGCATATTGTACAATGTTTTTTAGCTGCTTGACAAATCAAATGCTGAAATTACGACCAGCCAAGTTCTATTCAGGCAAGGGGTTGTTTCGCAATTCAAATGGTAACTTGAAATGTTATACCTGAAAGATTAAGGTAGGGCAAGGAAAACATCAATTTTTGTATTTTTTACACTTCCAAACGTAACACTTAGTATTACCGACCTTGAAGGTTATCTGAAACGTATTGTACTTCAACACAAAATAGTTTTCGTAAATCTTATGTTGTATTTTATCTTGGTTTATAGCCTTATTTGTCTTATTCAGGTGGTAGTTTGGCAAGTTGCACTGTGGGCGGAAATTATGTCCCAACATGTACTGTTTAAACGTGAAATCGTACCTATACCGGGCGTTAAGTTGTCGGGAGCAGTGCAATTTCATAGAACTGGAAATCTTACAACAGGCTCAGGTGACATAATGTATCACGACAAGACAACCAAAAATTGGCGAAGATGGGCTTACGTTAAAAACAAGAAAAATATACCGGATCTATGTACTAACATTTATGGCAATAAGATATTCATTGAAAAAATCGAAAAAGCGGCGATTGCACTTGAAGAGCGACATTTACTGGTGGCGGAAACCTTGTGGCAGAGCGCCATGATAGAGACAGAGATTCAGCTGAACAATCCAAGGTCTGACAGCGCACACGCTCTCGGAAGGTAGGCTGTTTATTCAATATTTGCATTTTGGACGAATAAAGCCTTAAAGCGACTTCAAACACAAAAATTGTATGCCTATTTTACAAAATGTTTTCTGATTTGGTATATTGTGATTTTTTAATACCTGATACTGATTATTGGAGGATTTTCTTCTATCGTGCGAACTTGTATCGGCCCTCGTATAAGATTCTGATTTTTTTATTAGACAAAAAAGGCGTGTAACTCTGACTTAAATTCTAGGCTTGGAACAATTTGTATGAAAGTAGGCGATGCACCTAAGGCGATTACGTGCTTCGAGTATTCATTACATATGCGACAAACGATGTACGGCAAACACATCAGTCACCCCGAAATACTTCAGTCTCTTGTTTCTCTCGGATGTGCCTGGTCACTACACTCAAACACCCACAGGTATACCAGTACAGACAGCAAAACTATTCTCGTCTAACGAAAATAAATTATATTACATATATTATTCCTTTTTACATATACTTGTCAATTTTACTTAGCGGCCAAGGCATAATTAATGAACGATTAAATTAGGAACCGTAATATCTTTATCCTAACAGCGAATTATAAGAAAAGCACAATTTTTTGTTTTAGAGCAATCATAGTGTTTGAGAGGGCTCTAGAAATGGCAAAAACATTCCTGCACGAAAAAAAGAATACGTCATACGCTGCACAAGCACAAGTTGCCGAAATATTCCATAACTTGGGAGCCTGCTGGGAAAGACTCCATGAACATCACAACGCTCTCAAGTGTTACGAAAATGCAAACAAAATTCGGCATCTTATAGATACTCCAGAAACGTGTGTTAGTGCGAACGTGAAACCGCAGTTTTTAGCACATAACCTACCGTATTAAAGACGTAACATTTTGTAATTAACCGCGTCTTAACTAAAGCTAGAGTGCACACAGTTTGTTTTTTAATGTACAAAAAACGGCGACTGGTGAAGTGTAATCGTGTTTTATCTGATTTTTTGTAAAAAGTGCTTAGTCCTGTTAGGTAAATGACGGGCAACAGCTCCAAACCCACTGTACAATTACTCATGTCTTTCAAAACATAGAAACAGACATATATAGGTGAGATAATATTGTTAGCAGAGTAATGCTGTGCTAAGTGAAAAAAATCTGTAATAAAAAATAAATCGTAGTAACAATAAAAATTTATCATTATTTAAACGATTTATCTGTTATTATATTTTAAGTAAATGATACCTAAGTAGAACACTTTTTAAACAATAAGTGCCGTTATACTATAGAGTTTAAAAACTAAATCGTCAAAGCAGTTAGGGAATATTATCGATAAGGTTTCAAAATTTTTTTTTTATGTTTTGCATAACGTAAAAATTTGATAAAATTGCGTAATAAATATAGGGCCCACTCGACTTATTCGTCCGCAGGGCTTAGTAATCTAATTTTTATAAAACGGATTCCTGTGCACTATCCACACGCAACCCTCCTGGACATCAATTGTCTTGGAAATTGAACGAACGTAAGATTGCTAAACACAAACCTCCAAATATAATTTATTAATGACGGGCTTTGTTAGGGATGACGAATGAAGTGATTATAAATTTATTTTTGTTTCAAGCGCGACCAATTGGCATTAATAAGCAAGTATTTGCGCAAGGGCTGCCAATGGTCACGCCGATTATAACGTTTGTTTTACCGAATACTTCACACACAAAAGAGTTATTAAGTTGTTCAATTTTTTCGGTGTTTTAAAGAATATTCGGTTTCTATTTCTTTGGTTTACTCAAAAGTGGCATTGTAGTGTTTGCATTAGAGTTTCTATTTAAGATTTCCCCTCGGAATATTTTGTTGAATGTCCCTGGCCCAGAGTAATGATCGATAAATAATGCAAAAAAAATTCGACATGCGCGTTTTTCTCTTCCATAAATTGATCCTAAAACCTCTGCCGCCTAATGTCGCTTGGCTTGCTTTAAATAAAAACAATTTTCCCTCTAGTAGAACAAATGCAATTACGTCAAGCAATATGGCACATTTGCACCAGTTTTCATGTTAATTCAATGGAATTTTCGCAAATAAAATATTCATGTGTTAGGCTACTTAAAATCACAACTTGAATAAGATTGGAATAGCAGATGAGTAAGTCTTTATATCTATTTCTTTACAATAGTTAAATTTGTTAGATTTTTGTTACAGTGCATTTCTAGCGCTGTTTGCCGTTTTATTAAAAAAGGCGGTCGGTTCACATGCCTCTGTTGAAATTTGATTATGTAAATGAGATCATAGCGTGTTGTATTTGGTCCGCCCAAGCAGAATGTGTAAACAGGGCGAGTCACGACTGCCTCCAAAGCAAACGGAGTTTAAAGACCAGTATCAGATCGATGTAAGTCTTTGTGTGGCCTGAGCCTTAAGATCAGACCATACTTGTTACTTGTTTTATAGCAATTCGCTGAAGGATTAACTTAGGTTAGCTGTGAACAGTCGTCGTTAACAGAAAAAAGACCAGTGAATTTTGAGTGACGAACAACAGTAAACAAATGAGTACTTATGTTAAATGTGTTTGCTTGTAGAACAAATTTTAGCAACTTTTAAAACATAGTACTCATAAATAATACGACGCAGTTCGAAAATTTGTTAGAAATACTTCTTAACCTCTAGCAAACGAGTTAAGTTTTGAAATAGTCGGTATTAGAATAATATTTCCATCAGTCGTAATCATCGGATTTACAAGCCAGTTTTGTTGACTTTGTGGGCGTGCAGTGAAAACCGCGAAAATTAAGTTATCGGCAGACAACGGCACTTATTTTCTGTCCTCTTACCCTATCAAGAATGTCTTCAGATTATTATTGTTATCAGTCAACCGTGAAGTTCGGCAGGTTTCCAGTCATTTTAAACGCCGCAATTCGTAAGCAAGTAGCAAGTAGTTGTCAGTTTCTGCGTGTAGTTAACGGTAAACATTGTTCCGGTTGGAGGGGTTACTTACCAATGCCAGTGTTTTATGTAACACCTTTATCGAAAATAAAAAAAACAAAAATGGTAATTGGAAAGACAAAGAACAACATGTGTTCGTTTTTGATACCTTATTATTGTGTTGCAATTCTACCAGACGCAGGAATAAGACCCTATAATAGGCTTATCGTTTGGTAATGGCAGGACAATTATGTAAAATGACAGTATGAGTTGTTGGAAATGTGTTATTTAGTAGTATACATTTATAGTTTAGACAGAGTTATAAGAGAAGTCAACTATTCATGATTGCTTTTCAACCGATTTCAAAAAGAGTTTTTAGTTTATCTCGTATAGAATGAAAAAAAGCCTATACCCCAAAACCACAACTCCCAAGAACGGATTCCCGCGTGATGTTATCAGTACATGCTCTATACAAAACTACCTGTTAAGGACACATTCGTTAAAACTATGAACCAGATGATTATACTTTCGACTGTAAACTTTTAATGGAAAAGGAAAAATATGTACGGCCTACACTAGACTAGGTAGGTCATAGTTGTCCTTGATTTCACACTAAAATTGTAGATGCATCACATCAACATAATATCAGTTAAACATTAGCGACAAACTGTATGTTTTCAATCGTCGCTACAAAAAACACCACCTTTGTCTGAACAGCGTTACGCATCACTGCAACAATTATATTTTCCCCGTAACTGCTGAAAGATGTGACGTAAGTCATGTCGTTTGTCCCCAAACGATTTTGTAAAGAACTTGTTTTTTTAGTTGAGGGAAGATTGGATTATCAACTAGAGTAGACAATTGTGGTTTGTAAGATAAATTCAAGTCAATTCATGTTGATAGCTGCGACGTAGTACGTAGTATAATTAACGCCTTGTCCTATTTGTAGTAAGATTGATTTTCTGTCTGTCCCGCTGAATTATGTAACTTTAGACAACAAGCACTGGGTGAATCAATACAGGGCTATGTGACAAGTTAATTCATATTATAAATAAAGTATATTTTCGTGTAGTGCACTTTTATGACCTTTGTCAAAACTAGCGATAAGTTTTAGACGTCTTGTTAAATATTTAGAAGTATCACTGCTGACCTGCTACTGAAAAGCGTTACTTGTAGCATTTACATTTTAAAGTCTTGTAAAGTTAAAGGCAAATTAACCAATGATTGAATTCGACGCCAGTCAAGATAGCGCAATGGGTAAGTGTTATACTGTTTTTATCATTTCAACTCTCTCATCGATTAGCTCAGTAGGATCGACATTGATATTACAATATTGTAACTTCGGCGTTTCGGCGTTGAATTTTAGGGTACGGATCATAGGCGTAGCCAGGGGGGCCTGAGGGGCCACGAGTCCCGAGTCCAACGTGCTCATGCACAGTAACAAATTTTTAAACTGATATTTCCGCCAACTGTACATTGTAAAGTAGCAAATGGTGGTAATTTTCCAACCATGTATTGTCAGTGGAAGAATTTATATGACATGAGTGGGAGGGGGTTGCCGAACAACCACCTTTATTTAGATACGTTACTTGTTGAAATACATGCTGCGTAGAGTCGATACCGGACTCGGGACTCGACGAAATCGCCAATTTATCCGGAGTCGAACTCGGGAGTTGGATTCGGGTTGTTTTTCACCGACTCCGCAGCCCTGTTTGCGAGTAAAATCCAATTGTATTAGGTATGATTTCGATAAGAATTATGTTCATTCTAACTGTGGCAACAAACCACAGTGTTTACACGAAGGCGTTAACGCACAGAGGGTCTTTTATTTGCGGAACGTCACCAGAATAAACATCTTTAAAGAAGCTGAACAAATAGCAATGGCATTACTAACTGCTTAAATTTAATTTTTATGTGTGTCTATATACAAACCATCCAATATGCGCCGCTATACTTAAAAGCCAGAAAAGAACATATCAAGCGACCCCAAACTGAATAGCAATTCTCATCATATTATATCTTATTTAAAGTGATATGTTCAAACTTACATCTAATATAAATAGAAACGGCCATATGTATCCAAACTACATTTATATTTGTGGTAAGTTCAATATATTGTTGTAAGTTGTAACCTAAAGGCAACTATATGAAAACAATATATCAGTGAACTGATCAAGTGGGTCGCAAAGGCAAAAGTTTTGTTTTTTGGTAAACCAAGGTGACGCCAGAGAAACCAGGGATGCACAACCTTTTAGCTATTGACACCCGCATCAGCAGTCTTTATTTTTCTCACGGCCGCCAGTAGGGATGTCCGATAATATCGAATCGGGCCAATGCCAAGTGGTGGTATCGGCACTTCATAGATATAGAGTAGCATCAGTGCCGACCCTGTACGAATTTGTGACGTCTAATTTTTGTAATCTTAAGCAGCGTGGTATTCTCTAACGATTTGGTTTGTAATTGTAATTTAAGTAAACTCATTCGCGCAAGCCGCGAAAAAAATATTTAAATATGAAAAACATTTTCCAAGGAGACTTTTAGACAAGACGCATTAAACAAGTCTACAAGATTAGCACTATCAATTCCACAACTAAATAGCCGCACTGAAATCACGTTATAAGTTCGCAATAAGTACGGAAAATAATACATTGCGTTTATATTGTTTTAAAGTTGAATAGATGTTACTTACGATACAATGCTCATATCACAGAAAAAAATGCCTTAACTAACAAATTAGGCAGCACTTGCATTTTGTAGGGAGTCGAGTCCACATGGCGCTAAATAATATGTAAGTTTATTAGACGTATATATTTTAAGGCCACTTTAGGACCCCCAAAAATCTCTTGAAACAAGCAAAACATGTTGCAACATCGAAAACTTGTACTTAGTAGTTGATTGTATTAGTTGAAATAGCATAACTTTATGTTTGCTGCCTAAGCTACTGAAACAAAAATACCTAAAACAAAATAAGATTTTTATCAGTTTAAAATCTATTCCTTTTTGGATCAAATAATTGCGATTTATGTGGCCACATAAGATTAAATCGTGTTTCATTCGCAAGCAAAAGCCTCCTTAATAGCAGAGCTTGAGTTTTACATTCACCGGATCGTCTCCTTTAGTTCCGTCGCGTTAAATATTTCATTCTGTGGGTTGTAAAACTAGACCTGTTCTTCCAAATCAATCGTTTTTGCCCTTCTGTTTGCTGTAAGCTAAATAGATTAAACTCCAAATCAATTGTAAGTAATTCCCTTAAAATCCGCTGTTTTACTCGTGTCGGCAGTTGAACATACGATCATTTATTAACTACTCCGAAACTCAAGTTAAAATACGCAAAATTATTATAAACAAAACCTATGTATATTTAGGATGCTGTTTACAAATTCTAGTTTGTACGTGAAATGTAGGTTATTTAAACTTTAACTAAAATGTTCATTTTCAACAAAAAGTCAAGTCATTAGCGAAATCGCATAAGGTTCAAACGCAGTATGCGCCGCAGGCAAAAAAGTTGGAAATACAACATGTTAATGTGTGTCTAAAGGGCGGTCTGCTATTTGTGGCAACACGTCTAGTTTAGACCGAATTTCAAAATTTTAAATTGGCAAACTGGCCAAGTTTATATCCAATATTTATGTTTAATTTGTAGGCAGCTAAAGTACGAACCTAAAATTAAGACAGCTTTATTTGTACGAAACGTGGAAAACAGGTTAAGCTCTTGACGAAAAAGGTCGCACAATCGCACATATTGATCGCGAGGGCCACCAAAAGATCGTAAAAATAAAGCGGGAAATAGAGTAGTAAAATGTTAAAAATTTTAACCAAAAATTTGCTTTTCTGTAGGAAAAACTTGGCGAAAAATATAGTTTGATAAAAAGCCTGATGCAATCCCCCTGACAAACTGGACTCTCGCACAATCCGATCACTGTATCTAATATAAGAACAAACAAGATCAAAATATAGCGCAAAAACAATATAAGGCAAAGCAAGATTAAAATCACTGAGAAGAGTATATCACGTTATTGGCATAAAATATGTTAGGAAACGACAAAAAATAGTAAAAAAAAGATATTTGTGTTAGTAAAACTTGATACTTAACAATTCAAAAAAATCTCAGTAATTTGTCGCCCCCAAAAGATTGTCTACCACTGATGTAACAAATTGCCGACACATTACACCAAATTTATAATGTAACCAATAGGGCGATTTATTTTTTGGCTTTTCAAAAAAGAATCAAAATTTTGTTAAAATTTACACGTTAGGTTGAAATTTGTCAAAATTGTCAAAATTATTTCGAGTCAAAAACAATTAAAAATGCACATAAATCGTTTACAAAATTAAAAAAACTATAAAATTTAGTTTTTAAGTTTTGCGCGGATACGTTAAACTTGGACTATCCTTTACTTAAACTCTGCCTAACACAAACACTTCTAAATATACCTATATTAAATTAACTAATGCTGGGGTCTGGGATACGTGCTTAAACCTTAAACACAATCTTGGTAAGTGACAAATCACATTGTAACATTTTGTAAAAACATTTTGTAAATCGCATTAAGTGTGACGTAACAGTGTGATGCAACACATTGTAAATTGAAAGTGAGCATTACAACAGTTTTCCACCAGTGAGGTTCGAACACACGAGACCAGTTTTCTACCACTGAGCTAAAGCGCCGCAGAGTTAATGCTGCTCGAATTTCATATTATAATCATCACCGACTGGGCGAACATCTTGCCACACACATCTCACAAACTTTCTCTTTTATTATGTAGATATAGGAACGAAAATAGAACAGAGAAAAAAAAAATAGTCTAATAAATAGTTTTGGTAAACCATTTCCCCCCAAACCATATTTTCTCTTAAATTTAATTATGTAAATGCGAAAACTCTTTGCGATATGCGAGATGTTTTCGGATTTTCATTGCAGAACTCCCCTACAGTTCGATCAGCGTATCCTTTGTCAAGTAGTCCATTTAACTATAATAACACAGTGTTGTGCGCCATGTCTCATAAAATAAAGTTGTTGTTTTTTGTAAATTTATATTGTAATAGTTTCGCCACGCTGGAAACTGATGCGCGCTTTGCTACGCTTAATAATAGTTTTATCAACCCGTGTCTTTTCAAGCCTTTTAATATATATTTTTTTCTTGACAGAAACCTATTTCGCCCTGAACTCAATTGTAGTGCTTGTCTTCTCAGTTTGCTCCATGTTTATTCTTATTCTGGTCACTTGTCTCTACTGTTTCGGATCATCACCCGACAAATACGTGAGTGTTTCAGGTTAATAGTTTTTCTAAAAATCAAACCAGTGCCGTTCCATTAATTAGCCTACACTATTATTCTGTCAGGTCGGCATGATGAAACCATATCTGAAATGTTATGTTGTTCAAATATGTTTACTTTTGTCCTTACACAATACTTGACTTGTATAGTTAACATGGACACTTCAATTGGTGGAATACAATATATTTTGCTTGGGCTTACAACGTTCCGTTTAACCTGGACAGTCCAGATTTTAAGATCATTGTCCAGCGTACTAATTAGTCAACCAAAATTTCCTGTTTTTGGTCAGCTAACATTTTTCTTATGCATTACACGGATATTAGCTTGTTGTGAACGGCCTCTGGCCACTCTTGATGAAGAGTGATATTTGATGTTCGTTTTCATTTCCCTACCTACGTGTAATGTGAATTTAATGGTACGTCACTATAGATTGACTGGACACAACAGGCCTCAAGTTACATGTTTAATATGACGAATTTTTGTGACTGACGTCATTCTTGAATGACATCGAAAAATGCTTGATCTAGTGACTGTTTGAAAGCGTTCTGATTTTGAGCTCCAAAAAATAGTAACCCTGGCTATATACTATTTAAAAAAATAACAATATTAATTTTACGAACAATGGATGTGATAGCAGGTTAAACCTTACAGCAAACATAAAGCCAAGATCTGTAAACAAGTTTCCTATACTGTGTGACTGGCTGTCCTATCATTTTTAATTATTAATGAGTTACTTTTGTTTCTCGTATAAAATACTTTAAGCAATGCAGTTTTAAGTTGTACCGAATCCAGATCTAATCTGTTTGTTTTGTGAATCAACACTTAAAGGGTTTTGGAGCTTTGATTGTTATCAACCGCCCAAACTAAGCGGTTTTGTTGGGGATGAATATCACAAAAAGTTGCATTTGGGTGGAGATAAATAACAATATTTGTTTTGATTTTGGACGTAGCCTAAAGAATGAAAGAACTAGTAATTTTAGACAGAACACGAAGCACATAAAGCGGTTAATGCAATTGAATTAGGCATTACAAGAATGCCTTTTATATGTGTATTTGTGTTTATTGCAGTAATAAATCGACAATTGTTACCAGGTTTTTCCAAAATCCTTCTTGAGCTTTTCAAAACAGACAATCCCTTTGGCCAACTTGCGATAAACTCTACACCACTGGTTCCTAACCAGGGTGTCGCGACCTCCAAAGTTGTCAGGGGGTCGCCGTGTACTATTTATCATATCTAAAAAATAAGAAAAAAATACACAACATAAACTAAGAATTTAGGAGCAGAATATTTTGACATCTAATATAACATGAACCGTGGCCATTTAAGCAGCGAAGATCTGGTTGCAAATATTAAAACTTTACGTAACGACATTTTTTGTCCATTTAAAGTTTTAAACAATTTAGAGAAACGAGATTGTATAAAATTATGCATAAAAAATAATGCTATGAAATATTTTTCTAATTTATAGTAAGATCTATTTAGTTTTGGACCCAAAATCATATGTAACTCTGTTATTATTGTTTTGTTCAAGTGCTTTACCTGTTTATGGCAATCAAATTGTATTTCAACAATCTAAGCCAGTGTTTCTCAACCTATTTTTAATTTATGCGATAATAAGTTACATGGCGAAAGAAAATGACGCACGAGAGATAAAAGATTGATAGCACTTAATAAGAAGCGACAGGTATACGTTTACAGACTGGACCATTCAACTCGAAAAGCAGCAAGATTCTTATTTCCTAGCGCAATATGGTATTCTGATTTTTTCACTGTTTTTACCATGTTCTTTAACATTAATAAAGAAGAAAAAGTTTTAGTGTATTTACATCGATAAATCACAAAGCGAGCACAAATCAGTAACCAGTTTAGCAAATCATCCTCATTTACAATACCAAACAGAACAGTTACTGGAATGGTTTGTATGGATATAAAAAGTTTTGATGAAATCCAAGCAGTGACTTCTTCCCAAAACTTTACAACATGTTCGCAATAAAAAATCACATGAGAAATTGTTTCAACATTTAAATTGCAAAATACACACCGGTTGGTTTCAGTTATATCAAAAGAGGATAGCGCATCATTGGTCACAATCGCACGACGATTAAGCTTAATTTGAAAGGATCGCAGTTTAGTTTCAATTGTGGCTTTACGAGTGTTTTCATATAACCTGTCCCAAGGAGTTGTGTTCGGTACAAGATTTAAATCCCGTTCCCACTTGCGTTGTTCTTTATGCGGACGATCAGTAGTGTATGTTTTTATCTCAATGTATAAAGTTTTTGATGAGCTATGTACCTGAAGTATCTGCCTTAAAGTGGTGACTAGTTTAGTATCGGGTGGCGAGCCTGCCGTGGAGTGGTCCCACTCGAGTGGGAGAGCAGCGATCATTTTAATAAAGGTTTTAAAATCAATATTGTTGGGTGGAATTTGTACTTAACTGCCAGTTGGTCATAGGTCATATAGTGTCCCGATTCGTTTAGTAGATCATTGTGGTCAAAAACTCCCGCATTGATAAGTGGCTTTACATAAAACGTTTCTGTCTTGCGTCGGACGTTTTTGTTTACCCATAAAGGACGGGCCTTGAGCGTTTGCAATTGTGTTATTGTCATATACTTCCTACAGTCTGATATTGCCTTTCTAGTAGTGCGTAGAGGTATTAGTTTGGAACATTGCCTCGATGCGACAGATAAGTCTTCTCGCAGCCTGCATTCGAGTTCTTTGTCTGTTCGAACGCCTTTTTCAAGCGTTTTCCACGGTGCATTATACTCGTCGTCAAAAAGTTTTGACATCCATTTAATATTCAGCGACATAATATATGCGTCAACGTCCAACATATTTGCTCCTCCGTGTTCAGTATTTTCGCATATTTTTGTTCGCTTAACTCTCTCACATCTAGACCCCCATATAAACTGAAATAATTTCGTTTTTAGTTTACGCATCCATGTTTCGGGCAGGTTGACCGGAAGAACACAAATTTTGTAAATTAGTGTGAGAATCACTAAGCTTTTTAGGATACAAATTCGTCCCAGAAGAGTTAGCCCCCGAGCGGACCAAATGTTTAAGACTGCACTAATTTTATTTATAACTTAACCAAAGTCAAGCGGAAAAAGTTCCTTTGGGTTTTTTAGTGGAATTTTTACACCTAAGTACTTAAATGAGTGTTCTGGCCACTCGAGGCCTTTGTTCGCGTAAGGTTTTTCTGTCGAAGAGCGATTGGCTCCTACATGGAATGCAAGCGATTTTTGCATATTGATTTTACATCCGGACATGTCTCCAAATTTATCTAGCACACCAAATATTCGTTCGAAATCTTTCTGTTCGCCTCTTAAAAAGACTAACGTATCATCAGCAAGTAGAGATACTTTAAATTCGTCGTTATTCAGTTGTATTCCTACAAATTCGTCTTTTCGCAACGCCGTTGCTAGACATTCGATACATAGCAAAAAAAGGCGTCGGAGATAATGGGTCTCCTTGCCGGACACCTCTTTCGATTTTAAATTCGCGCGACAAAAAGTTGTTGTTAGTTATTTTACAGGTAGGTTCCGCATAACAACATTTTATCCAGTTTATTAGGTTATGTTCGAAGCCAAAATTTCCTAATGCTGCGTAAATAAAATCGCAACCAACAGTGTCAAACGCTTTGTAAATGTCCAAAGATAGTATGGAACCCGGAAATTTATAAAAATCGGAGGAATCGATCATATCAAAGAGCAGGCGAAGATTATCCCCAATATATCTACCCTTCATAAAGCCATTTTGGTCTCGACTGATTAGGAACTCGATATTGGCTTTTAACCTGTTGTTTATAACTTTTGACATAATTTTATAGTCCACATTAAGCAAAGAGATGGGGCGGAGATTAGTTATCAGCGAAGGATCTTTATGTGCCTTGGGGATCAGTGTTACTACACCTTGCGCTTGACTTTGACTAAATTTACCGGTTTCTTCAGTATACACTATACATACAAGCGTCGTAAAACAAGGTTTTTATCTCATGCCAAAAAGTCTGATAAAATTCTACCGGCAATCCATCAAGGCCCGGGGATTTATTCCTGGGCATAGTGTTAATTGCCGCTAGAATTTCCTCAAGCGTGATTGGGCGCTCGGTCGATTCTTTCTGCATTGCGTCTAGCCTTGGCAGATTTAATGTCGATAAGTGTACGTTAATTTGTGTCTTAGTATATTTAGCATCGCATCATTTGTATAGATTTTCAAAAAAATTGGCCAGTTCTTTTAGAATGTTCTTTGGATCTGTTTGGATTTGATCACCCACTTTTAGGCGGTTGATTGATTTTTTTTGGACGTGTCGTTTCTCTAAGTTTAGAAAGTACTTTGTGTTTTTTTCACCCATCTCTGCCCAACGCGCTCTGCTTCTAATAATAGCACCTTGTGTACGTCTTTCAATCAAGTTATCTAACTCCAGTTTTAATTTGACCAACTTATCGCTTTGAACCGTGTTAAGTTGATTTGTCAGCGTTAATTCTCGTTCAATGTCTTCTATTGCCCGTTCTAGATATTGCGGTTGACTGCGGTTTGCTCGCTGTGTTTAATGGACTCCCCACGGATTACTGCTTTAAGAGCATCCCACCGAATGTGTGGATTCGCCTCATGTTTAGGATTGTTGGCCACATAATCACGTATTGTGTGCCTCGCGTTTTTTATGTATTCGTTGTTGAGCAAGAGATTTGTGTTTAGCTTCCAGTATCCTTTGCCACGAGAAGAACTCGAGACTGTCATCGAAAGGGTTACTATTTTATGATCTGATTAAATGGCTTGTGTGATATTTGCGGAATTTAGGTAATTTAATAATGACTCCGATATTAAAAAGAAACAAATACGCGTGGCGGTCATGGGGTTTACCTGAAACCTTGAGTATTGGCGGGCCGTAGGGTGCAAATATCGAAACGCATCACTTAACTTGTAGGATTGCATGTGCGATACAACTCTGGCACAAGAGTTTCGGTTAGAATGAGAGGGACCCTGGTTTTTATCGAAGTTACCCTGCAAAATCGTATTAAAATCACCCCCCAAAATTAACTCCGAGTTGTCAATAGATGCCAGTTTCGCAAATAGTCGGTCAAAAAACTTAGAATCGTTCTTGTTTGGGGCGTAAACGTTGCACAATTTAAACTCTTTGCCTTCAACCGTTAACGAGGTAACTAGATACCTCCCTTCGAGGTCTATTTCTAGCTCCTTAATCGACATCGAGGTATTTTTTGTCAATAGAATGGCAACTCCTTTACTGCGAGTAGAGCCATGTGCCCATAATATTTTAGATCCCCACTCCATTTCCCATAATTTTTCGTCTCTTACTGAGGAGTGTGTTTCCTGCAAAAGGACAATATTAAAGGTTTTCTCTCTAAGAAATTTAAGATTGGCTTTCGTTTGCGCGGATTTCGAAACCCCCCCACATTAATTGATGCGATATTGAAGCTCATTATACAACAACAAAAAATATACACCAAAATAGTTATCATAATACATCTAATTTTTCATCTGTACTCCTAGTTCGATAACCCATTCATATTGGAACCCGCAACTGCAGTTATATGGCCGTCTCGGTGCAATAACCTCGTCGGACTTTTTCACGCAACTGCAGTGTATCAGTTTATATTTGCATAGATGATTTAAACATTCCTTGGACATGGTAATGTTTGGAAGGGCATTTACAGTGTTACACACACACGTTATTGCGTACCTTTTGCATTGGATGCACTCGAGCATATCGCCGTCCATTCCAAACTCCGGTTGTATTTCCTCACAGCAGGGAATAAGTCTCATTTTGGCCTGGCACTTCAGTTGGCCACTGTTTCCTCCAAGGGCACCAAAAACAAGACGGTGTCATCACAGCATGCGTTGGTAACTCTATATTCTTGTTTGCATTTGCAGCAGTAAAACTGACGGCATTGGGGATCCAGAAGACTGTCCGTGTGACAATTTGGGTAATCCAGTGAGACGGTAACTTCGCTCATGCTTCTTGATTTATTGTCAGGGAGAAAAGGTGGACTGGTGCGGGGTCGCTTTCGGGATGTTTGTAGTTGTAAGCTCGGAGATTCTGCGTTGTTTTGCTTATCAACGGGGATTGCATCAACCCCGGGAAGTGATTCGTTTCTATTCTCGTGCGTTTGCGCTGAGTTTTGTCACCGGCTTTTGAGCGCAGAGGCGTTGATGAGCTGGTAATCTGGCCTGGCGCAATTGTTGATTGGTTTGCTTTACTGTGAAGCTGTGGGTAATCAGCTTTTCGCTTTGCGCAATCAGCTTGTTTGTGGCCAGTTTCGCCACAATACTTGCAAGTCCTTTTTTGTCCGTGGTAGGTTACATAAAATTCACAACCGTTCATTCGTAAATAACTTGGTATTGGATTTTTTTCTAAATCCGCTTTGTTCATTGTTGCAATTCTCATTCCGGTTAACAATCCTTCTTTGTCTTTTCTGTTTGTCACTTTTTTTACTTCTCCAAACTGTTCTTCAATCCGGCTTGCAATAGCTTTATTCGGGAGTGGAATTGGTACCCAACCAATTCCCACATTAATCACATCGGACTCGTAAAGACGAGCATTCCGAATGTATGACACATTCAGTAGACTTCTATGAAGGTCAAGTACATTTTCCCTGGACGTACACGTCACGTCTACTAGAGTCCCTTTCATTTCTGCAATTCCTATAATTTATTTCAGAGGAAAATCGACCTCATTCATTAAATTCCATAAATATTCTCTTTTAAGCTGGTTAGTGCCTCTAAAGCAGTGGTTCTCAACCTTTTTGTTCTCGCGACCCCTTTTAAGTTTTCGATAACTTGTGCGACCCCCTAATTATAGTGTGTGATACATAAACCTGAGTAAATAAAAAAAACATTTTAAAATTGGCAAAATTCAAATAGAGATAAAAAAATTAGACTAGGATTGTATTAAGATTTGGCTAAAATGCGCTATGCATATAACAAGCTAAAGTTACGGTTTGAGCCAGGGTTGCCAGATGCTTGGTTTAGGCTTAGGACATTGTTGGTGTGAAATTCACACATTTTAGGTCAAATAATATGTACCATGTACCTAGTGCGAGACTAAAGGGAATCAGTAGAGGTAAATGTTCTTGGTGGCAGCCAAATTTCTCACAAATTTACAAAACGGTTAGACGTTAACAGCAGTGCAATAATAAAGTTTCTGTAAATTTTATTTCCTTTTGCCAAAACTGCAACACCAAAATTTTATTTTCGAAATTCTGTGGATGTTGTAGAAAAGGCTATGTAAAAAGTTATAATACCGCTAAAAGTTGAAATAGTTTGCCTGTAACCTATTGTAAACCTAGCACGAGTTTTATTGTAAGTTGGCCTAAATTTCAATTTGAAACTAGAGCGCCCTATAGTCCACCTGACGGTTTTGTGCTGCACAGGAATTAAAAATTTTTGTCCTTACGTTTGTAAAGTTGGTATAAACTATTTTGAAGGCCTCGTGAGCCAATGGTTTTACTTCATCAAATGTTCCAAATAAATTCGGCAAAATTGGGACAGATAGCTTACTGTACTGATGATTTACAAACCGTCGGACACAGCAGTTAAAATTAGAAAAAATTGTCGTTTTTGGTTCGAATTTTAGGCCTTCTGGCAATCCTGGTTTGAGCGTACATTCATTTTTATTAGACATCGTTTGACTGAAGATAGGCTGGATTCATTAATTAAAAGTGTAATTGTGACGTCATAAACGCGACAAGTTCACTGCAGCAAAAGCCACACAAAGACAAACGTTAGACTGGCGGTTGCTTTTGCTCCTTCTATATTGCTAAACTTTTAGTTCATATTGCCTAATTCTTATGATTATTTTTTTTTTGAAATTCTACACGGCAACCCCCCAGACAACCCCTTGCGACCCCCAGGATGAGAACCACTGCTCTAAAGCTTAAACAGTTTGGCCTTTTCCGTGCACTCATTGCACTTTCGCCTGCCGCTTGTGCATAACTGACTTTTTCACTTATTTTGCTCCGAGCTCTAGGAGCGCCAGTCTCGAATGTCAACCTTTTGTACTTGGAGCGCACCTAGAGACATCTGAGAACGTGGCGCCGCACTTGCGAGCGAAGCGAGCGCGAATTTTTTTAGTTTTACCTCTATTTCACTTTAATTGCCTGCAATTTTTTGTTATATAGGCTTTATAGTTGCATATCTTTAAAGGGACTTCAGCCTTGAGACCCAAATAAAAACAATATCAACTTCGGAACAAAAGACAGTTAGGAATAAGGCGAAAATAGGACTAATACCTATAGTCGCAATAATGACGAAATCGGAATCAGACCTAAATGGCCAAAATAAGGCCTAAACAACCTTTTAATCCAAACCCCACCGATAACTATCACTAACTCCCAAAATATTTTCAAACCTAACCCAATTGCTAACACCACAAACTACCCGCCCATTAGCCCATACAGGCGTAAAAAATCCAGGGCTAAAACAGCGGCGCCCAACTGTCGACAGCAAACGGCCAATGCCAGACAGGTGTCTCCAATCATCCTATACCCGGCTTTCTCTACAGTCTATGGCTTATTTTGTCCAGTTTAGTCATATTCCGAGTAATTTTGGACTTATTTCGACATGTATAGGTCTTATCTAGACTATTTTATATTTTAGTCTGTCGTGGTGAATTTGGCGTTATTAGGTCGCTGCTGATTGTTGCTTTGTAGGTCTTATTGTGTATTCCACTTGAAATTACTGTGGAATCAATGGGCTAAGCTTAATAGGAAAGTAAAAAATACATGTTTTATATATATTAATTTATTTTTTATTTTGCTCGCGGCGCACCTGGCAGCCTTCCATGGCGCACCAGTGCGCCGCGGCGCACCGGTTGAGAAGCGCTGATCTAAGCCGACAATACATTTTTCGCTTTTAGGATAAAAAGTCATTATGACGCAAATAAACCTTAAAGAGGAACTCTAGTTACTTTAATGTTTATCGCGTAAATCGGTTTGAAAACAATCTGTAAAGAAGTGTGAACATTTTGTCAAATTGTATATGATGATTATATATTATGCTTACATACGCCCAAGTGGGGGTCGTGTAGGTTCTTGAAAATTTGTAATAATCGTAAGTATTGATTAAATGTCTGCATGACGACATTAATAGAACATCGATTTTGTGTCCGACTGTCCGTGTTTCAAGATTCGACATGCTTGTGAATGTGAGGCAAACATCATATATATATGTTACTTGCTATTTTTTGCCTGTTAATAATTTATATTAAGTGGCAATTTTGAATAGCCAATCGATTTTCATCTTTTGATATGTATTGGTTAATAGCGTATCCTCTAAACTTTAAACTTCCGCTAGGTGTCAGTAAAGGGTATATTAAAAAAAGTAGGTCATCAGTAGTGAGAAAAACACGTATCAGATATCGCTACTTAGGAGGTATATGGGTATGCAAACATATGAGCCTACACAGTATATATCAGTTAATAATAGTAGCTCATCATATGAAAACAAAATTTAAACTGACATATTGGGAGAATATACCTTTTTTATAAAAGTGTTCATTAAATATGATAATAGGCAGGTTTACGGGATTTTGTCATGACCTCAAAGGCGTTATAATGAAATAAACGACCTCGAAATATACATGGCTAATTATACGACAGATAATTGTAAATGCACATATCACCAGCAATAAGATACGACCACGGATAGAACATCATCGCCGATTTACATTTACTCATAGATCTGATATAATTTTTTCGCAAAAACACAATACAGTAAAACTGATTCTCTTATAACCGCGATTTACACAGTTCCTTTTTACTCGCGATAGTTATTTTATTTTTTTCACTGTTAGAAGTGTTTTACGAATTTAATTCTAATATAGCTTTTCAAACATGACATAAAATGACAGCTCAGGTCATGGCCGGTTGCCTGACGATCTTCGTCTCCCATGAGATATGTCTTGATGTGTTGTGTCGTGTGGAAATTCTGGCCCTAATAAATCGAATTGATTGCACCGTAACGGCAACGGTTAGAGATTTTGTTTTTAATGGTAATGGGCATACATTGACGGAGACAAGTTGAATCACAATTTGACTTGAACGATGATTCGGATTGGAACATGATTAAACGGCTTTACTTGATTAAACACAACTTGACTTTTACTTATTTTCTCTTTCGAATGATTAGATTATTATTTTATATATCTGTTTTTTTAACACTATACGAACTGTACGTTTTTCTATTACTGCTTATTTTTATCATAACCTTTTGTATATCTTGTCTTAGGTATACATCTTACTAAAAGTATTTTTACCCGTTAAACTTGATGATATAAATCTAGGAGTTGTATAGCTTGTCGAATCTGTAAGAGGCAGAATCAGTTTGGTGCTTTAGCTTATGTCTAGGAATCCTTAAAATAATAGTTTAATTACACTTAAAGCCAGCGCCAGGCAAGATAAGGCTGGAAGGCTGTCTTCCCATATTGATTTGGCTTTCATTGTAAACGCTTCAGCCATTGTCGTTAACGTGGCGGGTGTTCGGCTCTGCCAGACCCGAAATTTATTTTTTGTCAAAAGCGAGAACGTATGACACGCAGCTTAAGAAAGAATATTGTGCGCCTGTTTTGTGATTGTAAAACTCAAGTCGTAAATCAACAACTTCTTCGAAAGTTCGAGTTACTTGAAAGGCAAAACAGCAAATCGACAGAGAGAGTTATTCGCTTTGCTCAAACGTAGTTATTTATTACGTTTTTATTGTTCAGTTTTACATGTCAGTTTTCAAAGTTATCTAGATATGACTTGTCAAAAGTTGTACATAGTGTACTACAAAAAAGATTTTACGCAATTGATGATTTTTCACTTCTTTGCAAGGAAAGTGCTAGTATTCCATTTCTGATTTATTTGTTACACTTATACATAAAATAAATATGGTCCGTCAAGTTTACGTCTGATATAAAACATATAAAATTGTTATGACATATAGTATGTTGATTGTCATCAACGCTTAACATTTTTGTTTAGGTCATTGGTCATTTGATCAGGAAATAATTGTTTTTTATGTTGAGAAGATTTGTTTTTAGACAGCAAAGCTGCAATGAGTGAAAGCGTTTTTTTAAGGATGTCTAGATCCTTTGGGTTATCGCAGGTGACTACCATGTTAATAAAATTCTTTTTTTTTTCTGCATTTGTCTGAATTTACTTGTCTTTATAATATCAGCAATGTGCGTGTTTTGCGCAACTTAGTACGACAGGTTGTATTGATTTGCAAGAAAATTTCGTAACCGCCGTACCGTACAAATTGAAATTATTTCGTTCCGAATAATCTTGCTTAATCATAGATGTCAAAATTTTCAGTTTTTGTTTCAACTCTATTAAAAGGTCTGTCAGTGATCGTGTGTAACGATCTATGTGTTCAGTTCAGGCATTGCTTGCTGCTTTTAGTTTCCGGTATGCTTTACTATACAACCAAGTTAACCAAAGAACCTGAACTAAACTAACACTTTTTTGTGTATTGTCTTACTTGTGTCACGCTGAGTTGTACACCAGTTCGTTTAGCTTTGCGACGTTCTGCTATCCTTACTAAGTAGGCTATACAGTACATACTTAACAATTGAAAAATGCCATTTAAATTTCGCGGGTCTATAGTTCTATACTTTCGAATAGCAACGAAATAAGTGACAGACAACACGGATAGTAGAAGAATTTCGGCGATCATGCAATGCTTTACAATGTTTTCTGGGGACGCTTTCGACCCCATCCTTAGTGTGTTTTCACTTGTTGGCAAAGGTATCCGGTTGTGCCCAGGTGAAAACAGCCTTTAAAACAATCTAAAACAAAAAGTTACAATTAAAAAACTTTATAACAAAACAATTGATTGAGCAAAGCACAATAAAGATTGTTATTTAAACCACGTCAAGGCAATGTGATTTATATATATGTTTACATAACTATCTCCTTAGGATGATTCAGAGACAGAAAATGAGGCCGAAAGGGGCAACATCAAAACTTCTAACAGCTTACCAGAGAAGGGTGGGCCCGGCCATCTTTGGCGCAAAGTCAACTCCTGGTTTTCTGGAAACGACAAGAATGGAACGCAATCTAGTGAATTTTCGCGTTCGTCAAAAAATAATTCCTTGTGAGTGGTACAATTGCGTGTCACATAAGCTGAGCAAGTTTGTTACGCTTCAAGATTAAACGAAATTAGATTAAGTTTTTAGTATTGTAAATAACTTTTTATATTGATAACAGGTAGATCTTTGAAGGGAAATAGTTACAAAGTAAAACATACCAAATAATATAGTTTAGGGGCTGGAGAAAATGTACACGGTTTTTTAGCCCCAAAACAGATACTTCGCGTACTCTGAGGCGCAAAACTTTCTCGATATATTAATCCACTCGCAAATATTTGTAAAACTATAAAGTATGAAATGCGACTTTTTGGTCTATTACTTACAGTCATTTCAACCATACACAACTTGCTCAAAGCAAATCCGATTTTTTAAATAGAAGTAGCAAATCGAAAAATTGATATCACATTGTGACCGCATACAAACCGCTTTAAAACGTTGTGCAGGTTGTATGTTGTGCAGGCCGGGTTTAGTTTATTTTAAATAAAGTATTGGCAACACTAGTAGTATTCTGTTTTTATTTAACTATAATAGGCTCAGTATTTGCGACAAATATGCTTCTTGCCTATCAAAGCATTGTTATGTTACAAATATGAACTTTTCTAACATGCGATTTATACTTCGTTTGAACCTAAAGATATGACCAGCCTCCTACAATGGGTACTATTAGTGTCCGTCGTGTCCAACCTCCGCAAAGACAAATATCCATGTCCTACTCCGCTGGCTCATCCGACGGAAATACTGGTACCAATGGACGATCACGCTTTACCTCATCATCTTACATTCCAGAAGGTTTTAAGTTGCCTTTTGAACTATCCTTCGATGTAAGTGCGTTTTGCGTACCTAATTGTGTCTAGATTTTAAAACAGATGACTATAAAGTTTAGGCAAATGGAATCTCTTACTTAAACTTTGCCTAGTTACTTCAACTGAAAGCAACAACTTTTGCGTTGGTGTGCTTTTAAAATATACTTTAGTACAAAATATATGTCTTATAATTGCGCCGAACTTTCTCGCAGAACAACGAAGAATCACCCACTGAATATCTGGGCAAAGTGGAGTTCAGTACCAAGTACGCTTTTGCCGACAACTCGCTCAGCGTTAAAGTTATCAGAGTAAGTTTTCCAAGCCATTCAGCAAGTGGTATTCGTTTGCATAACATGACGTCTAATCGTTTCGCTTATAATGTAAAACTGATGAAAAACTGATTAAGCTTACCGTTTTGGGTTTTTGTAACGCCTGAAACATATTGGCTTGTCTTTAACATATTAAACAATAATTATACCATATTTTACAAGGTTTAAAATATTTTTACGGCATAAATTAGTTTAGAATGAAAAACCTAAAAGTATTGAAGCTGAATTAAGAACTAAAAATGGTTATTTTGTAGGCATATGACCTTCCCGCTATGGACCTGTCAGGAACAAGCGATCCCTTTGTAAAGTGCTGCCTTTTACCTGATCGAAAAAGAAAACTTGAAACGAAAATTCGACACAAAACCCTTAATCCAACTTGGCATGAAAACTTATCGTTTGAAGGTTGGTGTGTCCTAAAGTAAATCATGTACAGAGTGCAACGACAACTAGTCTTTGTTTAAATTGTTTAACAGGCAACTTGTAATCTGTTATCGCAATGCCTTATTAACATATAACCCGGGTTTACTTGGTGATATAAGCACCAAAAAAAGATTTTACACAACTTCAATAACATTTTTTCAACTATCTTCATAGAGGAATAAATAACAGAAAATAATCTTAGCCATGACAATATTAAGCTCCAAAGACTTGACTTGGCTTAAGTCAGTGAGTCAAATGACTTGGATTGAAATTAGGTATTTCTTTTATCAGTGATTCTACTTGGAGATGACTTGCGCGAAATGATGGCCAAAAAAGTATTAAACTTGTTTTAAACGTTTCTGCTGGCCATTGTCGATTATATTGTTCTGTTGATTTTGTAATCGCGTGGGCTTGTGACCGCATAAACAGCTAATGAGCATGTGTAGTTCAAATGTTATAAATCGTATATACGATTTATAACATTTGAACTACACATGCTCATTAGCTGTTTATGCGGTCACAAGCCCACGCGATTATATGCTATATACGATTTATAACATTTGAACTACACATGCTCATTAGCTGTTTATGCGGTCACAAGCCCACGCGATTACAAAATCATCTAATTGGAAAGCCAATGTCGCTCTGGGTGCGAGTAATGCGAATGCATAATTTATAGTCGTAACGTCACGTAGGGTACAAAACCAATAAAGCATATAATGAAAAAAAGTTTATTAAATTTTGATTCGAGAAACATTGTCGAAAAATGAGTTTTTCTTAACAATTTTAATAAGTTTTATGTATCTTTTGTTGATCATTGACTGTTCTTGGTTAACGTCTGATAACAAATATCATTCAGATATTTTATGCACATTCCAGAATCCAGAGTTATCATTCTATCACCAAATATTCATTTCATTGAACCGCTCTCAATATTTAACAAAATAGTTTCCACACCTCCTTTAAATTTTTTTAATTTAAGACTTTAAATAACAAATTAAGATATCAAAAATCAGTAGCTATAGGTCGCTCTCACTCGATAACTAAATTACGTTTTATAAAAGTTTAATATTGATTTATTTGCGTTACGTCCACTGAGGCGTAGCCAAAGCAAGTGCGTTGGAACTGGGCAATTTTAAATTGGATTAAAGACAGCTGTTCCAAAAAAAAATTATTTTATTTTCGAACGGTCCACTTGTATTTTGCTACAATCCGCGGTCCACCGTTTACCATCTTATAGCTATCTTAGGTTCGTTTTTTGACGTGTAACTTTTAGGTCGTTGACGTAACCATCTGTTTCAGCGTATTTGTTTTAAAAGTGCGAAAAACGATGACTTTAACTAGTAAGTTGGAACAAATAATTTAAGTGACCAAATCGTTTGCCGTTTTAATCTAGGATCTTATTCCGCCAGTAAGTTATTAGTTCTCTTTTGATCCTATTCTGAACTGTGTTTTATTTCGATGTTAATGTTATTCTTATCTCTTTAATATTGTTAGAGTTAGTGGCGTAGCCAAGCAAAGGTAAAAATTGGGCGGGCTGGGGTGAAATATTTTTATTTTTTGAAAGTTTAATAAAACATATTATTCGTTTATAAGCAGCAAAGACAAAATAAAAATTAAATCTAAAAATTAGGCGCTAAGTTGAAATTAGGAAAATCAAAATGTAACCTCATAAGATAGTATATCGAAATCGCCAATAAAAAATAATTAAAGAAAATAAACTTCTCTTGTACAGTATTTACTTATCACAAAGAACTTATTACAACCTTAACAGTGCTTACTACAGTAGAACTGTATTCTACTATTTTTATCGGTGATTTTATTTCAGGTTTGGTTAGCCAACATTCACCACGGTTTCCTGTGTTTATATTAGGTCTTACGTATGAGAAGATTCAACAGCGGGTCCTTTATCTCCAAGTGCTTGATTACGACAGGTTTAGTCGTAACGATCCAATTGGTGAGGTCTTGGTTCCTCTACACACCATTAATCTGGCAGAGGAGCTTGTTCAATGTCTACACCTTGTTCCATGTAAAGGATCGGTACGCCAACATACTTTGTACTATACCATACCTGGGCAACATACGGGCCGGATTCGGCCCGCCAAGCGATTAAATCCAGCCCGCGGCTTATTTTTGCTAATACATATAAGTAAAAACAAGGGGTAGACAAATTAAACCAAATTTAAACATGAACATGACTGTATAGAATTTGTCAGTTCATACTCGGACAGGTTCTTATTTGGACAGAAAAAACTACTTTCCTGGGAAAAATCGATGTACGCTTTATCCTCATGCAGATTTTTATTACTGTAAATGCTGGAGAAACAAGAAATTCGAAAATTTAAATGAATAATGTTGTCATTTTATATTGTTTCACGCACGTATCAAAACACACATATTTGTCTCCCTAAGAACAAACGGGGAGAACTTCAGCTTTCTCTTTGCTACCAACCAATTGAAGGGATTCTTGATATCGGGATTATTAAAGGAAGAAACCTTAAACCTATGGATTTAAATGGAACCTCAGGTAACAATACATTTATTCTATAGGACTAGGTCATAACATTGGATTTTTTGTCTTTTTAGTAAATTTCATAAATTAAAAATGAATAGTCAACCAAACTACATGTTACCTGAACCTAAAGTATATGTTAGCTTTGATGTACAACAGAAATCTAATTTTAATGAAAACTCTTCACTTCCAATGTTGACAAAAACATAATCGTTTCATAGCGTGTCAAGGGCCTATCCAGAAATAGTAGTTTTTGATGAGCATAAAAAATTACATATGACGTCAAAAGTTACGTCAAAGCATGCCATACTAAATGTATTTGGGCGCATAAAAAGATAAGCACTGTCTCCACAACTGACTTGAACGAATGTTGAACGAACCGAAAAAGGGCATATAGCAAGGCTGTATAAAAATTTGCATTAATTAAATAATTTGGCAGAAATTATATTTTTTGGGGTTCAAGTTAAACAGCCCAGTTGTTTTTCTTTTTTAACAGATCGGGTTATAGACACAGAGAAAAGGTATGACACATGGCGCCTTCATGCTAACTCATTGGCATGCCATAATACGTAAGACACTAAAATACAAGTTTGGCACTCTTAGCGGCAAGAGAAAAAGGAAATAAATGCAGAAACGTTTGGCCAGGCATATTGATCACAAGCTAGTGTAAAATAAAAGATATTGATTCCATCACTAGTCTATATAAATAAGATGACTGGCCGATTAAAAGAGTATGTGGGCCACATTTGACCGGATAAATGTATTGTATAACACTTGACATAATATTTGTAAGGTGGCGTTCTGGCGTTTTTTTTACTGTGAGGTTTTACTGTTTTTCATATTAAATTTTAATGGTAAATTATCACTGCATAGAGCCTAAAACATATATTTTAAAGCGTTACACGCGTTGCCAACATTGCGAATTAGCGTACAGGCACGCACAGGCGACTCGACTTCTAAACTAACATTTAACGTGGTGTATGTTTTTTACTTAAATAGATCCGTATGTGAAAATTTGGCTCCTTCATCGCGGAAAGCGAATCGAAAAGAAAAAGACCTCGGTTGTAAGAAACAGCCTTGATCCGGACTTTGGCGAAGAGTTTACATTCAGTGCCCCAATGGATCGACTTCGAGACATTCAGGTGGAAATTACTGTTATGGATCATGACACTATTGGGCGGAACGACACTATCGGAAAGGTTAGCTAATTTTTACACTTTAGTTTATATAGAACTGTGAATTGGTGTAGCAATAAAACCATTGCAAATAAAAAAATGACAAGGAAAATAAACATACCCCAACAAAATTTTATTAAATCCTAATTTTACTAAGACACAAAAAGCTTTTACGACCTTGACTGTGATAAACACACTATTTGTCGTGACCTGTTTCTTCCGTATTCGTTGATATAATGTGGACGTGTCAGGGCGGTTGAGTTTTTATGTTTAATTCAAAGTTGCATATCAGAAAATAAAATTTTGTTGTGGAAAATTTAAAATTGTTGTGGAAAATTTGCCCGTCAAATATTCGCGCGACAACCAGTTGATAAACCTATATGTTCTTTTAAACATAGCAGCCCATTTATAAACATTAATTGTATGAAGAAAAAGGGGTTTAAAGGTATTTTCTTTCAGAAATGCACAGTACTAAAACGTACTTAAATGTATGAAATATGAAGAACCCTAATACTGTATACTTTTGTTGTAAAATCTATAAAGAAAAGCGTTGGGTTTGATTCTCTGTGATATTTAGATTTACCTTGGTCACAAGAGCTCTGGTCTAGAGAAACTTCATTGGAAGGAAATGCTTACAAATGCCCGCCGCCCAGTTACACAATGGCATATACTCCGGGTTTGACAAAGATATCTGATGGATACATAGCCTTAAAAACAACCATACAGGGCTTAGAGCTTATCTTTAGTTGAAAACTTAGCTTTTCAGATTGAGACGGGTGCAATTTTTTTTAACGGACAAGCGGACCTAAAATTATAAGCAAGCAATTCTTTTGAATTGTGGGAAAAAATTATGAATACAAAAAAACATTTTACAGTTTTTTGGGGGATTATCGGCTCTTGCGAACGTTTCACCGTCCTCTTCAAAGTTATGTTTTGCCTGTTTAACGAAAACAGTATAACCCCGCTTTGCGCAAATATTTTGCTCTAGTATAGTGTACTGTATAGCCTACGTTGCGTTGTTGGTTTACTTAAATTTACCTTCAATTTCACAAAAATCGTGCATAAAAACGCACTTTCGTAAATGAAGTGACAAATTTGCTCCCTTTTAGCCCTGGCAGACAAAATGACATGCTTTATGCTGTTATATGCAACTGCCACTGTGGTTTATCGTGAACCAGACAATAAGATATACATTTTCGACGGGTACTAAACAAAACAAGTGCTGTTAGAAAAATTGGCGTTAAATTGTCTTAGGGTTTAAATTTTGCTTCGCAGTTTAAATTGTTTAATAGAGCTCTGTGAACGACCATTTTCGGAATATCAAGATGCAATATTCTTTAAATATTACTTCAAGTTTAGTTGAGCTCCGACCTGATGTAAAATTTATCAGTTTAAAGATTTGTCCGGCAACAATACCCTATTTGGTTTAATCTTTCGGACAATGTCGCTGACTATTTGTTTGGTGGCTTGCGGATGTCGTACAATGTGAAGTGAGTGAGCTATTCAATGCAAATGTGTTTAGGAATGTTCGTGTTTTGATAATTCTATTTCTTGGGGTCCCGTTGTTGATATTGCAGTTATTCTCATTAGACCACTTTAGGAAGAAGGGCTTACACGTAGCCCCAAACACCCTTTCCATATATTTGGCGTAGTGGTTTAGAAATGTTCTTTCATATTTTGCAATTTACTGTTTATCGTCATTCTCATACCGTATGTGTTTTTTTTTTACTTTTGTCCTTTTTTTTGTTTTCAGCTAGTATGTGCTTTTTTAATATGTTTTTGTCTCATTCGATAATAAAAAGTCATTTAACCTTTTGAAGTTCGTCAAAAACGCTTATTTGATCATAAATTATAGATTAAATAAATCGTAAAAAGTTTTTTTAAATGTCGTCCAGCACAATATTAGTAAGCTATACATATCAACAATAAAATACTTTATTTATATGTAAAAGGAAGGTGATTGTTAAATATAACGTTGTAGCCTAACCTTAGCAAATTACATTATTGATAGGACTATTACAAACGCAATAAAAGTAATGCTTCTTTATCACACATGTCGTCTGAGAGACTTGTTTACTCTGAGAAATTGCTGTTGTTATAACGTCTGAAAATTAAATTGGCACTTTAACACGCTGCAGACCGATCGATACTCTTCCATTCTTCCTTGTAGCAAATCGATAGTGTTTAGTGGCGTACCTTAGAAACTAAATATTCTGCGCAATGTCATCACAGGAAAAGGAAAACACGCTTCACACAAAATGTATCGGTTTTCAATAAAGTTTTACAAAATAAATTTGCTACCTACTCCAGGCTTTAGTGCTTGGCAATATTGATTTGACGTTTAAAGTTTTAGATCAAATTGACTATTGCAAACAAAATGACACAACAGTGCGATTGATTCCTTAAACAAACATTATTTTTCTCGTTGTGTGAAATAATTGAAATGCTTTATGTACACGACATTAAATTCAGAAAAAAGAGATTTAGGTATTTTTTGCTTAATGTGTAAGTAACTATCTGAATATTTACCAAAGCTGTTCCGAATTAAATTTTGGTATTTTTAAAATCAACCACAGTAAAGCAATTTCGTATAGTAAGCTCACACCCTAACAGCAGAAATTATTCACAGTCCTATAAGGTAGAAACCTTAGCAGAAGGTTTGATGCAGTTTGGACAGGAAAGTGTGTCCAGTATTCCACGCTCCGTAGCACATCTGAGTAAAAACAAATTGTTCATACAGCATTAGGGAGGTTGAGGGGATCAGTACCACACGTGACTTGACTTGAACTTAAGTCATTTACGCAAACAACTTGACACAAATAAAAGTGCTTTAATTGAGTACAGTTTACGAAAATCGGGTGATTTAGGCCAATTATTTTATTAGATGTAATAAATGTCTCAGTCTTTGTTTTGGTTATTGGTGTTTGCTATGCGTGTATATTTCAACAGGTGAGACATGACCACCGTGGTATCTGACTCCACTAAATCGAAACGAATAAAAACTGCCATTGTAGTTTAAGGAGCATACTGTCAAAAGTAAATTAGGTATAAACTGGCGGCGTCACGCAATTGCAAAGTCAAGTTTAAAAATGCTGACGAATTTCATATTTTGATAAGTACGATTTTTTTAAAACTGTTGTGTGAACCTTGTTGAACTGTTGGGTAATCCTTTGCACATTTTTTCGCATGTATTACAAATTGTACGTACAAAATACTAAAAAAATACTAAAAGTGTAACAAGGGCCCAAGGTGTGCTGTTACCTGCAATATATTTTTTTGTACTTTTTGCTTTCTGCACTTAATAGCCATTTGTGTAAGCCCTCCAGTGTTTGTTGATTGAAACGGTTGGAATTGGTGAACTCGTCTATCAATTTACTGTTGGTACTTATCTAGACCGACTCAAACTATGCAACTCAGTATTGTGCGACGCAACACGGGTTCTTACGTTAAAATTTATTTATATAGTTGGTTAAGCTATTCCGACGTAACATATATTTTTTAATATAAGGGCGTATATTTATTTAATCAAAAAACATTGGCGCCATGTTTCTGCTTGTTTATCACCGTTCCGCTGATATAAACAATAACACGCAAAGTGTTAAAACCAGGGTAAAACCAGCATCAGACATTTTTTTAAAGGATATACCTTTCGCCTATACTACAATCGTCAGTTCCTATACATATTTTTTGAGTAATAATTAGATGATATAAATTTATACATATAAAATAACATGAGTATAAATAACATGAGTATACTGTTACCGCCAGGAATTGTAGCAATTATAAAGAAGAACCCCTTTATAATTGATAAAATAACATGTGGTATACAGTTAGATAAGCATTATAGGTAGTCAAAATTTTATAGTAGCTTTAATACTTATTCAACGCATATAAATAGAAAAAATACGTAACAAACAAACAGTATCTGTCAGCGTCAGTTATAAGTTTAAAGTTTAAACTGTTAATTTTCCTGTTAACTGTCGAACATTTTCTAATTAGGGTAAAATTTTTATTTTAGTTTGTCTTAATACATACTTTAAATGAAAAATGTGCGAGCAAGGCAGTGTCTCCAGCTGTTCATGTTTTTCTCCAATCGGTTCCTTGCAAACGCCACAGAACAGTTCTAGAGCTTCTATTAGTCTGTGGTAACTTAACGTATTAGACTTCGCTCGATCTTGGTCTGAAATTCTTTGGTAGAGAACTGCCAACTCTCCATGAATGCGCATTGACGCCATCTAGTAATAAATGATAATATTCAGCCATTAAAGTATGCTTTGCTAAATACTTTTATTTTTACGAATCGAAAATGAATAGAGTAGTAACGGCGAAGTCAAGAAATGGACTTATTATCCAAAAAAAACTAAATATTAGTGTTTAAAAATGTTCTATTCATATGACATAAAAAATGTAAAACATCTTTGGCTAACATATGTATGTTTTATATTTTGGAATAAAATATCTATAAGTACACACAACAAGAATCCGGTTTGTTAAGCAATTCCACTAGTACGTAATTAGTTAAACCCCAAATATATGTCTTCTTCGCCTATAAGTTGTAATGCACTTTTGAAGTGCTTTTCAACTGAGTGTACTGTATGACCGAGTACATACCACGTCAAAGTTAGGATATGCAACTGACAAAACGTATAGAAGTCAATTGAAATAAACGCATAATATAATTACTTGCGCTTGGAGCAAACTCATCTTTTTGGATTTTTTTTTGTTGAACCATACTCCTGTTGGGTACGTTGCTATAGAGCAGTGGTTCCCAAACTGTGGTACGCGTACCACCGGTGGTACGCGAGAGTCTTTCAGGTGGTACGCGACTACGTATAAATCTGCGAAAACTTTTTAAAGCATATGTATAAACTTGCGAAAACTTTCAACTTTTAAAACTTTCAGATTGGGTATTTGCAATGTTGCGTTTTAATTACCTTTAATTTGAGGTTTCGTACGTTTATGACGTAACACTTAGCTTGTTGAAGATAATAAAACGTTAATTTTTGGCTGGTTTAATATGTTAGTAGTAATAAACTGAAGAGCAGCAGTGTAGTATTGCCATATGTATAATGATATTTCGTACATATTGAACTACTGTAATTTCTTTTAAAATAGAGGAATAGTGTGAGAATTTAATTTTGTTTAATTTAACTATACTAGGAACATGTCTAAACGAAAGTACAGCCAGACTTAGGCTACATAAACTACGGGTTTATCGCTATTGAACACAATAGAAAAGCTGTTCCGCAATATGTTGTTTGTATGAAGGCGCTTGCTAATTCAGCTATGAAACCAAGCATACTCCCGACGACATCTCAACCAGCTGGTCGCGAAAAAAACAACTACATCCATCGCATTAAAACTATTTGCTGTGTTTTGCTTAATTTATGGCTTTTAAGTCTTCCTGGAATGATAGTTGTTAAACTCTAATACAGCTACATGCTCATTTTCTTATCTATATGCTAAAATAGGTATAGTTTGAGATATTCTAGTCAGATGTAACTTAGGTGGTACATGAACACTGTACAAAAGCTCAAAATGGTACGCGAGAAAAAAAGTTTGGGAAACACTGCTATAGAGGGAATGAAAGTTAAATAATTTTCAAATTTTCAGAGATGGCGTCAGATAGTTACGTCATAATGGGACGTCTAAATAAAGTAACCTGACGAAACCAGAGGTTATCGTTAGATATCTAGCATAAACAAACATGGAAATGAAATCTCAGTTTTGTTACATTTAATTAAATGGTTAAAAAAAGACAAGACCCGGTAAAACAGTAACATTTGTTTTACCGGTACAGCGTACCTGCATAAATTCTTTCACCGGAACGCCATTCCGGACCGTTTAGTCTCACTTTCACAATGCGGCCACATGATTAATATTTCACAGACACTTAGAATAATGTTTAGCAATTTAAACCTAATAAATACAACATATGCAAGCACTTCGCTCGGACGCTATCCCTCCTTAAAGTATTTACTTGATTTTTTAGCTCGTCCATACCATTATGCATTTCTATTTTTGTGCATATACGTTATTAAAAAGTTGTTAACGCTGAACCAGGGAAAAAAAGATTAAAGAGCACTGGTTTGGAGATTGTCTTGTTGTTTAAAAGCGGGCTGATATGTTGTTACAGTGCAAAAATCCTAGCCTATCTTAAAATCAACTTACTTTGCTACCAATGCATTCCGATAGCTGCATTCCATTAGAATACTGATGTAACGCCTAAAAAATATAATTTGAATTTTAATATAATGAGCCTATAGAAAGTAGTCTTAATTCGAAACTTCCTATTTAACTTTGGATGAACCAACATCACCTGACGAAAATCCTTTTTTCGTACAAAAGCTTTGGCCTTCCCTATAGCAACCAAAACTTGACCAAACCGGTCTCCAGTCTCCAACATCAGGCCCAGCGCAGCGGCATAGCGTGGCAGCGCCCTGTCCGGGTCTTTTCTGACTCTATGGACATCAGCAAAACAGAGCATACAACGAGCCTGTGCCATACGATTGTTTTCCTCCAATGCTATCTGCATTACATCCTGCAGTTAAGACATATTTCATTTAAGGCGTCTGTCCGGTAAATTACCTATAGACGCATGTAAAACAACGAGAATAGTTTAACAATGAATTTGTATAAAACAAAATATTAAATATATCCAAGCAGGTGAAAATGCAGAACAATTAAGGCGAACCTTTAAGACCATCTTCGCCCTTTTAAAGAAGTAACCTTTATTCTATTCGCAAGAGTCGCATCCCATATCTCTAAACATTGTTATTTATATTAAAAGGTTACCCGTTTAAATTTTAATTGATTTCAACACCTTGATTTCAACCCCACCACACCCCAGCAATACATGTCGTGGCAACGTGGACCAGCGTCATACTACAACATTTTATATCACTAATTAAAATAAACTAAAGAATATAGTTACATTAACAGATACACATTGACACCAACTTTTATTTAAAAGATGTACACAGTAAAGATTCACAATACACAAATTACGAACAAAATTAACGAACAAACTTGATAGGTCTAATTTTCTTAACTCCATGGATTACATTTTATGTGCATGTCGATTACATCATAGACACTAAATCAACCTGTCACAAGGATAAGAGCTAACAGTTCGTTGCAAATGAAATGTTATGTGTTTCCGTTGAAACACGCTGTATTATCATAGCTTCCTTCTTCGTCTTGCTTCTTACAAGGATGCAATTCTTTCATTTCTCTTTGTTTGCTCAGGAAAGATAGTTTACCTACAAGGGGTATGATTCCAGTGTGTCGTTGTAACTTATATACAGTAGTAAATAAATTTTTGCTATTTCGCTTTTTTGTTTTTCCATTTATATGCCTGGAAATAAAGATGTCTGGCCTTTGGTGTGCAAACTCAGAATTTATATTTCCTTTTGATGTTGAAGGTATATCACAAAAAATATAAGGGCAAGTGTTGTCGTGTGTATTTGATTGTATACTGATCGCGGCAGTGCAAATCATTGGCTTTTGCAGCATATAATCACCATAAAACATCCAAATTGAAAGGATATATCTCACATTTAGGTCACTTGAAGCATTGCTAGGCGTCGCTGCTTTGAGGTACGCATTTTCGAATTTTTTTGTTAATTGGGTCACCACCAGACGTGGATTTGTCTTTATTTTTAGGGTAATCGCCGAAGTCTGTCATGTCTTGTGTAAGAATTGTCTCCATTAACGACCGCCAATCCCAAGAGGGATTCAGGATGGCTAAGTCGTCATCATAAGCATACTTTTTTAAAATCATCGCGGGCAAATCATAAGCGTAGAATATGTTGTAGAGCAGAGGTAGGCTATCAGACCTGAGCCTTGTGGTACGCCGTTAGTAAGGCGCCGTGGTCTACTTAGCTTGCCGTTTCCTGTTGTCAGGATGAAACTGCGATTCTGGATAAGCTCCAAAATTATGCAGACCAAGCGTCTGTCGGCCGTGGTGCCAGACGGTATCGTAGGCGGTTTAACACACACAGCCCCGGTATTCTTTCTAGCTGCAAAACGGTCCTCCATGTCCTGCGTGATTAACATGACCTGATCCGTCGTTAATCTCTCGTGCCGGAAACACGCTACTTCCGTTGAAGAAGTGGGTCAATAGTTGATTCAATACGCGCGGCGCGCGTAGATAAGCCGTTCGAGAATCTTCAAGGGAATACAGAGCAAGGAAATGGGGCGATAGCTCTTCAGATCTTCTGGTGGTTTGTTGGGTTTTGGAATCGCAACCAAGACCTTATCCAGATTTTTGGTATTTTAAAGCGGTGCAGGCACGATGCCATCCACCAACACTCGCACACGCCACTTAATCTTTAAATCGTTGATTGGCCAACAACAACTGTTGTAATCGTAAAGACATTATATCGAGCAATGTGCAAATCTCAGCTGTACGCTTAATGCTTAACGCATCGTTCCAAATAGAAAGTTTTATTGATTTTACCAAGCATAAACCGCATTTATCTCGATTCGCGCTACTTTTAGGCTAAAATTTAATAGCATATTTAGCACTATAGTTTTATAGCTTGACCGACATCAGGAGCTTTCCTAAAGGTGCTCCGTTAATCATATTTTATGACGTGACTTTGTGAGGTCATGTATTAATTTTTGTATGCCCCCCTCAAATAAAACGCTACATCCACCATGCAGTTTAACTGGTTTTGTAGTCTACATGTTTAGCCAAACCATCAACAGGGTCCATCACACCGAAAAGGTTGTGAACCACTGGCCTAGGACATTAAACAAAAGGACCGTAACTAATAACTTTAGAAGATAGAAGTAACATAATCAAATTTGTCTTGTCCTTAGACGCTTGTAATCATCGTTTGCTTTTTTCTGATATGAATGTTTGCTTACCAACATGTCTGTTCTCGATTTGGTATGTTTTGTGTCAGTGTCACAAAGAAAGTGAAGCTTGTTAACGTACCGCGAGTGAAAAAAGTTTGCGGATCACTGTTAACACATTCAACTGCTTAAAACATATATCTCAAATCAGGGCCAACCTGCGGTCTGCAGCTAGTTAGGACAGCAGCAAATGTTTTCTTGCAATGCGTATGTTGGACTTTTGCAATATAAAAACAAATGCTAAGGAACTTGAGGTGATCTAATTATGCTTGATATTCTGATTTATTTACATGATGCTGGTCAATATATTTTTCTTCGTCGCTGTTAGCAGAATGCCGTTTAAATTTAACATTTTTTCGCCCTAATTCATTACTTCGCAAAGGAAAAGCCGATTTATACCTAGGTTTATGTGCTCACCCTACAGTTAAACATGTGGAAAAAAGTAATAAAGTGTTATTTATTTTTTCAAAACGCAGAAAAACTAATCGATCATATGCATGTTGTCCACTCCGCCGACATGTGCTCTTTTCCAGAAGGTTGTAAAACTTAAAATATTTAAATAGCATTCTATAACCTCGCTGGTCCGCATTGCTTCGTCAAGTTTTCCGACTTTTCTGTAGGCCGAAGCAAGTGACATCTCTGATGTGATACGGTATTTCTTCTCCCAATCTTTGCCGTACTCTGACAAAATTTCGGTAGCTTTTGTGGGAAAGAAAATAGCCTGTTGGCAAATGCAAGTAAATATTCTAGTAAAAAACGATGTACGTACACAAGTTTTCGAAGGGTTGGATTATTTGGATTTCTAAACAACAGAAAACATTAAAGGTAATGATAATCTATACATAAAAGAGCTCTACATGATTTTGTATTAAAATGAAACTTAAAATAAAAGGTAGGCTACAAACCTTTTCGTAATCTCTAACTTCCAAGTAAAGCGCTCCCATTGCGCAACAAGAGAGGCATTCGAGCCTCTTGTTATCTTGAAAGTTTGCAATACTGAGCGATTTTTCTAAGTTCTTCATCGCTTGTCGCAAATCACCCAAAGCAAGGAAACTTTTTCCTTTGTACAAGTAGGAATATCCACTGATAGAGAAACTTTCTATGGTGCCACCTTGTCGACCGGTAACGCAGTCAAGGCATTGCTGTGCGTAATCGATACTCTTCTGGTAGTTTGATATGAAATAATTCGCCCTGAAATGTTTTATTTCATACACAGTTAGATGAAGTAGTCAGTACCATTGAGTATATCCACATACACCCTAAGGCCTAAAGGACCGTCTACAAATATGAATTCTCATACAAAAATGTTATTCTTCATTACCTTTTACATATTTGCGAAAGTTTATTCGTTCAGTTGGAGGTAATTAAGTAAAGTCATTATCATCACAACTGCGCAAAAGCCAACTGTTCTTTAAAAGTCGAGTCGTTTGAACTCGCTCTCACAAAAGGAAGCCAAGTTTAAGATGTACAATTAAAACTCTCTTTTTGAGCAACAGCGCGTGCTTCTAGGTTTTATTTGTTCGTTGTGGCTATATCGCCGTTGGTGACCATGTTTTAATTTTAAAGTTATCTTTACTTTTTATGGTGAATTTTATTTATATTTTATTTGGTTAAAACTACGAATCTTTTAATATTTACACAGTGTGGTAATAGCCAGGGAAGATCCAAAGGCACGAGACGATAGTCCAGTGGTTCTCAACCTTTTATGCTTCGTGGCCCCCTTTGAAAGCCTCTCAACCCTCGTGGCCCCCTTGCTTATAAAAATACCAAGCATTGTGCTAAAGTCTTTTCACTTGCTTTACTTCTGCACGTTAATAACCAATACAGCAATTAATGAATTAATAAAAAGTCATTTTAATTTAAACTAACTTAGTTAGACATTACCAATTCTGTTCTTCGACGCCACGAAGGTATTTTTTATATTCGGCTTTGTTTTGTACTGAGCCAAGCGATGTCACCACATTCGTCGAGATGATTACTCGATTTTCGTTTATTAATGCCTTACTATTAGCCTACTTGACAAATAAGCTGCATAAACCGCTGAATGTTGGCCTAAAAATGACCTTTTTGAATAACCTGGGTAGCGTACTTTATGCGTTTTATGGTGAAATGTTTCTTTTGCAACGGAACGCCCTTAAAGTAAATTGCGAACCGTTGTACATGGCAATACACACTAGTTGCTCGCCTAACAGCATTTGTCAGACACTTAATGATTAGGCGAAAGGTATCGGCAAAGAATAATTGGCCACTCGAAAAAAACGTTGACGCCGCACGATACATGACTATCTAAGCAGCACAGTAATTGTTTCGCCACAGCGACAGGTCTCCAACCAAACTTGCTACTCACGAACGACCAATTAGACGTAACTTTCCGCGACAAACCGAATAAAAATGATTCAATATTCTACTTTAAACATCCCTACTGACTAGTCAAAGCGGGTGTCAGAAAAATGCGTTACAAAACGTTACAAGTAAGGTATACAGTCATAATAAAAACACAAAATTAAGTTAACTGGTAAATTTTGAAAATAGTGACACTTTAGTTTTCGCAATAACTATAGCTGAAAGGTTATGCTGGTGGCCCCCCAATGAGCGCTCCGTGCCCCCCCAGGGGGGGGCGAGGGCCACGGTTAAGAAACCCTGCGATAGTCTAACCCTCAAAAAAATAAATGTAAATTTATGCTATTTAACTTAGTTTTTTTTCGCGCTTGGCGCTGTTCCATAACTTATTTGCAATATGACTATTATATAGTAGCCTAGGTCTATCAAACAAGTTTTGACTCTTGAAATAGGTCTATGAAACAATCTTGAATCTTGAAACGGAATACTTTACTTTTTTTGGGGGGGGGGGGGTATAGTTCGGCACTGTGGGGACAAATCCCCATCCAAAATTGGTTTTACCAGTATGATTCTTTGAAGCTCAGCGCATTTTTTATGTGTTTACTGATAGTTTTTCCGATACTTAATAAACCAAACATAAAATATTGTTTTCGACATAAAATAATCTGACAACGGCCTTACCTAAGCAACCAAAATGCATTACTACATTATTTTAATTACTGTTTTGTGGAAGACTCTTTTGAAAACAGGAAGTTTCTTTTAAATTTTTGTATGTCATCTTTTTTTGACAAAATATCATGATTCTTATAGTTTTGGCAAGGTATCTCATTTCCTAAACTCTTTACTTTTTTTAACCTTTTTTCTTTATGTTTAGTTTTTAGTGTTTGCGAGTTCAATGTTTCAACAAACGAGTTCAATAATTTCAACAGATTTGCAATTTGGCCTGGACTTGCAATGACGTAAAAACCCAACACTATATTCCTTTTCTAGTCGCTGATTTGTTAGTTTTAGTTGAGTTAACGCTTACAAAATGATACGAGTTAACTCATTTCAACAGTTTTCGTTTTATTTTATTATGATTGACTTGACTTAAAGGTCACTTGCTGTCATAATGACCTCATGGGGACTTGACTTAACCTTCAGATGACTTGAACTGGAACTTGACTTGTTCAGTGTGCTACAAAATACTTTAACCTCAAAAATATCATAAAATTGTTTACATAGTAATAGAAATGAAAGATGACTCGTTTTTTGGTTAGTTGGTTAGTGAGCTGTTGTAAGTTCTTTCTTGCTTGATCTTTGTTGTATTCACCGCATGATCACAGCAGCAAAAAGCTTATTAGCAGCTTCCACATATATATATTAAACGCGCCAGACAAACCAATTTTAATTTAAACCAGTGTAGAACAAAACTTTGAATAACACCTCATGTTCCTATAAACACAAAACTGCTTCAATATAGCTTAAGCCACAACAGAAAATTGACTAATTTTGATATGCTTTATAAACCACTGGCGTTAAAGTTATTTTGTAATTCTATTATTTTTTAATTTAGAGAGAAAAATAAACTTTTCGATTTAATTTAAAGAAACAAATTGTGTTCTATGTTACCTAAATTAGACAGCTTTACGATTTAAATACTGTTCATTTAACCTAAATTGGAACGAAAAGTTGTTCGATTTGGGTTAATCGGACAGATTTATTTAAATGTTGAACTGGTTAACCTAAATAGGACAAAAAGTTTTCCGTATAAGCGAAATAACTTTTTGCCAACAGCGTCCCTTAAGTTTAAAAAACACTATTTTACTTCGCATAAGGCCTAAAAGTTGTTCGGTAACCACATGGAAATTTCTACTAGTTCGACAGGTTAAGAACCTCTGCTCAACACCAGGCGTCTTACTTATTAATAAAGCCTTTCTTGTAGGTTTGACAATTGTTAACTAATATCGTTAATCTTACCTGGCCAGGCTAAGATACGAATCAGCAATAATGATGGAGGAACCCTTGTCTAATGACTTTAACAGACGACGTCCATCATTTCCGTTGATGCTGATTTGATGACCGAGTTCAATTTTTCTCACTGCAAATGTAGGGACCAATCTGTACCTTCCCCATATTTCCAAAACATGAATTGCCAAACTCAAACACGCGCATTTCTCCTGTGTTGTTTTATATTTCCGTTTCGTCGTATTTTCAAATGCGATAAGAGCTTCTGTTTGGTTGGAAAAGTCGACTAGTTCACGCAGTATTGTTTCCACCTGTCGTTGAGTTCCAGGCTCAATATTTTCCCCAGTATCAGAGGAATTCAACAACGAGATAACGCTCGAATTGCTTTGACCCATATTAAAAAAAACCTTAGTCCTTAAAAGTTCAAAACAAGCATTCAGTAGGTGTATGACATGTGCTGACTTGCCAAGCGGCTGATAAGAAACTTGGATACCGCTTGTAGTCGCTCGACCTAATAACACTGTATAGTACTTCACTTTGTTGACAAGTTGCATTTATTTCTCGCAGTTTTTCAATCTTATATTAATTGCTAAACAAATTTGGGTAAATTAGGTTTATTAGAACATTATATTTTAACTTTAGATTTATTTGTAAGATATTTGAAAATATATGCTACTAATAACCAGACGAAATACCCGGCGTTCCCCAGGTTGAAAAGAATATTTACCGGTTATTCGTAAGATCTTCGTAAATGACATAAATAATGCATACATATTTTTTTAAATGTCATAACAAATTTGCTTATGCCTAAACGTTTGAACTGAGTGTCACTACATAGAAATTTCAAATCATATGATGTGAAGTCGGTTAACTATAGCGCACAACACTTGGCTTTAAGTAACGAAAACCCGATATTTGTCTATTGAGAATAACTCCCAAACGTAAAACTTTAGGTTGCAGCGGCAATTGCTTAGACTTGCTTGATAGCGCCATGTTTAAGCAAATACGTAATCCCGGTGCTAAACTGCGTCAAACGTGAGAAAAATCCTCATTGAAAAAACAAATGCTTACTGTTAACTACTGCAATAAACGCAATATTTCGCAAACTCTGCTAAGTATTGCGTGGGTAAACACATTGTAAGAAGTCATTAGGCTTTGGCCTCAATCACTATCGCTAACAAACGGCTTAAAAATAAAAATTCAATTCTTCGTGAATTTGAGAACTCTACCTAAATTTTACGCGTAAACAGGCATCAATAAGTTCCTAAACATAATAGTCTTAGTTGGAAACATTAAAATTTTACTTTACTAAGGAAATGTACTCGCGTTTTGATACTAATATCTGCTAAATTATACACTGAGCTTTCAAATTCCAAACTCTTGTGACTTAAATTCAAAACCGTTTGCTGTTAGATTGTTATGTGATTTGATTCATCAAACGACGAGCCGCAACCTAGCTGTCGATACTTCGTCACCTTGAGAAAGCTAACGAGCGAATGTCCCTTTTGTCACTTGGCAGGAAATCGCAGGTCAACTTGACATGCAAGGCGAGTGTACCAAAAACGCTATTGTCAAACACTTATATACAAACGCATTTGTAACACTACAGCATTTGTTATATTGCTTGTCCAGTTATTTTTCATTCTATTTTTTTATAAAATTTAAACCACATTTTTTCATGCTAACTTTTTCCTAAAACAATACTATGTTAATCTACCAACAAAATCTCCAAAACACTGTATTCGGCAGAGGTTTCAAACAATTGATGATTTTAACGGTTCTATGTTTTGTTTACCTAAACAGGTTTCTGCAAACTAACATTTTGATACCCATGATTTGTTTTAGAGGCTAATGTGTACTGGTTTTGGTAAATGTCTGAAATAGATTTATGGTAACGGCTTTGTTTATCGATTTATGTAGTGACTCTGGGTTATAGACTGCACGCATTCTTGCTACTTACTTTGAGGCTTTACGTGGTGAACACAATTTAAAAACCTAATTGTCTCTCACACGTTCATATTTTACCATATCATGTGTCTCTCTAAAAATCTGTAACTGCTTCGTTGTACAAAGTTATAATCTACAACACACGAGTTAATGTACCCAGACCTAATCCCATGTGGTTCAAACTGGTTGCTCATGTGGCAACAGGCAGTATGCGGAGCTCGTCGTATACGAAAAACGCTGAACTAATTTTAATTAATTGAGAAGTTCTGACTACAGGATGACTGCAGTTTAAAGGACAAAGCATTAGGGCACATACCTTAGGTCAATCAAGCTCACAAACATACATGTATGGGCTATGTTTCAAAATTATAAGTTATGTACAGAGATCGAAAAACTTTAGATTGAAACCAAAAATCCAGTCAAACGAACAACTGTAACGGTTAAATTCGAATTGCAAAATTCTTAAGATGGACTATCAACCTAAAACTCTGTCAAAACATGATAAGTTAAAAAAATAGAAAAAAGAGCATTCTAAAATAAGCTCTTCATCTTGTATTGTGAGGCTTTTGACTTTGGTAGAAATTGTTCAATATCTTTGGTCAGATCGAGCTTGTACTTTAGATCGGCAAGGCCCGAGTAAGGGAGCTGAATCAAATAAAAGTAAAATAATTTCAACCGGAATATTTAGGAAAGTACGAAATATTTAAAAAAGATATCTTGATATTGCATCGGAAACTGTTTATATAAAAAGCATTTTATATATAATAATCTTAAAAACTTATATATTTCTTTTTCAAATGTTTTCTAGGTCAAAAACAAAAAAAATACCTGACTGGCTCCACCAACCCGTTGGACTGAAGGAAAAGCACAATCAAACGTTGTATGAGATGCTGTTATAAACATAAGTCTGTCTTCGACCTCCATTGTCTCACCATGCTATACAAAAATGTATTGCAGAGATATTTCTCCGAATCAACATACATTTGGAGTCCTCGAATTATGAACTTACCATATATTTTAACGGTCCTTCGGAAAGTTCGCGTAGACCACAGCTTATCTCGTATTGGCTCATTATTTCTACTTGAGCCGGAAACTTTTTCTTGAGCATTGCCAGCCACTTTGATGTGGACATAACGATAGGAACATGAACTAAATCCCATTCAACATCAGCACCTGCAAGGATTTGAAAAATCTCATAGCGTTTTTCAATCGAGAGGGAATTCCCAACGTTAAATGCGTTTTTAAAATAACACAACCATATTCCGTAACAAATTTTACGGTTTGCGAAATAAAAGTTCGTTTTTATTAATCTTCATTAACCACTACGCTATATACAAACCTAACTTTTGCAAAGCACGAATAACGTTCATGTAAGGAAGGTCGTTTTCAAGGAAACGTGCCTTGGCGTTGGAGAAGTATGGAAGTGTGTTGAGCACTCCCGGCCTATGAATGATAAGAACCTTCGCAAAAATCAAATAGATTGTTTTCGTGCAAACATGAAAATTTACAAAGCCCTTCTGGAGTCGTACTGGGAAGTATTTTTTTTTTAAAGTGTGATCGATTTTCAAAAAAAGTTGATTCAACGTGTAAATTTAATTTTTCGTTAATAAACGAAGTAAAAATAAAAAATTATTTAACAAAATCTATGTATATAATTTAAAAGATGTATAAAATTGTTGTTTATTTTAATTTTTTATCAAAATTTTATTATGCACCCAATATCAATCAAGTGAAAACGTTGCCCGAACAGTTGATTTTTGCAACCGATTAAAACTCATTCTGTCTATTATTGTCTGATGCCGCGAGATATATGGTGTCTGCGGCGCAACAACCCCGAAATCTTTGTACCCTAAGCTGTTGTATGTGTCGCATGAGAAGCACATTTAAGTCAAAGCTTAAACCGTAAAAAACTCGTCCTCAAGCTAGTCGCAACGAGATGGGTAGGCTGAATAAAATCTAATGTATTCAATTGTATTTTCCAAAGAATTTACGTAAAGTTGAATCGATTATAAAAGTTTAAAAACTTGGCATTTTAGTTTCTCAAGCGAAAGATAGATAGCAAGCACGTGGTTTATCTGCTTAGCCTCTCAACAATAACGACAAGTAAAAAAAAGTTGTGGAAAAAAACGCAAATCTTATTTAGATTTTTTTCATATTAAGGTTAATAATAACTTGGCCTAGGGTCTAGGGTCTAGGCCCTAGTCATTACTGTTCTTGGTATTTAAGATAGATACTATTGCATATTGATTGGCTAACAATATATGATTATACAAAGTAAAAAAACTACATCTTGAAAGTTATACCTTTCCGAATTCGTGTAACGTTTTCATGATGTTTTTGAGCGTCACGTTGATATTTGTAAAAACTTGTATCGCATCGTGGATTATAATGCGGTCAAATGGTGCCATTTTGTGTGCCGAATCATCTGCCTTCTGTAATTAGATGTTAACTTTTTTCTAAGGTAGTTTAAATCAAAGTAAAAAAAGTCCTTACTTGCGAAAAGAAGTCCTCGGCACCAACGTGGGCTATTTTAAATGCAAGAAGTTTTTTTGTATCTTTGATATCTCGATAATCGACCTTTCCTAGTAAAAATAATCAGGATAAACAAAAAGCTGTTGTTATTGTTTTAGGTAAACAAAACAAGAATTGTAAACAAAATTAAAAACGAAAACTCCGTTAAAGTTAGGTAGTTTACACAAAATAAACCCAAGTTTTTTCGCGCTTTGGGCGACTATAGGAATTAACTATATATGCTTTTCAAGTTGTTTTACTGATATGCAATCGACAAAAACCAATTGCTTTTGGTAACAATACTTATTTCTCATCCAAAAGGGGCGCAAGTCATGGGACAATTAAACAAAAAGGATAGAAAAAGGTTAACAACCACTGAAATATAGACTAAATGATTGCTATCTTTCTAGTGATTAGCACCTGGATAGACTGATTGAACAGGTGTAGTAAGACAGAAGTACTCCTCCAGTTGCTGCGCTAAAGAACCGTTCTCGGGTCCAACGTACGCAACCCTATGAAACGTGTCGATTTCCAGGTATTTGTGAATAAGCTATAAATTTATAACTTAAGTAAATAACCAGCAAATACAGTTTATTACATGTGTAGACCACGATACAGATGTGATGAACAATTCTCCTGTAACAGTTTTAGCAACATTAGAGACAGTGCTTTCTCTAAGGTGCTCAAACGCACAATTTTGCAGCCACGCTACACAGTTTAAGCCAGGGTTTCTCAACCGTGGCCCTCGGCCCCCCATGGGGGCCCTCGGCCCATTACTTTTGGTCATTTGTTTTTTCTTTTTAAATCGATTTTAAGCATTGCGTTAAAACTCGACAAGTTGCTGCGCGAAACAGTTTACTAGCATATTTATTTGTGTTCGATACGGCAGTTAATAAGTTGTAACGAGCCTCGCTGGCGGGAAGCGACTAATGGACTTTCATCGTAGTATCATTACTGATTCGTTGTAAATACTTATTTGTTTATGTTTTATATAAAGTCGATTAATCGCTGTGAAGTAACAGTTTTAGTGTTAAGTAATTAAGTTATAGTTTGTCTACTCAGCGTGTCTTGTTTTTTTCTGCATCAAGAGGTGGTATTTCAAATCAAATACTCTTACCAGTTTAAGTTCAAAGTTTTAGCCCCACACATATTTCGGCTGGCTAAGCCACTGACCACGGGCACAACTCTCTAGGTATTGCAAAACTAGTCACCACTTTCAAAAATTGCTAGTTAACTTTATTTTTGTGGTTTGTATTATGGCTGTAAAACTTTTTTGTAATGTTTTATAACACAGTTTTCTAAAACGGTTTTAGACGAGAGATGTTAAAAGTAGAAGCGTGGATCCTTTTCATTTGTTTGGCGAGGAAAGTTACGCCTTACCCTACGTACATGTGCAGCTTTATATGATTTTGGTCTTAATCGAAGTGGTATTTTTAGCTATACTATTATATTTACCAAAACAGTCCTACATTCATTGTGCCGTATTTTAAAAGTTAATGTGGCTAACAATTAACTCTTGGCTCATTGTTTTACCACAGGGCATCCAGACCACAACCCCTAAAACACAATACATTTAGCTTTGTTAAACTATGGATTTTTTTTTTTCGGTCTCCGCGCAAACTTATATCAGTTTTTTTTTTTTAAAGTGCCTTATGAGTGGCTGTTGCGACTTGTTAGTGACATATCCTTTAAGTTAAAGTTTTGTCAATTTAAAACCAATAAAAGCATTTTTGCGATTAATTAAACTGGGTTTTAGCTTCCTATTTTTTTTTAGTTCACTCGAGAAAACAGGTGTTTGTACTATTTATTGTATAATAATATGACTTTGTGACGTCATACTAAAAGTTTACATGACCACAACTAAACAAAATTCTTGGATCATACACTAATTAGGGATCTTACATGATACAAGTTGGCTTCATAAACATCTCCAAATCTAAAAAGTTCCTCATCTGGTAATCGAGGTGTATAAATGTTGTCTTGGTAGCGCTCCGATAAAACACTTAAAGGAATCTCTATTGGTTCAGTGCTTGATTTGACGATCTCTAACAAACAATAGTAGTTATACAATCATTACGTTGAGTTTTTGGAACCATTTGTGAGGCATAATATGGTACTTAGTTAAAATGCGACAGTAAATTTTGTTAGTTTTAAATAAATAATAATATCAGTTACACTAACGTCAAATGGGACCAAACAAATAAAATCCAAATGATTTTCGAAGTAGCTCAAACAATAGATTATTATTATTATTATGCAATAAGCACACCAAAAGACAATATCATTAAAAACATTGAAAATCCTACAAAAGGCCTCTATTTATTCTTTAAAAATATTTTGTTGTCGAAAACAAACAAGTAAACTTGTTATCATGTAGCCTACTTATAATTCGTTATATAGGATGGAATCAATTTTTTTTTATTTCTTTACTAAAAAGTCGTTTCAACAGAATAAATATCTTAAATTAGTAGATACGAGTGGAAAACAGTCTAAAACTAACCTTTTGAATTTCGAGTTGGCAATAACTTCTTTCGTTTTTCGTCGACCGTTAAGCTGTGCGATTTGGGCACAAAATAATCATACTGCGCTTTCTTGGACAATGTAGGTCTATGCTTGATAAAATGTGGACTTTGTTGAATTTTATTGCTAGCTTCCTCAAAGCTGCTGCTGAATGTACTGGGTTGAGCGTCGAAGGTTCTATTGTCAGGAGTTGCCTTTCTCGCCTTAATGGTTTTCCTGGTGCTTTTACAGTACATATTTCTGTCAGGTGGCATAGGCAATGTACCGGAGTTCTGGCTTTGCTCGTACTGTATAATCAAAACATTTTAATTAAAGGAATGTTCTATTACGAAACATACTTAAAAGTTACGGTCTATACGTTTAACTCTTTTTAACAGATTCTTCAATCCTTATATCACTTACTCTATGTGTTCCTATCTGTGATTTTGCATCACACTTCGGAGTGTTTTTCTTCTTTCCTAATTCCCCATTTTCAGGAATTTCGGTTGAAAATATTTGGCAAACATTTTGATTGAACTCCCATTGGTCGGCAGTTGACTTCGACACGGTTTCATTTTGGTTTAGATTTTCTTTTCTTTTTTGGCTACCGTTTGCATTCATGGGACAATCGAATGCCTTTTTCGCTTTAGTAAGCTGTGGATCACTTTGCGCTTTTGCTTTAGCGCGTTTTGCTTTTGGTTTCATATTGTATTAATAGGTAAAAATAAATATCATTACATATTTTGTGTGGAATATCTAAACATATAAAAAAACAATAATTTTACTACATAAAACACTACTTTTTTTATTTTTGCATAAAAAACAGTGGAGTAATTCCTCTCTATTATTTGCTGATGCGGGAATTTTTATGGTGAAAACGGCGCTATCAGATTTTATTTTGTTGAATCACATTTAGGGCTGTCTGATACTTTGTCGATACTCGATATTTCGGACAACAAATGCGGCATTTCGATCAAATACCAAAGACGTCATTATTATAGCTGTTGTGTTTGTTTCAATTTGGCGCTTGACCAGGAACATTTCTTTTCTGTTTTTTGAGCACCAACAGAAAAAAATTTTTAGCCATGGAAAAGTTTAAAACTGAATATACAAACTCACAGAGGAGGGTTATCGCTTTAAATTTCTTTCTGCGAAACCTCAGTCCAAAGAAAGCTTTGCGTATATTACAAAATACCATGGGAATACATCGTATGACAAAAAAACTCCCATTTACCGAAAATGTGGCGCCTAGAACCTGTAATATTACGCTTGCGCTAGTTGCAATCGCCAATCAAAAGTGCCGGTTTGACAAAGGTGGTTTTGCTTAAATGGGTTTCGCATCTGGAGTCACGTTAATCAACGATTGTTATCAGGAACTCCCACTGAGAAAGTCAAGCTATGGCTGACTCAATTGTTATTTGTACTCGCGCCAGTAGTGCAGCGTTTAGGACGAACGAAAACTGTTAGGCCATTTTAAACAATGTTTTTGCAATTCTTGTTTCTCTAACAAATATTTTACGCCATATGTAACATTGCTGTACACGTTAAGTTGTCACAATCATTTTTAAATTATCGCCAGTATGTCATATTACGAGGCGTCGGGAAAACAACACGGAAATGGTATATCACCTATTCCTATACAGTAAATATGTTCCGCTTAACTGAGCGCCTTTACACTTCTCCTAATGGTAACGGGATAATGTTTAATTGCTTCTTACAGTATGTTTAACCACGCAAAATTTAGGCGAAGTACAAAAACTATGGCGTTTATTGCAGCTGGTTTAACAGTAAGCATTGCTTTTGATTGTTAGGTCGTTTTTGTTTGTTTTAATATTGTGCCAGTAATTAAATGTCGCTTCCATATGGATAGTATCCCTATAACATGTTTTGTTTATCTTATTGCTGGGAAGTATTTAGTTGACCCCTTTCAGACACAATCATCAGCGAGTAGCTTGGGGACAACAAGCGCCTTTTCTGGTTTACGATGTAAGTTAAGTGCTTTCTGATCACCACGAAATAAACGCATAACCTAAAATAAAATTCCTGTTGACCGAACAGAATAACGTTCAAGGCGAAAAGAAACTTTAACACCATTTAAACCAGTGTTTCGCAACCTTTTTTGGCTTGCGACACCCTACAGAAATTATTATAGTTCGCGGCACCCTTGCTCGTATTTTTGCTGAGTGGTTAACTGTAACGTTACAATAAACGAGAATGAAATAGCACATTAACTCTGCAACAAGGTTGATAAAACCTTTTCAGTATTTCTCATCGTTCACAAAAAATTGTATTAAAAAGCTAACCAATAGAGCAAAAATTGAAATCCTAAAGAATTTGAAAAAACTCTCGGCACCCTTGAGTTTTAAAAATGGCACCCTAGAGTTCCGCGGCACCCCGGTTGAGAGACACTGATTTAAACCAATATTTATATTTTCCTTTAATAATATGGAATTTACATTTAGTAAAGTAATCCAGCATGTGCCTACTTTTGAAACTTTTTGAAACACTTTTACATCCGGACATGTTGTTACATTATTGTAAAAACAATAAATATAGCCTACAGTTTTTGAAACGTTTTTTATACCTAACACATATTCACTACATAAAACTGAAACCTATATTTGCTCGATGTCTAGATTTAAATCGCTATTCTGTTCCTTCTGAGAGATTAATAATAATTTCGACTTTCTGGCTTTTAATTCTGGCCGATTCACAAAGGTCCGTGTGTTGTTATAAGATACGTTGCGAAGGCGCTTTGTTTCCTTTGTTTATATAACGCTATTGTGTCACTTGAACATATTGTTAAACCTCCAAACCCTCCACGGGCTTGTTTCCAATATGTGGTTGATCGCCTAGCCCTAGCACAGTGATTCCCAAACTGTGGACCATGGCCGAGTAGTGGACATCAATCCCTTATCAGTGGGCTATGGAACTGTTTAAAAATATTGCATATATGTTTTTTTACTAAAATAATTGTTAGTTTATCAAAGTTTCTTGTGACTACTAGGGATGTTCAAACTAGAATATCGAACACTTGGATTCGATACCAACTTGAATTCGTATCCAATTTTACGGTTTATTTCGGGTAATTGAAACATATATTTCGTCGTTTTATTCCCGTATGGTTGCGTATATTTGTTGATACGCGAGTGGCAAGTATGATAAAGGCTTGTAGTGACGAAAAAAATAGTGGTGCTTGTTTTAAATGTAGCCTTGTAGTGCGCGTCAGGGTTTTTCCAGACGGCCAATTTCTTCGCGTCTCACGATTACCTTCGCCTAATTAAGTGTCAATCAAGCGTTATTGGACGAGTTAACGTGTATAGTCAGGTGCATAGCTCGCAATTTTGTTAATTGCGTTTAGTTACAAAAGTAATATTCCATCGTAAAACGCTACGGAGTTACTTGAGTAATGCGCTACGGGGTTACTCAAGGTCAACTTTAGGCCAATATTCAGCGAGGTTACGCACAGCGCTATAGACACGTTTTGGATACGCATTACTGGCAATAGAAACTTTTATATTCTTTGCAGTGCATTATTTGATTGCATAACAGATCAGGTAAATGTTTTGTATAACGAAACTGAATTGCTAAAGAGTTTTTTTGTTGCGTTGTACTCACAATATAGGCAAAATATAAAGTTCACAACAACCTGGTATTTGTTTAATGTTTTTTTTTTACATATTTGTGCAATACAGTTTACACGACTGCTTTAAATGGGAGTTGTTCTGATTGGTAAACAATTGAAAGATTGTCTTTTTTTACAATGTATAAACAAATGTTAGCAAATGTTGTGCGAATAATAGCTGTCACAGTAGGGTTTTTTATGATTAGCCCCTCCCCCCTTCGCCCAAACAAAGGGATTCTACTTTAAACATCCCCAGTGACTAAGAAACTTTATTTTATACACCAGGGGTCAGAACCCTACGGACCACAGACTTCATCCGGCCCGCCAACGAATATCACCCTCCCCCAACCTCTTTTATAAACTATAAGCACAATACACAAAATTGTATTTCGTTTCGCGAGAATCTTGTTTTTGCATTAGTATACCCGAATCTCTTTCGACTACAGGCGTCAAACTTACACTGAAACTATATCACCAAAGAAAGTTCCGCCTATCTACATTATCGCGTTTCTGAAAATATTTTTATTAACATTTTCCTTTTTATCAAGGATGGCGCCGTGTGAAATCCAATTTTAAACCAAACCATCACATCTTTTTCCTTAACCCGTCTTTAATTTAAAGCAAGGACAGATAAATACATCTTATTTGGCTGTTGACCCAAAGAGCGTGCGAAAAATATTCATGATTGGCAACGAACTGCAGTTTGGTAACCACTGGCGAAGCAGTTAAGGCACATAGACAATCTTTAGTTGGCAAATCGTTCAATCCAAATGTGAACGAAATGACAATATTAACAATAACTTCACATGTGTTCAGTGTTTTTTAAAGTGTTTTAGGGAAAGTAAACGGCCTCCCAAGCTTCTCGGTATCTCAAATTATGCACTTCCAATTATTTTTTGCACTTATTTCGAACTGTGTTTTATTCCGACGTTGATGTTGTTCTTATTTCGGTCTTATGCCTGGAGACCCTATAAACTTCGACCTAGTTTACGTTTGTTAGTAAACACAACATTTTACAAAACTGATTCGGCAGGTGAAAAAAGTGCTAACTAGGGCTTCTGAACCAAACTTCGACAACTCAGTTCAAAGAATTAGAGCAAAATGCGACTAATTCTAATCTATTTCACCAAGAGCTTGTGTGCACTAATTCTAGTTTTAATCTAATTCGGGTTTTACCAAAATAAATTTACTTCGTCAAACGTCATTGATATGGCCATGCCCCCCCCCCCCCCCCCCCCCCCCCAAACTAAAAAAGATGTACATGTTCCCTATAGGTAGTATGGCCTATTTTCGCCAAAATAAAACATATTTTTAAGCTTTGTAGTGGTGTACGAGCTTATAGCGCCATATAATGAATATTTAAAAAAAAAATGGTAAAATTCGTTTCGCGCACTCGCGCAAAGTGGCGTTTTTCAGATTTGCAGAGACGGCTTAAGTGACCGTTCGCTGACCTCGACTATATAATAACTAACTTAAATCCAAGTACAATTAAAATCTTTTTTGTTGTTAATGCACATCTGTATCAGAACCAGCCTGCCAATATACTTCATACGGCCCGCCGCCTCTTTGACGAATTAGACACGAGTCCATTTTAAATACGTTTTGACTATTTTATGTGTGTAAATGCGAAAAATTTTCGCGCTTCGCGCTAATGATCTTTATGCATCCAGCGTGTTTACGTTTTGATGCTCTTTTTGAACTAGATCAGCGCTTCTTTACTGTTGCGCCGTGGAAAGCTGCCAAGTGCGTCGCGGAAAAACGGAAAACATATTCAAACATAATCGACAAATATTTTTTAACCATTTTTTTTGCATCACTGATGATGGCATTAGAAATTGCTGAAACGTTTGAAAATAAAGTATGTCGCTTTTAACGTCTATTTGGGCCGTTATTTTCACCATTAAACTTATGAACAGATCCGTATATAGTGTTCCATTTTTTTTTAAATGTAACAAAAACAAGAAATTAAAATTAATACCGGTATACTAAAAAAATCGCGCTCGCTTCGCTCGCCAGGTCTGCCCCAAATGGTTAACAAACACTAAAATAGATTAACTATCAAATTTATCGCGTTTTCTCAAAGTAGTTTTATAACACTTTTTTAACAGTAGTAGGGGGATGATGACGTGTGGACTCGAATTTTAAACCAAGTATACGCCTTTTTTAGCGAATTTGCGCCAAGACTTTACTGCCTCCTTAAAAGTAATTATAAACACGTTTTTAAAGTGCAAAAAAAATCCGAGGCCCACCTCATTCACAATTGTTATAAAGTTGTAATAACAGAGACCTTTCTGAGTTTGGTTTTGGCCTGCGACTACTACACAAAGGTTGCCGACCCTTGTGTACGGATTTGAATAAGTTATCCAATGTTAGGATTAACTCTGCATAGAGTTTTGCTCATTTCAGCAACCTTATTTGGCAAAAACCAACTACAGTAACTTAAAAATTGAGAGAAGTGTCATGGAAGAACCACAGCTGACCGCAGCAGACAACGCTATGGTTTTATGGCGACGTGGCCTCGGCGCTTTTTTGGAAGCATGTGCGGTTGCTCTCGCCTTTTTGGGAAAAAGTAAGTTATTTTGCAAGAATTAGTTTATTCGGCCAGCCGATGTTATTTTTACCTGAATTATGACGTCACGCAATGGTATACTTTTGTGACGTCATATCTGAAAAAATTGTGACGTCATATCTGAAAAAAATTCATGGCCCTCCCCAAACTGAAATCCTAGATCCGCGCCTGCGCATTCATGATGACATAAATTACTTACAAACCCAACCTCTCTTCACAACTGTGCTTGACCTCCAGCCCTAAGACCGAAAAAACTTCTCCTTTTTGTCAGATATTGGAGCTATAAATATGTTTTTTTGCGTTTAATCGCCTAAAGCAGTGCCTATTAACCGGGTATATTGCATATCCACGTGTATATCGGACTTGAGGTGCACAACTGACAAAAGGTACACCAAAGTGTATAGCCTACATATTACCTCAGCTGTCAGGAAGAACCTATGTGATTTTTTCACGAAGCAACGTAACTTTTAACTAAAAGATTTAAAACTAAAATTTTGTCGCTGACCGGCTTTAAAAAAACAACAAATGTTCGGGAAAGCAAATTTATTACAACTTTTTTAATGCGAAATTTCAGCTTGTTTTGCTACAAAGAAATGCTCCCATCTAGAAATTATTGAACTTAATGAAACCCGCGGGCGGCATCTGGCAGTCAAGTAATTTAACCCAGCGCGCGACTCATAATAGGCCCTAACTTTTTTTCATTAATTATACTTGTATAACTTCAAATTACACTTGTATACCATTAACTTAGATTTGTATACCATTAAATTACACTTGTATACCATTTTAACCTATCCCTACTTGCAATCTTGTCAAAATAAGGATATTTAAAGCATTCTTTTGAAATAAGTCACTCTTTGTTTTATATATAATAATTAGGGCGAATATATTTTGACCTAAAAAATTGAAATTTTGACAAATTTTAACCTCAAAATATATATTTTTTTTGACAAAATCTTGACCTATTAGAAATACGTTAATTTAAACAAGATCTTGTTGTTCAGTACTGCTTTATTGTCTTGGCGTCGTCCACCAAACGTTTTAGATGTTTTACTGACGATTGGTGGTTCACAAACTAAATATTTTGTTAAGATTATGCAAAACTCTTGAAAGCTTAGTTGATATTTTGGCATATCAAAAGACAACTATAAAAATGCCATAAAAAAACAAGACGCTCGTTATTATTTTAGGAAAATATTGCATAAACAAATACAACGTAAAAATAATTGCAGAAAATGAACAAAAACCTAGTTGTCGAAATAGGAAATGAGTTAATTACAGATCACAAGCGAAAAAAGACAGCAATACTCTTTAATACATATGTCCAAATTAGGCTTGCCATACGTCCTGGTTTAGCCGGGACAGTCCCGGTTTTAAGGCCTTGTCCCGGTGTCCCGCCAGGTTAACCAGTTTGTCCCGGATTTTTCAGTTTTACAAAAATCTGAGATTTACAAAAAAAATTTAAAAATGTAAACACTCTTTAAGTTAGCCATTTTAGCAATTCTTTCTCAAAACTAAGTAATACTTCTTACTTTACATTTTTGGTTGGTAAGGCTGTCAAGCAAATGAGGTTGCTGCGGCTAGTTTGTTTTTTTTGTTTTTGTAGTTAACCCATTTCAGGCAAAATAAGCAAAAAAAAATAAAATAAAACAAGCCCCCCCCCCCCAAAAAAAAGTCAACGGAGGACCATAATATTTACATATATGCTGTAACAATTTACGATCAGAGGAATTAAAATGTTTTATTTCGAAAAAATTAAAATGTTTACCACTTTGCAGAACTATTTAGCACTCAAACCAGGATATTACGCTATCCGTAACATTATACTTTTTAGTAACATGGTAAATTACATTTTTAAATCATCGGCAATAACACCCGGCTCATGACGCAGAGTACAACATAAAAATAGTTTTAAGAGGCCAGCTTGATGGAATCTTGCAATTTGTTTAACCCATGCTTTTTGCGCCGCCCTAAGTGAATATTTATTTTTTTTGCAATGATTCTAATGGTTTTGTTTGGGTTGCACACCACTCCGACAGCGCTGTACAAAATCTGTTTTTGCCAACTTGAATGTTAAAGCTGCAAAAAAATTTCGCGCTTTGCACTTATCTTGGGTTTTCTACTTTCCTTAACTTTTTTACCACAAAGTCTCTTTGAGTGTCATTGCATGTTTTCATAACATGTAAATATAACGGCCCTATAATTACAAATTTGCTAACTTATAGATAGGCCTATACAATAAAAGTCATCCACCGTTCGAATTATTTTTTAATTATATTTTATATATGATAACAGGCTATCAACAGGGGGACTAAAACTTTTTTGCGCAAATCAATAATGTTTTTTGCAAATATTGCCGTTGTGTTGTGTGTCGTCACATAATTTGAAACACGATAACGCAATGTTTAATTTTTGCGCTTGGCATTTTTGTTTTCGCTCGACATCACAGCCTTACAACGAGTAAATTCCCTCACAACACGTTTGCCAAAATTAGCTTGTGCACGAGCAATTTGTTGTGTGCCAATGAGAAAAGCCTCCTGAATTTACAGTTTAGTGCCAATTCAACCAGCTAAACTCAATGTTTTCGCGTTTCGCTCGACCGACAACAATCTTCAATATTTTTAATTTGTCTCAGTGATATTTAATTGAAAATGCTGAATTGCGTTTCGTAGGGGTGCGCAAAGCATAGGAAAATTACCAAAGGGGCGCGGCTGAAAAAAGGTCAAGAACCACTGGTATATCGCATACAAGTGGTTTTCAGCAGATGCTTTCATTTTTCTTTATTATTCTTTTTAATTTAGATAAGCATAAAGCAAAATACGCTATATATTATAATGCCGAAGAGGAAAACACTGTTTACTGATGAGCTACGCCAGAAGTATCCTTGTTTCAGAAAAGGACGTATTAATTTCGAAGCTGAATGCATTTACTTATGGATATGGCACGTTTTTCTCAAACGTAACAATTCATACTATCGTTTCACTTGCTGGCCAAAAAATGTCCTCTTTTTTGGTGCTGAAAATATGGTTGCCCTACTAGGTGTTAAACCTCTGCTTAATGTTTTACACTGCGCATTCCGCCAAAAATTGTGACTGTAGCATAAATCGGATTAATGACGAACAAAACAGAGCGTTCCATAGAAAAAAAGTTGCTAGGTATACACGAGTGTTTTTTCGGCGACTTGGAAACCGCATACCGAAACTGATAGTTATAACACTTCTGGGTATATAGGCTGAAAAGCGTCCGCGTATTTCCAAAGTAGCGGGCACATTATTGTGTTTGTGACAGTACTCGATGATTGCAGTTGCCTCCAGCGGAAAATACTGTTTTTTTTTTAATTTACAATAATTAGGCAGGACAATACGTTGGGACTAGTAATTTACAACTATAATATTCTCCTATGCCATTTCAGTTTGCAAGCCAAAAAATACTTACCAACTATGTTTTAATTTGCAAAAATATGTTTTGCTCACCAAGCGCGGGGCCGTAGCAGCTGCTACATCTGCTACCAGGCCTATGTTAATCCGGCCCTGTTGCTGTAACATCTCTTAAAAGTAAAAAAGTTTGGCAATTTAAACCAAATAAATGAACACCTTGCTTCTTTTAATGTACGCTATTTGACTGAGAACCACATGTTTCTCAAAATTACTTGTTGTATGTTTCACTGACTATGTGAAAATGGAAACCACCTTGACCCTAATGATAAAAGTCAATCGTAATTCCTGATGAGTAACAGCAGAATGCTCTAGCAAAGCTAACAATTCAGGTCAGATACTATTAAAATATCTTAAAAGGTATGTATGTATATATAAAAATAATGGTCCTCTCCCAAATTAAGTAGCATTTGCGTGTTCTTATCGTTTTTTTTTATACGCCTCTACTCCGTTTTTTCTTTTCGCTTTGCAGTTTTTGGGCCGTTTTTTGCGTTGCCGCGTCTCTCGACCTGTGCTTGTTGTTTTTAGACAGGGGTTCTACATGTTGGATGTTACTACAGTTTTATGATATTTTATGTTTTATTTATTTTATTTACTGAGTTTTATTCATCTTTTAACGTATCTGACTAATTCTTATACCGTTGCGTTCGTTTATTCAGATATACTGACGATGCCTTTTTGCTGGCGAAATAGAAGATCATTTAATGGTGTCTGGCCTGAATTGCTTTGCTAAAGTGTTCTGCTATTGTATGACGTTATTTCTAAAAAGACCATACGGTACCATTCAAACAAAAATGCTTGGTCCGCCCCGATCGTCAAACAGACATTAAAAAACAGGTTGTCCCTAATGTTCGCATACAGGCTATGTTGGCGGCATATAATAATCATTGTGGTTTTGATACTGACAATCCTGGAGTTGGACTATCCGGACGATTTACAACGATTCTTTGTTGTATTAGCATCTCCGAATAGCTAGCTTAAGGTTTAAAAGAACTATTTAAAATTATCGCTTCCTATTAACCAGTTGTTCTGAACGGTCCAGTTAGACCCATTTGAATTTCCATTCGTCCTCAGTAAATTTGCAACCTTTACTACAATCAATTACCATAGCAATATGTGCATAGGTCTTTTAATAAAAAGAAATAGTACATGCACCATAAAAGGTTGAGATCAACTACTATAACAGATTTTTTTTTAATTATTTATTACCTTTCGTATGAACTTTGAGAATCCAGCTGGTAGAATTAAGTTACAGAACAAGTCCACCATACCTATTTCCACTAATGGAGTTAAAAATGTAATAAATCGATTTAAATATGTCCAATAATATCGGACGGGAGACTACACTCGATGCCAGATACGCGTCCGATACTTGGGTAGCATCGGTGCCGATCCAATACCAAATTGATATAGGAATTTTAGCGATGGTTTCCGATCAAATGCAGCAATTTCTAACCTGAAGCTAATTTGATCAAAACCGTAGATTGGCAACTAAACTTGCTAACGATGAAGCAAATGAATATGCTGTTGCTGTCAGGCATTGTTTCAATTATCTTCAGGCAAAATTTTATTATTAAAGTGCCAACGTTTCGATTGCTATTCGGTCAATATTCTTCAGGGCGATATAATTGCAACTATAGGCAAAATATATATAATATACTAGACAAACAATAAAGAAAAACAACAACGGAAAAGCAAATTTTGGCGTAATCACCAAGTAAATATTATTACCTATGAAAGTTTTAATTTAATTTATAAAAGCTTGTTTTAAGCTTGATGATGACGTCATTTGGTATCGGATCGCGATACTTTAAGGAAATGTCAAGCATTCTACATTCCTAATCTGTTAGGGACAACTAGCATTACCTCTCAGAAAAACTATTTGTTTTTCTTTGAAGGACGTAATATTTTGCAATACAATGTGTATTCTGCAACGAAAAAAATCTTATTTAAAGACTGATAAATACTTTGCTATCGAGCTAAAGACGGCATCTCATGGCCTTGTTAAAATTACTATTAAAAACGTTAACTAACCCTTTGAGGGCAATTACCCATAGTTTAAGAACGAGAAATCTGCATAATTTCCCAAACATAAATTTAACATCCGGCACACGTTTGGAATTAGCAAAATTTTCGTGATCACGTGTCATCGCTGGAAGAAGGATTGGTTAGTTTGATGACGGGAACATCTCTTTTTGGATGCTGAGCTACCTAAACAATTAAAAATATGTTTTTTATAAGGCGTAAAAGTATAATATTTTTTTAACGGAACGCTAACTTTTTTTCTACAGTGACATAAGGCATGGACATATGGAGAAACCGGTCGGCGAACATTTTAACCAAGGATCACACAGTGTAAAAGACCTTAGAGTTTCGGTGATCAAAAAAGTAAGTAACGGCACCCAAGCGAGGCTCACAGTCGAACAAAACATAATTAAAAAGTTCGATGCCATTAATGTGGGGCTCAATCGGGATTTGGGCTTTATGTCACACTACACCTCATAGCAGGCTGTACTACACCCATCGTGCCTTGAAGCGCAGGCATCGTAGCATAATTGTTTTTGCGTCAGTAACACGCTTTTGCGAGCATGTGGCTGTGGATATGTTAGACGTCACCATTCTTATCGCCTTTTACTTGCGCCTGTGCTTTTACGTGCATTTTAATTGTTTTCATTTATACTTTGACCTGATGAAGCACGGTTGTGCGAAAGCTTGTCGAGAATCAAATACAATTTGTCTTTATACAGTGCCACCTGATTTCTCTTTTTTTCTACAGGACGCATGAAAATGTTTAGAAATCTAAAACATGTAGGCTAACCTTAGGAACCGAGTGATTATCGTTAGTAGTGCACTGAAATCTGAGCCTAAATAATTCAAAAAGATGGTGCAATGGCATGGTGAAAAAAAGAAATATTGTTTTTACCGGTACAGCGTATAGGACATTCCATGCAGTATCTAATCTATTGTTTGTATTGCGCCATATTATTTTTAAATCGGCCTTTTTCAACTAGTGGCGTATCCAGAGTGGAATTGGTTAGGGGTTGGGTATGACGTCATTATTTATTAACGTCAGGCGGAAATTAGTAGAACTCCCTAAGTTGAAAATTCGGGACATCCCTCTTCTTGATTTTCTGGACACGACCCTGTTTCCAACCACACTTTCTGAATTGCCACCTATACCCCACAAAAACAGTCAAAAACACTTACAAGCAGGGGCGCCCGCAGAAAATTTTCCAGGGGGGGGCAACCAGGGGCGTAACCAGAAAATCAAAAAGGGGGGTCCTGAATTTTCAACTTAGGGAATTCCCCTATTTTTCGTCTGACGTTAATGAATAATGACGTCATAAAACAGTGACAGTATGACGTCATAGAATGGTGATTTCAAGACGTGATAAAAATAATCAGAAACAGCCAAATACGTCCAGCAAAAGCGACCACGTGCGTCGTCGACAATCCTGTCAGGCGCCAGCTGCGAAATCACGGTGTGCAATCCAGGGTGGCCAGATGCTTGGTTTAGGATTGGACATTGTTGGTGTGAAATTCGGACATTTTAGGAGAAATAATAATTTAGCATGCACCTAGTGCGAGACTAATGGAAATCAATGGAGGTAACTGTTCTTAGTGAGCTGCCAAAATTTCTTACAAATTTACAAAACGGTTAGACGTTAACAGCAGTGCAACAATAAAGCTTTCTGTAAATTATTTCCTTTTGCCAAAAACGCAACTCAATTTTATTACGGGAATTCTGTAGATGTTTTGGAAAAGGTTAAGTACGTAAAAAGTTATGATATCACTAAAAGGTAAAAATACTCTGCCTGTGTAAACCTAGCACAAATTTTATTGTAAGTTGGCCTAAATTTCAATTTGAGTTGGCTTAAATTTCAATTTTAGCGCCCTATACTACACCTGACACTTTTGTGCTGCACAGAATTATTGTAAAACTACGCATTAAATCGCGCGAAGCGCGAACATTTTTTGGATTTACGTGGTTAAAGTGGACATAAATAAAGTTTGTAGGCCTCGTGAGCCCGTGGTTTTACTTTATTCAATGTTCCAAATAAATTCGGCAAAATTAGGACAGAAAACTTACTGTCCTAATGATTTACAAACCGTCGGACACAGCAGGTAAAATTAGGACAATTTATCGTTTTTGTCCGAATTTTAGGCCATCTGGCAATCCTGGTGCAATCGTTAACTTCAGGCAAAAAAACAAACCACGACCGTGAAATATGTGTGATTAATTGTGGTAGAATCACACATAATTCGTCGACATTACACCAACATCGGATATTAGCGCAGAGACCGAACAGCGAGGAACATACTGCGTATAACTCGACGTTTTTCAGCGAGAAAAAAAGAAAGAAGGTTTGACTTCGCGTTGTCAATTGTCGAATACACACTTGCTAATCAGTCAACCTAAACAAATAACGAAAGAGAAAAACTTCCAGCGTTTACGGTCGACCAAACTAAAGGCGAAAAACGGCGTTTTGCACTCGATTTTGGTTTCGCATTAGATTAAGACGCGTGGCCCAATTACTTAAAAAGCACGCCGCTTCGAACAGTTTGTTAAACCATGACAAAAACGAACAAAAATCGATAATATCACTTACAAAAAGGGGTGGTAAGAACCCCCACTGGATACGCCACTGGGGGCAATGGATAATGTATATTATTTTTAACCTTCATAAGTAATACATATTACACTTATAAATAATACTAATAATCGCATTTTGAAATTTACCCCCCCCCCCCCCCCCTGCGGGCGCCCATGCTTACAAGGTAGCGTTTTTGGTTTTGTATGAACAAGATTTCAACCTAATGTATTAACCATCAAGATTACATTAAAATTTGAGCATGCTGTAGGTTTGCCGAAAAATACTAAGCGGCTGTAACAAGAATGGGATATCACGCCTATGATCAATAGCTTAAGCCAGTGGTGTCCAATTCAAACATGCCTACGTGCCAATTTTTATCTCATAACTTCTTCCCGTGCCAAAGTTTATTAACTAATTCTTTCTTGTATAAAAGCGTTTGTTTTACAATAACAAAAATAGCATATAACATCAGAAATAATTGTTAATTGTAGTAATTGCCGCGATTTTTTATATTGTAAATAATCCATTACAATTGGTTGAATACCAATAAGGTACTTTTCAGGGGGGAGCTTGCGTGCCATTTTTTATTAGGTCGCGTGCCACATTTGGCACGCGTGCCGCTTGTTGGACACCTCTGGCTTAAGCAAAATGTCTTCACTATTTAGACTGAAGCCATTTACGCAAATTAATCGACTTAAATTAAGGTGCTTTAATTAAATACATTTTAGTAAAATTGGGTTTTACACGATAACTAATTATTGTAAAATAAATATTAACTGCTGGATATTTAAAAAAATATGAAAAACTTGCTCAAAATGTAGTAAGTTTTAACTTCAACAATAAAATAAGTCTTTTTTATGCCAAAGCTGTGACTTGGCATGGACTTGCAACTCACATACTTTTGCTAATCTAGATATATGATGAATGCTTTATATGTACAATTGTACAGTATTGAGTATAGTCTATTCTACTTGGTTGTTCACAAAATTTATAAAAAAAGTACAAAAAGGGGGATTATCCACGCACAAGAAACTCATGAAATATCATTATTGGCTTCTGCGATTGTTTTGAACTTTAAATTATTCCTGGTTGTGGTTCTAAAATATTAGTTAGGCAAAAAAGTGCAAAGAACAAACGGCAGGTTTCATTTTCGAATATGCTACAAAAAGCCCGCTATTCTAAAGGAGATTAATTTTCAGTCGCTCTTTTTATTCTGGGTTGCGTTAGATATTTGCTAATGCCGTCTATTGTCGTACGTACGCACTACACATATTTGGTAGAGGTGCGTCAAATTGTTTTAGCTGTGTTGATATACCGCAAGTATGTTTACATTTCGGTATAGGCTATATAAAAATTACAAACTCGATATGAACGGAAGAGCCGCGTAGCACTCGCTTGCTGCGGTTTAACCAATCCTGCCTTGTAGGTCTCTACAAAAGCTAAACCAAAGCGTAAGTACATTTTAGTGAGGTTAGGTTGGCATAGTTCTTACCATCCGATTGATTGGCGTTGAATGTCGGTGAATGTTTTTCCGAGAAAATGCGTCATTAAACGTTACACTTGAAGAAGGTAGTTCTAGAGCACGTTCTTTTCGTTCGTAGTTACCATCCTCCAAATATGTGTCTTTAACATCATCAACACTATAGGAATACCGCGGTCGAACAATTTCCTCGCTGGCTGTTGTAATTTTAGGCCCCATATCGCTTTGAAGGGAGAAAATCGCTGACACTGCGGGTGCAATACGACTGCTGACTTGGCGTAACCAATCCTGCGACATTCCAAACTGAAACCGAGTACATATAACTGTTATAACTATAAGTTAAATATTCAAATATAAATGGCCACTATAAGATAGTGGTGAAGCTTTTGGGAGCGCAGATTACAAGAACATCTTGGCAGCATTCTGCTACTCTTGTTGCATAGTCCAAATAGTCTGAAAAAAGCCCACCCAATAAATGAACTTCGATTTTATTACTCTACGCAAGGCAACGTACGCTAATAAGACAATGGTAACAAAAAAATATTTCTATCGCCGTTAGACGATTAATAATAATAATAATAACAATAATAATCTTACTAATAGTAATAATAACAATATTAATCTTTATAATAGTAATAATAACAATATTAATCTTTATAATATTAAAACAAGAGTATTATTATGATTATTAGCCCTAATTCAAGATGGTTGGTTTAAATCGGCATCTTAAAGGCTAAACTGGTATAAAACCCAACGGGGTACAGCACTGCGGTTTGGGGGTCGCTTTGTTTATCACGTGAGTTTCGTTAGAAATTCCAATACGTAAAAAAACATAATTTTTTATGATCAATCAATAATCGTTTGCTGCACTTGAAAAATTTTAGTAATATAAGTCACATAAGCATCTAACAATTTAGAAATAATAAGTGCATTGGTTCCATATACATTACTGTTTTACAGATTCAATCAACATTATTGTACAATAAATAGGAAAAAATGATGTTATGTTATTTAGCATATAAAAGTATTTCGTGACCGAAAGACCAATCACCAACCGAACTAAAACACTTACTGTAGATAAGCCAATTGCAATTATAACACTTGCCTTAAGACATTTCTGCATAGCTCGGTACAATTGCAACTCTATTTTTTACATAAAATAGACGTGTGCCTAATACAGGTATACGAAGACCACTTATTTTTTTTGGGTGTAAATGGTCAGACAATCAACATTAAAAATCCGTCCAAAATTACAAAATGCAAATGTCCTTTGGATCAAAAATAGTGTCTTTATACTTGACATTGAATTTCTAAACGATGTTTTAATTCTCATGTCGAAAAACGCCACAAAACTGTTGCTTTCTAAACTCAATTTACTATTGGCATCAATTTTAAAAATTTTTTTTTTTATAAAACGTTTGAGTTGATAAACCTTTTTTTAATAAAAAAAAAGTTACGAACTAAAAACACGGCTTCATCGTTATTAGTCATATAGTAAAAGGGCAAATTACGAAATACTTTTAATTCGGAAAATTTCTTGCGCATGCATTTCAGTAATGGGCGATGAGTTCACGTGCGTCATGCATCAGTAACTGACGAGATAACAAACTAGTGCAAATTAGTCTCGAAAATCGTCCAAAAGCATTTAGGCCAGTAGTGAGCGTTGGCGGGTGCAAGGTTACTAGAAGTCATCATCACCATTCTCCCGACTAGCGGACATTGTCAAGCAGGGTTACTTTGTGTCAATAAGTGCAGATGCCACGTTGTTATCTCACTCCTCCTACCTTATAATCGCTCGATACCGGTTCGACTGGCCGCTTGTACATCTGGAAAATCGAGATCAATTGTGAGCAGAAGATATAACAAAGCACATCTTTTCTACATTTAACATTTAAAGATGATTTTCCGTAACCAAAATAAATTTTTAAACTAAAAAATTATAACACGGTAATCTTCTCAATTTGTTAGGTAAATAGCCAAACTTACATCATTCACAAAATAGATTTATTACATAAACTTTTTTCGTATTAGTATAATAAATAAAGAGACAATATGTTATGGCCTTGCTTTGAATATGGCAAATACATACTTACGAGGTTTGTTGAATACATGGAGGAAGCTCTCCCTTTATTGCGTTTCGAGTAAATTGACAAAAGGTCGCTACTACTTCCGCTTGGAGTCATAGTGGAGTCCCGTGATGTAGCGTCCCGTAAAGCGACCTGCTGGCGGAGTCGGTCGAGTGAAAGTATCTTGTCCACCGAGCTTGTAGCGCGCATTACGTATTTTTCGAAGTGGGACACTTCTGTTTCATCTTCCTCACCAGAGAGGTCAACAGAGTCATCGGCAGAAACCTCATTACTTACCTAAAATAAATAAAATTACTTTTAAATATTAAACTCCAAATGAAATTTCACACTTGTCGATAGGTTTTTTTCTATTAGCAGGGTACATCGAAGTAAAGAATAAAAAAGGTAGCATACTTTGTGTTTTTGCTGGGGAAGAATTGAAGAGTGTTTGCGCCTGTAAAGGGGGAATTTAAAAAAACTTAAGAGAACCACTGTACTAAGGTAATATTTTCGTACTCCTTTAATGGAATATTGTTGTTTAATATACTTGAATAAGTTGATTAGGTACTGCGTTCTGTATTACAACCATAAAAACCTTAAATAGAAGGACTAGTAACTCGCACTCTCGGGTTACGAAACTTGGGTCTCAATCATAGACACTTTAAATAGATATGGTCCCAATATTTAATGTTATTATCTCATATGAACGCCGCCAATAACATGGACAGACTACTCGCATTATGCTGTTAACGAATGATTACGTGACACAGGGAGGGTTAAACTGACTTTAACAATAAGCCTGTTTATATGCACCTTTCTCAGGCAGATTAGATTAAGGTTCAAGCCGGCTTGAAAGGTAATCCGTTCCAGCGTCGTAATTACATGGCGCGAAATTCAAGCCAGCTTGAGTGTACAAACTGCACTGATATGCATTATTACGTAATATTCCAGTAAACCTCTAACGCACAACCAATTTTTCGGCTTGGGCTACTCCTTGCGGTAGCAATTTATTGCTGCTTGTTCGTTTTTATTAAACTAACATTGAAAAAAACCCGAGGATTACTTAAGTTAGGTTTGCCGATTAAGTACGTTTTTGACTGTCTGTATAGTGCTTCAGTAGTTTACCTGGCACACAGAATGTAAGTGCAGGAAAGTTAAGCTTGTTTGTGCTGTCCAACGCTATATACAAGGCAAAGTGGACAAAAGAAGGTAATAAAATGTACCAAACATTAATGAAAACTGTATTTGGCGCTGGCCTAGAATCCTACCACAGCGTTGAGACAATTATTAAAGCAAAGTACAATACAATATTTGGGTGAGGGTGGGCCAACTATTACTATTTAAACCCACCCAAACCCGCATCCTAACACAAATAATGTTATATGTTGTGGATTCTAGACCAGCGCCTATGTCACAAATTAGTATCTGATTCTAACGAGTGTATGTAATGTTCTTTCCTTGTGCGCTAAACTTGTTTTGTTTATTAAGACTAGCCGTTCGTGTTACGTCATAATGCCCCAAAAGTGGCGTGATGTTTACTGCGTTAAAGCAGGTCATTCAACATCAAACAATTCCGGCCGTCAGCGAAACTAACAGATTAAGCGGAGAACGGATTGAAAACCACTCCTTTTGTCAGATTAGGAAACGAGAGAACTTAATTCATTCCAGCGCCAAAACGAGAGAGAATGAATTAACGAATCAGATTCGAATCCGGCTTAAACGTGCATATAAACGGGCTTAATGCCTAAACTATACTAATTAGAACCTTAGGTTGCTCATGTGTTCTTCTCCTTTATATGAATGAAAGTAAATAAATAAATGATTGCATATTATAATTTTATCTGTTCTTTCGATTCGAGCTTATCACTTAATTTTGGCTATAAATATATTATATAGTTGTAGTTCTCGATTTACCTAAGTGATCATTATCAAAGTCGAGCTCACGACATGACTAAATAATAATAATCGATCTCTAGATTCTCTAGATTTAGTTCTACTGCAAATTTTTTTAAGGGGTCGAGGCAATTACAGGGAGGAACCGTATTGGTATCATTTCCGACTTATGAAGTAGAACGAAGCCGCTAGATTAATGTCATACCAAATGAGCGTTCTAGTTTGCTACAGCTTAAGCAGATCTATGCTTGTGCTAATCATTTTGACTGTGAATGGATTTCAGTTAAAGGTGGAAAAAGACCAAGCCAACCACCGTCCATTTTCCCTGGACTTTTAAAGTCATGCTTAAAGCAGGTCTCCTCAGCACCCAGAACTACAACTACTTCAGCAGAGGCCAGAGCTGAAAAGGAACGATTCCGTACCGAAGGTCTGGATAGGATAGCTGACTTTTCAGCATTTTTTGTGATAGTGATGATATTTACATTTCTAAAACTGATGCTAAAGGACGTTCTGTTATCCAATTTCTTCATTTTCAACGTGCAATCGTCATTTGGATTAAATGTGCTGAGAAAAGTAGAAAGGATATACCTAAAACATATTTTTCCAAAGCTGGTTGTCTGCAAAAGAATAGCCGTCTTAGTAAATAGTCACAGTTAGATAAAATTCTGTCATGCATAACGGAGTAATGAGTTCAAAGATACAGACTATCTAAAAAGTTCTGTAGAGGAATTGAATAGCACGAGCTGTTGTGATTCGCCTCCTTTCCAGTTTATTTATGCTCAGTTACAGTTACTGCTCACTCCTCAAGAAGGTCGACGTTTTAACAAAAATCTTTATATTCTTTCTGCCGAACTTCACAACATTTCCCCAGCTGTATATAAAATGATACGAAAGTCCGGTTTAATTGTTTTACCGAGAGTGGAACTGTTAAAAAACTACTCTCCTGTAGTCTCCATGATGAAAACTTAGAGCAACTTTTCCAAAAGCTTCAACCTCAGCAGTGTCTCGCCAACATTATTTTTGATGAAGTGAAGCTCACAGTAACACTTAGGTAGCCTACTCAGGTGGTCGTGTTGTTGGTTATGCGCAAACTGGTTCTGGTGATACCAAAGTTCTTGCAACACATGCTTTGGTAATTGAAGTTGTCTGCCATTTTGGTGGTCCTAGATATATACTACGCATTTACCATGTTGCAAAACTTAATTCAGATCAACTCAAGAAAATTCTACTGGAAGATCTAGTAGCGGCAAACAATGCTGGTGGTGGTATAATTTCTTGTGTAGGAGGTAATTGCAATGCAAATGTTGCAGTTTATGGTAAATTACATGGCCCTGGTAAAGTCTTCATTGACGCTATCAATTCTTATGCTTTCCTTGTTTTTCACTACGTTCAATATTTAAAAAATGTAAGAAATAACTGGATAACGGTGCACGTTAAGGAACTTTCTTTCACAAAGAATGGAAACACATATTTTGCACGATGGAAGGACATAGAAGCACTGTACAATGAAGACCGGAAAAACAGCATCCGTCTTACCAAAATCACATACACAGCTGTTAACCCAAAATCTTTGCAGAGACAAAGCGTGCTTTTTGTATGCCAGATCTTTAATGACAAGACAATTGCTGCTCTTTCAACTCTAAAGGATAAACTTGGCATTAACGAGGGCACCATCATTTTTGTCAACTCATCACTGATTAATTTAACATGATGAATGTGAAAGATCGATATTCCGGTATTAACATGCGTGATGAGTGTCGTTAACCATGGACCAAGAACTGCACTAGTTTCAACAAATCCAATGAAACTTGTGACATTATATTCTCTTGTGCATTGTCAGGTGGTCGAGGTCGGACGCAGAAGCTTACTAATCAAACTGCAGAAGCATTTGTGTTAAGTATTACGCATTTTGAGCCATGTACTGTAGTCGTTTCGCATCCTGCGACTTACTTACGTTATTCGCATTTTTGTGCTGATTGCTAATTGATTACAGTGCTATTGTGCTGCTAAGCTAATTGTTTTCTGTGCTACTTAAACCGTGGTTGCTTTTGTTTCTTTGCCTATTACTTCACTGCTCTGATCAAGAATACAACAATTTGTACTGTCTACAAGAGCCAACATCGAGGCCGCAGAGTTGCTACTGACTCAGCACAACTTCATCTACGTTCTACCTTTGCTGATGAGGCCCTTGAAGTTCTTTGGTCAAGACAACGTAGTGGAGGTATTAACAGAGACCCCTTAAAAAAATCATTTCGATATCGACATTGTAGATATCAAGGCAGCTGCAAAAACCAAAAAACCTCCATGCACTTTTAAAATATGAGTCAACTCCGTGCGAGTCTCATGATGTGCCTTGCACCTCTAACATTTGAATTGATGATGATCAATTTGACATCACCATTGCTGACACTGAAGACTGCGATCTAATGACAGTGTCAAACATAAATGTATTTTTCTAGCTGGATATTTGGAACAGATATCCAGCTGATATCTTGCGTATCGAAACTGAAAAATGTCTTGCGTATCGAAACTGAAAAATTATGACCTTCAGATGACCTATGAAAAAGTATTTCCTCACCCTTCAAAAACCCCAAAGAGACACCAGAATGAAGGTTCCACCATGTATTTGACACATATTATGGTGGGACCCAAATCAAACTTGGGACCCAAGTTCCAGATACCGAGCATAGAGGATACCAGTCCTTCTATTTAAGGTGTCTATGATTACAACATATAACGTCTTATTTTGTTTATGGTCAAATGTATTTCAACGAGAAGTTAACGGCGTTTATTCAAATGAAATAAATTAACTAAAAACATTTTAATTGTGGGACGCGAGCAATATTTTAATATTTTAGTTTTACCATGTAGTTCTAGGGCGCGCGATAGCCGTGCATAGAGTTTTTATTTTGGCTGATTGTTGCATCACAGGGCTACCAGGCTATGGCTCCCCTAAACTATAATTTAAGCAAAGTTTAACGAGAAAAATTTTTGAAACTTTTATCCGTTTTACTACTAAAATCATAAGTCCAACTTCTGTTATATTAGAATATAAATGACGTTGTTTCGAACAATGTTCAAATCTCTTTTATGTACCTCATGCGTCATGTATCCTTTTGATTAAAGTTTCACCAATGTAAAACAAATAAACGCATTTTTTATTTGACTGGATTGTAGCTGCAAATTTCACGCACCAATTTGCCCGAGAACAACAGGTGGTGTAAAATTAATTGTTTTATGACGTAACTTTGTGATGTCATTCTAAAAAATGTATGCTCCTCAACCTAAACCAAAAATATTCGATCCGCATCGGCCTTTAATAGCTCTTGACAGTATTTTTTTTAAGCCGCGCCCAAAACAATTAGCGACCACCGTTGGTGTAGGCCCTAGGGCTAGATCACTTGTTCTTAACCTTAGGTTGTAGCGTCTTTCAGTAGGCTTTGAGGATTTTAGCCATCCCTCCTCACACATTAAAAAATGCCTAGATTTGTTAATAAATAAAATTTAAAGAATAAGTGTAATTGCATTAAATGAATTAAAGAAGTAAAAAGCTTTTTTTAAATGAACATAGTTGCTTATAACACTTTTGAGCAAATAAATACAGACAAAAAATGCTTTAAGGAACGTTACTCTATGACAGTGGTTGTCTGGGGGGTCGTCGTGTAGTATTTCATAAAGAAAAACTTCATAAGAAATAAGCTATATGAACTAAAAGTTCTAACATTTGTGTTATGTGGCTTTTGCTGCATTAAACTAGTCGTGTTTATGACGTCACGATTACACTTTTCAATGTCTAATAAAAATGAATGTACGCTCGAACCGTAACTTTAGCTTGTTGTCCAATGTCCATATACTTAAATCCGGACAGTTTGGCCAAATTTTGATGCAATCCGTCTAGATTTTTTCCTAATTTGAATTTTGCCAATTTTTGAAATGAATTTTGATTGACTCTTGTTTGTATATCATACACTGTAATTGGGGGGTCGCGCAATTTATTGAAAACTTAAAAGGGGTCGCCAGAAGGCTGAAACCACTGCTCTATGAGGCCAATATCAGCCCGCGGCCTCCAAAGAGGCCGAGGCTCCGGTTAAGATATCCTGGTCTGGGGTCGATCTAAGATACGATTATTTCCGAATGAAAACTAAGTAAATACATTAATATACTATTCCTGGTGTTTTAAAGGATCATAAACATTTTACCGTACACAAAATAACATTCTTTACAAAAGAACAAACAACTACAAGATATAAACCTTTGCTCCAGAAGCAGCAAGGAGTGCAAGAGTTTCATGATCTTCTCCTTCTGAAGATGCAAGTGGAACGTTTGAGGCAATTTCGTATATTACTCCTGATGACACTAGAGGCTGTAACAACAAATAGCCGTTTATAAGTTACAAAAAGGGCCATAAAAAATCATGTAGTAAACGAAAGAAATAAAATACCACAGAAAATACCACCTGAAAAAAATCGGACAACATAAAACAAACAAATCAAAACCTAAGAATATGGTAGACATATACTTTTGAATTTTGTTTAGTTTGTCACTTCACTACCAAGCATATAAATCTCAACGGTATTGTAGCAAATTAAACATTTCATTGAACAATTTAAATATCATGAATAGAGAGTGGTCACGACGTTTTTCATTATAGTTGGAAAACAAAATAGTATAAATTCAATGGTCCATACAATAAAAAATCGTTAAATAAATGTATTTTAACTGCACTTACATAACACATAAGTTTAAGCTGGACATAAAGTACATTGAAGGCTATACAAAGAAAAAAAAGAAGACTGTACAAAGACTTAAAAAACAGGGTTTCTCAGTACGCAACTTAATGGACTTCTAAAGAAGATGCTTAGACTTTGTGGCAACCCATTTAAAGCACAACATGACAACATCTATCATCGACCCAAATAAATACTAAAATTATAAAACAAATTATTACCCTTCCTTGCATTTTCCTCAGAAGAGCAGCAGTAAAGCCTTTTTGCTTGTAGACAGAAACACAAATCCGCTTTCGTAGGACCAAGTCCATCTCTACGGGATGGCTTAAACGTACGTGAACCTAAAATTAAGCCGGTTTGTATTTATAACGACAATGTGCTGTCACATTTGTGGGTAGGGTTCTAAAAACAACAATGTTACGGTTAACTACGATACAAGTAGGTCAAACAAAAATGAGCAACAGTCCTATTTTGTATGCAATCAGATAATTTTTAACCTTTTGTATGAAAATATGAAAATAATTTCTACGAACCTTACGAAGAATATGGCATATTTCATCTATCGTAAGTACAAACATTTCTGTTTTTCAGTTGAATAATAATTTTTGAAAAATCAAGATACGACTTCGTTAGGGATATTTTTTACGACAAAAGGTATACTTTATATATCGGGGTTAGGCAATTACTTTTTACTGCGAGCCGCATAAGAAACATAAAATGTTGTTGCGAGCCGGGTCAAAAATAGTGTCTCAATATCAAATACACGTAATATGACTGCATACTAACTTCCATTTAAATTTAGAAATGGGCGGTGACGCATTGAGCACAGACCAAATTTATGTACATTACTTGATATATTGGCGTATAAAATACTTGCAATGCCTTTTTTAGCTTTTAAACCTTGTTGCCGGTGTGTTACTTGTGATACAATGGCCACAGTGCAAAGACGGTATAAATCGGAAGAACCATATGACGTTATAACTAAATTATGTTGACCAAATGTGTATCGGTAGGTTTCAGAGATCAGAAAACGGCCGTTATATTCATTTTTGTTCATAGCCGAACACATTCGAAAGAAGCGCAAAAAAATCAAATTACAAATATAAGGCTTAGCTCGGCAAACTTTCGTTGAAAAAGTGCCACAGTACGGAGGGCGCCTTTTGTCTGTTAAGAAGCCAAGACACGTGTGGTATACACGAAAAAAACAAGAGAGATTTACGTGGAGTTTAAAAACGATTTCCATTTTAGTCTTAAAAATAGCCGAAAATAAAGTTTGTCAGGGTCATGACTAGAACCGTTCCTGGAACGAGTGTTGTGTATATATTTACTACAACCAAACATGTACAAAGTCGGCATTGTTTTATTTGTGTATTTTAAGGAACATAAGCCGCGTGCAGGATTAAATTGCTTGGCGGACCGATTTTGCCGAGGTCTGTTTTATATAAAAATAACTAAATTAGAATCGTAATTATATGGTGTTATATATCGCTATGGCTTTTTTTAGACTATACAACACAATTCAGTGAAATACGTGTAAACGTTTTAATTTCGTACTTTTTTTTACACAACAAATACATATTTTTTAAGAAAAAAAATTGAAAGGAAAATGATGACAGAGCGAGCTAAACATTTTATATTATGGAAAAACATCCGCAGTGCACCATTTTTTAAGTTTTACTCTCTTTTTTGAAAGTATTTTTGATGGGTCATAATACCTCAATACTTTTTTTTTAAACAAAGCTGTATATACAATATATATATTATTTTCGTATCGATCTTATAGATTTGTTATATGGTTACTCTGGTAGCAAACAAACCTTGACAACAACATAGACCCTTTCACCGTTTGGAGTTACCCTGTTGAGGAACTTGCTATCGTGCATAGAAGAATCCCACGAAGCCACTGCTGACAGAGCTCCACTAACCTATATTAAAAATCAAGTAATACTTTTTATGCAGGTGCAATCACTTATGGTGAGACATAGCATATTACAAGCAAAAGCAATATGACGCGCAGTATGGCAGAATGCTGGCGACTTGGCGACTATGTCGGCCGAAGAATGAGCCAGAAAACCGAAGAAATTGGTGCACAAAAAATTCAAGTAAAAAAAAAAATTTGAAAAAAAAATTGTTTTTCTTTTTTTTTCGAAAAATTTTTTTTGAAAGTTTTTTCCAACATCCAATTTACAAAATACCTTGTGGTTGTTTCCACACATATTTAATCACATCTATTTTTGAATAGTGGAAATATGTACTAACATTACATACTACAATTGGCAGAAATTAATTTTGTTGTGTCATTTTGTAAAAAGTTACGGTAGTGTGAAGCACATTGTTTGGTGAGAAAATGCCAGTGTAAGGCATTTAGGCTGTTTATTATTTTAAAACATACACACTTTTGATCATACTATTGTTACGTGTTGGCAGTTTTACTTTGAATTGGCAAGTACTTCTATATTGAGTTGATTTCCTTAATATGGAGTTGAATTCCCCATTCCTGTTAAATGTACAGGCAGGGGCGCCCGCAGAAAATTTTCCAGGGGGGGCAATCAGGGGAAAATCAAAAAGGGGGGTCTTGAATTTTCAACTTAGGGAATTCCCCTATTTTTCGTTTAACTTAATGAATAATGAGTAATGACGTCATAAAACAGTGACAGTATGACGTCATAGAATGGTGATTGCAAGACGTGATAAAAAAAACTAATCAGAAACAGGCAAATACGTCCAGCAAAAGCGACCACGTGCGTCGTCAACAATCCTGTCAGGCGCCAGCTGCGAAACACGGTAACTTCAGGCAAAAAAAAAACAAACCAAGACCGTGAAATATCTGTGATTAATTGTGGTAGAATCACACATAATTCGACTATCAGCAGGGCATTTTTTTCCATGAACGGAACGAGCGCTAAAAAAAAAAAACGGCGTTTTGCACTCGATTTTGGTTTCGCATTAGATTAAGACGCGTGATCCAATTGCTTTAAAAGCACGCCGCTTCAAACAGTTTGTTAAACCATGACAAAAACGAACCAAAAACGATAATATCACTTACAAAACGGGGGTAAGAACTCCCGCCCCCCTGGATACGCCACTGGGGGCAATGGATAATGTATAATATTTTTAACCTTAATATACATATTACACTTAAATATAATACTAATAATCGCATTTTGAAATTTCAGGGGGGGGGGCAAGTGCGTCGCGATACTCTTTTAAATGGTCACGAGATTTATTGCATTGCAGTAAATGGTGTTATAAGATGTGTCTCAAGCAAAAATACTACGGGATGTTACATTACTTTACGAATTCTTACAGTACACTTAATCGCGCAAGGTTTAGGCAGGGTTCAAAAAAAAAATTGTGCGAACATTTTTTAACAGGTATTAGGATTCCGCGTTTGCTTGAATAAAAGTTGAATTACTGCTGTGACCACACCGACCGTATCCTTGAGGTTTTATGTCTTTTCGCGTGTTCAGACACGAATTGCGTGCGATAAGCGAGTATTTAGTCGGTCCATTTAAGAAACAATACAGAACATTGCATTTGGGTTACATGTTAAATTGGCACAATATTTTATTTTAATCATCAGAGCTTCAGCAATCTCACCCAGGGATGGTACAACACGGTTTAGTGATAAGCAGCCACAGTTTGATGGCTTTGATTAAAGTTTACCATTTCAGACACAATAAGCCGAAAAAAGTCAAGGGGCGACAAGCACCTTTGTTTTTTTTTAAATAAGCTACATGCGTTTCGTTTAACGCGAATACAAAAAAAATATGTAATATGAAATTTGATATTTACCAAACGTGTAGCGCCACGTGGTGCAACGTTTAGATTTATGCTAATTCACACAATATTTTCACATTATTTAGCCCTCTGACGAAGATGTTAGGCTACCGTAGCATTACTTTTGGTTACATGTTAGGCAACAATCATTTTAATAATAATCGCCGATAACACGAGGCTAGCAATTTTATACTGATTTGTTACAGAGTAATGTACAATGGAATGGTGAAGAAGAGACTACAGCATACTAGATTCTAACATAAGTAGATTTTGAACTTATCGAAATTATTGAATTGCTAATTTCTAAATATTACCGGTACAACGCCGGCAAACTTTTTACCGATAAAATAAAGCTAGTAAATACTCTTCTTAACCGGGACAACGTCGGGTACTTAACCTAGTAAAATATACAATACATACAATGATATTTAGCATCATGGATTAGGTAGGAAATCGATTTCATAGCGTTTGCGTGTTTGGAATTAGCAAGGTATTCTTTCAGCATTTTCTCTTAGATAAAAAATCTTACATCCAACTCCGAAGGTCGAACAAAGGGAAGTTGTACAAATGTCCCTGGCAATTCTTGGGGAAGTTCGCTATCCAAACCAGCTGGTGCTCGAATTACATCCTCGCATTCCACAGGTTCAGCTGTTCAGAACATATTATTGATTTATGTTTCTTACCAAGTATTCAATTCTATGAAATTATTTGTTATAAATTCAAACTATACAGGTATTGTTCCGACTGTACTGTACGTTGGCCAGAGTCAAATCTCTGAACTATTATGTGTGGTCAATAAAGCTGTAAGGATGACCACCATCTTCATATTTAAAGATATATTGCCGTGCATTAAACAAAAGCATTTTTTTAATCTGCAGGATATTTTTAATGGCTTCATTGGTCGGAAAATGGTGAACAACAAATTTCCACTTACAATTGATGTCTAAAAAGATGACGGGAACGTGCATCTCTAAAGATGGTGGAGGGACCCTAAAATGGAAAAATACTTTAAAACAAACAAAAAAATGCAACGAAAAACATATGCTAAAAAGTTAGGTAAAATGAAGTTATTTTTTGGCAAAAGTATTAAAAAAATATTACCAAGCTGCAGGAGCTCCAGGAACGCCACTGTTGGGTGTTGGGGCGAGAACGGCATTTCTCTCCTCAGTGACAGTGACCCACTGATCAAAAAGCTGGTTTTCCCGTTCCCGCTCTAGTTCGGTGCGGTCTTGATTTTTAAACATAAAAACAACTGGGTAATTAAGCTTAAAGAAGCCACTAATACAATGTTTCTAAACCTTTACAGTGCTCTCGTAACCTTTAAGCTTTCATGAAATTTTCTTGTATCCACTGTCTACAATAGCCGACGGAAGTAAATAAAATTGTATTAATAGGAAGTAAACTCAGTGTATCTCTAACTTACGTGCTGAATTCGTGTATTAAAGACAGTCTTGTAGGTTCAACAATGTTCACAACACACAAACTATCAGTCAATTTACTAATGGCTTTTTGTTGTTGAATTTCGTAAATTACGCAATCTTCACAAATATGCCTAAATAGCGCATAATTTCACACTGCATGTCGTACCCCCTGCTTTGGTGCTTCGTACCACTAACGGGTACACGTACCCCTGGTAAAGAACCCCTGCACTAACAATATAATTCTAGTGTCAACCTTAATATGGATGCGACGTACCTTCCTTGCTTGTTAGGGCTTTTATTTGCTTGTCAAGGTAATTTTTCCGTCTATCCAGCGCTCTGAGCCATTCGTCTCTTAGATGGGACAGGTCGTTATCTTGGTAGCTGTCCAAACCCCTGCCATAAAATGTCATGCAATGAACTTCGATTGTTAAGCTCTAATCGTAGAAAGTGTTCAGTTCTGACATATTTTCGTTTAGGCTTCATTGATGACAAATTTATTTCTGGCATTTAAGTTTCTCAAGCAAATGATAGCTTGAAAGCATCTTGTTCAGATTCTTAACATAAAAAAAAAACAATATGCGAATGGATGGTAAGGCTAGAAACTATGAAAAGTTACACGTCGTGCACCACAATCGAAGCGATCCTCGCAATGCAAGGACTGGAGTGTGTTTGGCATTAATCCCAACATTTAAAAACAACCTAATAACGATGTTTATTAAAGAATTAGCTTGAAAAAAACAGATATTTCACCAGCTGTGTATGGTTACTCCAAACCTGTCAACCGAAGTCTGCTTATGTTGAAAGAAGTTTTTTCGAAATTTTTCGTTGGACAAACTTCTAGCCAAAACAGGAACTTTCATGGCAAAAATGTAATACACATTATTATGTTAGATTTCAGGTTCTTGGTCAAAGCGATGTTTATTGTGGGGTTAGTTACGTGCGTAATGCTTATATAGCCTTCAGAGCCAAAAATAAGGATTTGAATGGATTCTTCAACACAACAGACGATGATTTGATCTAATTTCAGTTAAAATCATAATAAATTAAATCCAATGCCTTGGCTTAGAACTGTTACAAAAGAATAAGCGTCGCTTGAGGCCGGCCTAAAAATAATGGTAAAATAGATACCAACTTTAAATTAAAAAATAAAAATTATAAAAAATCAATGTAGAAAATCAGCTACCAACCAAAATTTTTTTTTTTTTTAATTACAATTTAAGATAAACTGAACACTTATAGTAAACAAACCTTTACCTGTCACGATTGGTTGTTCTACAGCAGATACTCCCCGCATATATTGACGCAATATCTTCGCAAATAAGAGGAAGCGTCCCGGAATGTTCTTCTGGTCTAACAGTCACTTGGATACGACGAGATTGTCCCTACGTAAAATATCGATATGATTTAGAATCATAGGCACCGAACGTAACATGCACACACATATGTGTGTGTTTACTGTTATCTAGCCCTTCTGAAGCTGTCTTTTGACCAAGATTACGGCTTACGTATCATTAGCACACCGAAAGCCATCGCAGACTCACCGAATCTGTCGATTAATCATGCAAGCAAGGCAGGCTAGAAAATCTAGAAGTGAGGTTCGAACTCACAACCGCCGGCCATACCGGGGCCGTCGCTCTACCAACTGAGGTAAAGCGGCTAAGAAGGAAGCGAGTCGAGAAACAACCATGCGCCAATGCTAACGTAAGCCTCAATCGTTGGTCAAAAAGCAGCCTCAGAAGGGCTTGATCACAATTGTTGAACATATATTTATGTGTATTTTTCTTGAAATATATTCATTTGTCATATTTACCTGTTTAATTTGAAACGTTCCCACACATGGAACTTCGGGCTTGTGCAAGATCTCGACATTCTCATAACTTCCACTGTCTCCTAATTCCTGCACAGTGACATCAACACGCAACCGTTTCACCACCTCGCTCCATCTAGGCAAATTTGTACACTTAAGTAAAACTTATAGTTAAAAACATGAGTAAAAACATGATCAGACGTTTTGTTAAAAAGGAAAATATATTTCGCCAAATGGCATCATCAGTTCCTTAATTCAATTGAACCGGAAACTGATGATGCCACTTGGCGAAATATATTTTCCTTTTAAACAAAACGCCTGATCCTGGATTTACTCATGTTTTTAACTATGAGTTTTACTTGTTAATATACGCATCAGCGGAGCAGTTATCGACTGGCTAAAACTTGCCGCCGATGGTTTTGGATTCTATAAAGATACACCCTAATGTTGTACACAGAAGGTAATGTATTGTTTTATTTAAAAGTGTTTTACCTCTACAAAGATAACACATTCTTATGTTGGAATAAACAGAATTAGGTAGGTTTCATAGAATGTAAAGAAAATATTTCTACAATCAACCTTTAACAGAAATATTCGCAAGTCCTAAAAAGTATTAGAACCTTTCTTTTAAGGACTTGCTCTTTTCCGAGAGCAAACTCGCTGCTCTTAGCCTACTTCCCCCGCTCCTTCTCTTCGATCTTATCCTCCCGTGTGTGCTAGGGGGAGGTGACGAAGAGGAAGCTGAAGAAGCGTAGGATTGAACAGAAGAACTGCGCGCTAAGTTGTTATGGTAACGATCCCGGTGACCCCACACTTCAATAGCGAGGGAAGTCCCGGATGTCAGACTGTCGACCAGCTCGTCCGTGACATCGAGGTCAAAGTTCGAGGAATGGTTAAACTTTATGTTCATGGAAGTTCTATAAAACCATAATTGGCAGAGCAAATAAGGAAAGCATATGCGAATCAATTTATCAATAATGTGGCCAGGCTTAGAATTTAGCAAGACGAAAAACTACATTAAAAAGTAATCTTAAACGCGAGAAAGTGACAATTTCCCTGTAACCAAGAAGTATAACACTATCACCGGAAAAAACTAATCAAAGTACAATAAATGCAGTTAAAGTTAACCCACCTCCGCTTGGGTGACACTTCGTCCGGGCTTAACACTGGAGGTACTAGGATCATATTAGGAGTGTTAAGAAATGTGTATTGACACTGAACAAAGTGGGATAGAGTAGAAGCCAATCCCTGTGCCTCAATAATCGTCACTCTAGATATTAAACAAATTGGTGATTATAAACGACAGTCAATGTCGATTTTTTTCTCAGAAAAGTATATTCAACCGACCTGCATTTTATTTTGGGCACCACTTTATGCTTTCTTTTTGGCTTTCTAATTTCTGGAACAGACATTGGAGTGGTTGCCATTGACGACGTGGAGAGGGAAGAATTCGAAGCATCCAAAATATTGGAGGATGAAGATGCCTTTACTTCTAAATGAGGATCGGTACTTAAACTAGACCCAACTCCACTACTTGAGCTTGACTCCGACACTCCTCCACTCAAGTCTGACGAAACATCCACGAAAGTATTCGACTCCTCATGGTCATCTTCCGAGGAGGATTCCTCCTCTGGTGGTTCTCCCAGCAGTAGATGTTCTGGTATACTTCCTTCCAGGCGTTCGACATTGACGTGCAATTTTCCTGCCACCTATGGGGGTAATTACTTTAATAAACAAGCATATCTACAAATGTGCTGTGGTAATATTTATTTTATTAAAATATTGCTGACCAAAGGCGGTTACCAACACCTTCTTTTATCAACCACCGCTTACTGTTAAAATATTTATAAAAGTAGTTAATAACAACGAAGATAACCGAGACAAGCCTAACCTGGCCTTGCTGATTGATGATCGGAACTCCGTAGTCGAGTTTGGCGTCTTGCAATAAACATTCCATAAAAACGTTGGAAACGCCGATTAATATCTGACTTCTCTCACTTTCGTTAAACGGGTCGTTCATCGTGCCCTCCGTGAATGATTGGTCCTAAAATTAAAAATGAAAAATGTAAATCCAACGCGTTAAAATCAAAACAACCTCCACGAACAAAACTCATCGTATTTTTTCTAAACAATGTAATGGAAAATTATTTGTTCTAAACAATGGAATAGAAAATTCATTTTTATCATGTTGGTATATATCAGGGGTGCACAACCTACGGCCGTGCACATGTACGAGAAACACACAAGTTTTGGCGGCCGTACGGTAATACAACCTTTTTGTCCACCTTATGCGGTAATAAGGATTTGAGTCTTAAAGTAAACGGGGCTCTTGTGATAGGAAAGGCAGACATGTGCCTCCAGTTGCCGGTTTCCCGGTTGGCTAAAATCAGTGTGGAGAAGTGATGCAAAAAGCTTTACGACCTAATGTACATGACAAAGAAGCTCTAGGCAAGCCTTGGTTTGGATAAGAAGGCAGCTTACAGACGAATAGCAAAGCTGTCTTATCTAGGTTTCCAAAATAAAACAGGTGTATAAAAAAACAACGGCAATAAACAGCTTTGTGATAAGAAACGGATAGATCTGTCGGGCCTGTGGATGAGAACTATTTTAAATTCCGATTTAAAAGAATAGGCTATAAAATGTAAAAAAACAACGTACCAAATTCAAAGAGCCCAATCACGAGACGGAGAAGTACCAACTGATTGGTTAAAACGACGTATTGTAATTGTTTTTAGTAAATTTAACAAAATGTATGAAATTTTGTTACACTTAGGTATGAGCAAATGTACGGATTTTAACATAATTTATTTTAATAAAAAATAAAACAATATATATATTAAAAAGGTTTAACTTACAGGCGGTTTTACAGATGTGCGATACTATGTTATAATATACCGCGATCTGATCTGATACCAAATTACGCCAATTACAGGGGCGGATCCATGAGGTTAATCCCCCCCAAACAGTGGCGTATCCAGGGGTGGGGGGGGGGGGGGTTATGGTGTCCGGACCCCCCTTTTTGTAAATGAGAATATGTTTTTGTTGGTTTTTGTCGAGGTTTAACTTAATGCCCGAAGCGGCAATGTTTTTAATGTCATTAGTTCACGCGTCTTAAGCTAATGCGAAACCAAAATCAAACGCAAAACGCCGTTTTTCGTTTTTGTTTGGTCGACAGTAAACGTAAGATCTTTTTTCTCTATTGTTATTCGTTCAGGTTGGTCTATTAACAACTATGTATTCGACAATTAAAAACGCTAAGTCAAGCCTTTTTTCTTTTTTTCGATAAAAACTTTTATTAGGCGCATTTAATGTTCCTCGCTGTTCGTATATCTGATGTTCGTGTAACAACGGCACTTTTTACCTGAAGTTTTATGTAAAGATAGTTACTGCAAAATTATTTCAAATAAGCATATTCTAAGACCACGTGTTTAGTGTTCAATTGACACAACTTTTTTACTCTAAACCGGACTTGTATTTTAGCTGACTTGACACACTGGCGCTGATGTTACGCTTATCGTGGCATAACTAATAACAACCGGGAAAAACGATTTTCGTTTAGTATTGCATGTGCTTGTAACTTAGCGCTATTAGTCCCGTACAAGGAACTTCATGATTCTACCAAAATCAATCACACCTATTTCACGGTCTTGGTTTGTTTTTTCGCCTGAAGTTAACGATTGCACACGAAGCGGCTTCGCAGCTGGAGCCTGGCAGGAGTGTCGACGACGCACGTGTTTGCTTTGCGTCTAAGGATCGCTTTTGCTAGACGTTCATTGGCTATTTCTATTTAGTTTTTTCCTATTGATGACGTCATTACAAATCACTATTATATGACGTCATAACCGTCGCTATTTTATGACGTCATGAGTTATTAACGTCAGATACAAAATAGGGGAATTAGTTAAAAATTTGAAAGCCCCCCTTTTTGGATTTCTGGATACGTCCATGCCCAAGCTATACTTAACTCAACTATCTATGTAAAGATTTTTTTTTCGATTTTGTAATATGTTTTTACCTATTTTAAGTGTTTTACTTTTTTTATGTGTGCATCCATAATAATCCCTACAAAATGCAAATTCAGCCAAAATATCTAGTTAACGCAATGTTTGCTATGCGTAAAAACATATAACGTCATCGCCATGCGGTCATTATATTACGAGTAACACCTATCCAAAGTCTAAAACAAGAAACACGATTACACGACGTATGGCTTTTACGACATGTTCGAACTTTTACGTGATTTCGGTGCAGCCATGTAGAATTGCAGTCAATATCGTTAATATTTTTTGTGCATAATGTCGAATCGTCTAAAAATCCTCCTGCCACCTTAAAACAACATTTCTTCGTGCGAATAACTTTACTTCAGTTGCAATTGTAAACCAGATTGGTGTTTTTAGTGCCGATCGGATTCCAGTTCGTGGCGTTTAATTTGTATGATCATAGGCAACGTGCTGTTCTCTTAGAATCTGGTTTGCAATTGCAACTGAAGTAAAAGTCATGCCTACTGACAGCCGTGAAAAAAATTAAAACTGCTAATCCGACTGTCAATGGATATAAGGTTCTGCGGCCTGGTATATATGCAGCATTGTTTACTTGGTTGGTACTAAAAACGTCACGCGTTTGCTTCAAATAGTATTGTTACTAAGGCTTGTATACTGTATTTTTAACGTGCCCAGTCTTAAAAAACAAAAAAAACTCATTTTAGTAAGAGTCAAATCCAAGCCCATGTTAATAAACGCGCGACCAAAGTTGCACTGACTGTTCGTGCATAGGCTTTAAAGAGTTAAGAATAGTAATTTGACAAGGTTGGTTGAAGAGATAAGCGACTTTCGACATTAGCATTGTAAAGCATTTTATAGGGATTTACAAAAACTAATTTACATTTACTCACAGTGACTTCGTCAACTTCTTCTGTTGATTCATCGTAGTTGGTCCTAGCATTGTAAAGCTCCCGCATGTCAACGATTCGATTTGCCAACTTTTCTACCGACCACACTTGACAGTCCTTGCCTTGTCGCACAACCTGTACTGCTGGCTCGCATAACAGGCTACCTTGCTGTGAATACAAGAAATGCTACAAATACATGAAACGTTCTTTGCTAATTAAAATATAGTCCCCAAAAGAGCTGATGTACAAATAAAACAATTATGTTTAAAACGATATGAAATTTAGGTTCCCCGGGACTATAGGGGTCCAACGCCTGTAAATATTTATCTGTTTAAGTTTTTTATTATACAATAATAAATATAGAAACAATTATGCTGATCGAGTCATTTTTGTTTAAGTAAAGTTTAGTTTTCACATTACCTTTCTGTTAGGTGTAAGGCTGTGTGTTGGAATTTGCAGAGTGACAGTGAAAACCGTTTCTCGTGTCATCTCAGTAGCCAGCGTGTTTGCTTCCCTGGTTAGCGACTGGGCCCGAACAAGTTCTTCCCGGAGACGAGATATACTAGCACGAAAAACCTGCTCCCTGAATGTTGCAACAAATAAAATGCCTGAGTTGTTTTAGGTGTTTGTTTGTCTGTTGCTACTTGATAATAAATTTCTTTAATAAAAAGATATAATTTCAGCTAATAAAAAAGAACAAAAAACGACCTAAAATGACTCGTCTAAAAACAATTGTGAAATTTAAATCTGTGTTTTTGACGCAACCCACAAAAAATGCCCGGCCGTCTCGCGACGTTGGCAGGAAAATCAATAGTAAGCGCAATGGGTGGATCCAGGATTCTGTTTCGAGGGTAAATAATAATATATAAAAAAGTTACTTTGTAAAATTACGTTATAACAAGTCGTTATAACACAGGTTAAATAAAGCACCCTGCTCTTTCCAAGCAAAACTCGACGCAAAAGCGCAAAGCGCGAACAAATCGCCGGTATCTGGTGTTAGTTGGCAAAACTTTTAAATTAGAATGAACGACACATTGGTAGCAACAATTGTTTTGTGCACTAATACATTTAGTGCACCAATACAAAAAAAACGTACCAATTACACGCCGATATTTTTATATCTTAACGTTTTTGCGGCCCCCCAGTAAATGTTTCAGCGATATAAATTTGTGGCCGCGTTCCATAGTTTAGGCACCTCTTGAGGTAGACAACCAGTTTTCGCCTTTTAGAAAATATAAGTAAACATATATAAAAAAAAAGGGGGGGGGAAACGAATTTAAACTCCCCTAATCTTAAAAATGGATAAAAAATATTGCTCACAAAAACGGAAACAACTAGACCAATTCAAAATGACCTCTCGCATTTCCAGTTTCGGTATCGTTGATGCGCGGCAGGTGACGAAGAGGCAGATAAATCGAGTTCCTTGTTGTCTCCTCCTATTGTGATTGTTCCATTGTTACTGGAACGATCGAGTGAATCAGCGCTTGCGCTCGGAGAAAGAGTAAGCAGCTGACGCCGAAGAGTACTAATTTCCTTCAAAATCGAAAAATTACAAGTGTTAACCTTTATCGCTAAATCTATTAACTTTTACTGCTAAAAACAGTATTTATATTTTTTTAATAAATTTTAAAAAATCCCTTTAAAAAAACAAAAAAAAAAACAATATATAAAGAAAATATTTTTTGGGGGGTTTCAGGGCACAAACTACGACACAAAATGTCCAGCAAAAAGGTAAATAATATGAAAACAGTTGGACGTTGGTTTTGCCAAACCATGTAAAACACGCTATAAGCTACAGAGTTGTGTTAGCAAAACCCTTTGAACAAGTATAGATATAAGATCTCACGACCTCTTGTATCTCTTGTATCTCTTTTTAGCCAAGCAGTCAAACACTAGAATTAGGATTACCAAAAACATAGAAAAACCTAAAATTATTTATGCAAAAGTGTAGCTGAAACGAGGGGAGCATGAGAATACAGAACACCATATCACTTGTGTCATGAATGATGGCACGAATTTTAATTTAGAGCTAGAGCGCCATCTACTAATCGGGCTTTTGTGCTGACAACATTTCCCCAAAGGGGCTTAACATACTAGAACAGGAGGTAAAGTTTGAAAAATGTGTGCATTCTACCTAGAAAACTATTTGAAGGACCAGCAAAAACTAATCACGGACCGGAGGTTAACAACCACTGGTCTTGGTCTGTACGATCTACTTTCTCGATTTTCCACTCCTGTTATAACTTGTATAATTAGTTAATATTTGAAGGCGAATTTATATGAGGTAACTGCTGTGGTGTTAGTCTTTTTTTTTGTTTGTCTTTCATTATTTTACCTTGTTTTCGTAAATGCATATACATTTAATAACTTTTTTAGTATATGCATTTAATTTTCCTAACCGAATGTATTTAATCTCCGCATTAACGCAAACAAATCACATAACGGCCAGTATTAGCATAGTACGCTGATTAGCGTGATTAAATCGAATTTCCGCCATAACAATACACGCTCTTACGCGCTGGCCTGTGTTCCGTGGCTGAGTGCAAATTACCCGATCAAAACACGGAAGTGGTATAAAACAGGAAAGTCACCTATATTCACATCGCTGTAAGGCAATAACATTGAGCAGGTCACAATAACTAACATGTTTATAAAATTGAAAATATCCATCAGTACAATAGTGTGAAAACCTCTCATAAAATACGTATTATTATATCTTTGTTATATATTAACAAAGGTTTTTTAAATAACTCAGCAACATCTTAATATTAACAATATGCATTTTTAAGCCGATTTATTTGGATCCAGAATACTAGGTAAAGAAATTAAACTAAGATATGTACAGGTAAACAAGGCGACTGTATGATCGTTAAAAATTCTCTTCCGTGACGATTTACATAATATAAGAAGCCATTGATGTATAAATAATATGAATATCAATTAAAACTGATACAAATATCACGATCAGATATCTATTTAATGCGACTGTAAAACATAGTAGCGATTTGTTCAACGATTTCTCTAACTATTTACCAGTTCGTATCTCTTCCGTTCTTGTTCATTAAGTCCCGAAACCAACGACGCGTCATCCTTCCTTCCACTGTTGGTTACATCACCTTCATTTTGAAGCAACTGGAACTCGCGTTCCAAACTCATGATTGTCTCTTGAATGGGAGCTGTGACATGATATTAGACTAGTCTTCTAGAATTAGCGAAAACTGACTTGTCCAGTTAACGAAAATAGAGAGATTCGGATAACATAATTTAAAAACGTAAGGTCATCAAATTGGTAAGTAAAGTTACCTAGTTATTTTTTAATTTCGGCATATATTTAATATTCATGGCCTAAAAATGTACCTAAAATAATTAAACTCACCTTCTACTTGGTTTAGGAGGACTTCCTGTTGGGCAAACTCGTAACTGATATGGGACTCGTTCAACGACAAATCTGGAAATTCGGCTAAGTTTCATTTTGTGAACAGGTATAAATTTATTTGACTGAAAAGCGTTTATTATTTCCTGTCTATATGCAGTAGGCATAATTTTTTAGGTTACCAAGGTCGCCTAGGCCCTAGGGTGCAAATTATCCTACCTGGCTTTTGTATTTTCGCACCATTGTCCTCACTCTCATTAAGCTCGGGCTCTTTTATAGGCGAAGATGTCTCCGGAGCTTTTTTGGTCAAACGCGGAATGTTGATTCGAAAGAAGTGGTTGTTTCCCCAAAGAATACGATCACCGTGATGAAGTCGTGTCGATAAAGAAATGATGCGACCGTTCACGCAAGTCCTACAAATTCAAACAAAATAATTCACCACGGCGCGCAATTGTTATATTTATAGCCAGCAAAGCCTTCGTCAAGTAGTCCATTTAAACCATTAGATAGTATGTTGTTTCTAACGGGGTCCTTCGCACATAAAGTGAGTTGTGGTTTGCAAAAAATAAACAGAAAATCGTTTTTTGTCTATGAACTGTTTTGAAGAACAGCGGTAAACATAGGCCGGAATCAATTTTAGTTGACTTCTGTGTTTCTTATGTTTGTGGCACAAAATGCTTGGATTTTATAGAAATGCTTCCTGATCTTAATCAAAATGGGGCTTAGATTCAACAACCGTTCGAATGAAATTGCAACAGTAACTTGGGATCAATATGCTGTATGCCCGGATGCTGAATGTTTTTTCTCTTTTTCTTACCTTGCGTTTTCAATAGGCTGCACTGTAACGACTGTTCCGTTATCATTTTCTTCCACCAAAATAGTCGCATGTTGATAAGCTATTCCAAGACCGCTAAGTTGAACATCGCTCTCCTCGCCTTGACCCACCAGCGTGTGATTCTGCAACAAATAAACGAACCGTGGAAACATCCCAATTAAATAAAAACTTGGATGTTAACCGACTATTGTAGAACGTGTCAAAAAGGGTGCTCTTAACCCATAGACGTAAAATTGTAAATAATACTGCCAAATAAAACGCTGTTGTTTGCAGAAAATTTCAGTTTTCATTAAACAATATTAAAATGATTCCTTGTGGTGCAATAGTCTTAGTAAGTACTTGTATGCATGTAACGGCATGTTGTAACTATCTGTTTCTAGTATTAGTATCTACACTTCATATGACCACCTTAAGATAATAAACAAGCAGCTCGTTAAGAGATGGATCAGCGTTGAGATTCACAAGAAAGCAGCGCGTCTTTTCGACTTTGATCCCAGATGTTTCTAGGGAAATTCCCATCTTTTCCAGTGTTTCTTGGCGTTTCTTTTAAAAAGAGCAAGAGTAAGGTTCGATTGTTTAAAATAAAATTGGAATACTGTTTACTGGTTACTACACTAATGTATGTCACTTTAGGAAAGTTTAATAGCATCGCTACTTGTCCAAAATTAAAGTTAAAATTTGATACAACTTTATTTCAAACTTTTTTAAAATAACAAAAACGATACAAACTTAAGTGTAGCTTATTGGTACTAAATAAACGTTTTTTTTTATTTAGTATTTGGAACTGATTTTGAATACTGGTTTTGTTAATTAAATAATTGACTTTATAAAGTTCGACACAAAATTATTTCCAGGCAGCGATAACCAATCTCTAAAGTTATCCGGCCCGTGATAGTTAGGCCATGTATTTGGGCCTTTGTGGTTTAGTTTAGACTACATAGAGCAGTGGTTCTCAAAGTATGGGTCGCGACCCATGCAAGGTCAAAAAATGGGTCGCTCTATGGTGATTCAATCCTGCGCAAACGAACTTTTTTCATTTCATTTGTCAAGTGTTTTCAATTTAATCATAACTTAGTTATTGCATGATAAGCTTTTCACGTGGCTTCAAATCTGTTACCTGGATTATTGCATCATAAGTGGTTTTATGAACGTTTTGATGGCATCCAGCTACATTATAGCCATAGCCAACTACAGTAGCTGCTAAGAAAGCTTTTAGTCACCACAACAAGCCACGCTGATATTATAAAGTAAAAAATTCAGTTTCACCAATCACACTAAATTAAACCAATCATTTGTTTGTAATCACTAAGCAATCATTGTTTCACGGAACTGTGTAGGCTACTATATCTGGTTATTGTGTCTTTTTTTATTTCATGCATATCAGAAAAAGTACGTTTTTTGATGTTTGAGACTTGGGTCGTGAGATGCTCATAAAACTCAGATTTGGGTCGCGCTCAAAAAAGTTTGAGAACCACTGACATAGAGTAACCGCCTGTCAGTAAAGATGGAAAGTTCGCCACCAAAAAACAAACTTACTAGGCATAGAAGTCAAGTGAACTCTTACGACACATATATGCAACAAAGCAGAGAAAAAAACCTTTTAATGGTCACTGCAGTTTAGTGTTTCTCAACACCGAGTACGTGATTCTCGGTGAGTCCGCGAGCACATTACCTTTGTATTATTTGTTCAATGACTATCTGAACAAACTACAAAGTACATGCCTTTCAGATTCCTGACTTTTGGACCTATCTGTAAACTTTGATTGGTTGAGAGGTACTAAAATAAGATATCAATATTTTGAGAATTTTGCCGCCTTTTTGCGTAATAGATTTTTACAATTTAGCGCAAAAAGTAATGTCACAAAACTAAACCGGGTGTTGGATTTACTAACTAAGGCAAGTCCGTCTTCAACTATAGAAGCGAACCATGAACTCGTGAAGTAGCCTACACTCTCGATTATTTTAAAGTAAACAAGCATCATGTTCGAAGTGTTTTTTATCGAACCCTTCAAAAAATAAGTTAATAAATTTGTATCTCTTTAGCGAGAACGAATCGATTGCTAAGTTGCTTTCTGAAGATGCCCTTTTTAATCATCCAAAGTAGGCGAGTTGCTCTATGCAAGAAAACATGTTGTTATAGATAAAGCAGGCATTGACGCATATAACGCTAACTAAAACTGCGAGTGTGTCCATAAATAAATTGGTTTTACATTTATGAAATACACGAAAAATAAACACGTATGCTAATAGCAAATTATTACGTGGGCTAAAAAGGCATACAACCACTGCTCTAATTGTTAAAGCATACAAAACATGGTTTTTAAGCCACCAACCTTGTGGACTTGTTCGGTCTTTCTCAATTTTTCTTCCCAAGTTAAAGAAATTTCCTGAATCAGCTTCTCGCTTTCGGCCAGTTTTTCTTTAAGGTCAGGTGCTCTCATGCTCTGCAATAATAATAAAATCAGTTGTACTTGTAAAAATACGTTGTAATGACTAAGCATACCCTACTTAAATACTCAACAATACGAAACAAATCTGTATACTCATTACGTATGTTTATATTTGTTTTAGTCCAGCCATCATTTGAAAATAACGGAATTAAAAAAAAGTGAAAAATCAAACCTCGGATTCCTTGAGCTGGGTTTGCAATTTCTCAACCTCTTCCCGCAATTCACGGATTATCTTCGCATTGGGATCCTCATTCACAACTGCCTTGTTAACAATCCGTTTTGCGCGGTCAGCGTAGCTTAATACAACATACAAATATACGTTAATTGAAGAAAAATTAGGCATTCTAGAACAGTAGGCTTCGATCTAAAATAATGAACTCAGATTATTATCGAATCCTAGTATCGCTTTTTTATTATTTATACAATTTCTATTTTGTGTGGGAATAGGTTTCAACATCTTACAAATACTCGACATAAACAGAAGTTTGGGGTTAAATACCTGTAATAAAAAGGTAGCTAAAAATACAATTAGATATACGTGCTTATTAAAAACATTAGTTAAATGCTAAAAAACTTTGCATTGTTTTTTAAACATTTCAACAATGATATGCATTTCATGACAAGCCATTATAAATGTGCTGAAGCTTTTAAAAGGGTTAGATACGATTAATGTACAACATTTTCTTAAACATGTAGGAAAACATCCCACAATTAACCGTGCGCAAATATACCGGTATTTTTGAACCTACAAAGTGTTTTTTTTTTATAATTCAACGATTAACTTTATTGTGTATTTTTTCTTTTAACGTTAAAATAATGTGCATCGTATTTTGCGGGGATACATGAAGTGCCCTGTGTAGCAAATGTAAACATAATATGTAATACAAATAATAAGTGAGATCAACTAAGATATTTATGAATTTGGATTATATGTGACTATATTTAAATTTCACTTAAAGGGTAACACAAACCCTGAGTAAAATCACTGTCAAAGATACTAGTGACACAGCGCGTTACTTCATGATCAGATAAACAAGAAAACTAAAAACAATTTCCCTTGAAAGCCACGTGACGTGTTTCACAATAAAGTAGTGTCGACAGAATCGAGCTGTCGGAATAACAAGGCTCGAGGCAAACTTGAGGTTGGTGACATGCTTCTTCATGACGCATATCAGAAAGAAAGCGACAATTGACGGCATAAGAAAGGTGTGTATAGTAAAGGCATGAACTTTACGAAATACCAACCGTAACGTGGAAAGCGTTTCTTCGTAGTTGTCGGCAGAAGGACTGAGCGTTGCCACCATCGCAGTACGACTGTTTCCCCCTAGATTATCCTAAAAATAACATTTTTTGTTTGAGATTTAATTGTAATAATTTTATCAATTAATAAAAATAACACTGTAGTTATTACTAACTTTTAGAATCCAAGTTAAAGTGGAATCACGATACGGCACAAATTTGTTCTTTGACTTTCCTGCAGATTGGTCGGCCAAAGCACTTATTACCAAACCAAGAGTGGTCAACGATCTGAGGAAAAACATATACCAATTTAGCTATACTGAAACAAATACAAAAGAACAATTTTAGAATTATTAATATAAACAATCAATATAATCACTAATATTAGTTGAAACATACTTACTTATTTATGTTACTTCCTTCTTTTAATCGTGCTCCTGTTGCTCCGGTTTTAGATGACCTTTCACTGCCAGCCAAATCAACAAGACTTAATTTACTCACTCGTTCACCAGATACCTACACAAAAACAACAACGTGTAAACCAGTCTTTAGCAAATTCGTCAATGCAAAAGTGTCAAAAATGAACAATTAAATTTTTATTATTGATCGCACAAAATACGCTGATGCTTTAGTGCTTATAAGCGGTACAGATGTTTCGGCATAGCGATAGGCTATTAACCAAACGTAACACTCGCGTACATACAAATCACGAAGTTATCTCTTTCCGTTAATATATTTTAAAATATGCCCTTTTTGCGATATAAGCAAGATAGTTGGAATTTAAACCCCACTTTTCTCGACTTAGGGTACCATTTTTCACTTAAAACATTTCTGGTTATAGGACATAAAAAATAATAAATAATAAATAAATTATTGCTGTGGAACATTAACATGTAACTCAAAAGTAATGTTATGTATAGTATAGAACTACGTCTAAGGTAAAGGAGGATATAATATCGATGCGTTAAAGAAACGATTATCATTCGCCAGACTGAATATTAAAAGGAATACGTTGCTATTATAATGTTGTTTGAAATGACATAACATTTTTTCTTTCAAACGACAAGCTTTATTGAAGTGTTTATTAGTACACATGCCCGTCACAACGAAAGTGTCACGAGAAACGCTTTATCTCGTGTTTATGGTCTTTGTTCTAACGAACAGAAACGGCACAAATTAACACTCTAAAAGTTCAACATATGTACAGATGTCACACGTGAGCAATTGGCAAACAAACATAACTTTTATGCAAAACCTACCCCAGATTGAACATCAGTCATAGTGTGAGTTACAATCAAGGTAAAAACAGCATGTGATCTTGATGACTCCGCGTTCATCTTGGTTGCAGCAACTGTGCGCGATTTACTACCTTCCGACATTAGTTCTTGGACATCCGTAGCTGATGATGCAATCAGCTGCTGTAAACCATCAACATAAGGTCCAAGTAACTTGTGCTCACGGACTTTGAGGTTTTGCTGGGAACCCCTGACAAAGCAAAATGTTTGACATACCATTGCATTGCATTATATGTTACGTTTTACTTACAATAATATTTGGCTTAAAAAATTTATTTCATTTCATTAGGTGGGTGACCACTTTAAAAAATAGTTCAGCACGTAATTATAGAAAACACATAAACGGTCAGAAAAAAAATATTGTGCATCAGATAAATGACTATGGTTTTCGTGAATCTAAACTATATTTATGAATAACATTGCATAACCTTAGTTACTCAATATCTGATTTATTAGATTTTTGGTTATTAAAATAGCACAGGGCTTGTAGCAGGTTCTAATGACAGGTCAAATTGGAATATATGATGTTGACAAAGGGCCACTTTAACTTACAAGAAACAAGTTTGGTGAAAATCTATTGTTTAGTGAAAATCCCTTTTTCCATTACAATTTATAACTACCAGAAATACAATTTCAAAGTGGCACCTACTCTTCAGAGAATATGTGCAACAAGCATGCTAAGTGTAAATAAACTGAGAAGTACGCCAGTTTTACGAAATTAAGATGCCATAAAATAGGTGCATGATCTGGCCTGTGGGTCATAGATTGCATGCCTTTGATTTCGCACACAATGTTTAAGACAAGGATGTCCAACCTGCGGCCCGCGGGCCACATTGCGGCCCGCCTAAAATTTTTGTGCGGCCCGCTAATCATTTCCACTACCAAGTAGTATTTTAAACGTTCAATATTAGCCTAATTAAAATGTACTAGTCAGCTTTTAGGGGCGCATTAATAGTATAATATGGGTAACAAAAATATATATACACCTCTAAAGACCCGTTATAAATCTAAAGGCCAATACTTAATCTTTTGAAGGTTCTGCGGCCCATTAAATTATTCCAGGTGTCAATGCGGCCCACTATAATAAAATGTTGGACATCCCTGGTTTAAGACATTACATATATATGTGTTGAAGAACAGGGTTTTCAGTTGTAAGTTAAAAATGCATAGGAAAGAGTCTAAACCCAGCAGTTTTGTGTTGGATAACAGGGATTCATTGCTTTTGGGGTATAAATTAACAAAGTAATATAGTTTACCGAAAAAACCTTCCTAATACCTCTAACATATATATTTATTTTTTGCTCCTTCTCACCCATTAGGGTCCAACAGGTCTCTAACTTTTTCGTTATAGATTTCCATAAATGAGACCTCAACTTTAAATGATTGGTTATCCTTGGTCTCCCTTTGAATGCGTTCAAACAAAGCAACACAGAGTCTCGGAATTACCCCTGGCTGTTCATGACTTCCCATCATGGAGTAGGATTTTCCAGAACCTTACAAAATAAAACGTAATTAAGTTTTAACAGAATTCAAGTTAGTTGGGTAAATAGATAATCAATGTATAAAGGACTTCGACTAAAAAAGTTTTTTACTTTGAAGTAAAACTTTAATTTTATTGCTGTAATTTCATTAACATTTGTTTATTGGTTTTGTGTAAAACTAACATGAAGATCATAGCAGATAAAATAACACTGACCAAAAATGATGGAATGCTGTCTGCGAATGCGCAACATATGTTGTTGTTTTTTACCAGTGATTTAACCTGCCTTTCTATTTAGGTAGGTTGACTTAGTTTTTGCATCCGGGCGACCATGATGGTTTATTGGACTTTTTTATGTGTAGGAACTTTTACCATGTTTGCTTCATTTTTGAGGTTGTATTAAGATTCATGTATTAATGTTTCTTTAGTCTTTGGCACTTATTATAATTTTCATTGCACAGTATCAAATAAAGAACATATATACAGTTATACACAGTGCACCAGCAAAGGTGCTTAGCTTCATTTCACAGCTGATGTCATTTGAACGCTGAATATACTGATTGTCCTTCTTTCAATCTGGCCTTTTCTCTGTCTGCCTTACTAAAAGTATTTTTCTTCCACTCTTATTGTAATAGAAGTCTCTCATTCGCTGCTCCCTTGTGGATGTGCACTGTCCTCCCTTATTTTCTATCACAGAACAGAACTGAAGCATCAACAGTAAACCACTTAAAATATATATTAGATAAAATTTTAGCCCAGAATTGTATGATTCATACACAATAATGATTCTTATTAAAAGAACTATCCACCTGTTTGTCCATATGCAAATATACATGCATTGTATCCAGAAAATGCATTGTCCAAAAGGTCATGACCAAGACTGGTAAAAACTTGTTCTTGGTCAGCAAATTTATCAGTTTCATTGGGATCCATTGACCAGAAGCAATGGTCGAAAGCAAATGTCTAAAAATAACGATGTTCTAAAATTAAAAAAAATATTAACTGGAATTATATCAATAGACACAAAGATAATGAAGACAAACAAAAATTACAATTGTTTTATTTTAGACATTATGAGGAGGAAATTAAGGAAAAACAGTATTTAAGGTAATTAACAACCCAAAGTAACCATCATTGTCCAAAGTGATTTAGTTAAGTTCCTTGAATCTCACCTTAGTTTGTTGCCTTTGATCCAAGTTGATATAAAACAAAATAAATAAAAATGTTAGTCATAAATATTATACATAAAGATTTATATCAGAATAAAGAATATAATGAGTTAAAAAAACAAACAAGTCAAGTCCAAATTATGATAAATCAATAGTACGGCGCTTGAAAGATGTGATAACAAATTTGTGACAATTGCGTGTCCGACATTACACTTTTTACGGGACTTAAAATGTTTCTGAAACCTGATGTGATGATTTATAAAAACTTCTGTTGCAATTTGTTTTATTTTATCACTATGTTTGGTGGCCTAATAAATATATATTCTAATAAACAATAATTAAAAAGAATAGAAAACATATATACTTGTCAGGCTGCTTGCCAGATGTGTTTGGTGGATAAAGTATTGTTTGATCTCCTTTCATAGAGACAACACATTTTGTGTTTAACTCCATTTCTAAATGAAAAATATAACTTACTATTTTACACGAGAATACTGCCAAACAGAAAACAGTTGAAAATAATAACTTTTAATTGAAAATAGTAATTAAAAATTAGCAAACAGTAATTCAGCAAAAAATTAAAAGTACAATGTGGGTGTGCAGAGTATTTTTAGATGCCCTGGATTCTGGCAGGGCATCAAAAAGCGTTGGAATTCAACCAAGCAAATTTCACTACTGAGAAAACTATAAAAAAGATAAGCCGCCAGTAGCACAGTTTAGGTTAATTAACACTGTGCGAAACTTTCCTAAATTGCAGCTTGGTAAAGTAGCATCTGCTAAAACAATCATTCACCCTAAAATTCAATAAAATGAAGCTTGTATATTTTTTTTAAAATAGCGTCAAGTCATAACCTGAACATGAAATAGACATTAATAGACAACATTGTCAACCCATTTTTTTCTAAATTTGAAACGCCATAAAACACATTTGAAAAGCTTTGTGCATACTGAAAAGCTTTGTGCTGAACTCCTGTAATCCTATAAAAAATGCTGCAGCATTTGTTAACTATTTAGTGTCTTAATATTCATGAAAACCAAATTTGGAAATCGTCAAAAAACCTTGAATTACCAACCCAAGACAATAACACTTACAACGATGCAGCAGCAAAGTTTTGCATCAAATTAGCATATATATATTACAATATATGACCCACTTTTTTTTTTTTGCATTTTGCAAGGATTGAGATTGCGTCTGTGACCTGCATGATGAAAAGGTTTGCCATCACTGGCTTAAACGATAAAAATGTAATGATCCCAAGCATGAACTTTCAACCCACATAAAAGTGACCCACATAAAAAAATTGTCTCTCTTGCACTCGATAATTCTATTAACATAAAAATACGACTCTTATAGTCATGTAATCTCCATGCTTGTTTTAAAACAGGAATTGGTTAAGCAGCACAATGGTGCTTCACGGAAGGTTTTACCACAAGAAATATGGAGGGGTTTTATTAACTGCATTCTTGCTAATGAGTTGACCTTATATATTTTTAGGCATCTAGTACAGGCTGCTTCAAACCCAAGGCCCACTGCCATTTGTGGCCTGCAACATCATTATCTGTGGTTCGAAGGATTGTTTAAGTTAGTGAAAAACTTGTTTTGTTGAGAAGGTGACAGTCTTTGTATCACTTCATATATATATATACAGAAAATTAAAAAATATACAGAAAAATCAGGCCAGATTTAGGGGGTGTGGGGCAGCAGACCATATCCCCTTAAAATTAATTTGTTCGCCAACTTAACTACTTTTTAACTTTGCCACCATACGATAACTTGGATAAAAAAAGTTTGTTCTGGTTTTGTCAAGAAGTGGTCACTGTTTAATAGATGGCATTTACAAAAAGAGAGATCCCACACATGTTTAACCCCTCAGAGAGAAAAAAACAGTATAGATATATCAAAAACATACATTAATTAGTAATTATGCTAATAACCTTGGAAAAGCTCACAGGTTATTAAACTAGTTAGTAGAGATGTTCAAAGGCTAATACCAAGATACCACTAGATTCTGTAATTGTAGGTTATAATTGTAGAATAAATAATTAGGAATATTGAATCCAAGGATAGTTTTATTCAGGCTGGCAGACTCTCGTCAAAGCAAAATTTTGTGTTTAAACTATTTAGGGGGATGCAAAAGTACAACCTGCAAGTAGAGTGCAAATGCATATGAAATAGACAAAAATATAGTTTAGGGCAGTGGTTCCCAACCGTGGGCCATGGTCCAGTAGTGGGCAACGAGACCATTTTCAGTGAGCCATGAGGTATTTGAAAGTTTTACATTTATACATGTTTTGTTTTACTAAAATAATCGCTAGCATATCTGAAACTATAGACACATAGCCATTTCCCGTATTTTTTGCCGTTTTTGAACTACGTAAATACAAAAAATTTTAGCATTGCAACTCTTAACCCAAATTTTGGTCATAGGACCATTAAGTGTGGGTCGCGAAAGCCTTAATATATTTTAATAGCGGCCTATATTTGTTAAGTTTTTTAATTGTTTCCATTAGTACACTGAATTATATATAAGAGAGCCGTCTTACTTTGAGCGCGACTAGAATAATCACACAAAATATATACATACAGAAAGACCCGCTAAATGTTGTGAGACCTCATTCGATCCAAGTGATGGGAAAGAGCGCTTGTAATCTCACACTATTTTGGCCATTACCAAAACACCAAACTGATCTGTTGAGCCGATATCTGGGTTTGCTTCCTAGTCTGTGTTTTTAAAAAACTCTCTTTTTTAACCTTTCACCCAATTTTCTGTAACCAAAGCATTGTGGGCATGTTGTTCTCTTAAAAACAAAATATGCAAACTTAAATCAGAGAAGTAGTTTTTTTGCTTAACGCGATATGTAATAAGCATTATTGTCTCTATTAAAGTAATAATTATTGCTAACATAAACTGCTTAACCAGGTTATGCAGTTTTTCAAAACCTAAACAATAAAAACAAGCTATTATAAGACGCTTTGAGCGAATATTTATGTGGTTAAATGCATTTCTATACAGCTGTGGGCCACAGACGTGATGTAAATGAAACTTGTACCTTTGCATAAATATTTTTTGTGTGGTCAAGCGTCATTCATCTTTTTAAATAAAAGTTTTTCTAACTAAAATCAGAATCTGGTTGCGCTTGGCGCACAGAGTTAAGCTGGACAAAGCAGGGTTGTTTAACGTTCTTGTGTTTAAAATGTTGTGTTTTGGTTTACTTGTACATTATGTCTTAACTTAAAATTTATATTGACCCCTGAAAAATTAGATCTGTGCCTTATAATGTTAAGCTTATAATGTTGAGTTTCGTAATAGGATTGTGAGACGTCAGGCATTTTTAGTGAGTGACGCCAAAAATCATTTATTACACACCTTGCTAGTAATTATTGCTCTAAGTCTAAGCTGAGTAGCGGACATGGGGTGAAAGGGTTATGGCGGGGAGTTTGTGGAGCTGCAACCCAGGAACAGATATTGTTTGCTAAATCATATTCCGAAAGAGACATCACAAGTAGTAAAACTCATCGCTTCTTTTCAGTTGTGTTACTTTCTCTTTTAAAATGAACAAAACGCATAACACAGATTAGTCTCAATAAATACAAACACAATAAGTTACTGTGTTTTTTTAGCAAAGCTATTTTATCAAAAACAACCCAAAGTATTTGGACCACAAGACCTCGGTACTAGTAATTTTGGGTTGCGCCAAGAAGCATTTGCAGACCTATGGGCTATAAAGCATACAAAAAGGTTTATGGTACATAGTGGACCATGAATGTTTTACAACAAAAAATGGTTCACAGAATAAAAAAGTCTGGGAAACACTGGTTTAAGGGTAGGAGCTTGGCCTGATACAGCCTGGTTCCACCCCTGACAAACATACTTGCCCTTAACTTGAAGCGACTATCAGGATTTCTTTTGTAAGAAACTTTAGGTCTTTAAAAACACTTAACAGTAATGTGAATAGAATTTAGTATAAAAGTTTTAGTAATAAAGCTTGCAGTTGAACAGGAATTTTAGTGGTTCAGTTTACCAAATATAAACAGAATTGGATTTTAATACCTGGTCTTCGCAATAATCGCATGTTAAGAATTCGTTATTGTACTCTGAACAACCCTACTAGTTAAAAAAATAACAGTATAAAGACAACAACGGTACCTCGTTTGTTAAATGGTCTCACTCGCACTGCAACCTTTACTTTGCTGGAGGCTGAAACACTTGCCATCTTTGTCATGATTGTATAAAACTGTAATTCGCTTCAGGTTTTATGACATAAAATATGTACAGTGCTTTGTCTTTATCCAGACTTCATTTAACAGGCAATCACTTATCAGGTCAGGTGATCAGGAACTTCATATCAGGTAACAGTAAATACATGTTTATTCAATAGTAAATTAATATTCTGCAAAAAAACAGCTAGTAAATATTAAAATCTTTATGTTGGAAATACCAGCATTTTAAAGCAATGTATACTTTAAAACAGCACTTGAATAGAAGTGAGTTAAATTAAGTAATTACTTAAATGAAAAAATTGTATTTTGTTAATATTATAAAATGTTTTCAACTTTGTATAAAGTGTGAACAACCAAAGAGTATTTTTAGAGACTGTATCTGCTCACCTAATAAGCTTGAACAACTGAAGAAGCAACTTATTTTTTTAGCTGATCTGCAGCACCTGTAAGATCTATATAAGACCTGCCATACAATACAGACAAGACTATTGTAAAATAGTTCAACACTAATGTTGAACATTAGCACAATAGTAAATATTCTAGAGACAGTTAGCAAAATAAGTAATGTGCGTTGTGGTAGGATTATAGACCAGCGCCCAATAATTCTCATTTTTAGGTCAAAAAATAAACGTCCTTGTGATTATTCATTGACTTAAACTACCTTTTTAGCCCGGGCATCCTGCCTGCTGCCTCGTTCTAAGTTTTTCGGCGCTCTTTCACTATTGTACGTAAAAAATAATAAAAATTTTTTTTTCTTTAAATGCCGCATAACACAACACATATTGTTTGGGTTAGGGTGCGGGTTAGCGTTTGGTTGAGGGTGGGTCAAGTTATTATTAATAATAAACATAATATTACTTGAACCACCCTCACCCAAACGCTAACCCGCACCCTAACCCAAACAATATGCGTTGTGGTATGCGGTATTATTATTATTTTTTTTTTGCATAACTTTTCACGTACAATAGTGATAGAGCGCCAGTTTTTCATATGTGTATATTCAAACTATACATACACCGTTTGGCAAAAAATAGCTCTAGAATAAAATACCCAATAACAACAAAAACCTGATTTGTGGTAGGTGAATCCATGTTGAACATTTAAACATTTTTTTTAATTTTCCACAAACGATTGCCTGAAGAATTCTTCTACAATTTTAGTCTGTCAGACAAAATACACCAACCGTGATAATTACATGCCTGATCGCACATAATTGTACGAAATGTGTCCCGTTTGACTCGTATGTCCCGTTTGAGCCGGTTTTTAGGACTTAGTCCCAGCGTCACTCACTTAAGTCCCCTTTTAGTCAGCCAACATGTAATTGTTGCATCACTATAGCGTACAATTGGTCTAGTGGTGGATTAAATGATTGCATTCCGCCATAAGACCGAAATTGAAACAACATCAACGCAGTGCCTATATATTGAAAATATATAGGCACTGATCAACGTAGGAGAAAAATACAGTTCAGATTAGGACCAAAATAGGACATACCTAATCGGAATAACTTCTAAATCGGAATAACACGTCAACCCGTAGGAATAAAACCTAAATGTGGCCTATACAACATTTTACGTACGTAACCTCAAACCTCACCCCTGACCCTTACCTAGGCTTGCCATACGTCCCGGTTTAGCCGGGACAGTCCTGGTATCCCGCCCGGTTAACCAGTTTGTCCCGGATTTTTCAATTTTAAATTTACAGAAAAATTTTACAAAAATGTGAGGTTGCTGGGGCTAGTTTATTTTTTTGTGTGTGGTGAGTAAAAAAAAATTAAATGGATATTATCCGGCCGGTGCTGGGAAATATCTTTTTGGGGAAGGTAAGCGACCGCCGTCGCAAACCGGTCACCGTTAAGCAATTTTTATTTTCAAGGATGTTTTTCACGTATGACACAGTTTGGTGCCGGTTGCTTGAATGTTACGCAAGTCTAAACAATTGCTGTTACAACTTTGCTTGTTACAACAAGTTTAACGTTTGTTAGTAATTCTGGATGGATAAATGTCGCGCTTTTCAGCATTACAAATCAAATTAAAATCATAACATACTGATTGCCTTAATAGAAACAAGTTTTAATGATTCCATATTAAAACATATTTCTAAAAACTTCTTGATGTCTGTTACCGCGCTTTTTGTTTGCAAAATTTAGGTAGAGTTGGCAAAATTTTGCATTTAATGCGGCGGTTTTAATAGTAACCAATTCTCAGTTTCAAAGAGATTTACTTATGCTGGGCGTAATATGGTAGGCTACAGGGATTACGTATCTGCTTAAAGTTTTGTGCTTGTGAGTGGTTCCCAAATTGCTTTTTTGTTATATTTTGTTGCATTGTTTAAAAAAAAAACTGCGAAAAGAAAGTAATTTAATCTAACAAGACGAAGAATTGAATTTGTTTCTTTAAAAATTGCTTTTTGGTTAGGCCTACCTACTTTGTTGCATTGTATAAAAACTTTATAGCAATTACCTGCGTGGAAGTAAAAATCAAATTAGGTATATTGCCCTAATTAAAATTAATTACTTTTAGGTTTAAGCACTTCTTGAAGTATGTTACCGCATAAATTTTAGGTAGAGTTCGCAAAACATCGCATTTAATGCGGTTTTAATCGTAACCAATTTTCAGTTTCAAACGAGATTTTACTTGTTTACTGAATATCACGCAATGCGAAAAATGGCTGCTACAACAAGGTTTTACTTCAGTGAGTGGTTCCTTATATGTCACTGGTTTTCGTTACGTAAAACATGTTTGACGTGCTTAGCCGTTGGGTTTTTAGCTGTTTCATTTTAAATAAGCTAGCAGAATTCAATCGGATGGCGTGTTTCAACAAAATGTAAAATTTTAGTTTGCGAAGACAATAATTAGATTTTTCACAGTCATGCAGATAAATGCGATACTCTATAACACGCCATCCGATTGAATTCTGCTTCCACACAGGCTAAAGAATGTGACTCCATTTGTGGGGAAGCATTTAGTTACCCATTTCCAGCACAATACGACCAACATATATGATGTCTAACAATTAACAATTAGAAAAATTGAACTGTTATATTTAGAAAAAATTAAAATGTTTACCACTTTGCACACTAGCACTCAAGCCAGGAACCGTCCCATTTTATTCACAATACAAAATATTTTTCGGTAACAATTTAAATTAGGTACTAGACAAACCACCCTGAAAAATAGGGCCCTAAAAATACCCCCTGACAAAATATAAAACAACCGCAACCCCGTTAAGTTTATTAGTTGTATTAAATTATTTTGTATTAGGTCTACATTAAGTTTATTTTCAGTTTTCAATATGCGTCCCGGATTTACGTTTCTGAAAAATGGCAAGCCTACCCTTACCCCATCACAACACTAATAATTTCTAACCCAACTGTTACGTTACCCGCAAATGATTGGTTTAGTTTGTAGCGAGTAATCGACTGAAAGGTCTGTAAATTGTTGTTATGCGTCTTTTTATTAAACCATTATGTATCGAATTTCGCAAATTATGTATAGTCTATATCTATGAAGTCTAAGCTTAAACGTCGATCGCACGATCTTTTGATAAATGTTAAAAGAGCTTAATTTTTGTGCTTGGAGCTCAATAGTTTGAAATCAACGCGTTAAACTTGTGAATCACGACTTAATTTTTTTGTGCACGAAATAATTTCGTGTTAAATTTCCGATTTCTTTTAAACATTTGGTACGTTTTGGGTTTTTGTCTGTTTTTCTCTCATCACGCAGCCGCGTTTACACACGAGTTTAAATACCTCGTATCAAAAAGCATAATTAATTATTCACACGCGAAACATTAGCTGTCAAATCACAACTTTAGGAACACCCCATTTCCTGCCTTTTGTTGAAAGCAATAGTGAATAAGCAGCAACTTCAAAGCGTATTTTCTTGTGATGCGTCGTTATTTTAAAACTTACATTGAACGAATTGTGCAAACCAGGGAGTCGAACCGTTTGACTTTTCCGGTTCAGGTTCGGTTCGGGTTCAAGGATTTTTTCGGAATCCGGTTCAGTTCCGGTTTCGGTTCGGAGGAATTTAAAAGTTCCGGTTCAGCTCCGGTTCAACCATCGTTATTTCAAAACCGGTTTATAAAGTTCCGGTTCAGATACTCAGATAGGTTCAGGTACTTTCAAATTATTCGGTTCAGTTCCGGTTCGGCTCCTTGAAATCCTATAAAAAACGGTTCAGGTTCGGTTACGGTTCGGAAAAAATTGACCCAAAACCGGTTCATAAAGTTCCGGTTCGGTTCCGGTTCGACTCCCTGGTGCAAACTAAAAAATGCAAATTTTTAAGGAAATGTTGCTCAATGTTAAAAATCAATAGAATTTAATTCCGAACAAATAACTGCCCCTCCTTTATTTTGTTTTCACAGTTTCACGTTTTTTTCATCATTTATGACGAAAGGACTGACGAGACAAGGAGACAACAATAAAACGCCTGTCGTTCGTTGACTTATCGACAGAAGAAAACATCTTGTTGTTGAACGTGTTGCTAAAGGCTACAACTCGTGACTCATTGCCTTGTTCATGTTCATTTCGCTCAAATCGTATGAAGCACTTTCTAACAAAAGTCAATTAAAAAAATAGCAGCCTTTCGGGTATATTGCGAAAAGCAGCCGCCGTGTTATATTCACGACGGCAATTCCTTTTGTGCTGGAGTGTCTGTAGCGTTATAAGTAATAATTAGTGGATAATTTGGAATTTATTGTATTGTGTGTTTATCAAATATGTTACGATTTATGATTTGTCACTTTTTCACGCCTTTTACCAAACACTCGCTGTCATTCTGAGAACAGAGCATTCGGCTGTTTCACACATGATAAATGTTATATCGTGACACATATTTCCGTAACAGATAAAAGTATTTCACCTGTGTGAACACGTTATTGTAAAAGTTCCCGGCTGCCAAAAAGGCTCCGGGTTATAAATCATTTCCGCTTTTTTGATTTTAAATCCTACGTTTAAATCAACAGCTAACCATCGCGCTCGCAATAAATAGATCAATATTTGCGCTCGAGTCGGTCAGCAACATCAAATTTCCTATCGAAAATTAATGCGAGAATCCCAAAACAATCAAACATCCCGAAAACCAGCATAAAACATCATTAAACTCAAAAGAAACAATTCTACTTTCGTTTTACTTGCCGGCAAAAAGTGTCCTCTTTTTGGGTGCTGAAAATATGGCAGCCCTACGCAACAGGCCTATGCATTTTTAAATGCAAAGGCAGTTTGTTTAGTTACGATTTAGTGGAGTCAGGTAGTACGGTGGTCATGTCCACTGTTGAAATATACAATAGTTTAGCTAATTCGTTGCCGATTTATTTCTTGTGCAGACAACACTAAGCCCGTTTATATGCACGTTTAAGTCGGATTCGAATCTGATTCGTTAATTCATTCTCTCTCGTTTTGGCGCTGGAATGAATTAAGTTCTCTCGTTTCCTAATCTGACAAAAGGAGTGGTTTTCAATCCGTTCTCCGCTTAATCTGTTCGTTTCGCTGACGGCCGGAATTGTTTGATGTTGAATGACCTGCTTTAACGCAGTAAACATCACGCCACTTTTGGGGCATTATGACGTAACACGAACGGCTAGTCGTAAACAAAACAAGTTAGCGCATAAGGAAAGAACATTACATACACTCGTTAGAATCAGATACTAATTTGTGACATAGGCGCTGGTCTAGAATCCACAACATATAACATTATTTGTGTTAGGATGCGGGTTTGGGTGGGTTTAAATAGTAATAGTTGGCCCACCCTCACCCAAATATTGCATTGTACTTTGCTTTAATAATTGTCTCAACGCTGTGGTAGGATTCTAGGCCAGCGCCAAATACAGTTTTCATTAATGTTTGGTACATTTTATCACCTTCTTTTGTCCACTTTGCCTTAATTGTATATAGCGTTGGACAGCACAAACAAGCTTAACTTTCCTGCACTTACATTCTGTGTGCCAGGTAAACTACTGAAGCACTATACAGACAGTCAAAAACGTACTTAATCGGCAAACCTAACTCAAGTAATCCTTGGGTTTTTTTCAATGTTAGGTTAATAAAAACGAACAAGCAGCAATAAATTGCTACCGCAAGGAGTAGCCTAAGCCGAAAAATTGGTTGTGCGTTAGAGGTTTACTGGAATATTACGTAATAATGCATATCAGTGCAGTTTGCACACTCAAGCTGGCTTGAATTTCGCGCCATGTAATTACGACGCTGGAACGGATTACTTTTCAAGCCGGCTTGAACCTTAATCTAATCTGCCTGAGAAAGGTGCATATAAACAGGCTTACTGTAAACCAAATTGGGTAAAAAAAAAAAAATTTGGTATCTTGGTGGGGCAACCCAAATTATTTTTAGGTTGTTTATACCCAAATTACGTTGGGTTAAATACTGTTTTACCCCACTAATTTGCCCAACAATTATTGGGTAAATGTCCAATTTACCTCATTATTACTGAAATTTTGTTGGGTTAAATTCTGTTTAACCCTACTGTTTTGTTGGGTAAATGCCAAAATTACCTAATTTATACTGCTTCCTAATTTGGGTACACTATACCCAATAAACATGCAAATTTTAAAACTTGTTTTTTCCACATTTATTACTCTCAAATATGCTGCAGAAAGAAAAACAGAAGGGTACAGTAAAAACTAATTACCAACAACACATCTAATACACTTTGTACAGTTTACAGGTTTACTTGCAAAAATTGTAAGGTGTTTTCCACATGTGGACAGCATTTCTAGTTTAGCACATAATACAACTCAAACAAAGTTTTTAGCTTTTAGCAATATCATTACCACTTAATAATAATACTTAGAAAACAAGGTAATATTTAGGGCGACAAAATTACTCCATATACAACAAAAATGAGTCGCTGACGATCATCAAATTCTGCTTTTGTATCTCCAATCGGCGTGTTTGCCACCAAAGGGAAGTTGGCAGATCGAAATTCTTTGCGTAATATCTTCGGAAGTAAACAAGATATCGTTTAGAAATTTTTACACATTACTCAAAGCAACCTAAGCTAGCCAGCAATTAGACTTTTTTTTTTTAAAAACATAAAAATATTAATATTTATGAATATTAATATCAGGGAGTCGAACCGGAACCGAACCGGAACTTTATGAACCGGTTTTGGGTCAATTTTGTCCGAACCGTAACCGAACCTGAACCGTTTTTTTCAAGATTTTAAGGAGCCGAACCGGAACTGAACCGAATATTTTGAAAGTACCTGAACCTTAACCGAACCCGAACCTGTAAACAAAAGCGGTTCGCTCCAGCATGACGTCACAATTTCTATTTTGCATAGTTAAGTTACGCCATGTAAGTTTTTAATAAATAAAACGTATATTTTTTAATTTTTAGATATTTCAATAATGAGTTGCTGTTTTTTTAATACGTCGCGTAACTAAGATTAAATGACTCACAATTCAAAGATTATTCTCTACATTTATCGACCCACATTTTGAGATTTAACGCGAATTATATTGTATCCGAACCAGAACGTTATGAACCGGTTTTGAAATAACGATGGTCGAACCGGAGCTGAACCGGAACTTTTAAATTGCTCAAAACCGAAACCGGAACTGAACCGGATTCCGAAAAAATCTTTGAACCCGAACCGAACCTGAACCGGAAAAGTCAAACGGTTCGACTCCCTGATTAATATTCAGTAATATTCGGCCCTTAAATTAAAATGTGCCCTAAGTGACTTATAGGGCAAAGAGTGTAATATTTAACTAGCAAATATTATTGGTGGTGTGCTGTTTGTGCGAGTAAAGCAAGCAATTAGCATTTGTAGTTACATTTCAAAAAGGTAGTTACATTTGAAATCAGTAGTTACCAGATGTCGCTGAATTCATTTAATAATTTTGCAAATTATATTATATTTGATTGCTCAGTATTGGAGTATGTTATTATAATGTTAAACTTCTCCACTTTGTTTATTTTTATAGAACTTGCTCATATTTACTAGTTAAACTATATGTAATAACAACACATATAACTGTGATTCAGCCATTCTGGTATTATGTTGGACATTGCTTAAAGACATATCAACAGTACACTGGGAAAATAAAACAGATAATCAGTCTATTCCTCAAAGATACAACAAACCTCTGGTAAGACTATTGTGACAATGAGATCATAGTGTAATGCAAACCATTGTAGAGTATTTATTTCACTTCAAAATTTTTAAACTGCTAGCTACCCAAAGTTTTCAGGCTGTGACCGCTTTTATTATATTAAACTTTTTTACCCACTAGGTTTAACAGTTTAAAGCATAACATTTCTCAATGTCTGTCTGCTTTGGCATGCATTTATTGAAGTAATGTGCGTTACATATTTTGCCATTAACATACCAAACAGAAAAAATAACAATTTTATAAATGTATCACTTTGTATAAAATTTAACTCCATGAGCAACCCCCAGTTTGGAAAGCCTTGGTCTAGTTATACAAAACTTCGGAGTAATTTTACCAATGTTTTATTTGTGACTTGCTGGCATATTTTAAGTATTTATTAATTTAAAATCTTTTTTTTTGATTTAGTATGTCACACTATTTTTCTATTATACAGGTTGGAAAACTGATTGGGAACCTCCACTTAAAAAGTTCTGGTCACAGAATGAGCAGATTATTAAGAGTAAAACACAATAAATTCCTTCAAATTTTCCACCCTTTTACCATTTGTTGTGCTGTAATAAGCCTATTTATTAATGTGAAACTCTATTCTCTTGTGGATAACATATGACACTGCTTTACACAAATTCCTACTGGCAATTGTTTTGAGCTTTTCAGTGATTTTGATTCTTAAGTCAGGGCGGTCCAAGGTTGCACAATATTTCTTACATATTCTTTACGGGCCACAAAGCAGGCTACATGCGTGCCAGGAGCGGATTAACGATTTTCGTTAGGTCGGAGCATGAAGTGTTCAAAGATGACGGCACAAAGCATTGTCAAAAAGTAACTGTTGAAAGATATATAAGCTGCTCAAACTTTCTGCTATCACCAAATTGTGCACAAATAAAATCGAGCGATAATAACCAGACTGGCAGATTGGTGCGCTCCAAACACGCAAAATTGCATATTTGTCAACATTTAATTTTGAAAAAGACTGCATTTATAATATAACTTGCATTGCAAAACAGCCATTTTAGAAAGTTTTATATAGGACGCACTGCGACTTTCAAACCTGTCTGAGACATACAAAAAATTAGGCTTTTTAGCCAGGTCATAGTAAACTAGTTTATTTAACGGTGTAATCGAAAAAATGTAACCCTAACCAAACCATTGCAGTATGCTCGCTGATTGTTAGTCACTTATATTTCTTTAAAATAAACCCTGTACGCATTACAATAATTCAACAGTGCTTCGCGGGCCACAAACAAAGATGTCGGGCCTGGGTTTTGGGCCACCCTGCCTTATCAATTTTTGTTAAAAGTGTCATTATTTTTTACTTCTTGGTACACCTTATATGCAAACTCAGGCAAGCAAAACAAAATAATGTTTATTTAAAATTTATTTGGTTAAACATGGTAAGAATCAATCAATTTAAACAATAAATAAAGTTCTTTATTGACACCAAATCCCAGAGGCCACTTCAGTATTGCATTCTTTTGTGTAGTACCTTATCAACAGCGTCTGTAAGAACACAATTTATCAACCAATATATTACAAATGTTTTTTATAATTTTATTAAATTATCTCTTTGCACTGATTTATTATATTTATATTTCAAAGTGTGTATTACAAAGTAAACGTTTTGTTTTATATGAATAAAATGTTTATAAATTTTTACTTTGTCGTCAAAAGAGTTGTTGAGTTATTACTTAATTGTGAATAAATTTCAGGAAATAAATTATAGACTCTAAAAGTTTAGTGGCTTAATTTAGAGTAAATAAAAAAATCCACACAAAACTAGGTAGCATATTGTACAGGTTTGATATCAGGACTGCGGAGTCGGTTTGTTTTGCTGGAGTCGGACTCGGGTCTCAAATATTCGAGTTAGACCATGTAAAACTACCCGAGTCCCGAGTCTGGCATGCGCAGTAAACTAATATGACTGCCAACTGAAAATTGTAAAGGTGGAATAGCATGTGGTGGAATACTTTCCAACCATGTATGTGTTATGAGTGAATGAAGTATACGACACCCCTATAAATGGATAGCTGAATATCCATGTTATTTTGGTTACGTAAATTGGCAGAATACAGGCTGTTTAGGCCGGGCGGACTCAGGACTCGACGAAATGCCACATTTAACCGGAGTCGGACTCGGGTTATTTTTAACCGACTCCGCAGCCCTGTTTGAAATAAATATTTTATGTCATTTTTTTTATATGTAAGTTTGCGAAAAGTATTTTTTACCTCGAGTGCTTCTCATCTTTTCTCCCTAATAGCTGATAGCAAAAGTTTGGAGCTAACTGCTGGAGGTTGTAGTTGAATGAATATCAAAGCCCATGTATAGAAGTAGGTGACATCTTGTAAACAGCTTAAATATATATATCTTTATTCAGTTTAAATTTGATTGGTTAACTGGTTGTAAAAGAATAAATGTTATTGTTACATTTAATTTCAACAGATTACAAAGCTGCATAATCTGGTGCTTTCCTTTTTTAAATGACCAATATTACACACTAATGTGTTCACCGAACCCTATCCACTAAACTGGTACCAAAATGTGTAATGTTAATATTCCACCAAAACTAAAGAATAATAAAGTATATTACAAGATCCCTACTTTAATTTTCTTTTAAGTGTTTTACTGTAATGCTAAATTAAACGAAACTGGGGCAATAAAAATAACTTTAAACAATATTGTAACATTTTGTTTATTGTACTATATAAGCGAACACAAAAAGTTGTACCAAAAGGCTTACTAGTAATAATAAAAAAATGTAAATTCCTCTCCGGCACCCCGGTTTGGAACCACTGGTCTACTCTACAGCAACGCGTTGTACGCTTTCGCATTCATTAACTGGACGACGTTGGCGCGCCAATGAGTGTGTTAATAGTACTTATAGTCAGCTGATATTGTATGCCCTACAGGCTTTTTTAAGTGTGTTTACATGAAACTCGGCAATGAAAGTTTGACACCTAATTCAAACATAACTTTTAACCTGTCAGAAATGTCGAACCTTAATACATATAAGCCGGTTGTTCCAAAATTTTAGCTCACCAACATGCAAGTCAAGCCCAGTTGTTTACGTTTTACTATTATGCATTAGAGCGGAACGCTGTCGAGGGCAAAGAGATTATAACCATGAGGACAAACTGTGACGTAGCCCATTGTTCTACTTTCAACAGCGTTCCGCTCTAGTGCATAATAGTAAAACGTAAACAACTGGGCTTGACTTGTATGTTGGTGAGCTAAAATTTTGGAGCAACCGGCTTATATATATTAAGGTTCGACATTTCTAACAGGTTAAAAGTTATGTTTGAATTAGGTGTCAAACTTTCATTGCCGAGTTTCGTGTAAAGTTGTAAACACACTCAAAAATGCCTGTAGGGCATACAATATCAGTTGACCATAAGTACTATATAATATGGTTAACACACTCTTTGGCGCGCCAACGTCGTCCAGTTAATGAATGCGGAAGCGTACAACGCGTTGCTGTAGAGTAGACCAGTGGTTCGAAAACCGGGGTGCCGGAGAGGAATTTACATTTTTTATTATTACTAGTAAGCCTTTTGGTACAACTTTTTGTGTTTGCTTATATAGTACAATAAACAAAATATTACAATATTGTTTAAAGTTATTTTTATTGCCCCAGTTTCGTTTATTTTAGCATTACAGTAAAAAACTTAAAGAAAATTAGAGTAGGGATCTTGTAATATATTCAATTATTCTTTATTTTTGGTGTTAAGGAATATTAACATTACACATTTTGGTACTGGATAGGGTTCGGTGAACACAAACTTAGTGTGTAATATTGTTCATTTGAAAAAGGAAAGCACCAGATTATGCAGCTTTGTAATCTGTTAAAAATTAAATGTAATAATAACCTTTATTCTTTTACTACCAGTTATCCAATCAAGTTTAAACTGAATAAAGATATATATATTTAAGCTGTTTACAAGATGTCACCTACTTCTATACATGGGCTTTGATATTCATTCAACTACATTCCCAGCAGTTAAGCTCCAAACTTTTGTTATCAGCTATTAGGGAGAAAAGAGATGAGAAGCACTCAAGGTAAAAAATACTTTTCGCAAACTTACATTGAAAATGACAAAAAATATCTATTTCAAACAGGGCTGCGGAGTCGGTTAAAAATAACCCGAGTCCGACTCCAGTTAAATGTGGCATTTCATTGAGTCCCGAGTCTGGCCCTGACTAAACAGCCTGTTTAACAATGGATATTCAGCTATACACTTATAGGGGTGTCATATAATTCATTCACTCATAATACAAGGTTGAAAAATATTCCACCACATGCTATATTCCACCTTTACAATTTTCAGTTGGCGATCATATTAGTTTACTGCGCATGTCAGACTTGGGAGTCGGGTAGTTTTACATGGTCTTACTCGAGTCCCGAGCCTGACTCCAGCAAAACAAACCGACTCCTCGAGGCAGACCCGCAGTCCTGATTTCAAACCTGTACAATATGCTACCTAGTTCTGTATGTTTTTTTTATTTACTCTAAATTAAGCCACTATACTTTTACAGTCTATAATTTATTTCCTGAAATTTATTCAGAATAAGTAATAACTCAACAACTCATTTATAAATATTTTAATCATATAAAACAAAACGTTTACTATGTAATACACACTTGGAAATATAAATATATTAAATCAGTGCAAAGAGAGATAATTTAATAAAATTATAAAAAACATTTGTAATATATTGATCGATAAATTGTGTTCTTACAGACGCTGTTGACCAGGTACTACACAAAAGAGTACAATACTGAAATGGCCTCTGGAATCTGGTGTCAATAAAGAACTTTATTCATTCCTTAAATTGGTTGATTCCTGCCATGTTTAACCAAATAAATTTTAAATAAACATTATTTTGTTTTGCTTGCCTGAGTTTGCATATTAGGTATACCAGGAAGTAGGAAAATAATGACACTTTTAACAAGAATTGATTACTTAAGACAGGGTGGTCCAAAACCCAGGCCCGACATCATTGTTTGTGGCCATTTGTTTGTTTGTGCAATGCAAGTTATATTTGTGTTCACTTATAAATGCAGTCTTTTTTGAAATTAAGGGTTGTCAAATATGCAATTTTGCGTGTTTGGAGCGCACCATTCTGCCAGTCTGATTATTATCGCTCGATTTTATTTGTGCACAATTTGGTGATAGCAGAAAGTTTGTGCAGTTTATATATCTTTCGAAAGTTACTTTTTGACAATGCTTTGTGCCGTCATCTGTAAACCCCTTCATGCTCCGACCTAACGAAAATCGTTTATCCGCTCCTGGCATGCATGTAGCCTGCTTTGTGGCCCGTAAAGAATATGTAAGAAATATTGTGCAACCTTGGACCACCCTGACTTAAGAAATCAAAATCAAAAGCCCAAAACAATTGCCAGTAGGAATTTGTGTAAAGCAGTGTCATATGTTATCCACAAGAGAATAAAGTTTCACATTAATTAATAGGCTTCTTGCAGTACAACAAATGGTAAAATGGTGGAAAATTTGAAGGAATTTATTGTGTTTTACTCTTTGAATAATCTGCTCATTCTGTGACCAGAACTTTTTAAGTGGAGATTCCCAATCAGTTTTCCAACCTGTATAATAGAAAAATAGTGTAACATACTAAAATAAAAAAGATTTTAAATAAATAAATACTTAAAATATGCCAGCAAGTCACAAACAAAACATTGGTAGAAGTACTCGGAAGTTTTGTATAACTAGACCAAGGCTTTCCAAACTGGGGGTTGCTCATGGAGTTAAATTTTATACAAAGTGCTAAATTTATAAAATTGTTATTTTTTTTGTTTGGTATGTTAATGGCAAATTATGTAATGCACATTACTTCAATAAATGCATGCCAAAGCAGACATCGAGAAATGTTATGTTTTAAAATGTTAAACCTAGTGGGTCAAAAAGTTTAATACAATAAAAGCAGTCACAGACTAGTTTGGGTAGCCCTAAACTAGATAGGCCTAAACTTTACCCATGGACAAATGGCAGTTTAAAGTTTTGTTTATAAGTAAAATAAATACTCTATAATGGTTTGCATTACACTATGATCTCATTGTCACAATAATCTTACCAGAGATTTGTTGTATCTTTGAGGAATAGACTGACTATTTTTTTTATTTTCCCAGTGTACTGTTGATATGTCTTTAAGCAATGTCCAACATAATCCCAGAATGGCTGAATCACAGTTATAGACGAATATGTGTTCTTATTATAGTTTAACTAATAAATACGAGCAAGTTCTATAAAAATAAACCAAGTGGAGAAGTTTAACATTATAATAACATACTCCAATACTGAGCAATCAAATATAATATAATTTGCAAAATTATTAACTGAATTCAGTGACATTTGGTAACTACTGATTTCAAATGTAACTACCTTTTTTAAATGTAACTACAAATGCTAATTGTTTGCTTCACTCGTACAAACAGCACACAACCAATAATATTTGCTAGTTAAATATTACACACAGCAAACTGAGGTGCAAAAACTTTTTGTTTGAACGATGTTTTCAAAGAATTTGGTATTAATTTTCAGTTTATGGTATCAATTTCTATGTGTCTTAATTTGTAACACTGGAACAAGTATATAGAAGACTATTTGGAGCAGCAGTACAGCATAAATTTATTTTGCGCACTGAACACTGGCATACTAAAGAAAAATTACTGTATGGAAAGTATTCTTTAGGATAAGGATATATTTGCGTAAAGAACGTTTCCTAAATGAGCAATGGCTGTTACCATTTACCAAGCACAGTGTAGTGGATTATTTGGAACTCTGTGACCCCGTCAACTCTGTCCATTCTATGAACAGCCTGCCGGCTGAATCGCTCATGCTGTCACTTTAATTTCCCGTCGCGTATTGTAATTTTGTTGGTCGTATGGCCGATTTCCTAAGTCGTGTTTTGTGTCGCGTTTTCTAACGAATTGGTAATTACTCACATCTGTCCGATGTAGGCTATATAAGAAATGTTGTAAATCGTTAATTTAGCAGTTCCACTGTTCACTTAGCTGGAGTCAGATCGCTACGTACCGTACACGGAGGTAATTTATTGTATGTATCGTAAGTACCTGTGTAAGTACTGTTTGTCGTTTGTTTAATTGCAATAAATATTCTATCATTGTGCTTAAAACCCACAACAGCAATTTTTTTTATTTAAATTAAATTGGTATACAACCAAATATTACTCCAACTTACTTTATGTAAGAAAAGCTGGAATTACCACCAAGGGGCAGACAAAATTTGCACTTCAAAAAATTGTTCGCAAGCTGCATAGCACTACTGCGCCCCACTGCTAAATTTGGGATCTTAAACAGTAGTATAGAAATAGATACATTTGTATTCCAATAGTAATGTAAGGCAGTGGTTCGCAAACTTTTTTTGCGACGCCCTCAAAAAAGAATTTTGATTTGCGGCACACTCATCAAATTTGGAATTCTACAAATTTTAACTAAAATTTGTACACTAAAGCCAATTCATTTATGGGTTTGGTTTACCAAAAGTTTATTTTTCTGTAACAGGCTCTGTAGTGTACAATGCAAAATACCTATATCATTTACATTAAGAAGCTAACAATTAACACCGCCATACAGTTAAGTTTAATGAGTTCGGCACCTTGAGATTAACAACAAACTAAGTGATATTAATTTAATTTATACGCCAATTCCTCACATAAATCTTAACGTAGAAAGTAACGCAAAAAACGGTCAACAAATACCGCATACCGCAACGGGTTACGGTGCGGGTTTGAGTTTGGGTTGGTAGAGCATTATTATTAATAATAAAATAATGATGTGCGTTGCGTTATGCGGCATTTGTAGACCGTTTTTTGCGTTACTTTCTACGTACCAAATGGAAAGAGCCGGGAAATCAACGACATAGCTCAATCACGTACATTTTAACAGTAACACGCCTTTCAAAAAAGTACAGTAGGGTCCTAAGAAAGTGTCACGCAACTTGTGATAACCTTGCCTGTCCTACCAAGTCAATTTTGTAAACAGAAAACGGGTTAAATTAGGACTAGGGGTCATTATACAACAAATTACGCCAAAAGCGTACATTTTTATAACAGGCTTAAATGGGAAAGATGATGTTTTTCTTATTGTGAATCAGACCATGACGGCTGTCGAAAGTAGAATGCATTGCTTAAAGGCAAAAGAAAAAAGGCAAAAGTGAGAGTTTGTCCTCATGGTTATAATCTCTTTGCATAGGGTGATGGCTACGAGTCTAGTCTTCAAAATGAGATATGACTCGACCGCCAATTATTCGGGGATAAGTTATTAATATTCCTTCAAAAATTCATAAACGTCGATAATTTCAAATCGGACAAAAAAGCAAAAGTCCCATAACTCGAGAAATAAAAAAGGTTTTCAGTCAAAATTTTTACACATTACTCAAAGCAACCTAACCTAACAATCAGACTTTAAAAAATATATATTAATTTTCATATTTACGAATATTAATATTCATATTTACGGCCATTAATATTCAGTCATATTCGGACTTGAAATTAAAATGTGACTTACATAGGGTGATAGCTACAAGTCTACTCTTTAAAATGAGATATGATTCGACTGCCAATTATTCGAGGATAAGTTAGTAATATTTCTTCAAAAATTCATAACCGTCGAAAGTTCCAAATTTTTTCAAAAAGTTTATAGGCTGCATCACTTAAGCAACCTGGCCGATCCTTCAATCAGGCTTTATCAAAACCTTGGCAAGTTGTTATCAGATTTAAGTTGGTTTTGCGCGGTCCGCCTTATAGCTGACATCACCGCGAATATAGCGATGACAAAAAAACTAAAAGTCGCTATGTCTTTGATTCTTTTCGATGGTGATAAGACAACCGGTCACTCGTTACTGTCACAATTTAATGCCACTTCTTTTAACTGTTTTCTTTTTACTTAAACCCTTTCGTGGAAGACGCCGACCACCGGTTACTCGTTACGTGCTGGTAATATGCGTAAAACAAGCTTGTTGGCTACTTCCGGCACTTGAGACAGGGATGCGATCATTTTATACACAATGTGTGAGGTAGAGTTAGAGTTTAGCAAAAGAGTCAGAATTAGTTGAAGAGCTGATGGAATTAGAGTTAAAATGATTCTTCTTTCTTTTGTACGTTTTTTACTCTCCAGTTTTCAACCAGCCAGCGTTTTGTTTCACAGTCCAGAATGATCTGACCGTTCATCCCGTTGGGAGGTTGATAGATAGGGCATTCCAAAATAATGTGATTAGCGGTCCGTTCCTCCGCGCCACACTCGCACGCCGCAGAAGAAGCAAGGCCCCATTTGTGCATGGATGACTTGAAGCGACCGAACCCAGATCGCAGTACCTGCACGAACTTGGCGCGCTGGAATAGGTTTGGGGCAATATCTCCGAAAGTTGTGACGATACAGAGTTGAAATTTTTACACAGTCCTTGTATTGGTTACATCTTTTCAGCAATCACACTTTTAGCGAAAAATATTGAAAAAAAATTAATATTCAAAAATATGAATATTAATATTCAGCGATATTAACCCTTAACTGTTGAGCCAACAAGTTCAAATTTTAACGGTATAAACTAGGAGTCACCACCTTCAAAATGAGACATAAATCATGTTTAAATTCATTCGGACTGGTTGTTTACTGTTTCTTTGAAAATTCATAACTGCCCAAATTCGAAAAAACGCCTTTCGTAATTAATGTTCGCATAAAGCAATTAAAAATGACGCTACAAAGTTGAAATTTTTACACAGTCCTTGTATTGGTTACATCTTTCCAGCAATCACACTTTTAGCGAAAAATATTGAAAAAAAATTAATATTCAAAAATATGAATATTAATATTCAGCGATATTAACCCTTAACTGTTGAGCCAACAAGTTCAAATTTTAACGGTATAAACTAGGAGTCACCACCTTCAAAATGAGACATAAATCATGTTTAAATTCATTCGGACTGGTTGTTTACTGTTTCTTTGAAAATTCATAACTGCCCAAATTCGAAAAAACGCCTTTCGTAATTAATGTTCGCATAAAGCAATTAAAAATGACGCTACAAAGTTGAAATTTTTACACAGTCCTTGTATTGGTTACATCTTTCCAGCAATCACACTTTTAGCGAAAAATATTGAAAAAAAATTAATATTCAAAAATATGAATATTAATATTCAGCGATATTAACCCTTAACTGTTGAGCCAACAAGTTCAAATTTTAACGATATAAACTAGGAGTCACCACCTTCAAAATGAGACATAAATCATGTTTAAATTCATTCGGACTGGGTGTTTAATGTTTCTTTGAAAATTCATAACTGCCCAAATTCGAAAAAACGCCTTTCGTAATTAATGTTCGCATAAAGCAATGGGATGGTTTCCACCACTAGGGGTCGCGCGGACCGACTCAGATGAAGTCGCATTTTTTTACAATGGCGATAGGTCTGAGACTGGCACTATTTGGTCGATAATTCAGTTATTAGGGCCGTTTGCGACATTTTGACCGGTTTAACTGGTAAGTTTATCCCTGTAGTCACTATCAGACCATTTTTTTTCAATTTTTATCGCAAAGAAGTATGTGAACATTGCTTTTTCCAGTCATCAAACTATCCTGGCAATAAATTGTTGTAATTTACGCCTTTCCCACTCCCCGAATCAAAGACTGAATTGTTATTTAAGTTAGTTTACGATTTTAGCTTGTTATCACACTCAGAAAATCTTTCACAAGAAATTTGTTTGGCAAGGTGGCTGTGGTATGTTCTGGGGTAAGCTTCTAGTTATTGGTCCAGAAAGTGCATTAAACTAGCATGCATTTACCAAGTGAAAGGGTTTACCATAATGAAGTTAGATATATTGGTCAATTTTTACTAATAATGTTGTTTATAATTTTCTGAAGTTAGTGAGAATTTTGTGTAAACTTCTAGAAAATACTTGTTTGGTAATATTAAACCTGCTATGCATTCTCTTCCTGGGTTAACAATTTATGGAACTAAAGAAACTGGTACTGGAATACAATTTAAGCAGATGCTGCTTTCCAAGTGATCTAACAGGTAAAAGTTTATTTTCTACCTCTAGTTCTCCCTGATTATATTAGTTTGTTATATGCAGTTTTTTTAAGTTATGGGATTCTTTAACGGTGTTTGATTTAGTTGAAATAAATAATAATCTATAATTCAAAAAATACACTTGTTTAGTTGCTATACTGTTTTATTTGTAGCAAATAATCATTATCTTATAAAAATTATTTATACCGTTTTTATAGGTTTGGAATCAAAACAGACAAATCTGGAAATATAATTTCTAGAAGGAAAGATTCAAACAAGCCTGCATTAAAAAACTCTTTTAATCATGTTCTTGGTGCCATATACTACGGTTCACACCTAACAAAAAGTCAACAGTTTTGCTTGTTTTATTAAACTTCATAATATGCATTTATTTTTTGTATGATACGAAGTGAAACAAAATTATACAGTTGTTTTAAACGCTGCGAATTAAATTGATGCTTTGCAAACCTGAAGTACACAAAAAACCACAAGTAAAAAACATTCTACTAAATTTCATATTAAAATCAGTACAATATTATTCTAGTGATTTGACTACTATTTGAAGAATGATGAGATTCATTGTAGTTGTGACTTGTTTGTAACATTGGAAACTGACAAACTTCTTTCATTGTCCTGGCGTTGTTCGACAAATATACGGTTTCTTTGTCAAGATGTAAGATTTCAGTTCTGTAGCTAAAATATTCTTCGGAATTCAGCAAGTGCCTGATTTTTCAGCCAAACGCACAAGCTTGCATGATAGTGTCTGCTCTAGGGCTCCAGGCTATATTTATTCAATTTTGGTAAAACCACACGGGGTCACTTGTAAGAAAGGTTATAATAAGATAACATTTACAAAATTACACCCATTTCAAAACAGTACAAATAGTTAGTTGTTTTAAAAGGATGTGGATCACTCGAATATTTTCCTAAGATGTGAGGTATCTTGTATGAAAAGGTGTTAAATTAATGTTGAGTACAAAAGAAATATCTGGTGAAAAATTTAAGTTAATTCACAAGCAATACAATGTCCTTTAGAATACTATACAGAAGATATATTTTCGAATTAAAAATGACTGTTAAAAAGTGTGAATGAACTTGCAAAATGCAAAGTTATAGGTTAAAAAACAGCAGTACCACAAAACACTACAATATTCCCTCATAAAAATGCTTATTTCAGCTTTGTTCGCAACTAGCTGGCCTTAAATATTCTAATTACATTTTATTTATAATTTAAAGTTGACGCAAATGCTTCCTGGTTTTAACCGAAACCCTATTTTAAGTACAAAATTAAAGTTGTAACAGTACATGTTTAACAACTTCTCGCTACCAGCATTTGACGAAATTGCGAATAAAAACTGATTATAGGTATTAATTAAAGTTAACTTTAAACGAATAATTAGCTTCATAATAGATTCTACAAAAACAAAGCGCGAAAACACGTAATTGAAAACCACGGATTACCATTGTAAAAGATAGGCGCTCGCAACTGTTCATCTGACTCACGCAACGCCTCTAGTGGTGGAAACCATCCCATTAAAAATGACGCTACAAAGTTGAAATTCTTACACAGTCCTTGTATTGGTTACATCTTTCCAGCAATCACACTTTTAGCGAAAAATATTGAAAAAAAATTAATATTCAAAAATATGAATATTAATATTCAGCGATATTAACCCTTAACTGTTGAGCCAACAAGTTCAAATTTTAACGATATAAACTAGGAGTCACCACCTTCAAAATGAGACATAAATCATGTTTAAATTCATTCGGACTGGGTGGCAGTTATGAATTTTCAAAGAAACAGTAAACACCCAGTCCGAATGAATTTAAACATGATTTATGTCTCATTTTGAAGGTGGTGACTCCTAGTTTATACCGTTAAAATTTGAACTTGTTGGCTCAACAGTTAAGGGTTAATATCGCTGAATATTAATATTCATATTTTTGAATATTAATTTTTTTTCAATATTTTTCGCTAAAAGTGTGATTGCTGGAAAGGTGTAACCAATACAAGGACTGTGTAAAAATTTCAACTCTGTATCGTCACAACTTTCGGAGATATTGCCCCAAACCTATTCCAGCGCGCCAAGTTCGTGCAGGTGATCGCAGTCTGTTCGGTGGAAAGTTACCGGCGGTCGCTGCAAATGCCAAGTCTGGATTTGTGCCAGTGTTCCAGCGATCAGAGTGGAAGCTGCAGTTATCTTTAGGGTTGTGCAGCAGACAGGCCACTGTGAGAGGCCCAGTTGACTAAGCATTCCCCATCTCAGTCACTTAGGGCACATTTTAATTGGGGGGGCGAATATTACTGAATTTTTATGTTTTTTTAAAAAAAAGTCTAATTGCTGGCTAATTTAGGTTGCTTTGAGTAATGTGTAAAAATTTATAATCGATATCTTGTTTACTTCCGGAGATATTACGCAAAGAATTTCGAGCTGCCAACTTCCCTTTGGTGTGTTTGCCTAAACATTAAAATATAACCAAGCAAATAAAAAAGGCATTCAAAAGTTACCACTTACTGCACTGCAAATAATCTTACACTAAACATGTTTGAAATACAAAAAAAGCACTCTCTCATAACAAACATGATACTTGCAGGACAGAAGTCAAACAAATAACATTCTTTGCTGAATTGCATTTTGTGTTTAATTGTAAGATTACACATAAATAGGACACCAATTATATAATAAAAAAAAACAACTACAATAAACAATTTTTCGGTAAATTAATTTTGTGTAATGCAGGGTTGGGCTTAAGCAGTCGGCCACTCGCCAATGCGAGTGCAAATCGCTGACGCCCACTCGCCCGACTATTAAATTTCACATGAAACACACAAAGAAGCTATTTTTTTAATTTTACAATATCATCATCTCCGATGCTAAATAATACATACAAATAGCAATTATACCAAAACATAAGCGTTACAAGATATCATACAACACCACGGTTTTATGAATATAATGTGTCTACAAAAATTAAAAAACAAATTTAAATGATCATTTTTCTGTTTTTAACTATAGTTTTACATGATTTTTTTATTGTGTTAAAAAGGAAGGTAGGCATCACAGCAGCCAAGTTGCTTAATTGCAATGTAGATTAGAGTCAAAAGCAACCCAAGAAGGCCAGCAACACCATATTCACCATTTAAACGTTTTTTGGGATCCCCAGTATAATAACCCCAAGCATAAGAAAACCGTGATGTTACATATACAGCACCACATATAGCTGAAAACCTTGGAAACATGATCCCATCTATTAGCATAACTGCCAAGAAAATTGGAATTGACTCCAGTGTGTTTTGATGAGCTCTTTGAACACAGTTGAACATATCATTGTCATTGCTATACATGGCTGGATAGTGAACTTTGTACTTCTTTCTTGCTTTTCCAACTTGAATTGCTAGGTAGGTATTGTTTATTATAGCATAAACTACACAAAGCAGTACGTATCCATAATCATTTGAAAGAAATGCTATTGGTGCCATTATAGTAATGTATTTAACCCGATCTTGAACCCTGTAAAAAGTTTTATAAAGCCTAAATTTTTGAGGTTAAATAAAAATATTGTAATTAAGTAATAGAAATGACCTTCCACCATACCACAATGTACACTTGACATTTTTTTTGCCTGTGCACTTAAATGAAAAAATTATGCAGGTGTTCAAAAAAACATGATTTAAAAATGTTTTAAAAAGTAAATTGCCAACATGCTTTTAGGTGGTAATAAATACCTAAACGTACAGTACCACCCTGCATTTAGCCCCAAAACTAAAAGCATTTAGGCTTGTTCGAATTAAAATGCAATCATCAGTATGGCAGAATGCTGGCATCTTGGTGATTATGCCTGCCAAAGAATCAGACAGAAAACCAAAATAAATTTGTGCAAAACAAATAACTTTTTTTTTCACAAAAAAAGTCTTGCTGTTTTAACACATATTCAAGCTAACATATTTTTTCAAGCTTGAATAGAGGAAGAAACACTCCGCACTACATTTGGCAAGAATTGATTTTATTGGGCCATTCTGAAAAAAGTAACTAGAGCGGGAAGCACATTGTTTAGTGAAGAAAAAGGCAGTGGTAGGCAGATAGATTGTTTTAAAAAGTACAATTGTTGTATGTTTGCAGTTTTACTTTGATTGGCAGCGCCTAATTACTCATAAAATTGACTTAAAAAAGCCATTACAAAAGTTGTAATTTGAGTGAAATAGACTAGTGTAAAATTCGCATAGGAGGATCCAGGAGGTATTTTGCGCCTTCAGCACAACTCTTAGGAAGCTATTTTCCTTTAATTACAGTCACTTGTGGTAAACAAAATTTGCTAAAGTTAGGGTAAAAAAAACAATGCCATCATCACTCCTCAACTAATTTTTTTATTAATTTATTTTTCAGGTAAAAATTACATTCTTACCCTAACCAATAAGCCATCAACCATCTTCTTTTTTTGCAAAGTAAGGTTATAACTGGTTTAAAGTAAAGTAACGTTATTAAATTTGTATCTTAAAAAGCCTTGCAAGACCATTATAAACTTTTTTGTAATTCATCTACAACCAAGTTTTTGACAATGGCTTTTATTCTGTGTTGTGTCATAACTAGGGCAAATATTTTTTGACCTGTAAAATTGAAATTTGACCTAAAAATGTATTTTTTGACAAAATTTTGACCTTTAGGGATTTAAACAACATATTGCTGTTTTATCTGTCTTAACGTCGTCACTACAAGTTTTTGATGTTTTACTGACAACCGGTAGAACACAAATCAGTTATTTTTTTGGGGTTTATGCAAAACTCATGCAAATGCTTAGTTGATATTTTTGTCATTTCAAAACAACAAACAACTATAAAAATACCAAAGAAAAACAACACGCTGCTTATTTTAGAAAAATGTTGATCTAAACATTTGAAATACCGGTAAAAATAATTGCAGAAAATTAACAAGGACCTATATCATCGAAATAGAAAACGGGATAATTGTAAATAACAAGCAGCAAAACAGATAGCAAATAGTGTTGAATACATTTGTTCAAATGTAACACACAACGATCTCAAGCAAAAACGAAGTTCGAGCTAAACCTAATGCGATAAACTAAGCCTGGATTGTTAATTCTGCTATAGCTCGCATATACCTATATTGCTCTAATGAAGATAAAATACTGTTTAATTGTCGTTTAATATTTTTTTTTTTGTAAACGATTTAAGTGCATTGTTAATCTAACGCATAAATTTTGACTTTTTTTGACAAGTCAAAAAATAATCGCCCTAGTCATAACATTGATCTATTAAACACAAAATACCTTACTTTGCTAGCCGTTTTTTTCTGTTGGATATATATTTTGTTGTTTGTTTCAGTATAAGAATGGGGTAATAAATAACAAAGTGTAGTATTTTAGACTTGTTCAATAACATAGGGAAGTTTTAAAGATTTTTTGTTATTATGAGAATGAAATAAAGGCAACTTATTCCTCTAAAAAAGGAGAGAAAGCATATAATTCCAGGTTGTCAGGGGACTGTCCCACAAATCCCCAAACTCATATTGTTGATGTAATTTATGGCTTCTTGGTGCTTGAAATACCATTGCTGACCAGTGCTCACTGTGGAAAGGCACAATTTTTTTAACCAGGGAGAAATTAGCTGCTAAAAAGTTTTTGAACTTGTGCAAATTCTGGGTACCATAATATAATCGTAAAAAATGTTGTTTTTTTAACTTAACTCCTCTTTACAATAAAGGTATTCATGAAGTGTGTGTTGTTGTGGCTAGGGATGTTAAAGTAGAATCCCAAGGTATTCTAGAATAATAGGTTTCGAATCCAGAATAGCGAATCCTAGTATATTTTTATTAAATTATTTAACCTCGATTTTGTTTGGGGAAGGGATTAAATTTAATCTACCCTACAGGGCCCCCAATCACAGCAATAAATCGCCCAAACAATTTTCTAACATGTGTACATTATAATAAAAAAAATCTCCCATATGTTTAACATTCTTAACAACTGTTATTTGAAGCAGTTGTGTAAACTGTAATATGTCAACTGTCCAAGTTGCTGCCAAAAAAACCTATTTTTGCCAATAGTGAGTACAATGCAACACTGCACACAGAAGTCTTTAGCAATTCGGTCCTGTTTTTTCAAGCATTGTTGGGTCTTAGGGCTTATTTTTTTACTAACGTGATCTGTAAAGCAGTCAAATAATGTACCGCAAAGAATACAAAGTTACTATTGACTTAACGAATTGTTGACAATTACACTGCGCATAACTGCATAACCTCACTGAATATTGGCCTAAAGTTGACCTTAAGTAACCCTATAGCGCATTTTGTGGACGGCCAGAACGTTTTACAACGTAATGTTACCTTTGCAACTTATTAGGGAAATTGCGCACTCCACACCAGACATTACACGTTGATCGCTCGCCCAATAACGCTTGATTGACACTTGATTATTAGACGAACGTTATCGCGAGACGCGTTAACTGGTCGCCCGAAAAAACGCTGACACTTCTACCGGGTTACATTTAAAGCAAGCTCTGTAAATTGGTTGCCGCAGCGACAGGCCAACTTAGCACACGCGTTTGTGCAATTAGACGCAACAATCGGCGGTAAAACATTAAATTATATCGGTTCCAATTACCCGAAATAAACGGCAGAATTGGATTCAATATTCTACTTTGAGCATCCCTAGTTGTGGCTTTGATAGAGTATCTCTGGTACATCAATTAAGGTCAAACCTGCTTCTATAAATTATTATAAATGGTCCTATGTACTGTTATTTTTTTCCCTGGCATTGTTTTTTTTGCGCTCTTATCAAGATAAAAAAGACGGAAAAAACCCAAAGAATTGGGGCACAAAATGCTTGTCACCAAAAGCCTGGCAAGATTCTGCCAGCCTGGCAATCACCCTTCAAAGAATCATTAACACAGCTAGTAGACCATGAATCACAGTTAAAGGAATTGGGGACTTCAGCAAATAGTATACTCAAATTAAATGGGTTATCATCACTTGAACATCAAGCAGCTAAGGAAATAAATTGACAATTAGTAAATAGTCATTTTAATTAACTCCGTAATACACTTATTTACCGAAGCTGCTAAGAAAACCTGCTAAAAACAAATAATTACTAACGCACGCAGGTATGAATTACTCGTTACAATAATTTCCTCACAATGCGGACCAAAAAATATGTTTTTTTGTAACATATTTGATAATAGGACTTTAGATTCTTGAATTTATAGTATACACACTAGGTCAGACCTGGGCAACATCCGGCCCGCGGCTTATTTTCAATGAAATACATAGGCTAAGCGGAAACCAGGGCAAGTCGACAGATCTTGTCAAGACCCCGCCAAATTCAATTTTTAGCCTGTTCTAAATGCTAAAACGGAAATTCTTTTTGCGCTTCGTGCGAATCTCTTATGTCTTTCTCGTGTGTATTATGCATCTCTACGAAAAAATAGCGTCCTCAGCTCAGTGGCACTCTCTCCAACGAAACTTTAACAAACTTAGTCTGATATTTAAAATATATATAAATATTAGGCTAAGTTTGTTAAACTTTGTAAAAAAAAAAAAAAAAACATATTGGTAAGTTTTTCGTACGAAATTTTCACGTATTTTAATCTTAAGTTTTGGGTCAACGCGCCCCACAACTTAATAAACGCTAATATATCAAGCAATATACATTTTTAGTCGGTGCTCAATGCTTCGCGTACCATCTAAATCTAAATTAAAGTTTGCATTTTAAACAAACATAGTCGCAAATTTTTTCGCGCTTCGCACGACGTTTCGTGACCTTCTTTAAATCCGACTTAAATTGCACATTTTCGCACAACTCCAAACGTAATAACACATTGGTTGATTATTTGTTTTAGACTGTAAGAGTATGACGTCATATTGTATGTATTTTAGATCCTATATTTGACCCGGCCCGCCACAATATTTTAGGTTTCTCATGCGGCCCGCGGCTAAAAATAATTGCCCACCCCAGCACTAGGTGAAACCCATCAAATCAGTAAGTGCCTTATTTGTTTCAAGTTATATTTTTGTGCTACCGTAGTGCAAATTTCAAAGTTCAGTACACAAGCGAGCCATAAAAGTAGCCTCTTCCTTAAGTTAATGCTAAAATTTATGCGATTATAATAACTTTTTTTCTAAATTTGCAGAATGGTAATTGTACTGCAATATTAAAAACCCAGTATTTGTTTCATGTCTCTTTTAGATGTAATCTCAGGTGTGTGTAGAGTGGCAAATCTTGAGGTGTGCAGATGATAACATTCATGTTTTTCACACACCTTTTTCAAAATTTAGGTGTGCAATTTACTAATTCTAGTGTGCACTCAAATTGCTTTTAAACAACCCCAGGTGAGCACCTGTCAATGTCAACCAGTCTGCATTTCATGCACAAGAGATTTCAGGTGTGCAGAGTAAAATTTTGTTGTAAGGTAAATTTCTAACAAATTTCAAAAATTGAAGCGTGCTATGTACTAATCCAGGCATGCACTCAAAATCTTTTGAAAAATACATGCCACAGAATGCAGACGTGCCTTGCACAATTGATCAACTTTTAACAGCTAAATGAATTTAACGGGGATTTTCATGATGAGCGGCTTAGAGTTTTTTGGGGTATGCGGGTTAGAGATCGAGTTGGGGTGGGTCAAGTATTATTATATTTATTATTTATTAATAATGCTTGATCCACCCAAACCCACACTCTAACCCAAATAATGTTCGTTGCAGTATTATTAGACCGTACCTTTTTATTTATTTTTTTTCCTTACTTTCTATACGTATCAAAACAAGAGAGACCTGGGCGAACTTGGCGCGCCGGAATTGGTTTATCTCCAAAGGTTGTGACGATACAAAGTTGAAATTTCTACATAATCCTTATATTGTTTACATCTTTCCAGCAATCACACTTTTAGCAAAAAATGTTAATATTCTTTTTGCTGAATATTAATATTCAGCTATATTAACACCTAATTCTCGAGCTTTCTCACTATTTTCTTTTACAATATTAACTACAAAGCATACACTTCAAAAAGAGCCATCGCTTGTAGTCAATATCAATCGGGCTATGCTTTTAATATTCAATCAAAAATTTCATAACTGCTGAAGTCCGACATATGGCCTTTCAATTTCAGATGCCCCAAATAGCATCTAACATTCCCGTTAGAGATCTAAAATTTACTCACACGACTTTTAGCTTCAGCAATGACTGGAGCAGTTTAAAAAACTGCAGCATCATGCTGAATGTATCCTGCACTGCAGGGTTGGCCAACTTTTTGTCATAAAGGGTCGGTTGACTTTGTGGGTGCGGACTACACAGTGAAATAAAATTTATCGCGAACGAACAAACAGAAATCACAACTTACAGGTACTTAGGCACAAACAATAATTTTGTCGTCGTAACATGCGCGATCAGAACTCCACGAGTAAAAAGTTTTTAAGACTGCTGGTTTAACGATTTACACTGTTTCTTATACAACCTACATTGGCCTGATGTTAGTAGTTCCTAAATCGTTAGAAAACGCGACACATAGACGAGGAAATCGGCCATTCGAACGAATTTACAACACGCGGCGGGAAGTCAAAAATAAAAAAATGGCACGCAAGCCCCCCTAAATTATTTAATTTGCTATTCAGCCAATTGTAAAAAAAATACCCAATTTAGAGGTGTGCAGATGATAACATTCATGTTTTTCACACACCTTTTTCAAATACAGTAAATTGCCATTGTTTACAGTAATTGCCATTGTTTATTCACAATATAAAACAATCGCTGCAATCACGACAACTAACAATTACTTCTAATACTATAACAATATATTGTAGTGGTGGCTAGCATTCACATAACTATAAAGCTTGGTGTGAAGAAACAAAAAGTCAGCTCACCGACGGACATTTAGATGCAGTAATGCGCACTGCTAACTAAACGTTTTCATTATTTGTAAAAAAACGCTTTTATTATTGGAAAAAATTATATTACTAAACTTTGGCACGGGATGAATTTATAGGATAAAAATTGGCATGCCGGCATGTTCGAGTTGGACACCCCTGGTCTACCGTGAACGCCGGATAGTTTTCGTTATTCGCTTAGGTCAGGGGTCGGCAACCTTTTGTATGCAGTATGTGGCATTTTATGAATAATGTTAAATATTAACAACTCGCATGCAAAACATTATTTTTTTTTCTGGATTTTTTGCACTGGCAACCAGGACTGCGAAGCCGGTGAAAATCAACCCGAGTTCGGCCTAATGTGCGATTTTGTCAAGTCCCTAATCTGCCGACTCTACAGCCTGTATTTCACCCATTTACATAACTAAAATAAAATGAATATTCGGCAATCCACTTATAGGGGTCATTATAAATACAACGAACTGTCACGAACACAATGCTGTGACCGCTATTTTCGTTATACTTCGATACCTAAGTGTTAACTATCAGTTTCGCTTTTAGCTTGGTTTCTTCGTCGAACAAAAACACACGTGCTTACTTTTAACGTTGATTGCCCTGATTTAACGCAGTAATCATAACTCTACTTTCGGGGCACGGCTAGTCGTGAACAACAGGTTTAACGCCCACAAAGAATTATGTAAAATACAACAGTTTGAGAAACTGGACGATATTTGGCTGTTTGTGATTAATTTTTTTATGACGTCTTGCAATCACCATTCTATGACGTCATACCGTCGCTGTTTAATGACGTCATTATTCATTAACGTCAGACAGAAAATAGGGGAATTCCCTAAGTTAAAAATGCCGGACCCCCCTTTTTGATTTTCTGGATATGCCCCTAATTGCCCCCCTCTGGAAAATTTTCTGCGGGCGCCCCTGGTCGCGTTCGATCTAAATATCTAATAACAAACTAATATTTGATTAGGTATTTTCACTCAATGTTTAGTCTAAGTCCCATAACTTTAGCGTTGGACGTAGGTAAGGGTAAGTAAGTCGGGGGCCGACAGCTGTCACAATCTGTTAAACGTTCCTTGTTAAACACCTGACTCTAAGAAGCAAACCGCTAAAATATCTGCCCTAAACTTAACTAGACAGAGTAACTTCACTCAGTTGATATTGCTCGTTGAGTATATTCACAAATCAGTATACCGGTAGCCTACACGATAATTTAACGGTGATTAAAGCCATTAGTATAAAGATGCACCAGTCGAATGACATTAAGCATACTCCCTGCAAATAGTCGCTCGCTTGAGTCTTGGTCACACATCAGTAGAGCCCGGCCACGTGTATTGTGATATCATACTGGGTTAAGCAGTGGAGTAATGCTTTATACGTCTACATTGCACCCCTACCGATAAACAAGCCAGGCGTAGAAAGGGCTGGTCATTGAGGAAAAGAGGTCTAATTTATTGACCGATATCTGGTCTTGATTTGGCGACGATGAATGTAATTTGAGCGCTCGGAGACGACATTATCCTTTTCCGCGACGCGTTCCATAGAAGTGGCAAATTCGGTGATGAAGGCGAAATGTCTTGCTTCTTAGGGATTATATCCGATCCGAGCAACGAGTACTTTTGTTAATTGTTTTATAAGGGGACAAATGCCAGTGGTTTTCATTTTTCATCTTCGCATTGTTGTAAAACTGCGCCACATCCGTGGTTTGAAGCGTCGACGAAAGTGGTGCGTCCAGCACCGGGTGGCACAGTGAAACAGCGTCCGATAATTTTGTCTCTGGAAGCTTGAAATGCTTGCTTCTGTTCTTCGGTCCAGTTTAGGGCCTGTTTAGTTTTTTCCATAGCATTGCGTAAAAGGGTGCCAGGGTTGCTGCCCACTTATGGAGAAACATTTAAAGTAACCCAGGATTCCTAGTTGTTACCTGAGTTACCTTTGGATTTTAGGTAAAGAAAACTACTTTCAAATGAGTGGAATTCTGTTATATTACCAGTAGTGCTTTTGTCAAATGCGCAAATGAATAATTTATTTTAAGCAGTGTTTTCTCATCGTTCCTACCAAAAAAGATTAACAAGCAGTCTTTCAATGATAAAAGTCCTGATACCTCTAACGAAAAAAATTAAAAAAAAATTTGCACATCCTCATTTAAAATAAACATTCAATTAACTTCAAGAAAATCAGTACATATTTAACTGTCCATAGGCATTGGCAAAGTTGCATGTAAAAGTTTGTAGTTTTAAATTGAGCATACCTTACTTGTGACTTTGAGCATAGCCTACTAGGGAAATTATCGCGATAATTTATGAATATTGATATTGTTTTTTGCCGGAAACCCCTTCTCCCCAACAAATTAATACCAAGCAAGACGGAAAAGTTATTTAGATAGAAAACGGCCAATGGGGCGAAATTTTACCTATCTTTATGTTGTTCTGTGATGCTTATATGTGTAATTTAGAGATTTAAAAATAATTTTCGGCGAGAAAACTGTTTTAAATCAATCTTACCTTTGTTCGAATTTTTATTACAATTAACGCATGAGCAATCCTAAAAAAAGTAATTTTGCCAGTAAACCAGTGATGATTAAAAGTACAGATTACTATTTTTATGTTTGGTATCTTTAATTTTTACCATATGGTGATTTTCAGCCAGGAATTCGTTGAAGAACATGTTTTAATTTGTTTTAACTTTCAAACCATTTATTGAGACTTATGGTAAACGGTATTAAAATAATATAAAAATTTGAAATAAATTATTTCGCCGATATGACAATTGTTTTTGAAAAACGATACGTAAGTATGTGTATTTTGGCGTTAAAATTATTTGCCGGAATATTTTTTTTGCTGACTAGCCTTTGGTAAAAGAAATAGCAGGGCACCAAACGGTACGCGATTCTGGTTTTAAAACTTTCAAAAGGAGTCAAATACATTTAGAAGATATGTTTTTGAGTTAAGGCGTATGCCGTATAGTACACGAAGAATCCTACCACATCATTGAAACAAATTATTACAGTAACCCACAATATTTTGGTTAGGGTGTCGGTTTGGGTGAAGGTGGTCAACTATTAATATTTAATTTGATTGATTAACCTACCCAAACACTAACCCAAATAATGTTCGTTGTGGTAGGATTCTAGACCAGCGCCTGAAAATAGATCGTTTGCCTTACTTAGATGTTCGAGGTTCGATACCCGGTTGGCGGGCAAATAGCCTCTTCCTATCCTAGTTATAAATCCAATGTATTCAAGTTTCTGTCAATTACAGTCTTGTCTGTTCCAATTTCTCCTGGGAATTTATTGCTGTTGTTAAAACTATGTTGTTGTTTTTCTTCCATTTAATTACAACTTTATTGAAAAAAGGGTAGTTAAGTATATACTTAGTTAATTATTTAATTAAAATTAGTGATAGAAAAAGTGCAAAAAGAGCATGGCTCCCCCAGCAATTGGTGAAAAACAAACAGAATCAATGGATGACCAAGCTATTTGGGAAAATGTTGAGGTTGGTATAAATGTTTAAAGTACATAAGTTTTCAGCATATGTTTGATTGCCAGTAGGGATTTTCTATGTAGAATATCATATCGATATAATTTAGTCGTTTTCCCGCAAAAGATTGTGTCTAATTTTACTTACGTGAGTGGCAAGTTTAGATTAGTGCATGTAGCTGTGGCTAACGAACTACTGTGCTTGCTTTAAATCAGGGGTTCCCAACCTTTTTCCAATCTCGTACCACTTGGACGTTCTGTACTGCCACCGCACCCCCTTTGGTAATTGTCCTGTGCCTTGCGCCCCCTTTTGATATTAAACAACAGTAATTAACAAAATTGGGTATTTTTTAAATACATATCAATTAGACAGCATGAAAATAGAAAAGTTAACTCTTTGTAGCTTGAAGCAAAACAATGGGTTTGTTTGGTTTGTACTGGCTAAACTTTAATTTGGAAGACACACAAAAGCTGCTCGTGCTTGATATATTGGTCATCATTAGGGATGTTCAAAGTAGAATCCCAAGGTATTCTAGAATAATAGGTTTCGAATCTAGAATAACGAATCCAGAATAGCGAATCCTGGTATATTTTTATTAAATTATCTAACCTTGGTTTTGTTTGTGGAAGGGATTCATCTTAATCTACCCCACATGGCCTACAATCACAGTAATAACACACAGGGCCTACAATCACAGTAAGTCTGGTCCATGGGCCGTAGTGTATTGAAGTGGTTCTCCTAGAGCATGATCTTTCTTTTAAAACATCGAGGACCATTGATATATAAATTTACAGATCGTAACAATCAATATTGAAATATTTACAGTTTAAATTAATTTGCTATTTGTTTTTATAAAACATTTATATTTGATTTTTAGGAAGAACTTGGTGAAGAAATTCTAAAAATGAGTACAAATGAAATATCAAGTAGAGCAAAGCTTTTGGACAACGAAATTAAGGTACAAGTAAAATAATCAATAGCATGATATGTTTATTATACCAATGAAATAAAAAGTAAATGAAAACATACAAAAGTTTGAGCAGTCAGAAACATCACCTTAAATCAAGCCATTTATTATTAATCTGTTAAAGTGAACATTTTAAAGTAGTTATGGTTCTTGCAAAACTTAGTTTTATTAACAATTTTGTTTCTCTTTATTCAAAACTTCATGCTTTTTACCACTGCACATGCTTTTTACCACTGCATTATTACCATGAAATAAACAAAAGTAAAAAAAAAAATTGTATCATATATATGTAGATAATGAAAAGTGAGACACTGCGAATTTCTCATGAGCTTCAATCTATGAAAGAAAAAATAAAAGAGAATGCTGAAAAAATTAAAGTCAATAAAACCCTTCCATACCTGGTGTCCAACGTTATTGAGGTATGAAATAACTTTTTTGTCTTATTTTTAAAAAAAGTTTTTTGTTTCTCGAGAAATATTGCATTTTCAACCTTTAATTTCACATGATTTTTTTAACTGGGATAACATTTAACTTATGCATAAACGTTACACTGCATGGAGCTACAAGTTCAGTAAATTAGTAATTTCACAGGGTTGGGATTTTAAATTTGTCAATGCAAGTACAATTCACTCCGACGCATTTGCCTGACTGGGTGTTTGAATCTTGCCAGCCTATTTTTTTTTTTTTTTTTTTCGTCACACTCCTAAAGTTAAATGCCATGTTTACCTTAGGAATGTATCAACCTTAAGGCGTTAAACAAGGCTATTAACGAGTAAATTAGTTAAGAACAAATTCTTTTGTGACATTAACATAAAACATAAGGGCTGGGAAAGGGGGTGCACACTGCACATGTCTGCTTTTCTTACTTAAATAATGTTACATAGATGAGCTGTTTGGGGGCGAACTTGTGTGCAAACATGCAGCTGAATCCAGAATAAAAAGCACGGATGAAAATCTTTGGTTAAATTGGGAGAAATTTCTATTTTATGTTGCTGCAAATAACAATATTTATTATCCAATTTAATAGAAATTGTTTGCTAGGGTTATGAGTCACAGTGCAACATGCCATAGTATGCATAGTGTATTTAAATGCTAAATAGATTTGCTTAAAGCAGAGACATAATCATAGAAAACACGCTGATTTGTCGTTTGAGAACTATTTATACACACTAAAATAGTAAGGCAGTTAAATTTTTGAAAAACAGTTTGGTTTGGTAAGACGGAAATTCGCAGACACTAGTGTGCCTTTATGTTGCAAGTATTATTTTGTTCCGGGTGACTGGTAGAGTAGTGTCATTTTTTCTGTAAGGCGCTTGGGTCCTGCAATAAAACGAAGAAATAGTGGCAATCTACTCTGTAGTAGTTCAAAGCCTTTAGTATTGTATTTTTTGAGTAATTTTATTTTGCGGCGCACCTGGCAACCTTCAATGGAGCACCAGTGTGCCAGGGCACATTGGTTAAGAGATTCATAGAGTTTAGGCATTGCTAAACCAATTTCAGTTTAAAATTAACACAGGGATTTAGTGACATAAAGTCATATTTTTATGTAAATGAATAATGGAAAAACAATTTTTTATGTGGGTGGCATTGGAAAGCTCATGCTTTGGATTACTTTATTATATTTACTTATAGCCTTGAGCGACCAAACGCTGTAACATATTTAGCATTTTACGTCACATGAAGCAGTGTGTTCTACAGCATTACATAGTTAAAATAATAGGTTGACAGTTTTGTGGATTTCAGGCTAAGTTAATGGCTGAAAGCATATTTTACCACAGAAGATCAACTTCAAATACAGAATTCCTATCATTTTAAACTTGGCCTACATTAATGCGAGTTCGTATTTCGTGAGTCCACCAAATCGTTTTGTATATATGTAGGTGCAAACAAACATTTTTGAATGCTCTTTTCCCACGCTGTTATTCAGGAAAAATTTCAACACTGTTATGAACCTACTGTCGGCATATATTGCACTATCTTCTTATGGTTTTCTCAGTAGTTGAATTTGCATCCCAATTGCGCGCATAGTTTGGTAAAATTGTAAAACGTTTTGACCCTCTGCCAGAAATACAGGGCATTTAAAAAGACTCTGCACACCCGCATATGGGGCTTATGAACAAACATACTGTATTTGCTTGCAGTCATTTATTTTGTTTTGTTTTGATGCTGCTGTTATTAGGACAGCAGCACCGACAAGGTAGGGAGCAACTTTGTGCTCGTGTAAAACCCCCGATTGTGCACCAGTTTTTTTCTAGTGATGTTTTAAAACCATTCAGATTATCTGCTTCTGCAGTTTCTTTATCTAGACTATTCCACTTCGAAATGAATTCATTCAAATAAAAAGAATTCACATTCGAATGAATTCATTCAAATTAAGGAACTGATAATGCCACTTGGCGAAATATATTTTCCTTTAAACAAAACGTCTGATCCTGTTTTTACTCAAGTTTTTAACTATGAGTTTTACTTGTTAATATACGTGTCAGCGGAGCAGTGATCGACTCGCTAAAACCTGCTGCCGATGGTTTTGGATTCTATAAAGATACACCCTATTGTATTCCACTCAGAAATAACTCTTTTTGGGTAAAGCAAAACTTTCTACAATTCGATTTTACTGAAGGCTTGAAGATTTTAAAAGAATGACCTCGTGTTTTGTTGCTTCTATTGTTGCTTCTAAGTATACAAAAATCTTCTTTATTTAAGCCTTCTTTTCCGTGCATACTTTTCCAAACTTCTATAAGGTCTGCCCGTAACCTTCTCATTTCCAAGCTTAACAGTCGGGCTTCATCCAATCTAGTGTTGTAAGGTTTATTTTTTATTTCTGTTATCATGTGTGTTGCTCTATGTTGGACCTTTTCTATTGAATTAATTTCATATTGCTTGTACGGTCTCCATGCTTGAGTAGCATATTCAAGTATTGGCCGGACTAAGGTCTTGTATAATGGTAGAATGTTAAATTTAGTTTTATATCCAAATGTTCTCAGCTTTTCCAACCGTTTTCGAGATGTGTGCTGAAAAATTTAAGTCATGAGAGACAAACTAATAGGTCGGTAGTTCTCCTTCAGATTCTTAGGCCCCATTTCGTGTATGGGGAGTTATATTAGCAGACCTCCAATCTTTGACTACTTCACCTGTTTCTATGCTATGATTTATAATGTTGAGTAAAGGAGTTGTTATGATGTCACTTAATTCCTTTAACATGTAAGGGTGTATACCATCCGCTCCAGGAGCTTTACTAACATTTAAAGATTTAAGTTCTAATCTTAACTTTTCTTCGCTAATTTTTAATCAAGATAGATTCACCGATTCCGACCCCTTAAAGGATAAATCAGAATTGGGGGGCTCCTCTGATCCACCATTTGTAAAAACAGATGAGAAGAATTTATTGAATATATCAGCCATGGACTGATCATCACTAGTTTCATATCCTTGATTGTTGAAGAGGGAGCCTATCAATTATTTTATGGTTAAGTTATTTAGAGCATACTTAATGAAATCCTTGGGGGCTTCTTGAATATTCATGGCTATTTTTTTCTCCAGGTTAAATTTATATTTTCTGATCATATTAGTTAGATTATTAGTCGCTCTTTTATAGTGATTATAATCAGGTTGACAATGGGTATGTCTATAAATTTTCCATTTCCGAAGCTTCTTGTTTCTTGCTCTTTCAATCTGTTTGTTCCACCATCTTGGTTTATTTGTAGGCTTCTTATTTCTAAGGGGAACAAACAACTCTGTAAGCTCATTCATCTTTTTGCAGAACAAATCCCACTTATCTTCGACAGTTGTGTTCTCAAAATCCCTTTTATAATTCCAGTTGTCTAGGAAAATTTTCATTTGAGGAAACTTAGCAACTATATAGTTTCTAAATTTATTATTTGAAACACTTTTCACAGTGCAAACAGGTATTTGGAAGGATATCATATTGCGATCACTATTACTAAATGTGTTGTGAACTTGAATATTCTAAATAATATTTTCCTCCTTAGAAAAAACAAGATCTAAAATGCTGTCTCCCCTTGTGGGCGACTTTACATGTTGAAATAGGTAATTATCCAACACCATATCCAAAAAGTAATTATCCAACACCATATTTCTAAAATTAAAATCTCCACATACAATAACATTTTTATATTTGTCACATTTCTCACTAATGTTCATCAAGTAGTAACCATTGTGATTTGTTGGACTTCTGTAGCACAAACCAACTACAAGTTCAAACTTACCCAGGAAGTGCTATAACGTACCCAGGAAGTGCTATAACAGTATCTTCTATATCAGTATGTAGCCATGATTCAGAAACAAGTATAATGCTGATATCATTTGCACACCCTAGAACTTCAAGATCCCCAATTTTTTTAACGATACTGTGTGCATTAAATAATAAACAAGATGTAAAACAATCTTTACTTTCTGAGATTAGTCGATTCAAATATGGTGGTAAAGTACTAGATTCGGCAGATGGCTGATTTATTCTACCAGCTGTAGTTTGCCCTTTTTTATGATCACTCTTTCACCGTTTTCTCTCCGAGCTTTTAGTGGCTGCCTTAGATTATAATCTTTTTCCTGCTACATTTTAGTTAAATCAGGAGATATAAAGACTTCACTGTAACGAGAACTTTTATGTAGCTGCTTTGACTTCTGCAATACTTCATATTTATCAGCTTTGCTTGAAAGCTTAACAACCATTATTGGTTTTGTGTGTGACTGGATTCTTTATTTTGAAATACAGAAACTGCTTCTATGTTATAATTTTTTATACCCAGACCATCTTCAAAAAGACTCTTTACTTGTTGAACTTGGTCAGCCCCATTATTTTCTGGATGCATACCTCGTATTATTAATTTTTTTTCCTTAGCTGCTTGATGTGCAATTTCTTGGACTTCTGATTTGACAAGTGATGATAAATCATCCAATTTGTGTATAGTATTTGATGAAGCCTTAAGATCCTTTAACTGTGATTCATGCTCTACTAGTGTGTTTGAATTACTGCTAACTTTCTCTAACTTATTACATTTTAATTCCAGCTCATCTTGTTTTGTTTTCAGTGTTTGAATTAGTTTTAAAACATCCACCGCTTTATCATTGCAAAGATTACAGAACCAATGTAAGGCATTATTTGACTTAGACAAGACATTATACTCATCCTCAGACAGACCCAGACAACATGTTAGATGATACCACAAGTTGCAGTATTCACATTTTAGAGCAGAATCCTTGCCATCAACGACTTTGTGACATTTGCCACATTTTTCCTTTGATAACCGCTTTCTTAACATAACGCAGATAATTGATTTTTAATTCTTAATATACACTCCTTACACCTTATTCAAATAGAATTCAATTTACCTAGTACTGCAGCCCATAACTTCGGTGCTCTTGGCAGTAATTGATTCCCTCAGATATACAATATACAGGTGTTTTGCCTTGGCTTGTTGCGAGAAGTGTGATAAACAACCAAGAATTTACCTCGCTGGACATGGAAGTTTAGGAAGCTTAGCTGACGAGGAAACAGCCAACAAAAATATTTTATTTAATCCATTGCTCTTTTAAGGCTTGCTTCAAATATTTTTTTAAAAGGAATCACTTGTTGTATTATGTGTATTCAAGATCCCCTCTTTTGACACAGCCTGTAAACACATTTTTGGTTTCTCATTCGGCCCGCTGTCAAAAAATAATTGCCCACCCCTTCTCTACATAGTGTTGAGTGCTTGAAATGTTCTCAGACTTTCTTTGTATTTAACAATTAAGATCTCAAAAAATAGGATTGCTTTCTACCAAAAATAGAAAAACATATGTTCAATGATCAGTTGAAGTGTGTCCTTGAAGCCGTATTTTACAAATCTGTAGACATGGTGGGGGAGTTATGGGCAAAAAACCTTCTGCCATGCATATTTTAGGTAGACATTTAAATGTTATATTTATTAGGGTGTTTAATTTTGATCTTTACATGGTCCATTATTTTTCGCCCATATGATCTCCCAAACCCTGAATTTCAACTTTAACAAAATTATTTTTATTGGCCTTAAACAAACCAATTCGAACTTAATTAAAAAAAAAAAAATTAACTCTTTGATGTGTCTGGGATAAAGGCATTCTCTTAACAATTTTGCGTAACATTGTGCCACTCACATGTTAAGTTTCTTTCAATGCGAAAATTGTGGTGGACTGGCAGCTAACTCTGATAAATATATATACATATATATGGTGGCGTATACACGGCAGGGGGTTTGGGAGGTCTTTTTTTGGTATATATGTGCTATGGTAGGAGTGTTGACAATGCTTGTGTTCGCTTTGTGTCTACTCTAGCGGTTCTCTTTCGCTGGACTTTAATTGGCTGTTTCTAATTTATTTTTTCCTATTTAATGTTGCATCACTATCACTATTTTATGATCTCATTAGTCATAAACGGCAGACAAAAAATGGAGAAATTCCCACCTCCTTTCAGATGTCAAGATTCGCCCCTGATATTTATATATATTTAGCACAAAATCTATTCATTGCAGTTACTAGACATAGACCCAGATGAACAGGCTGAAGAAGATGGAAGCAATATTGATCTTGATTCACAACGGAAGGGAAAATGTGCTGTGATTAAAACATCAACAAGACAGGTTTGATCATGGTGTCTAAATGTATAAAACGATTGTCACTATTATCTCTGAAAAACTAATGTATGATGCTGTTAAAATAAAAATGTGTACTAATTGTGCCAAAAATGCTAACTTTACTATTTCTCACTACAGTGTTGATATTGAATTATAATATGAACTTGCCAATCGGCCAAGTGTTTACCAATTAGCACTCGCCTGGACAAAATTACCCTGGCTTTTAAATGTTGCATGTCTACAAATTAGTGTCCTAATAATTGTTTTCACAAATTCTAATAACCTGCCACATAGTTCTTGTATAGCTTGCCTCAATTGCTTACCAGACTTATAAACATGTAGGAGTTTTTACCATGTCCATTGTGCTTGGTTAACTCATATTTGTAGTGGTGCAAGCGTGTGTCACTAGCGTTTTCTGCAAAAATTGACATAAGCCTTTGGCCTTTTTACCAAATTGAGTCCAGTATGTTTCATAACAACAATCCAGGTTTGCTTAAGACACTCTTCAGTGGGACAAGTTGGTGTCAATCAGTACTTACCCTGAGCAAATTGCACTCACATTGGCAAGCAGGTGAATGCAAAATATCAACACTTCAAGTATAATCAGCACCAACATATAATTTAGTTTATCAAATTTAATACAATGGAAAATATTTGATATATTTACAGACTTATTTTCTTCCTATTATGGGCTTAGTTGAACCAGAAGATTTGACACCGGGTGATTTAGTGGTGAGAGTTTTTATTCACTTTGTTATGAATGATTTTCATTTAATTATAAACTAATTATTCATAATAATTTCATTGACAAACTAGAAAAGGTGAAAACAAAATTGTTTAATGCCCTCAAATGGGGTTAAAATATTGCTAGCTTACAAAAGGCCTAATATTTAAGTAGGTTTAAGTATAAACATCAATTAAAATCTATAAATTTATTTCCTTATGCGATTTTAGGTCAGCTTTAAAAGGTCTGTACTGCTGTGAATATGAATTTGTGTATAGTGCAGCAGTGCGTATTATTATTTTTTCTGTTATTCATATTTTATATTCAGTATTTAATTTTACACATAATTGCTTTTTTACCAACAAGGAAACAAAGTTAGACTAATCTTACAATTAATTGCATGAAATGTTTAAGATGTGAACTTTTCTAACCGTCAATGGTGTAAACAAAATTCTAAATTTAACGTTTTAGAATCATATTAGTTTGTTATGTGCAGGGTGTCAACAAAGACTCTTATCTAATTCTTGAAAAGCTACCTACAGAGTTTGATTCGCGAGTAAAGGCTATGGAGGTAGATGAAAGGCCAACGGAACAATATTCAGATATTGGTGGTCTTGATAAACAAATACAAGAGGTGATATGTTGTAAAGTTGTTAAAATGTTAATCAACTGATTGTCACCACTGCTATGCTGTACACAATATATATTTTTCACCCCAAAAAAAGTAACTAACCAATCGGCTTTTAAGGCTATATGCAAAGCTTATTTGCATTGTTATCGTTATAGTTATGTCTTTTTTTGTTGTTGTTTGAAGGTATTGTAAATATATTATGTACATAATTTATATTAGCGGAACATGGGTGTGCAGAGCGTTTCTAGACGCCCTTATTTTTTGGGAAGGCATCGCAACGCCCTGGAATTTGACAAGGTTAAACTCGCAATTAGTGCCCTGCACACTATTCACCTCAGAAAATTATGTGTTCGCACCTGCAGAAATATATACCACAAAATACGACACACCAATGTGAATCATTCGTCCTGTAACCTTGTTAACAAGCTGAGCACGAGGCTATTCTGCAAGTTTTTATGGGAATGCCTCAAAAAGTTTGCAGTCGTTTTGCTAGCCAGGTTTGTTCACTGATAGACAACGTTATGTTATTGCTTTATTATGAGCAGAGTAGATCACCACTATATGTTGCCCTTATTATTTCAAAGCACGCTTTTGGTCACTACGAGATTACTAGAGACACAACAAAATGATATTAATAATATCGAAAAGCGCTAAATCAACTTCCCAAGTAATTTGACGTTTTAATGGTGATTAAGATTACTGTTAAGTAAGCATTTTGTACAAAATTAAAAAAACGTTCTGGAGTTTTTTAGGTTCGGCGCCTGATACGTATGTGTATATGTACTGTTGCTTAATTCTTTGTTTAAGGTCAAAAGTATTAACGGACTATTTATCCCAAATTGCTATTAGTATTAAACAACTTTTTTATATATTATTCAAGTTGATTGGGTTTAAATAGTTGCCCGACATAATAACAGCAGCTAGGATCCTTTCATTGCATTGCCATGGAACAAGTCTGAGACTTGAAAACGGATATTACCATTCAGGTCCTTAAATGCATGAAAGTCGTTTTAAATAAAATTTAATGTCAATTCGTTTGTTTTACACTTCAAATCGCACCACACGCGGATTTAAAAGACCCTTACTTGTATTAAAATATTTATTAGGCCAACCGATAACCAAAGGCACCTGTGTACTTTTAATTTAGTTTTCAATACATTTTTTGCAACTTTAATTTTTAGTTGATTGAAGCTGTTGTTCTGCCAATGACACACAAAGACCGGTTTGAAGCTATTGGTATTCAACCTCCAAAAGGCGTTCTGATGTATGGGCCACCAGGCACAGGAAAAACACTCCTGGCAAGAGCTTGTGCTGCTCAAACGAAGGTATATATACATACAAGTTGTTGATTTTATTGCATTTTTGAACAAATTTCGAACTGATTTCGCCTTATTGTGCAATGCTTTGTAGTCTACATTCCTCAAGCTTGCTGGCCCCCAACTAGTGCAAATGTTTATTGGTGATGGAGCAAAGTTAGTGCGTGATGCCTTCTCTCTTGCCAAGGAACGAAAACCAGCTATCATTTTTATTGATGAGTTAGATGCAATCGGAACGAAAAGGTTAGTGGATTTTTGTGTCTAGATTATAGAAGAAATATGAACAAACATATTGCACACGCCCGTATTTGAATTAGGTATCGGAATATCTAATAATATCAGAGCTAATACCTGATACTTTATGTTTTATACAATGATGTAATTTGGTATCGGATAGGATTGTGATACTGTTGCCTATATAGCGGTGGTGTTCAAATGGCGGATCTCGATCCGTTTCCGGATCTTCTAATGTAGTCTTGAAAAAAAACTTTCTACAGTATTTTTTATGTGAATACCAATTGACAGTGTTGTTGAATTTTGTAAAAAATCAAGCATAGAACGAGACTTACAAATGGTAATCTTTGTGAGCGTTCTAGGAAATCGACAGAAAAAGCGACAGAAAGCCCCAATCGATGCTATTGTAAGACCTAAAGTTTAAAACAGGGGTCGGCAATCTACGGCCCGCGGGCCAGATGCGCCCTGCCAGTGTAATTCATTCGTCCCACCGCCTCTTTGACAAACTAGATACACTGTAAATTGAAATCCAAGCCTAGGGGTGGAAATTGTTAAGCTTTGGGGTGGTCCACTCGAACATGGAAAATTCCATTCCACCATGGTAATAAGCAACCCCATGGATGGGAATTCCAGGCATGGAATTTTCCATCCTATATGCTTTGAAACTTTAGGGATGGGTTTGGCTACCCTCCTTTTTGGATAGTAATACGCATGGAATTATCCATCCTACAAATTTTTCTATCTTTGTCAATCGGTTTCGGCCGTCATTCCTACTTGATATTACCACGCATATAATACCGATGTGATGTTTATTGAAAGAAAAATTTTAAAGAGTAAAGTACGAAAAACTTACAACAATTTCAGGTAACAATAAATAGCTAGTTATCAAAGGTGAATAGTAAACGGCAAACGGAATGTCACGGAACATACGACAAAAAAATAAATAGAGACATGTTATTATATACTTCCAAAAATTATATGTTTTTTATAGTCATATCTTTGTTTTTTCTAAATGCTAAGTAAATTAATTAACTCCGGCAAAGGAAACTGATACACAACAACAAGTAAGCATTATACAAGGATAGCATTATAACCTTGGTTGTGCAATGTGCAGTGTCATCACTGGTATCAGTGGTGTACTCTGAAAAACATTCACAATTTATTAAAATCGTTAACAAAGGGAATCTTAGTCTTCTAATTTACATTAATATACAGGTGGTTGTTATTAAACAGCTAAAAAACTTAATTTGAAAATGCACCAACAGGCCAAACTTTACAGTTTTGTTCATGGATATTAATCTTGTATGGTTACAAAATACTTAACACAGCCTTGAAACTACTAAACAAAAATTAGAACTCGTGATTACTATTTAATGCCAGTGGTCCCAAAAGTGCCAGTGGTTGTATTGCATATCTATATACCAGGATAATTTGCAGTAGTTTAAGATGTTTAAAAAACTGTGACTGCACTTCTCTTTTGAAACAGTTAATAAGGTAAAAATGAAAATTACATGCCTTTAAATTGTTTTACAATGGTTCCAATTAGGTTACAAGTTTTACGATCTCTAGTATAGCATATTGGGAAGTTTGACCTGCATTGCAAACTTATCTGAAACTTAAATTAGCAAATGCACAAAAACGTTAGCCATTGCCTACAGTTTTTTTATATTTATAGAGCCGTGCAAATTAAATTCATTACAAGTACAACAGCATATTTTAAAGCTGCTTTTCCTTGTGCAATTACCAAAGTTTTTGATCGGGTATAAGCATTTTAAAATAATTTTATAAGATAAATTTGGTTATAGTTAAACAAATTGACACAGAATACATAAAGGTTTAAAAACATACACTGGTGATAGAAGGCTTTTTTGGAGGTCAAAGTTGCAGAGGCAAAACTGATGCTTGATGAAACTAAAAAAACAAAAACATTACACTCTTAAATTGTGATTAAAAGTAATAGAGTTATTTCCAACCTTTTAGTTCTTGCAACCCCCTTTTCATTATTTGTTTAAAACTTTAGTAACTACTATTAATTAGTAGTGAAACAAAGTGCCATACAAGAAAGCTAAATTTTAATTATTTAAGCAGAAAAAGGCATGTTTTCTCAATATTTACTAAATGGGTAACTTTTAAAGCTGCAAAAATTCCAACATAAGGTTAAAGATGAACCTAAAGATGTGAAACTACTTAAATATCCATGCGTCTTAAAATAATGAGGTTAAACATTCTTATTAACAAACAACTTGATGGTAAGAATTAGGTTTTTGTTGTTATAAAGCAAAACAGTAGAGTCCAAAATCTAAAATAATAAATAAAAATCATGTACTTTGTATAGTATGCTATTTAACCAACTTAATTAAGATTTACCTGCAAATTTTGAGCAGCCATCCTAATTAAAAAATCTTTCACATCCAAGCTTCAAACCCAACAGGTCCGTTCGCATTTATTGGTATTTTTCTCCGATATCTTCAGTGTTTTTCAGATTTCCAGGTGTGCAATTAGGATTTTATATGCTCATACTGTATAAATATTTTAGATGTGCCCTAAGACTTGCCCGCAGATGTAATAACCTTGTTTCCTAGGTTAGATACAAATTTAGTGCACGCTAAAAGTAATTTTATTCAATAAATTTTTTTTTTATTCTTAGATAAACCTATAAATATAACTACAAATACAGCTTATAGCTCACTATCCTAAACACATATTTGATAGCAAGCCTAAATATTTTATCTTTCCTCGAGAAACTCCAGCGCTAAGCTGCCTGACTTACTTTTAGCTTCTGATGCTAAACGTTCAAGCTTGATTGTGATGTCATCCGCATATTGGCCAATCGGGCGTCTGGAGTTTAAAAATATGCGCGCCGTTCGAAAATAGCGCAATATAATAAATTGCAATGACAGCGGGTAATGGTCGTCGCGAAGTTGAAGCAGCGGGGAGCCATTATTGCGTTTCGCATAAAAGCGCATGAGTAGCAAAGTATGAGAATTACTTTTCAATGCGTTTTAGTTGATGTTCAACCTTTACCAATAAAACATCTTTAAATATTTCACATCTTTATTCCCGGATATATAAATATACTTCTTTATTTTTGATAAATAAGTAGCCTAAATAAGAAAACTTAAGAAAAAAATAAATAAGAAACTTTAAGAACAATTTATATTATATAAATATATGCTATTTTTGGATAATAATTTTTCGGCTACGAAAATTGAAACATGTTAATTTCCACCCTTAGTGTTTTAAATTTGGTGCATCATGAAAATGATGGAAATAACCATCCTCTGCACAGCTCGATTGGCTTGAACAAAACACGCTTCTACAAATTTTCACCCTTGGAGTTTGTAATTTCCACCCCAAAATCGCACTCCAATTTACAGTATACGAGTCTATTTCAAATACTTTTTGACTATTTAACTACGTAAGTGCGAACAATTTTCGCGCTTGGCGTAAATGTTCTTTGTACGTCCGGTTTGTTTACGTTTTGATGTTGTCTTTTGAACTAGATCAGCGCTCCGTTACCGTTGTGTCGTGGAAGACTGCCAAGTATGTCGCGGACAAACAGAAAATGTATTGAAAAAAAATGGTCATATATTGTTTAGCATTTTTTTATTTGTTATTTTCGGCAATGTAATAAAAACTTGCAAGAAATGCCGCTATACCAAAAAAAAACGCCTGACTTAGAAAGGTTAACAAACACTGAACTAGATTAACTATTAAAGTTATCGCGTTTCTTCAAAGTAGTTTTATTACACTTTTCATTAGTAGCATGGATAACGACGTGTGTGAATTTTAAACAAAACAAACGCCTTTTTTCGCGCTTTGCGTCAACACTTTACTGCCTCCTTAAATGTAATTAAACACGTTTCAAAGTGTGAAAAACGATCCGAGGCCCGGCTGATTCACAGTTGTTCTAACATTTTTTAACACAATTCTCAGTTAACATTTTGTGCGGCCCACAGATACCTTTCTGAGTTGGTATAGGCCCGCAACTAAAAAAAGGTCTTGCTGCTGTAGCACACTTCACTTTTTACTTTTACAAAGCTATTAATATTTTGTAGGGTACATTTACATAAATAAAGCACCATAACAATTAAAGCGTGTCCAATATGTTTACTATTCGTTTTTGGTGGATCATCATGTTGTCAGGTTTGGCTGTGGTGGCTCATGGCAGAAATCATTTGAACACCCCTGCTATATAGTATTCGTATAAAATAGGGATGCCCGATAATGTCAGATAGGGGCCGATACCCGATGCCAAGTGTCAAAATATTGGTACTCGTCCAATACTAGGGTAGTATCAGTGCCAATCCGATACAAAATTATAATAGGAACTCCATGCTTGATTTGTGATTCAACGCAGCAATTTTACCTTAAAATGTAAATTAAAAAAAAATTGTAGGTTAGCGATTGGAGGTAACTAAAATTGTTTTATCCTAAAGCAAATTATGGCCTAATAACCTGGAAATAAAAACATTGAACGGTTCTACTTCGTCTATTTTGATTATTTGAGCATAGCAATGACGTCATTTAGTATCAAATCGAATTACAAGCCTCTTCTCCAAAATATCTTCTATCGGAATCAGAATAAAATATAAAGTATCGGAGTCGGAGTGGTACATTCCTATTTAGGATTACCATAAACAAAATTATTTTTTTGTTATTTGTTATTACATTACGAGATTCTGAACACATTTATTTGGAATAAGATCAACTCCAACACATTGATTTTGTTTTAGTGTTTTTTGCTAAAAACGGTAATGTAGCCTATATTACAATTCGCAGTTACATTATGATGCCCCAGAAGTTATAATTAACCAAGCTGTTGACTTCTGTGATTTAAAGGTTTGACAGTGAAAAAGCTGGGGACCGTGAGGTGCAGCGTACGATGTTGGAGCTTCTTAACCAGCTCGATGGATTTGAACCAAACAACGATATTAAAGTAAGAAACCTGGCGAAACAATGTAAAAACAAAATGTCATAATCGTCATTTTGAATAAATTATTCAATAACTAAAATTAAACGGACAAAACTTAGTACGAAAATCAGTTTGTTTGGATGTTATACGATTAATATATTTCACTCCTACGAGCATCATCAGCATCTAAAAACAAACCAAAATATAAAACAAGAAGTACGCAATTAGTAAGTCAAAACTAAATCAACTGTTCTCGGCACGTATGAAACTACGCAAGCCACAACTGCTGTACAACTAAATTAAGAGTTGAAGTAAGTTCCAAACAGGAGAGTTACAGGATTATTTTGGAAGGAAATTAAAAGTTTTGGAGAGATCCAAGATGTAATTTATTTTCAATAGCGTGTAATATGTTGACAATTATAAAATATATGCGATAGCTTCAGGGGCATTTCGACAGAAATTACCTTGGTCGAAGTCAATTTTTTGTTTTTTTCAAAAGAGTGTAATGCTTCTTTTTCAAATTGTTGTATTTGGAGAAAGACTTTAAGTCCCTCTCCCAACTTTATGCATACTGTTTTTTTTTTATTGTATAAACTATAGAGCAGGGTAGGGCAAATGTATTTAATGGAAGAGCCATTTGCAGAAAATGCAAGTACCAAAGAGCCTCAAAATTATTTCAATACTAAAACGGTACAAAAGCTAAGTTCAGCAATAATAACGGAATTATAATACAATAAAACGGTAAAAATTACCACAACAATAAAAATGGTAATAACAAAATAACACGCACAATATTTATCAATATCAGTCATTCGTTTGATTTGATAAACTGTAAAACTTTAGCAATGAAATTGCGTTGACATGCTGTTAACTAATTCTTCGGATTCTATGTCTAGTGTTACGTCTAATGCCAGCCTAAATAAATAAAAAGAAAAACGACTCGACTAGAAAAGCCACAAAAACATGGCGTCGAGTCGCATGTGGCTCGCGAGCCACAGTTTGCCCACCTCTGCTATAGAGCCTTTGGTGTGTCACACATTTGAAATTATTTCGTACATTCGTTAACTATACATACTTTAATTTTCGAGATTTCATCAGTATAATTCCCATTCCAATTCGGTTTACAGGGTTGCAATCATTTTAATGAAGGATTTAAAATATTTGGTTAAAGTTGTATTTTATTACCAATTGGTCCTGCTTAAGGTATTCTCCCTCAGAATCGGGTAAGTCTGAGTAATTGAGTATTCCCCCATAAATGAGAGGCTTAAAGTAAAATGTTTGGCATTTAAATCTGACGCTCTTTGATACACACTGTAAGTTTTTGTTTTGCGTTTTAGTTGAATGGACCATTTAGATTATCTTTCTGCGGTCTGATATTATTTTTCGAGTTAGATTTAGATTTAGGTACTTGCTTATTTTGTATGATGTTTTAGAGTTTTAGACGATTCTTGAGCCAAATATTGTAAGCTTTTCGACGAGAATTCGACCTCTTGTGTAAGACCTTTCTTTCTTTAAAAGTTGTAAGATATTGAGAAATCTTGCCGCCAAAGGAATTTTCATTTCGTGAACTTCGCCCAATAACTTCCTTAAAAACAGAGACGGTGAAGTGAACAGCCATTGATAAAGCAGCAATTAGAGGCAGTTGGTTTGGTGTAATCTTAATTATTAAAATTAGTCATTGTTAACATGAAGTACGTCTAGCAATTGTTTACCATCAGTAGCAATCTTGCTTGCTCTGAAAGTAAGCTACAAGTTGTTTCGCTGAAACACCTGCTCCAAACAAAAACGTTTTTTTTTTTTCAAATAAAATCCAAATTATATCATTGACAAGCAGTTTGAAAATGAATAATTGTGCTCTTTAAAGGTATTAAAAGCACAACATAGGGATATTTGCTATGAATATAGGTTATCACCGGTTATTATGCCATTTTGCTACGCTTGCGCCAACATCATATAAGATGAGGAGGTATCAACATCTAATGAATGGGGCTACTGCGGCATTTGTAGTCATCTGGCAAAATGCAAACAATGTTTCTTCATACAAATACATTACTGTAAACAACCCAGACAAACTTTAACTTTACAATATAGTTTAAACTGCAAAAATGTCAAAAAAAATCCAAAAATCCGTTCTCCACCCATCGCGGCTTATCTGTGTTATCAGCTCATTTTTACTAATTGCATCTTAATTTAGTTGCAGTAGTTGTTGCTTGCGTAGTGCACCACGTGCCTCAGAACAGTTGGTTTGAGATTTTACTTACTAATTACGCACTTGCTTTATATTTTGTTTTGTGTTTGAATATGGACGGTGCTCATAGGAGTGAAATATTTATCGTATTACATCCAAACAAACTGATTATCGGTTTACTAAGTTCTGTACTTAGTTTGATATTTATCATTGATTGTTTAACGTTTCATTTTCAAAAATATTTAATCGCGCAGTCCTTGCTTCTAGTAACCCACACTTTGACTTACTAGTTCGCGCAACAAACGGTCCGTAAATAATACTTATTTGGCATCTTACTTTTTAATTTCGCGCAATCAGACTTTGCACAGGTATGCACTTTAAACTAAAAATATAATAACCCAAAATACGATTGTAGTACGCTACTGTTTTGTTGTCAGGTTATAGCGGCGACCAACCGAGTTGATATTCTTGATCCTGCACTCTTGCGTTCTGGTCGTCTAGACAGAAAAATTGAGTTCCCAGTTCCAAATGAAGAAGCAAGGGCCCGAATTTTACAAATCCACTCACGAAAAATGAATGTCAGGTTGGTTGGTTTGTTTCGTTGTTGGTAATATTGTGTTTTTCTCTTTTGCATAACTTTTCCATTTTCATAAAAATGTGGTCCACTGTGTCATTATTTGAAGTGCTTATTTTTTAGCTCTGACGTTAATTTTGAGGAACTTGCCCGATGTACTGATGACTTTAACGGTGCCCAATTGAAGGCAGTATGCGTTGAAGCTGTAAGTTTTTTTTTTATTTTATCAAGCGCCATGAAATAACATTCCTAGAAAATTGTTATAGGGAATGATTGCACTACGGCGCGAAGCCATTGAATTGATGCATGAAGATTATATGGAAGGAATTCTAGAGGTTCAAGCGAAAAAGAAAGCCAATCTTCAATATTATGCTTAACATTTTCCCTCTGCTTTGAGACCCATTTCTGTGTTGTCTCAAGTGAAAATAATGCCAAGGGCATCGAATCGTTAAGTGTATTGCACAAAATAAAATTCATTTTTTTGCGTAAAATATTAATTTCGCTGTAAATGTAAAAAAAAGTGAAAAGGACACAATAAAGGTACAGACAAGGTAGCAAACTGTTGAATATAATCGGTCTTGTTCAAGTTTTGACATGTCGAAAGTATCTCTGGATTTTCTAGACTAAACGAGAACGTAGACCAATATAAAAATAAAAAAATGCAACTGTTCTATTTAATTTTATTATAAAAAACAGACCAAAATTTGCCCATTAATTGATAGGTTAACTACGATCGCATTTACGAAGTTGATGTTTATGCCTAACAGCTTAAGGGAGAAATTGACAGTTATTTAAAAGTGTTGCGACGTGAGACGCTCGACTTATCTTCGGCTCTCTCTCTCTTGCGACGTACGAGTAGGCCTACGACCGACTGTTAAAACAAGCCAAATATTGTTAAGAGACGATATAGCCTCTAGCTAAAAAGATTTCTTTGATTTGGGCAAAACATAGTATAAAATCGAAGAAAATTATTTCTGTATGGGTTCACCATGCACAGGTTTGTAATGTAGCTTAAATATCGATAAAAATATCAAGTAGAAGAAAATCATCTTGTTATTCTTCCTTAAGATGATGTCGATTTTCTCGACCTACTTGGCCTTCGGCTATTATTCATATTTAAACTACACTATTATTTTAGGTGCCGTGTGTAAAAAAAAGTTCTATTTAATTAGATTTTGTAATTCGTTCATTAGCCTACATTTCTAGGTCCAATAGCCCCATAGATGTCTCTTTTAAGGTAGGCCCACACATATTTTTTTAATGTAGCCTAATAGGCTATTATGTGCAGAAAGAAACAAATGAGGACAGCCATCTCTTATAATAAATAGAAAAGTTTGCCAGGCGGTCGCAAGCATGTGGTTTTAAAGAGGCAGATAAGGCAACGTCGCTTACACTGCTTCATTTTAAGCAAGAAGTTGGACGATAGGGTAAATTGAAAGAAAGGCATGTGCTCCCAAACACAAAAAATTAGTCTCTTTTTATGAAAGATAGTCGCGCATTTCAAGCGAGCGTTGTCGCAAATCGCTCACAGGTAAGCAATTTTTTTTTCAAAGTTTTTTTACGTATGATACAGTTTGGTGCCGGGATTATGTACTAGCTTGAATATCACGCAAGTCTAAACGAATGCTGTTACAACTTCGTTTTTTTTATGTTTGTTAGTAACTCTAAAACGATAAAAGTTAAGGGTTTTCACCATTATAGAAACAACAGACAACATTGCACTTTTATTTTATGTTAAATTTTCACAATATTTTTTAAACCATCGGCTTCAACAAACTTTTAAACCACACCAGTCGATTAGATACCGCTTCCACACAGGTCGTATCCTAAGTGCTACTCTTATTGTGGGGAAGCTCCTATTAGTTGAACCCTTCCAGCTAGGCCCACATTTAGCGGCAATCAGTCGGGGGACAATCATCGTCATTTCTGTGTGTTTCAATGCAAGCTAACATGTTCTCCAATTAAAAAAAAACACGTCATATGTTATGAAATTTATATATAAACGAGGAAGTTTGTGTGTCAGTGAGTCTGTGTGCTTGCTTCTGGTGCGCTGCAGTGGGTTGCTTGCTTTGGGACTTGGAATAAGTTGTCGCGCTTTAAGGAGCGGCGGCGTCAAATTGCGCATTCGCCTCCAAAGTGCGCGGGTGCGACTCCTCGCAAAACCTCTTGACGTTTAAGGGTAAAACGTTATAAAACATTTATAGAGCAATAACCTGCGTCACCTTTAAAATCAAATCAAATAGGCTACATTCCCTTGGTAAAAATAAAATTACGAGTGGCAAAGTGAAGACTTTATGTTTAATGACTTCTTGCAAAACAATGAAAGACACACAAACATGTGTGTTTAACAACATCTGTGATCTAGCCCCTCGGAAGCTGCTTTATGACCAACGATTACGGCTTCAGTATCAATAGTACACCGAAAAGCCATCGCAGACTCGCCGAATCTGTCGATATATGATGCAAGCAGAGCAAGCCAAAAAATCAACTGGCCTGCAGTGAGGTTCGAACTCACGACCTCCGGTCAAGCCGGGACCGTCGCTCTACCAACTGAGCCATGCAGGCTCAGAGAGGAGCGAGTCGAGACACAACCATGCGCCAATACTTGCACATTTTGTTAGTACAGATTCGGCGAGTCTGCGATGGCTTTTCGGTGTATTATTGATACGGAAGCCGTAATCGTTGGTCATAAAGCAGCTTCCGAGGGGCTAGATCACAGGTGTTATTAAACACATATGTTTGTGTGTATTTCATTGATTGATACGGACTGATGATCCCCCAGTGTGAAGTTGTTTGTACTAACAAAATGTGCAAGTATTGGCGCATGGTTGTTTCTCGACTCGCTCTTCTCTGAGCCTGCATAGCTCAGTTGGTAGAGCGGTACGGTCCCGGCTTGACCGGAGGGCGTTAGTTCGAACTTCACTGCAGGCCAGTTGTTTTTCTGGCTTGCTCTGCTTGCATCATAGATCGACAGATTCGGCGAGTCTGCGATGGCTTTTCGGTGTACAATTCTTGCAAAACATTTGCAAAATATTGCGTTTGTTGCAGCGTTTTCCTTAACATTCTTTCATTAGGCATCAACACACCTACCCAGACAACGTACAGCAACCTAACAGAGGACAAAGTGTTGTTATGTAGGCCAAAACCAAATGTTTTTACAGTCTGTTTAGCTACCGTACGCAAAATTTTAACTGAGTTGCTATGCCAATTTATTTTCGCATTATTTACGCATCTGACGAAGATCTTACGCTATCGGTACAATTTTTTGTTACCGTTGACTGTCACATCGCCGTTCAAACTACATCAGTCCTTACCAGTTAAAATTATACCGTTAAATACTCTATTTAACCTGGGCAACGCTGGATATTTTATTTAGTTAACTATGAACCAAGCAGCTCACTTTGAATGGATTTCAGAAGGGTTCTTGCATTTAAAGGCTTAAATTACAAGTCGCCGCATTATTGGCATTGCTACAACATTCCCCTTCTCCAGAAATAATAAACACGTTTAAATATTCACAATTTTTTATAAAATTTGCATCCCGGTTATCACACCTGTCAATAAGTTAAATTAAAAAGTTAACATGCTTTAATATGTAAGCGCTGCTCATAGGGCAATAGGCAGATCTAAACTCAAAAAATTATTAGCTTACAGCAAATGATGTTCGATAATTGTTGATTTTCTTCTGAATGACACCTTGTTTTAAAACTTGAAATGGTCACAGAAAAATCAAAGATCCACATGCGGATCGCGAGAGTTCTCGCAAACACCATTAAAATGATAATGAATGACTAAAAAATCACCAAAAACTAATAACGCCGAAACTATAACATGTGTGGTATCCAGTCCAGGGACCTGACTGCGTTCCGTTGTTTGTGGCCGCCATAGATTAGCGCAACAAATGTTTTTTGGAGAAATCGCACGCCCAAATCGGCTATTTTTTATTGTAAGTTCATTAACCTGTCAATATTTTACGTCAAATGACGTCACTGGCGTCCAGTTTAGAGCAAGCATTCCACGCAAAATATCTTTGGCGGGAAGGCACTGGAATGCAATCAGGTCGATCCCTTTTTGAAGTGAACCATTTGCTTACTTTGGGTTCTCTTATTATACTTGCAAGGTTTGAAACACAAAAATTCTAATGCGAGAGGTTGCTGGCGGCGAAGCGGGCTCAAAAAAGTGTGCACATTGTGCACCAAATGTGCGTCAGCGAAAAGTGCACATCGCGTTAATGTGCAATTTATGTGCACTGAAGGTGCAATGTGCACGGAATATGCATTTAAACTTGCAGGTGGCCTAGAATCCTACCACAACTAACATTATTTGGGTTATATTTTGGGTGCGGGTTAGCGTTTGGGTAGGTTAAGCAATATTAATAATTAATAAATATAATAATACTCCAAACATTGTGCGTTGCTTTAACATTTGTTTCAACCCTGTAATCTAAGGTGTACTACAAGGAGGTATATACTTATTTTGCAAACTAATTCTATAGCTGTTTACCGAACTTCCTGGACCGGCTGATTTTTACATATATGACAAATGGGTCGGTTACCGTACTTCTAAGTTTGGTAGCCGGCTGCCGGGCAAATGGCCTTTTTAAAATATACTACTGTGCTCTAAGGCAGTGGTTCCCAACCTGACTACATTCCACAATTTGTGGCCGCCAACATTTTTTTCGGCTGAAATCTTTCGCCAAACTAGGATGATATATACGCCAAAAGCGACAATTTTTTCATTTTTTATTGGTAAATTTACTAGGCCGGCAATATTCCATGCCAAATGACGTCACTGGCATGATTTTGAGCAAGCTTTCCACGCCAAAATCTCTGGCGGAAAGGCAGTGTAATGCAATCACTGTTCCCAACGCATGGGTCGCGACCCAAAGTTGGGTCCTCTAACATTTCTTGGACGAAAAAATACCAATAAAAAAAGTTTAAAACATGAAGAGATCTGAAAACTGGAAATTTAAATATAAGTCACGAAGCGTTTTATGTGACATCGGAAAAGCTTTGTAGCATGTTCGCAGTGCAATAACATTTAACAGTTTTCCTTTTAATTATTGTTATTATAACATTATTATTGTTATTGCTGAGTGACCTATATTTCAATTAATTATTAAGCTTATGAAAAATGCCAAACGATCATACAATAAAGCTGTTAGTTGAAGCCGACATGCGGCTATATCCCAAATACTCATTGACAGCAAGCACAGCTATCTCATTAGTGATTTAATCAATATATTATTTTCGGAAAAAGTTACTGCTTTTGTAGTGCAGTTTGTTTGTAACGCAATCTTGTATGGCTTTTAAAATATTACGACAATTTGCTTGGGTCGCAAGATTTTACTGAACTAAATTTTTCTTATAAAATGGGTCGCCTTAAAAACGTGTTAGAAACCACTGCTCTAAGGTGCATATTTTGCGCAAGTGCACCTTTGAATGTGAATAGTTAAGTACACATATTGTTATTTTCACATTATGTGCACCGAATATCGCAATTGCACATTTTGTTTATGAGTCCTGTTGCCCGCAGCCCCTGAGCTGCGTGCTCTAGTCACGTGTTGGTAATCATTTATTGTGTTGTACGTTAGTTTTAATAATGTAAATTACGCGACTACTCGCCTATAAATGCTCATGCCCTTCTTGTCTGAGGAAGTCGTGGTTCTTGAACTCTTTGACTTGCTGCACACTAAGAAAAATAGAAAAGAAACCCGGTAAACTTTCTACAAAACAATAATACTACAATTTGGCAATCACCCTGAGTAAAAAAAGGCAGGGGAATAAATGTAAATACCATTAGATTATGTCACCAAATTCATCTGTGCCAGAAAGTCTCAAATCGTTGCTTCTTGCTTACATACCTATTTGCAATATTTTGAGAATCACTAGTAGAGCGACCACCATCATGTGTTTATTTAAGTAAAAAACACAGTGGTTTGTTTTTTCCATATTTTGCTACCCATAACTAAAGTCAAGTTTTATAGACCAGTTTCCCAACATTTCAGTAGCCTATTATTCATAAAATAGATACATTGGTAGTAGTGCAGTAGAAATACTTCACACTCAAAGTTTCTAGGAATCTGGTAAACAGGCCCAACCTTGCAACCTGACCCAAGCACGATAGGGGCACATCTGCTAAACATAAAGTGCAAATGCACATTCCATGCATATAAAGTGTATATTTGGTTCACATTTCAGCGATGTGCACATTTGATGCACAATGTGTTTTTTGGAATCACTTAGCGGCCCCACATTACTTGCATATTGTTTTTGGTACACACATCTAGAATTTTTAAGGGCTTTTGTTAACAGTTGAACTCCTGTTAAATTTTCAACTGAATTTGGTGCGAAGCATATAAAGAAATGTGTTTATTTAGTTTAATCCATAAAAAATTTAATATAGCAGTTGATATTATCATTCCTTTAATAAACAATAAGTTTCAAACTTATCTATATATTAGGGTGCTGTGATAAGTTTTTCAGTATTCTTTATTTTTGTTACAATTAACACAAAAGTGTTCTACTTTTCTAAAGAGAGTTGCAGAGCTGCCTTTTGTCAACCCGCATACCTTGACCAACAAGTTCTCTTGCTGCGTGTGCAATCTGTGAAAGTAAAACAGATAATGGTCTTAATTTGTTGTCATGCAGCATTACAAATAATGCTAGACAACAACCACATAACGTATAATAATTCTAATTCAAGGGCCACAAACTTTCCCAACCTTTAATTAGAGATATTTTTTGCGTTTTGAGTATTTATTACCTTGGTAACTTTTGCGGGAATAAGCCTTTTTGTGGGAAAGAAGCCTAGTTAGATTTTAATCTAACACGAATTTTTAATAAGATTTAATTCTGTTAAAACAAAGTTGAATTTAAGTTTTAAGATCTAAATATACAAATTCAATTTTTTGGGAAACTGTATAGTTACATCTGTGTTTTGAATGGGGTTAGGAATCAGAAGTTTTAAAGCATAACTAATTTTAAGAAAAAAAATTTATAGTAAAAATAAACCTTTACAAAACAGAGACATGGCTCTTAACAACTGAACACTTTTTGTAACTGTTCTTCTGGGATAATCATAAATCGCTAGTCCAATCTAGGATTTTCATGAAAGTCAGAAAAATCTTGTCTTCAGTAATATATTAACTGGCACTGTATACCTTATACGACAGAGATAACCAAATAGAAAGAAAAAACTTAACAATCAAACCGTGTTTAGCATTTATCTAATGAAAGTTTTTAGCATTTTTAAATGATCTTTTTTAAAGTTAACTTACTTCAAATAAACAGTGATTCCAGCTAAGTACCCTGTGTTGTTTTGGAAGTCAATGTCTTAAAATCCCTGTTTGATAATTGTCTTACATTGTGATGTTTCCATTTTCTTATTGTGTTACAGGGTTTTATTCATAATATTGAAAAACTAGAGATATATTAATCTGAAAGCTTTGTTTATTTTACTGTTTAAATTAAACGCCAATTAAACATGGCTTTTAAGATTGGAAATTGGCAATAAGAAGACATTAAACTACACTACAACAATCTTGCCCACCAGCAATCAGCAATATTTATCATTTCTTGCATTGGAATAGGTATACAATCAAACAGTATGGCAGAAAGCTGGCGACTTGGCGACTATGTCGGCCGAAGAATCCGGCAGAAAACCGAAGGAATTGTCAAAAAAAAAAATCTAAATTTAATAATTTTTTTTTTTTGAATGATCGATTTTCCAATTAAATAATTTTTTGTGGCATTCTGAAAAAAAGTACGAATCACATTGTTTAGCAGGGAAAGTACTTCAGCATACTCCATATGTATTTCTTTGTTTCACAAAAAATTTTGCGCCTTTGCGCAACTTTTTCCTAATTCATTTACTTCTTAATAATCTTGTTTATCGCCTAAACATGGCAAGGTTGATACATTTCTTTGACGAACACATCATTTAAGTTTAGGGACAAAACCAAAAACCCGAAGACTTCAGGCCAAAAATGCTTGTCACCAGAAGGCTGGCAAGATTGGAACATGCCAAATTGGTTTGCTGCTTGATAAAAATACTTTTTATACCCCTAGTATTTAACAGAGAGTTCATAATAAGAATAAGGGATTAATGAGTTCATGAATTAGAAATGTCTAGTAATATTGGATCATATCTCATACCTGATGCAGTAGTAGCGATTGTATAAACCTAGGGTGCTATCAATGCTGTTTTAATACCAACTAATATTGGAATTTTAGCCATGATTCGCAATCCAATGCAGCGACCTTGAATAGTAAACTTATTAAAATAGTAGTTTAACAACAGACTGGCAAAATCTTAACAACCTTTTGATGCCAAGCATTTTTGGCGTAAGTTCTTTATTTTTTTCACAGCCCAAAAATTTTATGTTTGTGACATATAAGATTTTGCATGTAGGTTGTTAAAATAGACAAAAATATAGTTCAGAGGAACATGGACTTGAGCCCCTGTCAAATGCTATACTTTGTCTATTTAACTGGAATTACAACTAGAGCAATTGTTTTTTTAATAATTTAAATAGGAGTACTGAAGTGCTTCCAGTATAAAAAAACTGTTACATCAGATAAAATAAATTTGCAAACACGCAACAAAATTAATTCGCACCAATTCTAGTATAGATTTTTCACATTCATGCTTTAAAAAAATATGAGATTGGCTATGTGTGAAAAAAAGTTTAAATTAATCATTATAAAATTAAAAACAAATATATATGTATTTTTTTAAACCAACTTCTTTGGTTTTTCTGGCTAATTCTTCAGCTTGACATAGTAGCCATGTTGCTAGCATTCAACCATACTGTTGAACAACTGGAGGAAACTGCCTAATGCAAAATTTGGTCTAATATTCAGGTCACAATACTTTTTGTCAAAATTATTAAGTATCTGTATTAAAATTGAATGTTAAGTATTGGACATCCCTAGCCCCAAGAAGTTTATTATTTTCAAAAAAAAACTATTATTATCCTTCAAGTTGTTGTGGAAAGCTGCATTTTTTGTTGACAATTCTGATTGTTTTGTTATTTTTTTAAAGATATTCTGATTCACCTGAAGGTAAACCAACACTCAAGACATTTATAATATGAGCTCCGACCAGTCAAAGGAGGTATGATGCTTGCTTCAAATTATTTTTTATTCATACAAAAACACCGTCTTTCTATTGAAGGAATTTGTTCCAGAGAGGATCCGAAAAGTTGAAAAGCGTTTAGAAGATAACCCATTTGACATTGATTCTTGGAATACACTTATAAGAGATGCTCAGGTTAAGAAATTGATTAAATTTATTGTTTAAATTGAAGGCTCGTTAAGGGAGACATGGCAATAAGGAGATGTTGAACTAAGACATTATCGTCAACTGGCAATTTTAGCAATATTTATAATTTCCTACCAGTTGAATTGGAATAGGTAGTGATATGCTAAATTTGTTTTCCCCATGGCGTAATAATTCATGTATTTCATCCAAACCAATATTTTGCCGATTACTGTTAAAATCTGTTTATTTCTGCACTGTTTATTTGTAATTAGTGCTACTTTCAACATTGCTACTAAGTTTTTTTTTTTTTTTCCTGGGCAGCCCTACTTGATGACCAGGCGCGTAGCGTGACCGTTTCAAGGGGGGTGTCCCGAATTTTCAACTTAGGGTATTCCCCTATTTTCCGTCTGACGTTCATGAATAATGGTGTCATAAAACAGTGACGGGTGTGACGTCATAAAATAGTGATTGTAATGACGTCATAAAACATTCTAATCAGAAACAATTAACGTCCAGCAAATGCGAACACGTGCGTCGTCGGCATTCCCGCCAGGCGAAAAACTAAACCAGGACCGCAAAATATGTGTGACTGATTTTGGAAGAATGATAAACTATCAGCAGTGCAGTTTACTAAGTTCCATGTACGGGACTAGCGTTAAATTGCAGGCACGCCTTTCGCCACCTGCAATAGTAAACAAAGATCGTTTTTCCCGGTATTATTATGCCACAATTAGCGCAACATCTGCGCCGAGCTGTGTGCCAAGTTAAATACAAGCCGCGGTTGAGGAAAAATAAGTTGTGTCAACTGCACATTAATCACGTGGTCTGAGAATATGCTTATAGAGAATAATTTTGCATTAACTATCATAACTTGAAAAAGACAACTTTGAAATGCGCACGACAGTCATCATTATACCACCTTTTAAGAATCTGCTTCAGTTTAAGAAAAATCCGTTGTTAACCAATATCGAATATTAGAGCAGACAGCAAACAGAGAGGAACACTAGCTGCGCCTAACTTCGACATTTTAGCGAGAAAAAAGAAAGACGATTTGTCTTAGCATTGTTAATTGTCAAATTCACACTTTATAGTATAATCAGCCAACCTCGACAAATAACGAAAGAGAAAAAATATGCTGCGTATTAGGGTCGACTAAAAAAAGAAAAAAAAAAAGTGTTATATTTTGGTTACACATTAGCTTGAGACGCGTAACCCAATTGCATTAAAATCATTGCCACTTCGGACAGTTTGGTAAACCCTGACCAAAACAATATAATGTCACTACAAAAAGGGGGGGGGGGGTCACAAATCCCAGCCCCACTGGATACGTCACTGTGTCACATGATGAGTAACCCAAATCACGTAGGGATCTGGGGTGTGTGTTATGAACACCCCTAGCGTGTACTGGGAGCCCGGAAAATTTCATGTTTTGTATATTCTAGACGCTAATAACTCGGGGAACATTAGGAGCTTACGGCTGTTTTTTTAAAGTCTCTATTTGACGTTAGAAAAATTGCAACACCTCGTATTCAAGTTCGATTGTCTTGTTGTCAATGATTTCAATTGCGTGTGAAACGCTATGGAATTGCGGTGTTAGAATAGCCTCTGTGGCGTATCAATCACAAACTGTTGCACTTCGTTGTCAGCAAATTAACGATCCTTATCAACAAATTTGGTGATATTTGTAGTTAAATTTCACCGACGGTATGAAGCGTGGCTTCAAAATCGCCCTTTTTTGAACTTGTATTATTGTTTAGCGGGAAGCTATAGTTCATCTACGTTTTAATCATTTTAAAAAGGCGACGGTCAAGCGCTCCTTTTTGAGATTGCCGATAAAAACATTCAATAGAGCGACTTGCGATAAAGACGTTTGCTGTGTAGCGTACATGCCTGATTTTTACGTTGTTGAGAATGTTTGTTTCAACAATAAAATATGTTTTCGTTATCAGGCGAAGAGGCGTGTTGGAGATTACTTATGTAGGTAACAGGCGAACAGCTAAATGAAACAACGATAATGAGCGGTGATTAGGCGGTGGTGGCGATAAGCACCGACGTGTTTTCAACGCCAGGTTCAATGTTGCCGAGGTAACATTGCAGCAATCACGGTTTTAGTTTTGTGATAATTATTTACTGAGATTTCAAAGGGGGGTGTCGAGACTCCTAAATACCCCCCCACGCTATGCCCCTGCTGATGGCTATAAGGTCCTTTAATGGTCTTGTTATTCTTTGCGCTTTTTTTCGAATGTTTGCAAAGTTGCACAAAAAAATGAATCTTGAATCTCATTTAAACAATAGATATTTAAGGATCACTTTTTTATATTTTCATTAGCTTTAAAAAATTGAAATAAACCAATTGTTATTGCTATTGTTTAGCTACTCATACGATTTTACAGTAAGTCAATTTTCTACTGTTTTGTTATAAGCACACACTAACTTTTTCTTAGTTGGATATTAACAGCTTAATCAATTACTGTCATCCAATGAAGTTTGTTTTGACCTTGATCGCCTTTCATAATTATTTTTATTACTGTAGCATATAACTTTTTTATACTTTGTTTAAACAGTTGCAACCTATTACTAAAGCAAGAAAAACATATGAACGCCTAGTGACACAATTTTCTACAACTGGAAGATACTGGAAAATATACATTGAACATGAGGTTTGGATTTTTTGGCATCTTTATTTGATATTTGTATCTAACACTTTAAAAACATGGTTGTATGATCTCAGCTAACCCAGCATCATGATTGGCCAACAAACTCAATAGAAAACTTCACAACTGAAAACATGAGAACATTGTTATTTTGGCGTTATTTTATTGTGATTTTTTATATCTTAGATTTAATAATTTAATAATGAAGATTCTTTACTATGCTATGTTAAATACCAACTGTGATTTTTTTACTACTGTGTAGCATTGTGCAGTATCTAAAATATTTGTCATGCAAACAAGGTTTGCATTAAAAATACCTACCTAGATGGCTTACTTGTTTCTTATTTAGAGATTTTCTGATAGAAATAAAAACAGATTCAGCATTGAAAGTAAAAAAAGGTTGTATTTCATCTCCTTCTTGAATATTGGTTGTTAATATATAAATATTTATATACACATGAGGTTTAGAGCACTTACATCAAGCAAATATAACAGAAAAAAAAAGTTAACAGAACTCTTAAGCGACTAAATCTTTTAGTATACCTAAACAGCATTTTAGAGAGTAACAAGTCACACAAATGTGTTTGCTATTTGAAGTCTCCTAATTACAATTTTATTTCATATAAAAATTAAAGTCTAATGCTTTGCAAGATGTCCATTTTTTTAATTTTCTACAGTAACTTTGTATGAAATGACTACTTTTTTTCAGAAATAATTTATTAGCTTACACAATTTATATACCAATTACCTCTGTAATATAAAAGAATAAAAATGATGTCTTAAGTACCAGGAATACAAACAAATGAAGACTGCACACATATCTTTGTTTACCTTAACATAATAAATCACTTAAAAAAACGATTTTCAGGCCTAAAAGTTACACACATTTTATTTTTAACCTGTAAATTAGTTTAGTTAGGGTTGATTAAACTGCAATCAGATTGTGGCAGGTTAGCTAATACTTTATTAGAGCTATAACTGCCAGTCTTATATCATCCATTCTTGGCAAATGCATATTTGTAAGTTTTTTTATTAATTTCTAGTAGCCTAAACCAGTGGTTCTCAACCTTTTTAGCTTATGGCCGGTAAAATTTCAAAACAAATTTTGCGGATCGGTGGAACTTTAAAAATCAAATTCAACCCAAAATGTAATTAGGACAAAAGTATGCAACTTAAAAGCAAAGAATGGAAATTTCAATTTTAAGAGCAATTTACTGTCTTTGCGATATCATACGTGTTATACATAGTTCAACTGTAGTTTTTCACATAAAACTGGTCTTAAAGTTTCGAGTTTTAGCCTATTTTTAAAGAGATGGGCACAACACAGCATTGTGACGTACGATAAAGTCCAAAGTAGACCATTAACTCTATGTTACGTCACAATGCTGCAAATTGCGGAACTGGCGAAGTTTTAAATTTGATGGACAAGCCTTAACATCTTGCATTTTGCAATGATAATAAAATTGTAATATATTTGGCGGACCGGCAGAAAAGTTGACACGGACCGGCGGTTGAGAACCACTGGCCTAAACCATTTAAACTTGCATTCATAAGAACAATAATGTCTCCACTTTAGGGACAATATCCTTGTTTTTAGTAGATTAGATTTAACAAAGTTAACCAGATCTACATTAACAGGTTAACTGCCAAGATAACATCTTTGCACATAAAACATAAAAAGTTTCCATTGAGGCTACTTTACTGTGATGTTAGTATCTGATTCAGGGTGCAACCCAATACCATTTTCAGAGACCTTTAAAAAACGGCTGAGGATTGTCTGATATATCGGTTGATACATACATTGGTGTCCTAAAACTTGAAGAGCTCCCTGTGATTTAAAACAGGACTTGATTTTTCTGTTTTTTGGAAATTTTAAATGAACTTTAATAAACTGTATCATTAAAAATTAAATTGTGTTTAATTATTTAGCCTTTGTTTATTTTAAATATTGTGCAGAGGCATTCCACTATTGCTTTTAATGCAAGACTTTAACGATTGAGTTGACAGAACAAAACACAACAAACTATGCGAGTTAATTTTATTTTTGTTTCAACTAGTAAATCCAAATTTTAGGTTTGACTGACTGTTAACTATTGCACTAAAAAGAGGATTATACATAACTATATAACATACTATAACTTCATTACTACAATATTAAAATTATAATGTATATATACAAGCTTTTTGCTATAAACAAGTTTAACTATTGGTCTCAAGAACCTTAGTAAAACAGTATTTGCTTAAGTTTGCAGTCATAGCTCAAATGATTTAATGTGTGATCCAGTATGAAGCTGTTTCACATTCATTACCATGGTATAGATCAAATACATAGTTGGTGTTTTATTGAAATATTCTGCAAATGAGAATTAGCTTTTTCTGAAATGGTATATCTTTTTACTTTTTTTAATGTACTTTCCAAGCATCTGTTAAGATTTGTCATTGTTCTTTTATTGTTGTCGAATTTGGAACTTAGATTGCAGCTCTGTTCATTTTTAATTTAAAATACAGCCTAAGCCAGGAGAGCACTGCACACTTTTTAGTTGTTTGCACATACTTCAGTCAAGTAGCCCATAAGAGTTTATATTATTATTACACCCCAAGAGATTTAACCATTACTTCATATGTTTTCTAACAGATTTTTTATTACCTCACACAGTTAAATTTTTGTTGACTGCAGCTACAGCAATTGTTAAGTCATATCTTTCGTTATGCGACTTTGTGCTGATTTTTAATAAAACGGTGACCTGCAAGATGTCTGTCTTCAGCAAGCTTGTGATACCTGATACCTTTAAAGTTTGTAAACTTTATTTGCATGCCTGTTGTAATTGCTTCTTGATAATTAAAACTTTTACGTTACAACAAATTGACACTAAGTTTGTTTTTCGTCAATTATTGGTCCATTCTAAAAACTGTTACACTTTCTTGTTTTGAGCTAACAACAGGTCTGTTTGAATTAACAAAGAAAGCACAGCCCAAAATACTAGATGTATATAATTTTGATCATTTACATGCTTCCAATTGTTGACTGTCAACCAAACATTCGCAGGAACTGCTTCACAAGTAGCGTTAATTATTAAGAAAGTCTTATTTTTTTTACATTTTCACCCCTGTCGATATGTGTAGTGTATATATTTATATTGTATACCTCAAAGTGGTTAGTCTTGTCACCATAACTTGGTTGAAACCACTATTTCTGGGCTTCAGTCCTGCAGATGGTCCCTGGAAAAAATCAAATATAAAGTCTAAAAATAGTAGTTGTCACCCTCTAAGTTTACAACACACTTTGTATTATAATCTAATAGAACCCAACAAACAGATTCTGATTTAACATGATAAAACACATTCATCAAGGATGAACCTGAAATTAAAAAGAGCAAAATCCTGCTACGGCTTTTCAATATTTATATTTAAAAAAAAAAGAAAGTACAATTCAAGTTGAAGCAGACTGTTCAAGCAGTGCTGTGCAACCGATTAGCTGCAGCACATATGTGCCGTGGTGTAACTGAAGTTTTAACTTGAATTTGAATATGATTAAACACAAAAAATGTACACCACACATATTATAAAGTACACAAGATGCCTTCAGAAAGGCTTACCTCAATCAGTTATAACCTTGCTAAAAATATCTAGTTGATAGGAAGCATTTTTTAGTATATATTACTGATTTGTAATTTGACAGAAGATGTCGCCGTGTAGAATATTTCACAAGAAATAAGCAATATAAACTAAAAGTTTAGCACTATAGAAGTTGCAAAAGAAACCGTTAGTCTAACATTTGTTTTTATGTGGCTTTTGCTGCAGTGAACCAGTCCTGTTTATGACAAACTGTAACTTTGGCTTGTTGTGCATACTTAAATCCGGACATTTTGGCCAAATTTTGATAATGTATTTTTTACAAATTTTAAATTGCGATTTTTATTGACTCTGTTTTATGCATTATACACTTTAATTGGGGGGTCACACAAGTTACCGAAAACTTACAAGGGGGCGCAGGAACAAAAAGGTTGGAAACCACTGCTATAGACCATTCAGTTTTGTTATTTGGCAAACAAATATGTCATTTGGAAAAGCAGTGCACTAAAGAGACGCTCATTTGGGAATTTCAATTTATTTTTCCGTTGTTTAGACTTTGTCTACAGAATGCATTTATCGGTGGATGAAAACATTCCACCACACACAACACCATGCAAAGTTGAAAAAAAGACAAAATAAATGCACAGATAAACGCTATAAGAATTTGTCATGTCATTTCCGTTGTGTGTCAAACGTCCAACGTGTTGTTCACCAATATACACCATAGTGCAATCGCCACCGGAAATACTGTTAGCCACTATTTTTTTACTGTTAATGTCAATCGGTTCTAAAAATGGCGCAACATGGTAATCAGCTTATGCAATTCCAAAGTCATGAAACATGCAACACAGCACGTCAGCCAAACTGGGTATGTGCAGTTTCCCATTTTGTCGGGTTATCTTACTTATGTCCGCTCGCTTTTGTCTAAGTAGTGATGGTGGATCTCCATCGAGACTTAAAGATTCGTAAACTAGTCGGATTTCTTCCTTAAAGATCAGAGGTCAACCATCGCCTGGTCGAAGAATGCTGTCACAACCCCGCTTTTACTTATATGGGTTCATAAAAGAAAAAAATGAGTCCTAATGAGCCCAATAAATATGAAACTTATAAGAACTTGGTGATGTTTTTGGCGAAACTCATGCACAAAAATCATCTTCAAGCGTGAAAATCTAGTAAAAGCACTTGCACAATGGCATAAAGTAATTCATTTAGCATAATTTGGAGTTTTGAGTCTACAAGCCTATGATCGCATTATTTTACATTAAGTAATAAATAAACTTTTAAATAAGCTATAACTTTCTAATTCTGAAAATATTGTAATTCGCATTAGGCCTGGATGTTATGTTTGAATTTAAAAGACATGAATTATATACACCTGTGCAAAAAAAAGTTTGTTAATTAAAGAGTCAAAAAAAGTTTTGCATTTACGAGTTTAAACAGGCTTCCCTAATCAATATTTCCTTATACCTTTTGTCAGTTGTATACTCCAACTTTAATCCGGCGTAAACTTGTATAAATATAGTATACCGGGTCAAGGAGCACTGCATTAGTGTAGTGGTCAGTTAATGAAACTAGTCTAAATTGTACAAATGGCAATGATTTTTAGTAAGGAGAAACTAACTTTAATTAAAAACACAAAAATTTTTGCTGATTTTGGATAAGGTTGATCTGGATTAGAAGGTTGCAAGAAATCTAAAAAAGAACTGTTGTCCTTTGTGGATAAAAGCACACTATATGTTTGTGTTATAGCAGATTGTGTCAGATTTCTTCTTGAATCACCCAATAAAATGAGAGTGATAAAGAGACATTTAACTTTGGTATAAAATTTAAGTTTCTATTGAATAAGAGCAGCTGTACGATTAATCTAGAAATATATAAATAGCAATTAAAAACAACATATTAAGCAATATAATTGGTACACAGTGCTATTTGGTCAATAAATCAGTAAGGGTTGTTGGATTAATAATTATCTTTCTCCTTAAAAAGTCTAAGAAAAATCTAACAATCTTACCAAAAAGTTCGTACCTATCATGAGTCATGACAGATAAGAGTTAATCAAATGTTTCAACTCTATCTTAGAGTTATGTAAATGTTTCTTAAAACGAAATGAAGATGATCAACAAAGGCCTAATAAAGATGAGCAACAAACAAATAAATCAGTTTCCTAATAAGGATTTAATAAGGAGTTTTTACAAAAATAGTCTCATGGAATTTCTAGTTAATATTGGACATGAAGCAATAAGACCTTGCTGTCCCTATAAAGTAATCCCTCTCCAATGAGGAATTACTCAATTTATTGACACTAGGTGTTTAAAAAAAAAACATGACTGTCAAGTTTTAAGTAGAAAAAATATCTTACCGCAGCATACTTATATTATATGTTTCAATGGAACCATATGGCTACATATTTAGATTCTTTGCATACCACATTACCACTATGGCAGTACTGATTTGTTATTCAGCCGTTGTTGTCTACATATTCAAACTATGTCTCTTCTACCACTGATCCTATTAAAAGACAAGCAGTTAATGTTATTCAGGTTTGGCTGTAAGTGATATCTACAGGTTGATTTGATTGTTATGTAAATCACTTTTATCAGAGAAGTACTAGAGTAGTTAAATCTTATCGGAAGCCCTGTTCTATAAGTTAACACTTAGTTAAGATTTCCTCTTTTAGGTTTGATACTATTTTTTTTTAGTTTTAAACAGTTTACTAAATTGAAAACCTATACTATTTTGAGTGAATTTTCTGGTAGGTTAAAAATAACAACAAACCAATTAAACAAAAAAATGCGAAAATATGTTTTAGATGAAATCACGAAATTATGAAAAAGTGGAAAAACTGTTTCAGCGATGTCTTATGAGGGTATTGAATATTGATTTATGGAAATGCTATTTGACATATGTCAGAGAAACTAAGAGTGGCTTGTCTTCTTTCAGGTGTGTTCCAAGTGTATTTGTGCAAAGACAATGATTATTTTGTTTGTTTATATATCCCTAATAAATATACCTTTTTTAAATTCTTATTCAACACATATACATTGTTAGTTTTAATAATTAATCAAAAGTTGTCTTCATTGGATTTTAGGGAAAAAATGGCACAGGCATACGACTTTGCATTGGAGAAAATTGGGATGGACATTATGTCTTTTCAAATTTGGTCAGACTATGTGTCTTTTTTAAAATCTGTGTAAGTAAATATAAATTTAAGCATGTTATATACTAAATTCACACAATCAATAGTACTATTTTTATCTTTGTTTGTAAAGATTTACCTTTAATTATCATTTTTAAACAGAGAGGCTGTTGGTTCTTACGCTGAAAACCAAAGGATTACCGCAGTTCGAAGAATATATCAGCGTGGTTGTGTTAACCCAATGTTAAATATTGAGCAACTATGGAGAGAATATTCCCAATATGAACAAGTAAATTCAGTAATATTAATTAAAAATAAACTTTTAAATGGTTTGTGGCAGGGCTGCTCAGTCAGACTCGGGACTCGAGGAGTTGGTTTGTTTTGCTGGAGTCGGACTCGGGACTCGAGTAAGACCAGGTAAAACTACCTGAGTCTGACATGCGCATGTGCAGTACCCCATTTTTAAACTAATATGGCCTCTTGGGTTTATTTTTTTGGCCGGAGTCGGACTCAGGGTATTTTTAACCGACTCCGCCAAATACACACTAATATCTAGGGGAGTTAGTAATGTACTTAGGGGTGGGGTTTGGGGCTGGGTAAAAGGTTATCTAGGCCTGATTCTGATCATTTATTCTTATTCTGACAGATTTAGGACTTATTCTGATTTACAGTGTTGTTACGACTATTAGGTAGTAGTCCTATTTTGGTCTTGTTTTGAACTGTGTTTTATTACAACATTGCTGATGTTCTAATTTTGGTCAATTAGTCAAAGGCTCGAGTATATTTGTATGTCAATATAACTATGAGTTTAACTCTGTTGTTGCGAAGTAAACATAAAATTTGTTGTGTCATGCTGATTTTTTCTACTCAACAAAATGTTGTGAGCCCTCAAATATTTTAGGGAATAAACCCAGTTATAGCGAAAAAAATGATAGATGACAAATCACGAGAGTATGTCAATGCCCGACGTGTTACAAAAGAACTTGAAGCCATGACCAGGAGTTTGCAAAGGCATAATCCTGCTCTGCCCCCCAATGGAAGCACAGAAGAAATAAGACAGGTATGAATTTGTATAAACTTTTTTTTTCACAAAAAAATGTGCATGATGCTCAAGTTATGCAAATTTAACAGGTTGCACTATGGAAAAAATATATTGATTGGGAAAAGACTAATCCAACTAGAACGGACGACGCAACTTACATTTCAAAGCGAGGTTCACCAAATGTTTCATAATGTCAAACTGTAGATGAAATAATTAATAGAAACAAAACATTATATTATTTTACAGTGATGTTTGCATATGAACAATGTCTACTCTGCTTGGGACACCATGCTGATGTTTGGTATGAGGCTTCCCAGTATTTGTCCAGTACAAGCAAGTTAATGCAAGAAAAGGGGGTAAGTAAAATTAATTTAATTTGTTTGTTAAAGTTATTGTGTCTTAATTAATTTCAGGACACCAATGCTGGCAAAATACTGTCAGATGAATCTTCTTCATTATATGAAAGAGCAATTTCGTTTGTAATGAAAGAAAATGTCCTCATTCACTTTGCCTATGCAGATTTTGAAGAAAGTAGAATGAAATATGATAAAGTTCATACAATATACCAGCGATTGTTAGACATAAAAGGTATCGACCAAACCTTGGTAAGTTATAAATTTTTGCTTGTGATCTATTTAGTCTAAGTAGAATTTGAACAAATAAAAAATGGGAATGTCAAGCAAAAATCAGTAAATTAGGTTCGTAACGGAGCCTGTATTATAATGTCAAATTTGTAATTAAATACTGCTTCTACTAAGAATAAGGTTTTTATGGGTTTTGTTTTTGAGTTTGGCTTTGCGTTAAATGTATTTAGGCTAGGCGACTTAAAAATGGTTACTAGCCTGGGTTAGTTAGCATTAAACGTTTTTAATAAATTAAGTAATTTTAATGGTGAAAATAACGGCCCAAATAGACGTTAACAACGACATGCTTTATTTTCAAACGTTTCAGCAAATTCTAATGCCATCATCAGTGAATTTGCCGAAACGTTTGAAAATAAAGCATGTCGCTTTTAACGTCTATTTGGGCCGTTATTTTCACCATTAAACTTATGAACAGATCCGTATATGGTGTTCCTAAGTAATTTTAGGTCAAGGGTTTAGTAATTTTTAATTTATGTTGATATTAATTCTACTGACCAAACTCTATTCTACTATATATATTTGGTGGCTATTACATAAGAAAGCTATAAAATGTATTTTGATAAGCTTCTGAGTTAAATGAGAGTGAGACGATGCAGAAGCAATGTAGAAAGCATTGTGTTATGGAAAATGTTGATTTCACGACATTTTTTTGCAAAAATCACATTGCATTTTAGACATACATCCAATACATGAAGTTCACGAGGAGAGCTGAAGGCATAAAGGCAGCAAGGTCTGTTTTTAAAAAAGCTCGAGAGGATAATACTGTTAAATACCATATTTTTGTTGCTGCTGCACTAATGGAGTACTACTGTACAAAGGTGTGTGTTGAAAATATATGTATTTACTGATTTAGTTTTGTATGTAGTACCAACTTTTTCAAAGCCTATTTTTATTTAAGGACAAACAAATTGCATTTAAAATTTTTGAGCTTGGTTTGAAACGGTTTGGTCATGAACCCGATTATCTCCTAGCCTATATTGATTACATGTCCCATTTAAATGGTAAGTATTGAACATCAAATTAAGATGTATACATGTATGTGTCTTGAAGTAATGAGTGTTTTCTTCACATAATTAGAGAATAGGTCAATGTTAATATGCTGTGTTACCTCTTATATTTAGAGGATAACAACACTAGGGTGCTTTTTGAACGGGTCCTTACATCAGGAAGTTTGCCACCTGATAAATCTGGGTAAGTGTATGTTAATGAATGTTGATGTAATCCACATTAACAATATTTAATATTGTACCTGTAGAACAATATGGAACAAATACTTGGAATTTGAAAACAATGTTGGTGACCTCTCTTCCTTACTTAAAGTAGAAAACCGAAGGCTTGAAGCTTTCAAAACTGACTTTGAAGGCAAGACAACTTGTTTGTTGGTGGACAGGTAAAAAGCAAATAGTTAGCACATATTTCTTTTTTTAGGTTATTTTCATTTTGCTAAGTTATCTTCGTGAATTAAATCAACAATAATTATAATGCATTATTAACCACAACAAATGTTAAAGGTCACAGTGTTATGATGTGCACCACAGTACCACAGTGGTTGCCATCAGTTTTGCACTTTTTTTTTTGTACCATGAGTGACACATCCATACATAAAATAGTCGAGGTCCTTTCAACCCTGCCTGTGTTATCTACCCAACCTACTTTTGCTGAAAAAATACAGGTACCGTTTTCTTGATCTTTTTCCTTGTTCAACGGACCAGCTTCGGGGATTAGGATATAAGGTACTTATTCGTGAATATATTGATAATGATAATCGACTGTACGAAAATTCGCACAAACAACAGTGTGATCAGCCTTAAAATAAGCCTTTTTTCTGTCTTTAACATATTACAATATTTTATAAATATTTTCACTTGGGTGTACACAACTTTACTTGTTTAATTGCAAAAATAATTATTTTTTTTATTGTGATGTGGTAGAGGTAGAAAAATATAACGGAAATTCTAACAGTAAATACCTTTTTTGCCGAAATATTCCAGTAAACCAAGTTGCATGTTTTATTCTTAAGTTTTTTGCCAAATATTTTAAGTGATAAAAATGGAACTCTATTTCATTTTATTGGAATACCCTATTTCTTTTAGATGGCATATGCCGGGTATTTTGTTTATGTCTAAATGAAATAATGGCGTCAGTAACTTGACTGGTATATTGTTAACTATACTTTGTTAAAAGTGGCTTTCTTGCTTTAGTTAAATCTTTGTTTTTTGGCTGTCGCAGTTTTAGTTTATATGCCATATTTATTGCATTTTTTCAATTTAATCGCGTGGATAGATTTTGTCGCTGTGTTACTAAAGGGAATTCCTAATTTCTTTCCTAGGACTTGGAATTTGTGCAAATTACATGACTATACTGTTTCGACACTGATATTCGGTTTGTCACGGTTCAAACAACTGCGTCTTTTCAAAACGATTTTATTACTTCCAAACAGCAAGATGTTTGGGGTCAAAATCGATTAGCCACTGCGAGTTCGATGCTCACAACTGTCTCAGCTGCTTCGGGCGCAGTCGATTCCAGTGCTTCCTCAGGAGCTGCGGAAATAACCGAGATCAAAAAACGAGCTGGGTTTTACCTTCCGGACTTCGCCCAGATGCTGCCGTATAAACCGAAACTGCGACCATGTAAGTTTGTACGTTTTTGACTCAGTCAGCGACCTTGAAATATTCCAACGTCAATAGTGTTCGGCTCCATAAACTATTATAATGCCCACTTATTCCTTTTTGTGTGACGTCTTAAATAGCATCCATTTAATTAGAATCGAGACCCAGTGTATGTTGTGTATTGACAAGTCTCTTTACCTCTTCGAGTTATAAAAAATCCACCAATCGTTCCCAGAGAGCACGCGTCTACAAACAATGACTTACTAATAGCATGATGGAGCTATGATTTCGCCATGCGAGACTACAACTACGGTTGAACGTAACCTTGGTGTCAGGATCAAAACTGCCATGTTCACCCAGCGGCCAAGGCTTCAGATGCCTGTGAGGGGCATTGGGTTGGCCTTGGTTGAAATATTTATTGGTCAACTAATTTGGGCATTTTTTTATTCGCCCGTAGCTTGCTTTATTTTGCCCAAATACGGTCAGGTTAGAGCGCTGACCGCTGGTATCAGAATAACTTTTTCCTCCGGTACTGCCTTTTTGCTTTGTGTTACCTCTCTGTTTAACGTTAAAACAAACGTCCGCGGTCCGTACCTCTTTGACATGGACTAAGTTTTACCTTGTTTGAATAGTTTAATATTATTATTCCTTAGATCCAGGATCACATGTGGTACCGGGTGGGGAATTTCCCTTACCTGGACCAGCAGTGACACTCCTTAAGTTGATGCCTCCGCCACATTGCTTTAGAGGCCCATTTGTGAAACTGGATGATCTTATGGATCAATTCGCTGATTGTAAATTACCTACTGGTAAGAAATGTTTCGTTCTACTCTATTTATTTTTTCGAGTAGTGTTTATTTTTATTACATTTGTTGATAGAACAAGATTGGCTAAAGCAAATCAACACTACAGGCCAGGGTCACACTTTTAGCGTAAGCGGCAAGGCGCAAGCTGCAGGTGTGAAGAGGGTGTTATCGAGGGGCGAATCGGACGATGAAGGTGGGTTGACGTCAAAGACGGCCATACCTCCTGTTAACGATATTTACCGGGCTCGTCAGCAAAAGAGAGTGCGATGAAGAATCGACGTTACTCAACATGAAACGATTTGCAAAAGCTGAACCAACCTGCTTGGAACTTGGCAGTCCCAAACTTTGATAAATTTAGCACCTTCTACAATGTACAATTTGCTTCTCTTTTCTAAAAAATGAAAGTCAAAGTGTTTATAGTTTTATAGATGCATTTGTGCAGCACAATAAACAAACAACACATTAATTGATGTAATAAAAAAGTGTCGTTTTACTTTGGAGATTACCTTAAATGTGTAATTGTAAGAAGATTTATATATTCCAAATAGGTTTGAAAGGAATGGATTGTAGATGTCAATAACGTTTAGAGCTTGAAAACTCGGCCCTAACTTGTTATTTTCTTAATTTACGAATCACTCCCGCGTTGTTTACATTTTTAATAAAGGGAAAGTTTTGCCGGTTTTTATATTAATGAGGGAGCAAGAGACCATGACCTCCCAAATAAAAATTTTGCCTATGTAAATTAGGTGAATAAAAGTTGTGTATGTATATACCTTTATTTTAGCTAAGGTTATGCGAACACTCATTCCATAATTCCCTTTCCGTCAAGTTAACTAGTTCGTGATTTGCTTTACGAGACTTTATTATTGGATTGTAGGGTACCTCTACAACTTAAAGTTTACCTAAGTAGACACACTGCGTTGAAGGGCTGCGGAGTCGGTTAAAAATAACCCGAGTCCGACTCTGGCCAAAAAATAAGTCCGGCCCTGACTCTACAGCCTGAATTTCGCCAATTTACGTAACTAAAATAACGTGGATATTCAGCAATCCACTTATAGGGGTGTTATATAATTAATTATCTCACAATACATGGTTGGGAAATATTTCACCATATGCGGATCCACCTTTACAATTTTCAGTTAGCGGCCATATCAGTTTTAATTTGGTACTGCGCATGCGCATGTCGGACTCTGGTAGTTTTACGCGGTCTTACCCGAGTCCGACTCCAGAAAAACAAACCGAGTCTTAAGTTCGACTTGGAATCCGCAGCCCTACTGCGTTGTTGTTGTTCTTCTTTGCACTTGGCACGAACTTTTTACATATGGTGTCTGTGCCATCATACAGCTTTGGTCAATTGCCCTTGCATCTTGTTAACACACAATTGTGAAAAATGCCAATATATTGATAAACATGTACATATTTTTTGTGTGCTACATGCTTCACGTCTTTTTGTCGCCTAACAAAACGAATTAATTTAAAACTAAATAAACGTCAACGTTGTGTAAAAAGTTCACATGAACGTTATTTTTACGTAAAACTGTCGACTCCATACGACGTAGGTCGTAGATGCTGTGTCGTCTTATTATTTGTTCTTATTAATCGAAAATAAGTTTTACAACCAACTTTATTACGTGACCCAAACGCAGTTCTGTAACCATAAAACATTGACCGCCTTAAGTAACACTAAGATGTTATTTCCATTCCGTTAACACGCCTCTGCTAAAAGATTCTATGACCAGGCGATGTGTACAAAATCCGTTGGCATGAAGCCAAACGAGGCTTGACATACCTGAACTGAACGCAACTGGACAATGGCTCAACTCACCCAACTAAAATAATGTAACGGACAGAAGTTATTATGCTGGACTGTTACTACTCTACTATGGACTCTTCAACATCGGTGTTGAAAATGAATAAAGAGTTATTCGAAACGTTCAAAATGATACCTACTTCTGTATGGGCTTTGATATTCTTATTACGTCTGACTACAACCTCCAACCATTATGCTCCAAAATACTGACGTTAAAATGGCAAAATAAAGAGCTACTATAATAAAAAAAAACGTAAGGTACAAGGATTATTTAATAGTGGGTGTTATAATATGCTGAATATTTGGTTAAATAAAATAGGAGCTACCATCAATATTCAGCATATTATAACACCCACTATTAAATAATCCTTGTACCTTACGTTTTTTTTTATTATAGTAGCTCTTTATTTTGCCATTTTAACGTCAGTATTGGTTTACAGCTCTACTGAACTGTATTCTAATTCTGTTATTGGCTTTTTAAACTTTTGAATAGTTTTATTTTATTTTATTTACATATAATTTTGGTGTTTCGTTGTGTTTGTAGTATATTAGCAGAACTGACGATGCTTTTTGCGTAACTATAGTATTCTGCTTTTGTTGAATAAAGTTGTTTTTGGATCTCTTTTACAACCTTTGTGGTTTTGCTTGCATAAAAATTACGTTGTTAGTTGGCTCTCGGCTGCCTTAATTAGAGCTTAGTGTGTCGCAAAACGCATTTTCTACTTTACTGTAGGTTTGTTTTCTGTCAGCAGATTTAGTCTATACATCAAAGTAATACTAAATAAAAAACGGTTTAATAGTTGCTGGAAAGGAATTTACAGTGTGACTTTCGTCGAAAAAACGTTTGTGTCCGAAAATCCGGCAGATTCGATTTTGCACAACCCAGGGAGGGGCGAAAATGTGTTTTGGGGATGTTAATATAACGATAGTACAGTAAAACTATGTTTTGGCTACTATAAATCTCAAGTAAAGATGAAGTTACTTTTCTGCTAAATATTTTTTACATAAGTGCCAGGATTCCATGCGATGCATAGTGTTGGGTCGTAGTGGCATTGAACTAAAAAAGGCAGGTCCGTAACTCGTTTAAAAGTGAAAACTGATTATTGTTGAAACCGCTGAAATATACGCAATATTTTGAGAACTCTGACTAACTTTTCCGTGGTTATAACATCGGCCTACTGTAAGCTTTAAAGGTATTAACTACTTTGACCATTGAGCGCTACATTTGGCAAAGCCCGGTACACATACTACAAAGTAAAATCTTCATAACAAAAACACGCTAATACAAATCAAAATTGATTTTTTAATGGAGTATATAACATAAACCCACAGAAATGTTTGGCAATCCACAGAATGTTTGGGCTGCGTCGTGTAAAATAAGAGCTTCACACTAAATTTCGGATACCATGCAGCCTATGTCAAAAAGTGGCACACTAAGTTATAGTGAGAAAGGTGTGTTTAAAATACGGGCGTTGTAATGAATTAAGTTAACATACCCGGTGTTGTAATGACTAACCAGTGGTCGGACATTCTATCGGGAACTATGTTTACATTTGTACCGTTTTCGACGAGAGTTCCGCCAATTAAAAAAATTTAAACGCATTGATGCCGCTGGTAGTTTTTGAATTCTTGAGAACTTTTTAACGGTTGGAAATTTGTGGCGAAAAATGTCAGTAAGTTTGTAATATGTCATGTATTGCAAAAGACTTTCTTTTACTTTTCGGTTACGATGTTTTTCACTTCCGTTTTAGGTCTCTAGGACATTATCGAGAACAAGATTAAAGTCACCTCCCATGATGATTATCAGGGCAGTACGGTGAATAAATCGGCGAAAAATTCTGGATAGTCCTTATTGGGCGCGTAAACAATAACAATTGTACTGTTTAGTATTACGCATTTTGAGGCATGTGCTGTAGTCACTTCGCGCCCTGCGGTTCAATTACGTAATTCGCATTTTTGTGCTGATTGCTAATTGATTACAGTGCTATTGTGCTGCTATGTTAATTGTTTTCTGTGCTGCTTAAACCGTGGTTGATTGCGTTTCATTTCTTTTACTTCATAGCTCTCATCAAGAATACATCAATTACTATTGGGGTTGCATTTATTGTAATTTTAACCATTAAGTATCAACCTTCTTGGTCTACCCGTGCGCCCAAAACGCTTCCCCTTCCCATTCCATACCCCACAACTTTTCATGCTTGGCACTACTGTGGGTTTCCTGCAAAAAGGCAACGTAACACTTTTACGACGTAAAAAATTAAAAAATGATTTTCTTTTCATCGCAACGTTGAAACCTCGAACGTTGAGTGAAACAATATTTGAGGACATAAAAATAGTATTTTAACACGTTCAACACCATATCAATGTCCCACTCGTACTCCATGCCACAATCACATCTAAAAGCTTTAATGGGACCCATAAGACAGGAATGCTTTTTTTCCCGAAACTGCAGTTGACTATCTTATACTTGCAATGGGTATTACTACACGCTTTTACACATCGTTACCTGAGGTAGCGGGCTAACAGTAAAACAATTACAGAGAAGAGAGTAGGCTACCTCTGGCACTTATGCACTCAAGCACATCTTCATTTGTCTTGAATTCTGGCTGGAGCTCCTCGCAGCACGGCATACGTCTCAACGTCCCTTGGCAGGAAGGACATTGGTTTATTTACCCTTTTCAACCAGCAATAACTAGTCAGTGCAGCACTTCATTGCTACGGCATATTTGTTGGAAAAACTCCAACAAACGAAAGTTTTCGACTGAGCCGAATCAAAGCTTCAGCTTGGCAGCCAGGGCATGTCAGCAAGATTCTGGTCGCACATAGCCGCATAGATTTACTATTTGGAATCTCGTCCAGGCTTCGTTGCAGCCTTTTTCTTGACCAGTTGTTGGTAAACTTCGGTGCGCTTGATTTAATGTTGGCGTGGGATTCAGAATTAAGGTCCGGCGAGTTCTTATCGTTTAGAAAGCGGCGCTTGGGACAGTTTGCTTTGTTTTCCTTTTTTTTTTTTTTTTCGTCGCAATACTTACAATCAGGGCTGCGGAGTCGGAGTCGGGACTCGAGGAGCTCCGACTAGTCGGTTTGTTTTGTTGGAGTCGGACTCGGGACTTGAGTAAGACCACGTAAATCTACCAGAGTCCGACATGCGCAGTACTAAATTTTAAAACTACTTATATGGCTACCAATTGAAAATTGCAAAGATGGAATAGCATGTGGTGGAATATTATCCAACCATGTAGGCCTATTGTGAGTATATAAATATATGACACTCCTATAAGTCGATTGCTGAATAACATTTGACCGGCCGGACACGGGTTAATATTTTTGACCAGAATCGGACTCGGGGTATATTTAACCGACTCCGCAGCCTTGCTTACAATGAACACTTGCCCATGAAAGGTCACGTATCATTCGCAGTCCGCCATCCTGATATAACTTGGTAAAGGTTTTTCTTCGACGTCTGTTGAATTCATAGTCAAGATTCTCATTCCGGTTAGTAACCCAACCTGGTCCTAATTCCTGTGTGTCACCTTTACAACCTTTCCATGTTTTGCAGATATTTCCTCTGCTATAAGTTTACTGGGGAAAGATATGGACCCAGCCAACTACGATGTTAATCTTGTTATTTTCATATATTTTAACAAACTTCACTGATTCTGCTGCGCAGAGCTTCGTGTAAAGTTCCAAAACATTTCGTCAATTGGTGCAAGTTATATGTCGACGTTTTGGCCTCGCAGATCTGCAATCCCAACTACTTTCTTCAGCGAATGATGATTTAGATACTTTTTATAAGATTCAGAATTTCGTCTCTTTTGGATTGATTAACCGTCCTCATACTTGAGGAATTTTGGCCTCTTAAAGATGTATCAGGGTTGCCAGATGGCAAAAATAAAAATAAAATCCAAACTTACCTCAGAAAAAAGCCATATCTACTAAAAACTCTAACAAGTCTATGTTTTTCTGTAAATTAATAATAAAATGCAATAATAGTCATACTTGTACATTGAATTTCTCTTTTTGAGGCAATTTTTCTCAATTTTTTTGTAAAATTTTCTTAGAATTTTTTTCTCTTTTTGTAAATTTTTTTTGGCAATTTTTCTCTGTTTGTGGTTTTTTCAAAAGAAAATCCAAAGAGGTTCAAAAAAAGCCTAAATTTTTAAATTTGGCTTTAAAACATCCTAACTGGTGAAGTAGGCGGGTTTAATTGCAAGTCTCATTAAACTAATTTGCCTCGACCAATCAACCACACTATTACTTCAAGGTATTTGCTGTAGTCTGATTACAAATCCACACAGTTTTTGTTGGCTGGTATTGAGCTGGCCAGCCAGAATTGCCGGCAAGCAACACAACCGCTTACTGTATTAACTAGACAAGACTGGATATATATTGATATAACGCGCTGCTTATAACAAGGTGAAAATTTGCATGAAAAATTGCGACATTTTACTTCTTACTTCTCAAAAAGGTGCTGATGTTTTTACCTGGCGATTACTCATTGTGAAACGTGCCGAGAGGCATTTCACAGGCGACGAAAAGCGGAAATAATAAGTCATAATATACATTTATCATATGTGAAAGAGCCTGACTCCCGGGTCTCAAGCGGCAGCAGAAACAGAGGATGCTTTTAGTAAAAGGCGAGGAAGAATGACAGAATCATAAATCATAACATAATCATAACATATTTGATAAATGCACAGATTCTATAAAAGTTTAAAATATTCAATTAACCTCTAAATTGACCCCTGTCGCTACACTGGCAACCCATTTTTTTCTTTTTTTAGATAGCATTTTTTGGATTTTTTTTTCGATTTTTTTTTTTTCATTTTTTTCTTTTAGATGGATAGCACTTAATAAGAAACGACAGATACGTTCATAGACTGGCCCATTTAACTCGAAAAGCAGCAAGATTCTTATTGCCTAGCCAATATGGTATTCTGATTTTTTCACTGTTTTAACCATGTTCTTGAACGTTATTAAATAAGGCAAAGTTTTGACGTATTTACATCGATACATCACAAAGCGAGCACAAATCAATAAACAGTTTAGTAAATCATTATCATTTACAGTACCAAACAGAACAGTTACTGGAATGGTTTATAGCAGCGTTTCTCAACCGGTGCGCCGTGGAAGGTTGCCAGGTGCGCCGCGAGAAAATGAGAGAAAAAATGCTACAAAAATTTTGTATTATTTTTAGAATTTGCGACTGATAGTGGATTCCAGCAATAAGACCAAAATTAGGAATAGCATCAATTAACGTCGGAATATAACACAGTTCGGAATAAGATCGAAAGAGCACCAATAGCTAACAAACACAAACCCCTATCGGCCCAAATCCCTAAAAAATAGGAGAGGGAAAGTTAAATTAGGCTATTTGGAGATGATTTTTCAATCAAAAATGACCATTCAGATTTATCTTTTTTATAAAGAACTATGTCTGTAAATAAACTCTAGTCACTATTTTCTGTGAATAAACACTGAGCAATAGGACTGGATTCGTAACCCTTATTGAAGTCTCAATGGTTGACGTTGGTTCTTCGCTAACAAAGAAAGAGGAACTATTGCAACATAGGGCTTCCGCCATAAGACCGCGATTAAAACAACATCAACTTCGGCATAAAAATCAGTTCTGAATAAGACTAAAATAGAACTATAATACCTAATACTCGTAATAACGTTTAAATCAAAATAAGACCTAAATTCGTCTGAATAAGGCCTAAATTGCAAGAATAAGGCCTTTACAACCTTTTACTTAACCCCAAACCCCACCCATAACTTCAACACTAACTCCCCTAATAATTTGAACCATGAACTAAATTCTAATTCTACCCATAACTCGCGCCTAATCCCAAACAGAGGCAAACAATCCAGTGCCAAGACAGCGGCGCCCTAACGGCGCCTTTTAAACTAAGGCACCCAAACGTCGACACCAAAACGGCCGATGCCAAGAAGATGTCCCTTAACCGTCCCATCCCATGTTTTTATAGAGTTTTGGGCGTTATTTTGTCCATTTAGGTCTTATTCCGTTAAATTTTGGATTTATTCCGAGTTAGATTTTGTTGCTTAGGGGGCTTATTTTGTGTTTCCATCAAACTCTAACTAACATACCGTGTGTTTTCATAATTTACAACACGAAAGGCCTATAATTTTTTTCTTTTTTCTTTAGGCTTGTCTTATTGAGCACATCGAATTTAATAGCAGGGCTGTGGAGTCACAGTCAAATTTGGGACTCGACGTACCGTAGTCAATTTGTTTTGCTGAAGTCGGACTGCCTGAGTCCCGTCCGACGTGCGAAGTACCAATTTTAAAACTGTTAATGCCGCCAACTGCAAATTGAAAAGGCGGAATAGCATATCGTGGATATTTTCGAGCAATGTATTGTTGGTGGATGAGATATATGACACACCTATGAGGGGATTGCTGAAAATCCACCTTAAATTAGTTACGTAAATGGGTGAAATAAAGGCTGTAGGGTGGCAGCCGGACTAAGAATTTGACGAAATCGCTCATTTGGCCGGAGTCGGAACCCGATTCCGCAGGCTTCTTTATAGATAATAAAATTAGGAACCTGACGTAATAAAACCTGCCAGCAAAAAACAAAATATCCAAACAAAGTTTGCAGTCGACTCGATCGTCAGGTGCGCCGCTAGGTTTTGAAAGGTTTACAAGTGCGCCCTGGGGTAAAAAAGGTTGAGAAACACTGGTTTATAGGGATATAAAAAGTTTTGATGAAATCCAAGCAGTGACTTCTTCACAAAACTTTGCAACATGTTGCAATAGAAAAACACATGAGAAATTGTTTCAACATTTAAATTGCAAAAAACACACCGATTGGTTTTACTTATATCAAAACAGAATAGCGCATCATTAAGCCCGTTTATATGCACGTTTAAGCCGGATTCGAATCTGTTTCGTTAATTCATTCTCTCTCGTTTTGGTGCTGGAATGAATTAAGTTCTCTCGTTTCTTAATCGAGTTTCTTAAAAAAGTGGTTTTCAATCCGGCCGAAATCGTTTAATGTAGAATGACCTGCTTTAACGCAGTAAACATCACGCCACTTTTGGGGCATTATGACGTAACACAAACGGCTAGTAGTGAACAAAACAACAGGTTTAGCGCATAAGGAAAGAATATTACATACACTCGTTAGATACTAATTTGTGACAGAGGGGCTGGTCTAGAATCCACAAAGGATGCGGGTTTGGGTAGGTTTAAATAGTAATACTTGGCCCACCCTCACCCAAATATTGTACATTGCTTTAATAATTGTCTCAACGCAGTGGTAGGATTTTATGCCAGCGCCAAATACAGTTTTCATTAGTCATGTTTGGTACATCTAATCACCTTCTTTTGTCCACTCTGCCTTGTATATAGCGTTGACCAGCACACATAAGCTTAACTTTCCTGCACTTATATTCTGTGTGCCAGGTAAACTAAAGCACTGTCAGTCAAAAACATAATTCGGCAAACCAAACTCAAGTAATTCTTGTTTTTTTTTCAAATTTAGGTTTATAAAAACGAACAAGCAGCAATAGATTGCTACCGCAAGGAGTAGCCTAAGCCAAAAAATAGGTTGTGCGTCAGAGGTTTACTGGAATATTACGTAATAATGCATATCAGTGCAGCTTGTACACTCAAGCTGGCTTGAATTTCGCGCCATGTAATTACGACGCTGGAACGGATTACTTTTCAATCCGGATTGAACCTTAATCTAATCTGCCCGCGAAAGGTGCATATAAACAGGCTTATTGGTGACAATCGCACGAAGATTAAGGTTAATTTGAAAGGATCGCAGTTTAGTTTCAATTGTGGCTTTACAAGTGTTTTTATATAACTTGTCCCAAGGAGTTGTGTTGGATACGAGATTTAAATTCCGTTCCCACTTGCGTTGTTCTTACGGACGATCAGCATAGTGTATGTTTTTATCTCACTGTATAAAGTTTTTGAAGAGTTATGTACCGGTACCTGAAATATCTGCTTTAAGGTGGTGACTAGTTTAGTACCGGGTGGCGAGCCTGCCGTGGAGTGGTCCCACTCGAGTGGGAGAGCAGCGATCATTTTAATAAAGGTTTTAAAATCAATATTGTTGGGTGGAATTTGTACTTAACTGCCAGTTGGTCATAGGTCATATAGTGTCCCGAGTCGTTGAGTAGATCATTGTGGTCTATAACTCCCGCATTGATAAGTGGCTTTAAATAAAACGTTTCTGTCTTAAGTCGGACGGTTTTGTTTACCCATAGGGGACGGACCTTAGGGGTTTGCAATTGTGTTATGGTCATATACTTCCTACAGTCTGATATTGCCATTTCTAGTAGTGCGTTAAAGTATTAGATTAGAACATTGCCTCGATGCGGCAGATAAGTCTCCTCGTAGCCAGCATTCGAGTTCTTTTTCAAGCCTTTTCCACGGTGCATTATACTCGTCGTCAAAAAGTTTTGACATCCATTTAATATTTAGCGACATGATATATGCGCCAACGTCCAACATATTTGCTCCGCCGTGTTCATAGTAATAGCGCATATTTTCGTTCGCTTAGTTCTCTTCCATCTAGATCCCCATATAAACTGAAATAATTTCATTTTAAGTTTACTCATCCATGATTCGGGCAAGTTGACCGGAAGAACACTAATTTTGTAAATAAGTGTGGGAATCACTAAGCTTTTCAGGATGCAAATTCGTCCCAGAAGAGTTAGCCCCCGAGATGACCAAATATTTAAAACTGCACTAATTTAATTTATAACTTCATCAAAGTTAATCGTAAACAGTTCCTTTGGGTTTTTAGTGGAATTTTTATACCTAAGTAGGCCTACTTAAATGAGTGTTCTGGCCACTCGAGGCCTTTGTTCGCGTACGGTTTTGAAGCAAGCGGGTTGATTATGAGAATCATTAAAGTCTTTGCCCGATGAATCTTCCCTACTTCTTCAATGGGGATATCTGAGTCTGATTACAAGTCCACACATTTTTGTTGGCTGGTGTTAAGCAAGCCGGCCTGAAAGCCAGCAAGAAACAACCGTCCTGTTTATTGACTATAGACATGACTGGTGTATATCCATATAACGCTCTCGCATATACAAGTTGAGTATTTGCATGAAAAAAAGGCGACACGGAAATAAAATATTGTCCTAATATGGTAACATTTTACAGCAGCCTACTTCTCAAAAGGTGCGGATGTTTGACCTGGCGATTACTCATATCGTTCGTTCACATGAAATCTTGGATGACGGAAGCAGTTCAAAGCAAGGGAACTAGGTTGGCTTTTTAGCTCATTGGATGTGATATTATCACTAAACGGCGCATGCAAAAATGGCATACAGCGCCAAAGCGCGTCACAGCAACACATCAGAAAATACGCAATACAATAAATTCCAAATTATCCACTAATTATTTCTGATGACGCTACAGTTTATTGTCGAAGAACGATTGGCTCCTACATGGAATGCAAGCGATTTTTGCATATTAATTTTACATCCGGACATGTCTCCAAATTTATCTAACACAACAAATATTCGTTCGAAATCAGTTTGTTCGCCTCTTAAAAAGACTAACGTATCATCAGCGAGTAGAGATACTTTAAATTCGTCGTCATTCAGTTTTAGTACAGCGAAAGCCATTGCAGACTCCCCGAATCTGTTGATCTATGATGCAAGCAGGGCAGGCCAGAAAAACTTTATTTAACATATTGCCGTCCATTCGAAACTCCGGTTGTATTTTCTCACAACATGGCATAACTGTTCTTCAATCCGGTTCCAATAGCTTCATTTGGGAGTGGAATTGGCATCCAACCAATTACCACATTAATCGCATCGGATTCGTAAACACGAACATTTCGAATATATGACACCACATTCAGTAGTCTTCTATGAAGGTGAAGCACATTTTCCCTTGATGTACACGTCACGTTTACTAGAGTCCCTTTCATTTCCGCAATTCCTATTACTCTTTTCAGAGGAAAATCAACTATCATTAGATTCCATAAGTCTTTTCTTTTAAGCGGATTAACTTCTCTTAAGCTTAAACAGTTAGTCCTTCTCAGTGCACTTTCCCTGCCGCTTGTGCTTGACTAACTTTTTCACTCATTTTGCTCCGTGCTCTAGGAGCGCCAGTGTCGAATGACTAACTGGAAACCAGGGCTGCGGAGTCGGTTAAAAATAACCCGAGTCCGACCAAAAAAATAAACCTGAGTTCCGAATCCGACTCCGGTCAAATACGCGATTTTGTCGAGTCCCGAGTCCGGCCCGGACTCTACAGCCTGTGTTTCACCCATTTACGTAACTAAAATAACGTGGATATTCAGCAATCTACCTATAGGGGTATAATTTATTCACTCACAATACATGGTTGGAAAATATTCCACCTTTACAATTTCCATTTGGCGTATCGGTTTTAAAATTTGGTATTGCGCATGCGCATGTCGGACTCGGGTAGTTTTAGAAGGTCTTACTCAAGTCCCGAGTCCGACTCCAGCAAAAACAAACCGACTCCTCAGCCCTGCTGGAAACCCTGATGGAACTTAAAATTATGAATTCATAACGGCGCCGCAAGTATTAATAATAAGTTTTTGAATAGCGCCGTTAACAAAAAAAATTGGGAACCGCTTAATTAGACTGTGGCCTCTTGATCACAAATACATATTTTGTTTAAACAGAAAGACTACCTTTTTAGATTTAAGGACAATAGCACTTTTTTTAAGCGAAAGGATGTATTTTCTAACGAACATTAAAACAAACTTACCAACTGGCGTTACGCAACTATCACGATGCTTATTGCGAAAAAAACTAGCTTTATTTCGTTACTTCGTCACCAAAAGGGGTGGAAAGAATTGTATGTTTGATTACAAATTGTCACTCTTCTCGCAACGAAAAATTCAAATTTGTTTAATAGTGTTCAGGGCAACAGCCCTGAAAATTTAGAAAACGATAGACAAACTGTCAAATTAGAACGTGTCGTTTTTATAACGTGCAGCAAAAAAGGAGTTTACGATAACACATTTACACAATGATAACACACTTTTAAAAGAAAATGTCATTCTTTAACGGCTGAAATATAATAAAAAATGAAAGGTAGGTAATAAGTGGCGAAAAGAATATGAGAACAACTAAAAGGATAAAAAAACAGCTAATCAAAACAACGCCTAACATTTGATAAGAAATGGCAAATGATTCTTGCATCTTTGCATAACACACAATTCAAATCAAGGCGAGTTGTCACAACTAAACTAGATACTGCATTTCTTTTAATGGCACAATGGACAGATTTTTTTAATTCCTGATGGAAAATATTTTCTTGCGATTCCATCAGTATAAACTGCGAGACAGCCATTTTCTTAACAATTTTAGTAATTTCAATCAGTTCGTTATTGCTAAAAAAAACGTATTTCTATTGTGCAATACATGTAAACTATATAAACAAAAACGTAAACATGGCATACAAAGCCGATACAAAGTGACTACCCTATTTGGCGAAAAGTATGTTGATGTTTGATTTTGGATGTCCAGGCTTCTAGTTAACACAGTGCAAAAAGTATGGAGGGTAACAATATCATCTCGATTCAAGACTCGACACAGGAAGTGGTCTTTATTCAAAAGTTATCCGTTGGTATCGTCTCTTATTTGTCTAGCAACAAGTTTAAAATTATGACAACTGGTAAATATCAGGCTATTGGGACACCACATTCAATTTCCTACAGGTCAACTTGAATAAAGTTAAAACAACATAAGGGTAATTTGACGTTGAAGATTCAAGTTCGGCCTAAATAAAGATTCACGTTAGGCATAAAAAGAAGTATGCATTTGGTCCGATTATAACTTTCAAACACAGTGGTAAGACAAACTATCATTTAGATTTAGACAATGTAGGATATTTGTTGATTTGATTTATTAATATCTTATTACCTTAATATAATGCTGATTTTGTATATTTAAATTTATAAACCAGTCTCACCCAACCAATGGTTGCCTGTGTGGATAGTATCTGGAATCAGTTCTGTGCTTCTGCATGCTTGAGGCACCAAGAGTAATATCTTGAAAATCAACTATAAAATGTATTTATTTTATAATTTTTAAATCTTTATATATATAACAAAAAAGAGAAGATTTGTGAGATGTGTGTGTGTTCGTGTGTGGCAACATGTTCGCCCGGTCGGTCGCTGGCAGAGCAACGTCGTCGTCGACTAATAAAAGGACCGACTAATAAATCCCCGGGCGCGCGCACGACAAATCGTAAACCTCTTAACGTAACCGCGCAAAACCTTTTTTCAAGCGTAATTACCTGCGTTGACATAAAAAATCCAATTAGGCATATTGCTCTAATATAAAATAAATTTTATTAATATAAAATAATAATTCAACTTAAAAAATGTTTGACGTGCTTAGCCGTTGGCTATTTAGTCCTTGCAGCGGTTTTAATAGTAACCAATTATCAGTTTTAAGCGAGATTTTACTTACGTTTGAAGAACTATGGTACCGGGATTACGTAAAAAGCACATCACATCCATCACATGTTATAATTCATGTTAACGAACGTGTGCAATTTTAACAGTAAGCAATTTATACTTTTCAACGGGTTACGGGTTTGTCTGACGTTGGACGCAGCTTAATTTAGCGTTTAGAGCCAGGGTTTGACAATTTTCACTTTTTTTAAACATACTTTGAATAAACCCAGGCAACCTACACGGATGTCGTACAACAAACCTTCCCAAGACTATTGTGACAGTGATCGAGGCCAAGCCCAATGGCTTCTTACAATGTGTTTATCCACGCAATACTTGACAGAGTTCGCAAAATACTGCGTTTTTTGCAGCAGTTTAACAGTAAGCATTAGCACCGGGATTACGTATTTGTAGCACCGGGATTACGTTATTTGCTTAAATATCACGCTATCAAGCAGGTCTAAACAATTGCTGCTACAACCTAGAGTTTGACGTCTGAGAGTTATTCCCAATTGGCAAATGTTACGGGGTTTCGTTACTTAAAAGATGTGTGCCATGCTTACCCAAGTGACGTGTGATACAGTCGATTATTTAGTCATAACATTTAAAAAACATCACGCAGCATTGTACTTTGTTTGCATTAAATCTAAAGGGCGCGCGTGCGACTTCTCGCAAAACCTCTTGACGTGTAAGGGTAAAGCGTTTCCAAACATTTTTAGGGCAATAACCTGCGTGACTACATTGCTTTGGTAAAAATAAAATTTCATGTGACAAATTTTCTACTTTTATGTTGAATAGCTTTTTGCAGTCTTTCATGAGGTATTAAGACACTTACACAGACAACGTACAGCAACCTATACGTTAATTTTACACTGTTTTAACCAAATGCAAAAATTAATGGCAATTTACAAAGACCAAGAATTAGATCTTTAGAGCCATGCAGATAAGCCACATAATTAAACACGCCATTCCATTAATGCCGCTTTCACACAGGCTGTGGGGTGTTACTCTGATTGTGGGGAAGCATTAGGTTAACCTTTTTTTAGACACACGTAATGATATGATTTGAAACAAATCACAAAATCACATGATTTGAAATTTCTATGCATTATTTATGCCGCTTAAGAAGTTCTTACGCTATATCCGCAACATTACTTTTTGGGTATATTTTGATTACCATCTTCCATATTCATGATATATAACATAAGGCCAGCAGTTTAACATGTAACAACGTAACGTGCAATAGTGATAATGAGCCAACAGTATGTTGGATTATTTCATTTTGTTTCACCAGACAAAATTCAGGTAGACTTCGTATATTATGGTGATTGTTGTGGTGTGGTGTAATTACCTTTTAACCAGTTAAAATAATAAAACTGTTGACAGTTTAGGCAAGAGGCATATTTCGAGAGTGTGGCTTTTAGTTAAGAAAAAATTACAGACATTCAGAACACCCAAAAAAATTCTATTTTTGCTTAGTCCGCAGTGGTCCGCAAGTGGATTAACTACTCTCTTAAGTCAGGGGTTTATAAACTTTCTGGGCTGAGTACCCATATTTTAACGGCTTAAATGTTGTGATGGGCCGGGCAAAAATAGGATTTGAAATACATGCAATATGACGTCATTATCTGACATAATAAACATACAAGCCAACGAACTTGTTAGTATGTTAGGAGTTGTGCGTTCATGTGCAACATAAGTCGAATTTAAAAGAACAAATTTATAGGTTATTTGTTTTAAAATGTTACCTTTAATTTAGACATACAGGGGGCGTCATTTTAAAATTTTGAGAGCTGAAGTTGTGAAAATTTATTCTGTTTTAGCTTGAAAGAATATTTTATTGCTCAAATGAAAAAGTTCTACTAAAGAGTTTAGTGTGGAAAATGTAACCTGAATTTTCCTGTGCGAAAGCAACTTTAAAAAAAACACTGCTACGCAGCGGGAACTAAAGCTGGAGCTATTCAATCTGTGTTAAATGAAGGAGCATAAGCCAATACTGTGGTTCTCACCAGCCCTGGGTGAAACATCAGCATTTTTTAACTAACACAGATTCTCTAAAAAGTGGTCGAACTACATTACTGTTGTGCGCAATTTAAAGTATCCATTTTTATGTATTGTCAGACACCGAAAAATATTCTCTATAAGCATATTTTAAAACCACTTGTTTAGTGTGCTATTGACACACTTTATTTTCCCTCAATCAGCTTGGATTTTAGCTGACTTGGCACACAGCTCTGCGCAGATGTTGTGATAATCATGGCAAAAAAAGAAAAGAAAAATATCTTTGTTTAGTATTGCAGGTGGCGACAGACTTGCTTGTAATTGCGTAGTCCTGTACATGGATCTACCAAATTCAATCACATATATTTCGCAATCGTGTTTTCGTTTTTCTCCTGAAGTTAACGATTGCATACTAAAAGCGGTTTCGCAGCTGGCAGCTGGCGCCTGGCAGGAGTGTTGACGACGCACGTGTTCGCTTTGCGTCTCAAGGTTCGCTTTTGCTGGACGTTAATTCGCTGTTTCTGATGATTTTTTTAATTCTTATGACGTCATTACAATCGCTATTTTATAACGTCATTAACGTCAGACGGAACAACGGGGAATTCCCTAAGTTGAAAATTCGGGAACCCCTCCTTTTTGGATTTCTGGATACGCCCTGTATGAGTGGAATAATACCTCAAAGTGTGTTATATATCATACAAGAAGAATGAGATATCTAATAAAAACCGCTGCCATGGCGATTAAAGTAATTTGCTTAAAACCCATAGGTTTAATAACTTGCGATGAACATACCTAGCCGTACCCACAACTTATTTGAATTGTATTTAGCTTAATATAATCCGGAAAAGTTGAACAATTAGAAACAAAGCATTTTAAAATTTCTTGTTAAAATAAAACTTGTTTATCAGAAATATATGTTATTCAATTATCAAAATGACTTACAACTATCGTCCTCTCTTAAAATTCCAACAACATAGCATGAAAGACTGAATCCAAACACCTGTAATATAAGCCATTGATAGTCAATACAAAAGAGCCTGCTACAAAATAACATTAATTTAACATCATTTTTCTATATATAACACCTATTTTGGTTTAAATCCGTGCTTCCCAACCTTTTGAAGTTGGCGATCCACTTTTAATGCAAGTTTTATTGTGCGACTCACAATGAGATATGACCAAACGAATAAAAAACAAATTAATGAGCAAAAGAACAATGTATACGCATGCAATTTATATTTAATGTGAAACTTAGCTTGCGTATTGGATATTATCAGATCAAGTCGAGGCTTGATTGGAGACAAGCTTGCACGCAACGTAGCAGTAAAAGTGTCCGAATGCAATAATTTCCCGATCTGATAGAAAACTAACATTTAGAAAAGCATCACGACCCACCCGAAATAAGGTCGCAACCCACTGGTTGGGAAGCACTGGTTTAAATGTTAACAACTCTTACTGCTAGAAGCAGCTGTATAGTTGATTGTCCTACTTCAAAGTAGCTAAAATTAATGGCACAAAAAAGTGGCAATGCTGCTGTTGTATTTCTTGTAAACTCATCAGCAGTGACACATCTCACTTTAAACCATGAGTACATATTACTTAAACCCAAATTCATGGCAATCAGATGTTCTTTCTGCAAAATATCAATAAAGATTTATTTCCGTGTTGGGGGGTAGGTTGTTGTTTTTACAAGGGGACAATGTTAGTATTTTTTTTAACTTAAGAGGCCACCAGACGCACAAAAGAATGGGGGGATTCTGTAAAAAATTTTTTTTAAAAGTACCAAACTTTAGTACTAACCTACTATATAAAGCACACCTGCTATATATATTTTTTTATTGTTTTTTATAGTTATTTGTTTTTTATATTTTTTTATTGTTTGTTTTATTTTTTATTTTTTTTATTTTTTTTTATTTTTTATTGTTTTCCCATGCATGCAAAAACTAGTTTAAATTTTGATATAACTTAAATCTCACGCCTGGTTTTGAGGTGTAAATAGCCAGTTTTATGTAAAAATTATTACTGGGGTGTAGTACAATTTAAAGTCCATAACTTGGCTAGGTCTGAACTTTTCTGGCCATGACTTGATCTGGGATTTGGCCTAATATTTGTTAAAAAATAAATCTGTTATGAACGTTATTGTGATGCATCGTTAATAGTTTGTACCCGTGTATACAAAAAATGATTTAAATTTAGACATAACTTGATTCCCAGGCCTGGCTTTAAAGTGTTAATAAGGCAATTTTGAGTAAAATTTAATACTAGGTGAAAGAAATTTTTACAGTAGAATATTGCATGCTAAGGATTTGGGTCACTAAGTATTGGAATCCAAATTTCCTTTTAAATATATAGGTAGAGACCTCCCAAATTTCATTGAAACCCAAAGTCTTTATTTTCCAATAAAGCATTGTTTCTCAAACATTATTACCCACTGACCTTAACTTTAAGTACCCATAGCATTTTTAAGACTAACCCCAACCATTAAAAGTTTTTCTAAGATTTAGCATTCAATTTAATATGTAAAAGTCTACTTGCACTCGGTCTCAATTCAATAAGGGCATCTTTGAGGACATGTTCGTCAAAAAAACGGTTCAAGTTAATGGGAAAGGATTTCAGATCCATACATTACTCTTCAAGGAACTCAAATTAAAATAACCCTCAAAAGGGGTCTGTAGAGCAGTGGTTTTAAAGCTTTTCTCCATTGTATATTTTTAACAACTTTATCAATATCTTTATGCATACCCCTAAAAAATGATAGATAACATCACAATTTTAAGTAATGTTGTGACCCTTAAAACAAATAACTTTAAAAACTACTTTGCAGGGTTGGCCTTCGCTAATGCGAGTACAAATCGCTCCTGGCGAGTGCTGATTGACACCCACTCGCCCGATTGGCGAGTGGCTTTGGCGAGAAATTTAATTAGTTGGTGTAGGACAACTTGTGTTAAGCACCACTACTAAGCGAAATATAACTTAGCGCCAGTTATTTCCATAAACAGTAACACGCAAATACCTTCAACACTACACAAATAATAAGGTTAATCGAAGCTCGTAATAAAGACTCTTTGTTTCGTTAAAAAACAATCGTTTGCCGGCAAACAATCAAAGACGTCATTGCTGCAGTGGCCAATAGGTATAAGGTTTATCGTTTAACTTGAACATTGTTAATTTTTAAATGTTTAACCCAGTCGTTGACGCCTTTGGAAAAGTTTATTGGACTTGCGATGTACCCAGGATAATAATTCTACTTTTTTTGTGTTTATTCAAACAATAAATTTGAATGAAAATGTTTTACAATAATATTTGTAAGTAATGTTTTTTTTATGTTTTGAGGGAGCGAAACCTCCACTGATCACTACGATGTTTGAAAATATCGCCTACTTGTGTAACTACAAACTGTGGTGTTAGGCGAAATGTGGCGTTTCGTTTGTGGTGTTAAACAACCTGCGCTCAAACGTCCTTCAAGCGCAGAAAAACCAGAATACGAAAAAAAGAGAGCGCAAGGATTTTTAGAAAAATGGAAAACAGGCCGGCCGTGGCTACTAAATTGTCAGTGTTATTTTTTTACTAAAGATTGTAAAAAATATTTCGCGTTAACTGCTTTATGGGTCATTAATTTGTTCATCCGTGCATGGAAATAAACAACCAGACTTTCATAAAAACTAATGTTTGCGCAAAACTAATATAATAAAGAAACCATTGCTTGTTGATTTGCTGGTTAAACAATAAAAGATTTTGCAATTTTTTATCTAGGAGTACGAGTCTGCAAACAGTGTATATACCTTAGCTTTGATCCAGTAAATACTTAGGTAGTGTTCCTACTAAGCGCATTTTTTTGTGTATTTGCACAGAATTTTGGCTATTTTTATTGAACTTTTTTCAGGGAAGTGAAAAAAAAAATTTATTGAGCTACAAATGGACAAAAACATGCCCAAATGAGTTTTACTTTCAAGCTACATGGAGACAAAATTGCCCAAACTAGTTTTGTTAGAGCCATTTATGTACAAAAAATGGCCCCAATTAGTTTTATCCGAGCTACGGACGGACAAAAAAGTGCCCAAATTAGTTTGATTCAAACTATGTTAAGACAAAAAAAGCCAAAATGAGTTTTATTAGAGATATGTAGGACAAAAAATGGCCCAAATTAGTTGTTTTTGAGCAACATGCAGATAAAAAAGTGTTCAAATAAATTTTATCTGAGCTATGTGCGAAAAAAATGTGCCCAAATAACTGTGTTTTAATCATTAAGTCAAAAAGGAATTAAGCTGCATGCATAACAGAAATAATAGATTAAATCGAATTCAATATATTGTGTTTTGGTAATTCAACTTTTTAGTAATTAAAGTTTTAAAAGTAAATATCTTACCAGTTCTAAAGCACCAACTCCAAAGTACAGAAAGACAACAAAAATGTTCCAACCCAACCAAAAAAGTGCCCAGGCAGAATACTAAATGTATTTGTAAATTTATAGTAATTTTTAAATATCTAATTTGACAGAGTTGCTTACCACAGCAACTAGCCTTGGTTTCCTTCTACAAGCACCAACAAGCCCCAAAATAACACCTAACATTTGGCAAAAATTAACCACAATTGCTGTCCATTGTAGACCAAGAAAATCAAATGTTTGACGAACAGCAATTGTTACCTGCAAGAATAAATATGTATACATTATCAATTTGCCTTACAGATAGACCGATATTTGGCTTCTACCGATATATCGGTACCGGTAAATGTAGGCTGATACTTTGGCCGATATTTTGTACGAAAATATGATAATTTTTCTTGTACAACAAGTAACTTACCCATTTTTTAAACAAAAAGAAACTAAAAAGTTACTTGTTTTTTTAATTCAAATTTTAAACATTTCCCTGGTATATAAAAAAATCGGTATCGGGTACCGGTTGACAAAATTGTAAAAAATCGGGTATCAGTCAAAAAGTGATATCGGGGTGGGGGTGGGTTTCAGACCACAAAAATCTATCCCCTGAATAGTCCACCATTGTATGTTTATAGAAGGGGTCTACAAATAGTGGGCCGCATCCTAAAGTGAGGAGGACAAGGACTACCCCATAAACACTCTTTATTCATAAACTTTATGGAAATCTTTATGTGGTCTATGCATATAGTTTTAGGGTGAATCCACCCCTGTCGCATTGGTGCAAGAATTTGACCAGATGTTTGGGCTTTGGACGTATTTTGGGTTTGGGAATTTTTTTAACATCATGATTTAAAAATTTATCGCCCTTAAACAAAATCTTGTATCCACCTCTTTGCTATATTTAGTTTGTTTTTTCTATTAGGTGTCGCAAGTATTTTTTGTGGGTTGCCCAATATATTACACACATAGCCAGAAAGATGTCCGACAATATCATATTAGAGCGCTACCAATCCTAAGTGGTAGTATCGATACTTGTCCAATACTAGGGTGGTATTGGAGGCTTGGAGCCGATCCTGAACCATATTATCGCGCAATTTTTTACCCAAAATATCAAGTATCGTAATCAGAATAAAATATCAAGTATCGGACATCCCTAATAGTTAGTAATAACACCAGTAAGGTCAGTACCGGATAATGGTGTGGTTGATAGGGTTGAAACCCACTGAAAAAAAGAATAATTTTCTAATTCAATTTTTGTCATCAGATTGTAACATTGACAAATCGGCATTTACTATCGGGTAAAAAAACACCAAAAATCTCGTGCAAGACCCAAAAAATTTTTCTACAAAATAAACAAACACAGAGCACAGATTTAATTTTAAAAATTTATGAGTTTCTGCTTTTTGTATACAAATTGAAAAACTTGCCAAAACACAGAGTTTTAACAAAGCTATTCAATTCACAAGAATTTGGAAATTGTAATTTTTACAAAACTAAAAACCTCACAAAAACATGAACACAACCTACCAACTGAAGAATGCAAATTCCAATCAACCAACAGACTCCAGAGCACTGGCAAGTCATTTTCTTATCAATTTTTTAGTTTGTAATACATCTGTTTTTACCGCGGAATATATCTGCAACAAAAGGTTTTTAATTTTCATCATTTATTAGGACAGAGTTTTTAAACTGTGTGTGCAACGCTTGGGGCATTGCATCATTTAAATTTTCATAAGCATTTAAAAAAAAATTATATTTAATTTTCCAATTGTAACTCACAATACTCTTTAGTATCTAAAGTTTAAGAGTGATTAAAAAAATTTACAGATATTGAAATTGTGCTACAACTCATTTTCACAAAATTGAACCAAATGAATATGATTCTCTGGCACACACAAAAAATAATAAATAAGTGAAAATCCTTGAGCTTGAGGTGTGCAAGAAAAAACATTTGAGAACCAATAAGCAGGATTAGGGTTTTTTACATTTTTTTAAAGTGTTCTTTTAAAAACACTTTTGTTCAAGGACCACATTAAGTATAAAAAATTAAAATAACATCTTAACTTAAAGACATAAGACAAATATACTTCAGAAACCTGATGTTTTCAGTCAAACTTTGTCTCCAAAATGAATCTAAAATGGAGTTTTAAAACATCCAATGAGAAGTTGCCAATAAGGTATTTTTAATTAAGCTGTTTTGTTTATAAAAAATTAAAAATAATTTTTCAAATTATGCACAAAGATTCAATAGGCAATCATGGACTTATATTCCATATTTTTCTGCTGGGGTCCATAGACCGCAAATTAAGAACCCCTGTAGATGTATGAAAAACTGTTTTCCTGGAAGCTGTTAATGATCGTCAGCTTTGTATAAAAGATATTTACCACAAAATACCAAACTAAACTTAATGATTTAAAAAAAAATTGATGTTTATAGCCATTTGTTTGGGCCTGTTATTTAATATTGCATTGATCCAATCAACAAAACACACAGTAAAGGTTTTTTTTTTAGAAAATGCGGACTTTTGTACAAGTGAACAAATTACAATCCATAGTCAAAAGCAATTAAACAGCTTTTAAACTGCTCAAGCAATAAGTTATACTTTATAGCTATATTCAAGTCTTTCATCTTTGTGTTTTACTATATTACTAAATTGGAAGGAAACTTAAAACACTTAAAATGCTTGTACCATCAAAAATCTGTAAGCAAATTCTTAGGTTTTGAAACGGGAAATTGGTTTGTGTGCACACCTGAATGAGTCTATTGCACACCTAATTTTCAGAAATAGGGTTGACCTTAGGGGTGCATAAACCTTGATTACACAGCGGCACCTTCGAAAATTTGGTGCTTCATGACCCAGTCTATATTTCATGGCACTTTTCAGTAAGATCTTGAATGTTCAGCATCAAACTTGGAGGTGTAAAATCATGTTTCATGGCACACCTGGTGTTTACAAATCTAATCACAATTTAACTTTTTTTTTCAAAATTATGGTGTGTAATTTACTAATTCAGATGTACACACCAATTTGCTTTAAAAAAGTATTAGATGTGCAACCTATCACGCAATGTAGACTGGTAATATACCATATTACCAGGGCTTTCCAAACTGGGAATCATGACCGAGGCAAGGAAACGCTGTATACTTTTCCTGGCATTTCATATGCAATTGTCAACACAAACACAAAAAGAAATTTTGAACTGTTGTACAATGAAAATTACAACAAGAGCCTGTCTGCCTTGAGTGGCAGGTGCACACCAAAGATTTCTGGAAAATAAATTTGTGTGCACACTTAAATTAGTAACTCGCACACATAAATTCCAAACATCAGATGAGCAAAAAAACCTTTATTCCACACTTAAACACCTCAAAATTGGACGCTGCATACCTCGGCTTGAAGTGCCATGCTATGCAATGCAGACTGGTAAAATGTTAGTCTTATTGTGGGAAATTATTTAGTTAACCTAACATGATATAGGGTTTCTATTACCAAACAAGAAGACAATGTAACAGTAAAAGAAAAATGTTATTCTACTTTTAAACAATATTTCACAGTATTTAGCACAATGATACGCTACTAGTAATATAACTTTTGGCGTGGTAAATTGTCACAGTCATTTTTTAAATCAACTGTTATATAGCAAGAGGCTTGAGCCGGCCACAGACTAATATATAATAGTTCCTAGGAGACGGCCATTGCATGTCAATTCACAATCAAGAAATTCAATCTCTCCAATTTTCCTTAAATTTTACACATCTGTTTACTATTCTATATGATGAAAAACTGCAGAAACACAATAGTTACGATGTATTTAGTTTGGGGGGATTTGTCTAGGGGGGAGTGATTTTTTTAATTTTTGGCCCTGTTTAAGGCCTTATTGGGGCGTTCCTTCAGTTATGTACGTGTAGCAGCTTGCGCTGCCCCATATTGTCACCGAGTTGAAACTCCGGTCATTCAATTGAAACAGCCTGGTGGACTGTGTCGTCGACTGGCCAGCCTGCTGTGTGTATTTATTAATTTGACAGCATATTGCTGATCGTGTTTCCGAAATTTCCTGTTTTTTGCTGCGTCGCCGAACCGCATTGTCACGATATTTAATTACCGCCAGCTGGAATGCTGTATATAAGGGATTTCATTTTATACCCAAAAACAGCAGTCTTGCATACTGTTCACTTAGCTGGAGTCAGATCGCGTACGTTACGAAGGTAGTTATTGTACGTATATCGTAAGTACTGTTTGTCGTTTGTTTATTTGCAATAAACATTATTTAATTGTGGCTGCGCCCCACATACGTACAAATTAACCAAAAAATAACTGTCAAAAAATACTGCATACCACAACACACATTATTTGGGTTAGGGTGCGGGTTAGCGTGTTGGTGGGTCAAGTGTTATTATTAATGATAAATATAATAACACTTGACCCACCCTTACCCAAACGCTAAACGGCATTTGAAAAAAGATTTTTTTTTATTAATTTTCACGTACATTTTATTAATTTTCACGTAAAGTAAAAGAGCACCAAGTACTGCAGTAGTATCTTGGCCCTATCAACCACTTGTACTTGGAGTTTTACGACCTGTGGAATACATATCAAAGTTTTCAGCATATCAAAAAGTTGAACTATTATAAAATTGACCAAGAAAATCAAGACAAGTGTTTATATTAAAAAGTTTGAAGCTGGTCTAAAATCCTATCACATTTTCGAATTATTATTAAATAATGAATATAATAATACTTGACCCACCCTCACCCAAACACTAACCCGCACCCTAACCCAAATATTGTGCAATGATTTAACAATTGTGGTAGGATTCTAGACCAGCGTCATTCTAACATATTCATGGCTTTTCATTTGAACTTTAACAACTCGTTTCGTTACTGTTAAAATAAATGTGGTAGGATTCTGCCATAAATTTTGACTTTTCTTGCCAAGTGAAAAACAGTAATCGCACTAACTGACTAACTATCTCGAAAGAAGCGCATTTCCAAAGATTTAATCTGCTTTTTACTTTGGGTCATAAAAATAATTCAAAGGCAAATATGTGCAAAGTCTATAGAAATCACAAGTTGTGCAACTAAGATTAATGCGGGCTTAAATCACTGATCTCTATGAAACCTGGATAGCGCAACTAGTGGCACGCGTGAGCGGTTTTTGAAGCAATGGGATGGTTTCCACCACTAGGGGTCGCGCGGACCGACTCAGATGAAGTCGCATTTTTTTACAATGGCGATAGGTCTGAGACTGGCACTATTTGGTCGATAATTCCACCCGATCCGTTGGAAATCAGTGCATTTCTAAGTAAAAAGGTCTACGACAATCAGGGCATCCAATGGCAGAAAAGTCTAGACTTTTAGACCTTGAGGTCCTGGCAATGCACTGATTTGAACCTTTAGGTAAACTCCCGGCGAAGATAAATTAAAAATATTCATTAAAAGTTCAGAAAAGATAACAAAAAATGTGAGATAGGATTAATAACACTTGACCCACCTAAACCCTAACGCTAACCCGAATCCTAACCCAAATAATGTGCGTTATTTTAATAATTCTTTAAATGCTGGGGAAAAAAGCCCAAACTCGGATGGTTTCTCGTCCATTGTATTTAAGATTATTACGTCATAAATTGAGGTATTTGGGCCTGAAGCGTTATAAGTATTAAATTATCGCACATTATTTGGGTTAGGGCGCTGGTTAGCGTTTGGGTTTGATTGGGTCAAGTATTGTTAAACTTAATCTTCTTATGCACATTTGTTAATGCAAATTAGTGCATTGTCCAAGACCTCAAAGTCTAAAAGTCGGACTTTTTGATCCTTTGAATGCACTGATTGTCGTAGACCTTTTTGCTTAGAACTGCACTGATTTCTGACGGATCGGGTGATAATTCAGTTATTAGGGCCGTTGGCGACATTTTGACCGGTTTAACTGGTAAAGTTTTTTCAATTTTTATCGCAAAGAAGTATGTAAACATTGCTTTTTCCAGTCATCAAACTATCCTGGCAATAAATTGGGCGCTCTTTCACTATTGTACGTAAAAAGTTATGCAAAAAAAAAAATAACAATACCGCATACCACAACGCATATTGTTTGGGTAAGGGTGGGTTAAGTAATATTATGCTTATTATTAATAATAACTTGACCGACCCTCAACCAAACGCTAACCCTAACCCAAACAATATGTGTTGTGGTATGCGGCATTTAAAGACTTTTTTTTTTATTAATTTTTACGTACAATAGTGAAAGAGCGCCATTGCTGTAATTTACGCCTTACCCACTCCCCGAATCAAAGACTGGATTGTTATTTAAGTTAGTTTACGATTTTAGCTTGTTGTCACACTCAGAAAATCTTTCACGAGAAATTTGGTTGGCAAGGTGGTTGTGGTATGTTTTGGGGTAAGCTTCTAGTTATTGGTCCAGAAAGTGCATTAAACTAACATGCATTTACCAAGTGAAAGGGTTTACCATAATGAAGTTAGATATATTGGTCAATTTTTACTAATAATGTTGTTTATAATTTTCTGAAGTTAGTGAGAATTTTGTGTAAACTTCTAGAAAATACTTGTTTGGTAATATTAAACCTGCTATGCATTCTCTTCCTGGGTTAACAATTTATGGAACTAAAGAAACTGGTACTGGAATACAATTTAAGCAGATGCTGCTTTCCAAGTGATCTAACAGGTAAAAGTTAATTTTCTACCTCTAGTTCTCCCTGATTATATTAGTTTGTTATATGCAGTTTTTTTAAGTTATGGGATTCTTTAACGGTGTTTGATTTAGTTGAAATAAATAATAATCTATAATTCAAAAAATACACTTGTTTAGTTACTATACTGTTTTATTTGTAGCAAATAATCATTATCTTATAAAAATTATTTGTACCGTTTTTATAGGTTTGGAATCAAAACAGACAAATCTAGAAATATAATTTCTACAAGGGAAGATTAAAAAAAGCCTGCATTAAAAAACTCTTTTAATCATGTTCTTGGTGTCATATACTACGGTTCACACCTAACAAAAAGTCAACAGTTTTGCTTTTTTTATTAAACTTAATAATATGCATTTATTTTTTGTATGATACGAAGTGAAACAAAATTATACAGTTGTTTTAAACGCTGCAAATTAAATTGATGCTTTGCAAACCTGAACTACGCAAAAAAACACAAGTAAAAAACATTCTACTAAATTTCATATTAAAATCAGTATAATATTATTCTAGTGATTTGACTACTATTTGAAGAATGATAAGATTCATTGTAGTTGTGACTTGTTTGTAACATTGGAAACTGACAAACTTCTTTCATTGTCCTGGCAATGTTCGACAAATATATGGTTTCTTTGTCAAGATGTAAGATTTCAGTTCTGTAGCTAAAATATTCTTTGGAATTCAGCAAGTGCCTGATTTTTCAGCCAAATACACAAGCTTGCATGATAGTGTCTGCTCTAGGGCTCCAGGCTATATTTATTCAACTTTTGTAAAACCACATGGGGTCACTTGTAAGAAAGGCTATAATAAGATAACATTTACAAAATTACACCCATTTCAAAACAGTACAAATAGTTAATTGTTTTAAAAGGATGTGGATCACTCAAATATTTTCCTAAGATGTGAGGTATCTTGTATGAAAAGATGTTAAATTAATGTTGAGTACAAAAGAAATATCTGGTGAAAATTTTAAGTTAATTCACAAGCAATACAATGTTGTTTAGAATACTATACAGAAGATATATTTTCGAATTAAAAATGACTGTTAAAAAGTGTGAACAAACTTGCAAAATGCAAAGTTATAGGTTAAAAAACAGCAGTACCACAAAAAAACTACAATATTCCCTCATAAAAATGCTTATTTCAGCTTTGTTCGCAACTAGCTGGCCTTTTTTTTTTTTTTTTTTTTTATTAATAAAATAGATAGCGAAAAAACGAACAAGAAAAACAAATCAAAATAGTGAAGCTCTCAAGCAGCTAACGACCATTTACTTTTGTGTTTTGTAATACTTCCTCTTTTTGAAGCCGAATATCGCTCGGAAGTTTGCACAGAAGATAGCAACAGTAAAAAGCGTAACATAGTCGGGACAGTGTCGGCATATTTACATTGATAAATAACATATCGCGCGCATAAAAGGACACAATTCACAAATGTTTTGCACGCTTCGTTTTTGTGCACTCCAAAGAGTTTCCAGAAAATATTTATTTTGCCTGTAAGGCATTGCCAGTTTCCAATTCAAGTAGAATGTGACATTTACTGAAGATGATACAAGCTCTTTTTGAAACGTCTTAATCAAGATGATGTCGATCTACTCGACCTTTTTCGCTTCGCAATTATTTATCAAGTTCGACTTTAATCTGAAAGGTTGCTATCTTGGTCATGGTTAAAAATAATATTTATGATCTTTATACTTATATACAAATAAAAGGTCACTTATTTAAAAAGTAGTACTTAACCACGCACTCACGTTTTCCCAGTATAGACACGAAACAGGACACAAATAAAACAAGTGGTACAGGGTTTCCGTGGCCTTTTTGCAAAAAGTACATTGGTTAGATTCGGTTTTACCAAACGAATAAAGGGAGTCATTTGTAACAATTGCGCCCAAGTTAAACTTTATCCGAAAGCTTCTCAGTTTGTTTTCGATTGTTGAATAGTAGAGGTTGCGGTAAATTTTCTCCCATGGCAGACGTGCCCTCCCGCAATTTAAGGTCCAGTGCCATTTGAATTGAGCTTTTGGAGGAAAGAGAATTGTTGTTTGTATTTTTTCGTAAACCGATTTGGTGGAGTTATACTGCTGGATAAATAATTTTAATGTTGGGGTTCTATACGAATGGGACGTTGTTGCGCTACCCGAATCCCATTCTCCTGGGAGACTCGATATTAATTTTATGAATTGGACAAAATCTGTGTTGTTAGGTGTAAAGTTAAATTTATTTACTAATGTGTCATATTGTAGATACTCGCCGTTTCTATTCAATAAATCCTGGTGAAAAATTATATTGGAATCTATAAGTGATGGCATAAAAAAAATTTGAGCGGAATTTTACTTTTTTGTTTAGCCAAAGCGGACGGCTGTTTGACTTTGGATCTATAATTTCCAAGAGTTGTTTGCACGCCGTTATTGCGCAACGTAACGTTCGCATAGGAAGTATGCGCCTTGTGATTGCATTGTTTGTTCCTATGTTCCCATTAAGAAGCGCTTCTAATCTGTTACCTTGGATAAAGGGGCCTTCGATTTGTATCCAATCAGCTTCCGCGTTTTCGTCAAGTAGTTTAGAGATCCATTTCGTATGTAAGGCTAACAAGTAATTATCTATATTGATCATTCCTGCCCCCCCATTTGCAATACTCGCACTTAAAGTCTCTCTTTTCACCCTCTCCCATTTGGACCCCCATAAGAATGTAAAGAGGATTCGTTTAACTTTTGAGATAAAGCATTTGGGTATATTAACCGGGACAACACTCATTTTAAAGGTTAAGATTGGAATCATGAGGGTCTTGATAACTGTTATTTTTCCGAGAAGAGAGAGACCCCTCGCGGACCAAATATTTGATACTATTTTAATTTTTTTCAGAAGTGGTGTGAAATTTTTTTCAATTAGCTCGGCGTCGTTACTCGAGCTAGTGGGAATTTCAACGCCTAAGTATTTGATAGTACCTGATGGCCATAGAAGTCCACTTTGTTCCATGGGTTTGTGACAGTTTTCACGATTTGTTCCGATAAAAAAGGCGTTTGATTTGGACATGTTGACCTTGCAGCCTGACATTTCGCCGATTGTAAAAGATAGGCGCTCACAACTGTTCATCTGACTCACGCAACGCCTCTAGTGGTGGAAACCATCCCATTAGAAGGCTTTTACGCCATCTTGAAAGGTTCCTAAAGTGCGTAAATTTTGCATTACGGCTTATGGGAGAGGTATCTTAAAATTGTCTTTATGGCAATAGTTGGTGATTATTTTACCGAATTAGTGATCTATTAGTATGCTTGGTACTATACAGATTACTAATAAAGCAGAATAACTTGATTTTAGCTCCTGCTGATAGAAATATACTTCGTTTTTACTGGCACCAGAAATTATTATTTTTTATTGCAACAAGGCAACGTCAAGTTAGGTAAAATCAACTTATATCATATACAAATCTTTGGAATGGCCTTTTTGATCAGTCTAGTTAATGTATTTATTATGTACATTTAACTATGCTGGTTGGTAACGCTGTTCTGACAACAGCATTTCTTAGCATTTATTTTCGTATAATAGTAACAGCAGCAGGTAGTGGTAAGGTTTAATTGAAGCTATATGCGTAAGTAGAATCAGGTATTAAATTTAATTGCTTTTAATATCTCATGGATGTCCTGAATTAGTTGCTGTGTTTTGTATGGTGTTTGTCTGTGTCATCCACTAACAAACATTGGCCACCAGATTTCCAATCCATCACATCACTAACTGGTGTTCAAATGGCAAAATGTAGGATATTATCACATTCCACTGCATTTTTTTGTTTATTGACGTATTCGTGCATAAATAACTTATCCATAATACAAAATCTCTGCAAATAATTACTATTTTCCACACAGCAGCAACTCTGTTGTATTACAAATAGAAAAACAACCATAACTAAGGAAAACAAAGTCAAATGACACTTGGAAAAATAAAAGGTAAATTGGTAAAAAGTTTATATGTTGCATTTTCTATAAAGTACCCTTATTGAATGTTGAAAATAAATAAAGATTTATTAATAATGTTAACAAAACACTATCTATGTTTAATGAGTAATTCATTATATGTCAAACTACAACCTTTGGTGCTTTCAAGTTTATATTAGTTTTAGTCAGTTGTTGGGTGACAATATTGATTCAAAAAATGTAAAAAAATCTTACAAATTCTCATGTTTTTTGGTAAAATTTATGATTTTTCTTAGTTCATTACACATTACGTATTCCATGAGACAAAACAGAATGTATGTATTATTTTGTTGCTTGCATCGATTCTTGCTCTTTAAATCATTCCGATAAGAATATACCACTTCGCTGTTGTTCCATGTTTGTTTTTTTGCAGGTTTATTTTTAGTTTTCACAGTAGTAAAGTCTTCAGGAAATATTTACAGGTTAACACACATCTATATTATTAAATCTAAGTAATCTGAGATACTCAAATCAGCAACAACAATTATGTTGTTAGTTTAATATCAAACTAGTTACATACAAAAAATAAACTTGCACTGTTATTCATCAATATTACAATTTGTCATAAATTCACGCATTGTTAAAATTCTGATATTTATTTAAAAATAACCATACTCATGCAGTTGAAGTGGAATTACTTGCAGGCTTTACTTGGATAGTTTTGTTGTAAATGGTTTAGTGATGAGTTCCATTTTAAAAAATCTAGGTGTGTTCCTGCAATAAAAATTAATTGACTAAACCTATATATACAGTCACAGTGCGGACTAAACCGGTGCTGGTCTAGAATCCTACCACAACGAAACATTATTTGGGTAAGGGTTAGCGTTTGGGTTAGGGTGGGTCAAGTTTTACTATTAAATAAAGAATATAACAATACTTGACCCACCCACACCCAAACTCGCACACTAACTCAAATTTTGTGTGTTGATTCTATAACTGTAGTAGGATTCTAGACCAGCGCCCTAAACCGGATTTGGCTTCAGTCTTTCATCAGTAATAAACTAAACCATAAAAAGCCACCAAAATCTGCAGCCAGGTACCTCCCAAAAAGAAAAAATGACAGAAAGGGGCCAATTCATAGTCACCTTGCACCGCAACTCCTGTTTAAATAAACTTGTGGTCCTACATTTTGCCATTTGAACACCAGTTAGTGATGGATGGGCATCTGGTGGCCAATGTTTGTTAGTGGATGACACAGACAAACACCATATAAAACACAGCAACTAATTCAGTACATCCATGAGATATTAAAAGCAATTAAATAAAATACCTGATTCTACTTATGCATATAGCTTCAATTAAACCTTACTACTATACCTGCTGATGTTACTATTATACGAAAATTAATGCTAAAAAATGTTGTTGTCAGAACAGCGTTACCAACCAGCATAGTTAAATGTACATAATAAATACATTAACTATGACTGATCAAAAAGGCGATTCCAAAGATTTGTATATCATATAAGTTGATTTTACCTAACTTGACGTTGCCTTGTTGCAATAAAAAAAATATTTTCTAGTGCCAGTAAAAACGAAGTATATTTCTATCAGCAGGAGCTAAAATCAAGTTATTCTGCTTTATTAGTAATCTGTATAGTACCAAGCATACCAATACATCACTAATCCCTTAAAATTCGGTAAAATAATCACCAAATATTGCCATAAAGACAATTCTAAGATACCTCTCCCATAAGCCGTAATGCAAAATTTACGCACTTTTGAAACCTTACAAGATGGCGTAGAAGCCTTCTAATTGGCTTCAATTTTCAACCACTAGTTGCGCTATCCAGGTTTCATAGAGATCAGTGGCTTAAATGTTTCTCAAATTGTTTTAGTTTACGTAGGAGCAAAATCTGGGAGTTGGACCGTTTGACTTTTTCGGGTCAAGGATTTGTTTGGATTCCGGTTTAGTTCTACCATCGTTATTTCAAAACTGGTTCATAAAGGTCTGGTTCGGATTATGTCTAAAAATGCGGGTCTATAAATGTAGAGAATAATTTTTAGTCATTTAACCTAAGTTATGTGACGTATTAAAAACCAACAACTCATTATTAAATTATCTAGCAATGAAAAAAATCAACGTTTATTTAATCAATATTCATAATTTATTTATTAAGTTTCGAACATGGCATAACTTGACTCTGTAAAATAAAGGTTGCGACGTTATGCTGGAGTGAACCGCTTTTGTTTACAGCAGGGGTCGGCAACCTTTTTCTAGTCGCGGGCCAAAACCAAACTTAGAAAGGTCTCTGCGGGCCGCACAAAATGATAACTAAGAATTGTGTTATTAAAATGTTATAACAACTGTCAATCAGGCGAGCCTCGGATATTTTTTGCACTTAAAACGTGTGTGGGGCGCAGCCACAATGAAATAATATTTATTGCAAATAAACCAACGACAAACAGTACTTACAGGTAATTACGATATACGTACGATACTTAACCTCCGTGTAACGTACGCGATCTGGACTCCACAATTGATCAGTAGTGACTGCTAAATTAACGATTTACGACATTTCTTATATACCGTAGTCTACATCGGACAGATGTTAGTAGTTACTAATACCTTAGAAACATGACACATAACACGACTTAGGAAATCGGCCATTCGACGAACCAATTTATACAACACGCGACGGGAAATTAAAGTGACAGCATGAGCGATTCAGCCGGCAAGCTGTTCACAGAATGGACAGAGTTTACGGGGTCACAGTTCCAAAGTTCAAAACCTCTACATTTCACTCTCCCTGCCGGACAAGAGGTTTGGAGAAAAAGACAAGAGGTCTGGAGAAACTTCATCTTCGTGGTGTTCCTTCTGAATGTCAAACATTGTTCATTGGATAATAGCTGTCCTCCTTGTCGGCCGGCTCCTTGTAGCACAAGTCAGGAGCGGTGGCGGACCGTCAAGCCATATGGCTGTTGTTTGGCGATGAAAAGCTCGCTTCGTACAAAGCGCGTTGGTGGTCAAAGAGCTGAAACTGAACTGCTCCTTAGTGTTTCAGAATTCCTCCGTTGTCGAGCTGGTTCGTTGTAGCTGAACGATCTGTGTAAAAATACTTACACCGGCGATAACAACATGCGAATACAAAAAATGTAGCCTACAATGCAGAAACAGAGCCGTCAAAATCGTAACTTAATGTCCAAAGGCAAAACCGTCAGTCAAATGCCTAGAATCTATCGTTCTAGAATACCGAAATCAAGAAAGTAAAAGGTGCTAATCTCTGAAACTCGAAAACAAAATTAACGCCTTGTCCATTTTAAAAGTAATCCCTAAATGACAGACCTTTTAACCTTGGCGTAAAGGTTATACTAAAAAGTTGCACTATGCAAGCCTATAACTCAAATGGACATGTGACGGGTATCTCAGCCGTCTGTAAGGTAAAAAAGGCATCACGTGGCCTTGAAATTATCGGGATCTCTGCCCGGAATATAAACAAATTGGTCAGGTTATTCTAGGTGAGATATCTCTGATCAATCACCGTAAACCTTATAGGACCAGACGGCACGTTAGCCGCTAAAGGAAATGGCACTTTAGAAGGCGCAACTTCTGTTGAGTGTGAGAGATAAATATATCTGTTTATTTGGCTTGAGAGAAGAATATTCTCTAACGTAAAGTTTCACCTTCAACTTAACAAAAAGAAACATAATTTTGCAAATGACTGAACAGCTATGCCGTAAATTTAGTTTATCTCAAACGCGGTTTTAAATCTGCATTGTACAAACGATATGGCAACATTGAAACGTGCTCATAAATTCAGCAACAACATACTTACAATGGCGGCGGCTTGGAGAGAAAGAGAGGCGTTGTACGTAAAAATATCAACAAGGCATGTATCAATAACTGACAATGCATAGCGCGCACAAAAGTTACGAATAAACAATAGCTACCATCCTACGGAATGAACCTATTGGTATAAAACAATTTGGTTGGTGTAAGGCCCATCCCTGCGTTAACAAAAACTAAAGATATAAGCGCTAAAAATTACCCAAAAAAGTTAACTAAACGTCTATCAAAAAAACTAGCCAAAGGCTGAGAATAAGGGGAAAGGAAGGTTAGGATAGTCAGAAGTTAGGATAGTAAGAGGCCGTAGATAGATAAGGTAAAGTTATGAAAGCTTACTAGGTTATCATCAGGTGTAAACGTAATAAGAAGGCGTGGCTTGTATCGCAACAGATACCAAAGGTTTCCTTGCAAGCAGTTAAGTCGGGCGGACGATGCCAGTCATCGGGATACTTAGAATCATCAATCGATCGACAAGAATTCCTGTCTAAGAAGATTATGTAAAGAGAAAGGTGAAAAAGATAGGTTAAAAGTTTAAAAGTACCTTTCGAATAGAGTTTGACGTAGAGTGGCATAATGTCATAGATGTTTCGAACGTAGTAGATGCAATAAACTCGCGTGGTTCACGAGGCGTTTCTGCAGTTGAAAGTTCGCTGTTGGACGTAACTGATTCAGGCTGAAAATATTTTACTGGGAACATTTAAAGGTTTTGCCGTGTTGTAAAACGACGATGGAGCGGCTTCGAAAGTCAAATGCGGTAAGTCGTTGTCCATCTGCGGCTCAGCTGAAGAAGAAGCTGCAGGTTGAGAAACAGAATCTGTATTCTAGGTCGGCAGTGCAGTCGGTGAAACGAATGAGGCCGATGGCAAAGTACCATCATTTTCTGCTAACTTGTCTTTAGAGAAAGAAAAATTAAGTTTAGGAAAAGAGCCTAATTGCGGTCGCGTAAGCTTAGTGAGAGAAAAGTTTGATTTAATAGACGAGTCGAAGTTTTATCGCTGCAAGCTTTAAGTTTGCTTGAAACCTTTGAAAAGAAAGTAGATAAGTTATTCTTCGACATAATGATTTAAAAGGAATAACACACGGAAAAAATAAGACTAAATGGGCACAAAAGCGTAGGTTCAAAATAGATGTAATTCAAAACAATAAGTTAATATTAATTATTTTAGAATATTAGTTAGTCAAAAGGTATTATGTGTGTTCAACGTCACTAGGGCGTCACCAAATTGTGGGGCGCAGCCACAATGAAATAATATTTATTGCAAATAAACCAACGACAAACAGTACTTACAGGTAATTACGATATACGTACGCGATCTGGACTCCATAATTGAACAGTAGGGTCTGCTAAATTAACGATTTACGACATTTCTTATATAGCCTACATCGAACAGATGTTAGTAGTTACTAATTCCTTAGAAACATGACACATAACACGACTTAGGAAATCGGCCATTCGACGAACCAATTTATACAACACGCGACGGGAAATTAAAGTGACAGCATGAGCGATTCAGCCGGCAAGCTGTTCACAGAATGGACAGAGTTTACGGAGTCACAGTTCCAAAGTCTAAAACCTCTACACGTTTTTAATTACATTTACAGAGGCAGTAAAGTGTTGACGCAAAGCGCGAAAGAAAATCGTTTGTTTGGTTTAAAATTCGAGTTCACACGTCGTCATATCCCATAGTACTAATGAAAAGTGCAATAAAACAACTTTGAGGGAACGCGATAACATTTAAAGTTATTCTAGCTCAGTGCAAAGAGATTATCTCTTTGCTCAGTGTTTGTTAACCGTTTTAAGTCGAGGCGCACCTGGCGAGCGAAGCGAGCGTAATTTTTTGGGTATAGGCCTACCGGTATTTCTTTTAAATTTTTTGCAAGTTTTTATTACATTGCCGAAAATAAAAAAATGTTAAAAAATATATGTCCAATATTTTTTAATACGTTTACCGTTTTTGCGCTACGCACTTTGGCAGCCTTCCACGGCGCAACGGTAAAGAATCGCTGATCTAGGCAGCATCAAAACTTTAACAAACCGGGCGTATAATGATCATTCGCGCGAAGCGCGAAAATTTTTGCAATTACGTATAGTTAAGTAGTCAAAAAGTATGTAAAATAGACTCGTAGATTTGTCAAAGATGCCGCGGGCCGGATGATTTGCGGGCCGAAAGGTTGCCGACCCCTGGTTTACAGGTTCGGCTCTTTAAATTCTTACAAAAAACGGTTCAGATTGGGTTATGGTTCAGAAAAATTGACCCAAAACAGGTTCATAAAGTTCCGGTTCGACTCCCTGAGTGAAATAAAAAATCGTCGTTTTTAGCGTTAGTGGGCAAATACGGCATATCGCAACGCACATTTTTTGGGTTAGTTAGGGTGTCATTTTGCCAAATAACTTGGGATTAAATTAGGTGTTTATTTATTAAAATTTATCACAAGTATATTGCGTTTCTGTTATTTTTTTAGTTAAATTATTGCTTATAATCAGACGAGTTTACCAATTTTAATAGTTTAACAGTGTAGCCTACTTACATTTATATGTCAATGACATGACTTGAAATCAGGGAGGCGAACCGGAACCGAACCGGAACATAATGAACCGGTTTTGGGTCATTTTTTTGCAAACCGTAACCGAACCTGAACCGTTTTTTGTAAGATTTTAAGGAGCTGAACCGAATAATTTGAAAGAACATGAACCAATTAACCGAACCCGAATCTGTAAAAAAAAGCGATTTACTCCAGCATGACGTCACAACTTGTATTTTACAGAGTCAAGTTGTGCCATGTTCGAAATTTTATGAAAAAATAAAAGTATTGATTAATTAAAACGTTGAATTTCTATTTGTTAGATATTTTATTAATTAGTTGCTTTTTTTAGTACTACCGTCAAGGGGGGCTACTTTGAACACTTTTTGAAGTTATTTTTCTGTATTTTTTTTACTTTTATGCTAATTATCTGAAATTTGGTCAAAACTGGGGCTGTGTATAGATGTTTCAAATGGTAGTTTTTTCTTGTTTAAAATATTAAATTTTGGGGGATTTCCCGACAAATTTCTATGTGTTCAAAGTTAGGTAGAGGGTAGATACTTAAACGTCCATAGTAGGATTCCAAATCCAAGCGTTTTCAGAACGCTTCCTATTGGCTGAAATTTTATGACGTAATAGATTCTTATTAAGCGCAAATGTACTGAAGTACTTGACGAAAAATAAAAAGTTGTTAAACACGCAAAACCATAAGACGTTACTTAAAACATCGTTTATTGTCGTGCCGGTAAATGGGAGAAAATTAATTGGCTTATGGGTAAATACTTTGACACCGTTTTGAATTTTACGCCGTAAAAGAAGCGCAAAATAACCACACCACTGTTTGTTAAAAAACAAGCGTTAGCAGTAGTTGTCTCAAAAATTAGTTAAAGTGTGTTTAAAGTTGACCAATAATATCCCTAGCCAAAACGAGTTGTGTGTGAATGCAGGTGTGCAAAGCCAAAACAGGCCCTTACAAATAAGGCGCTCTTTTACTATTGTATGTAAAAATTAATAAAATTTTTTTTTTAAATGCCGCATACCACAACACATATTGTTTGGGTTATGGTGCGGGTTAGCGTTTGGTTGAGGGTGGGTCAAGTTATTGTTAATAATAAACATAATATTACCTGACCCACCCTCACCCAAACGCTAACCCGCACCCTAACCCAAACAATATGTGTTGTGGTATGCGGTATTATTATTATTTTTTTTTGCATAACTTTTCACGTACAATAGTGAAAGAGCGCCCAAAAAAATTGCGTACAGTCTGCTTAACTGACCGTACGCAACTATGCTGGGTATACGTACTAAACTTAATAACTTCGTTTTGTTTATTATTTATTAAAATATAAATATTTTTTGTCATGTGCGTTTGAACAACCAACTTAATTGGCAATTTTTTTTTGGCTGCCTTTTACTCATTTCTAGCTGCCATTTTAGTAACAATAGCCTGCAGTTTCCTGATTGCAAATATCATACAACTTGAATAAATAGGATTGAAAACTTAAGCCTTTACTGCAAAAGTAACGATGATCAAACCTACAATTGTGTGACAAACTTTGTATTATTTACCAGGCGGCGTGCCACTTTCCTTTAGGTTAGAATTAGTTAATTATGAACTCTAATCTGTTGTGGTGGTCTAAGTAGGCTAAATGAAGCACACAACTTAAATGAGTTGGAACTATATTAGTGTAAAAAGTCAGTTTTACCCACCATTAGTGATTGTTAAACACACCTTAGGATTAGCTATATAAGACTGATTGACTTGATTGTATTTTAAGTTGGCACTTTGGTGCCATATCTAAAACAATTTTTGTTTCATTTTCTGATTTTCATTAAGATCTTAATTAGCAATTTTTGAGTATGATTAAAGTTTCTTTTTTTTTTGTTTCTTTTTGTTTCATGTGTGTAATAAGGTGTGGCTCTTTGTAGTTAACCAAGTAACAAAATGTGCTTCAACATGTAGGCATAAATTAAAAGAGCCTCATTAAAAATCCCACCACAATGCATATTATTTTGGTTAGGGACTGGTTTAAGTTTTGGGTTGGGTTGGTTAAACCATAGAGCACTTAGTGCTCTATGGTTAAACATTATTAATAAATATAATAATACTTGACCCACGTAAGGCCAAACGCTAACACGAATAATGTTAGCAATATAAGCCCCCGGACGAAAATGTGGTACGACAGCATTGCAGCGGCTCGACGTGTCCTATTAACAGAGTTAAAAATATGTTCAAAATACCCGTTTGGTATTTTTCTTCTATAAGAAAACTAATTATCTAGTAGGCCGTTCAGCTGATCGTCTGTTACGTCTTAAAATTTCATCTGTGACGTCATAAAATTTCAGCCAATAGGAAGCGTTCTGGAAACGCTTGGATTTAGAATCCTACTATGGACGTTTAAGTATCTACCTAGGTAGAGGGTATTCTAACTTTGAACACTACATATTACAAGCACTTTAGGGCTTAATTGACAAGCTCTGTTCAAAGTTAACACTTCACATAGCATTATTAGTAGAAAAAACTTGGGTATTTAAAACAGGTTTAGTGAAATAATTGCCAAAAGGGGTACTTTTAAGTAAGAAGGGCCTCAATTTCTAAAAATCAAATCTCTTTTTTCTGAAATCGGCCCCATCGCCGTTGACAATGTTTGACTCGAATAGGCTGTATAGTTTCGTGATCCAAGTGATGTTTTACAGTTCTTATCAATAATCTAGTCCATAAAATATGATGAATTAATGAATGTATTTTTATGCTGAAAAAAATTTGCATGGTCAACGAAAGTACCACTAAGGTATGACGATTCTAAAGTAGGACATTATTTATCAATGATAGTTTAATGCAACAACAACACGTATAGGCTACTTTGAACAGCACTAAAAACGTATTGATGTCGCCAGAAAAGTAGGTGGGGCTACTTTGAACACTGTTCAAAGTTAGACACACCAAAATAAAAAGATGAACCACTTTAGTAATTTTCAGATAATGAACGGTATTCTCAACATAAACACAGTTTTGAATTATCTTTCGTGTGCTAATACAATTCTTAGCATTTCACTGAAAAAAATAGATCAAAACCTCTTTTACTTTCCGAGATCCAACTAGAAGTTTCCAGACTACTTGTACTGTAGAAGCCACTTTGTCATATTGTGTTTACACAGATAATTTTTGTTTTTAATCGATGTGTCGTAACGGAAAATTTTCAGTAAAAATCTATGGCCTAAATTCTTTGTAACCATATTCTAATGTTTACGTTACTCCTTGCAGCCAATGTGCAAACGATAAGCGGAAAGTTTTCGGTAAAATTCCGTTACGTAGATTTCTTGCAACCACATAATATTTGCAGCGAATTTGCAAAATTCAAATTGTTGACACCAATTTTTATGCGTCAAGGTATTTACATCCGTTTTTTGTATATGTTTCAAAACACCGCGGTCTGAACATTAGTCGGTTTCCCCGGTTGTGTGATTTTCAAACTGTTGACATTTTAACTGGAGGCAGAGGCTGTTTCGCAATCGCATTTTGACGTAAAATTTGTATGTTTCGCGTCAGAAATAAGTGTGAAAAAGGTTTAGACCACGCCTTGTTATCACGTGATATTTTGTTAAGTATTATAAGAATTAATGACGTAAATCTTTCTTTATCGCAGAAATTTTCTTAACTGATTCTCGTCTATAAATAGCGTGTTCAATCAATATAAACAAAAAAAGAGAGATAGAGGCTTTTATAGCTTCTACTCAGACAGCAAAATTGACTGTTCATGTATCTGAACTAAAGGAAAGAATTGGACCTGTCTGGCCTTACGAAGACAGGCCATCTCAAATCTTGTAGGAGTGTGGTCGATTCATCTTGGCAATTATATAAATGAAGACTCATTTAATCCTGACCCACACCCCCACAAAATTGGCGCGACCCGAGTGAGTAACGAAGCTCAAGAAAAGTTGAATCTAAATCCGAACAAACCACCTGCAAACTACTTTCCCAAGAAGACTGAAGAAACGAAGCTCAAAGAAAAAATATGTGCCTTAATCTGTATGGACCACCTACAAACGGCCGCCTAAAAACTGTCATGTTTGGAACTTGCAAGAAGCCAGCTTTAGAAGAAATTAATCTCATCGAAAGATACGTGAAGAGACGCTCCATAGCGTCAGCAAAGCATTTGCTTGGAATTCGAAACACGAAATACAAACAAGCGTTGCCGATAACGACATCACCGCTAGGAATTATGGAAACCGCAATTGCACATGGATTTCACAATAACTGATTCTGCCTAGTTTATCAGGTGAAAAATCTATTATCTTTTAAAATAAAAACAAAATTATATCTATAATAAGTAAAAATATCGACTGAAAGGTCTGTAAATTGTTTTAATGCGACTTTTTATTAAACCATTATGTATCGCATTTCGCAAATTATGTATAGTCTATATCTATGAAGTCTAAGCTTAAACATCGATCGCACGATCTTTTGATAAATGTTAAAAGAGCTTAATTTTTGTGCTTGGAGCTCAACAGTTTGAAATCAACGCGTTAAACTTGTGAATCACGACTTAATTTTGTTGTGCACGAAATAATTTCGTGTTAAATTTCCGAATTCTTTTAAACATTTGGTACGTTTTGGGTTTTTGTCTGTTTTTCTCTCATCACGCAGCCGCGTTTACACACGAGTTTAAACATCTCGTATCAAGCATAATGATTTATCCACACGCGAAACATTAGCTTTCAAATCACAACTTTAGGAACACCCCATTTCCTGCCTTTTGTTGAAAGCAATAGTGAATAAGCAGCAACTTCAAAGCGTATTTTCTTGTGATGCGTCGTTATTTTAAAACTAACATTGAACGAATTGTGCAAACTAAAAAAATGCAAATTTTAAAGGAAATGTTGCTCAATGTTAAAAATCAATAGAATTTAATTTTGTATTGAATTGCAAAAGATGTGTAACGTGAGTAAATATATATTCCAGTAATTAATTGTCTCAAACTTTAAGTGTAACCTGTCGCGCCTATATATATATATATAAGTATAGAAAATATGTGTGTCTATAACCAAAAAATAAATAACTTGAATACTGAGTGTTGCTATAGATAATTTCGAACACACATCTGCCGAAAAATATTTCGCATTTTTCAGAATACAAAAGCACGTTGGACAGCGAAAGGTCACAGCACAGCGCAGCGCACAATGAATGGCTTTCCGGTGACGTCAAAATTACAACGCACCAAACAGGGAGTTTCCCCTGCTGCCGCACAGATCGCCTGAAAAGCTCAATCCACAGCAATGCAATGGTGTGTCAAGCACACAACAATTTCGAGCAACTCAGCGAACGCTGACATCAAAGTCCTCGGTTGCTAATTCAGGCACCAAAGAGAAAACTTTCTCGAGGAATCAGGAATCTGACTAAAACAATTGCGCAAATGCGTTATGTGATCGAACAATTTTCGCGTCCACGTGTCCACACACATTTCACAAACAAATAACCAGCTTTTAATATGCAAGCTGTTCCAAAATCTAGCGTGGGAATATTTGTAGAAGCTACTTTGTCATATTGTGTTTACACAGATAATTTTTGTTTTTAATCGATGTGTCGTAACGGAAAATTTTCAGTAAAAATCTATGGCCTAAATTCTTTGTAACCATATTCTAATGTTTACGTTACTCCTTGCAGCCAATGTGCAAACGATAAGCGGAAAGTTTTCGGTAAAATTCCGTTACGTAGATTTCTTGCAACCACATAATATTTGCAGCGAATTTGCAAAATTCAAATTGTTGACACCAATTTTTATGCGTCAAGGTATTTACATCCGTTTTTTGTATATGTTTCAAAACACCGCGGTCTGAACATTAGTCGGTTTCCCCGGTTGTGTGATTTTCAAACTGTTGACATTTTAACTGGAGGCAGAGGCTGTTTCGCAATCGCATTTTGACGTAAAATTTGTATGTTTCGCGTCAGAAATAAGTGTGAAAAAGGTTTAGACCACGCCTTGTTATCACGTGATATTTTGTTAAGTATTATAAGAATTAATGACGTAAATCTTTCTTTATCGCAGAAATTTTCTTAACTGATTCTCGTCTATAAATAGCGTGTTCAATCAATATAAACAAAAAAAGAGAGATAGAGGCTTTTATAGCTTCTACTCAGACAGCAAAATTGACTGTTCATGTATCTGAACTAAAGGAAAGAATTGGACCTGTCTGGCCTTACGAAGACAGGCCATCTCAAATCTTGTAGGAGTGTGGTCGATTCATCTTGGCAATTATATAAATGAAGACTCATTAATCCGGACACATCCCCACAGTACCAAATGTTGATAAAAGTCACGTGGTGCAGTTTCAGTATCAAAGCAGTCCTTACTGTCAACATAGAAATCTTGTTTTAAAACATTCGGAAAGGGCGGGTATTGAAGTCTATTTCATGAAATTTTCAGGGAAAACCGATTTATATTGTGTATTTTACAGACCTTAATGTATGGTGCAATGGATTTTTTAAATTAGTGTTCAAAGTTAGAGTGCTGTTCAAAGTAGCCCCTCATGACGGTACCCCGGTACACGTAACTTACGATTTAAAGATTATTCTCTACATTTATTGACCCACATACTTAGATTTAACGCAACTTATATTGCGGTCATGTTCAAATGGCGGATCGAGATCCGGTTCCGGATCTTTTCAGCGTTTTGTGTGGATATTCTAATGTAGTCTTGAAAAAATTAACTTTCTACAGTGTTTTCATGTGAATACCAATTGTCAGTGTTGATGAAGTTTGTAAAAAAATCAAGCATAGAACTAAACTCCCAATTCGATGCTATTGTAAGACCTAAAGTCTAAAACAAGGGTCGGCAACCTACGTCCCGCGGGCCGGATGCGCCCTGCCAATGTAATTCATTCGGTCCGCCGCCTCTTTGACAAACTGGATACGAGTCCATTTGAAATACTTTTTGACTATTTAGCCTAACTACGTAAGTGCGAAAAATGTTCCCGCTTCGCGCAAATCATCTTTCTACGCCCGGCTTTTTTACGTTTTAATGCGGTCTTTTGAACTAGATCAGCGCTTCGTTACCGTTAACGGAAAACGTATTCAATAATAGTGGACATATAGTTTTTAACATTTTTTATTTTTGGCAACTTAATAAAAACTTGCAAGAAATTTAAAATATAGGCCGGTATACCTAAAAAAAATCGCGCTCGCTTCGCTCGCCACGTGCGCCCCCACTTAAAAAGCTCAACAAACACTAAACAAGATTAACTATTAAAGTTATCGCGTTTTTTCAAAGTAGTTTTGCGCTGTGCACCAACACTTTACTGCCTTCTTAAATGTAATTAAATACGTGTTAAAGTGAAAAAACACAATTTTTCTCAGTTAACATTTTGTGCGGCCACAAAGACCTTTCTGAATTTGGTGTTGACCCGCGACTAGAAAAAGGTTTCCGACCCTGGTCTAAACCAACCTATCATGTTTCTCACTGAAATCTTGGTGCTGTATACTATAGCACACTCACCCGATCCGTTAGAAATCAATGCATTTCTAAGCAAAAAGGTCTACGACAATCAGGGCATCCAATGGCAGAAAAGTCAAGACTTTTAGACCTTGAGGTCCTGGCAATGCACTGATTTGGACCTTTAGGTAAACTCCCGGCGAAGATAAATTAAATATATTCATTAAAAGTTCAGAAAAGATAACAAAAAATATGAGATAGGATTAATAACACTTGACCCACCTAAACCCTAACGCTAACCCGAATCCTAACCCAAATAATGTGCGTAATTTTAATAATTCTTTAAATGCTGGGGAAAAAAGCCCAAACTCGGATGGTTTCTCGTCCATTGTATTTAAGATTATTACGTCACAAATTGAGGTATTGGGGCCTGAAGCGTTATAATTATTAAATTATCGCACATTATTTGGGTTAGGGCGCTGGTTATCGTTTGGGTTTGGTTGGGTCAACTATTGTTAAACTTAATCTTCTTATGCACATTTGTTAATGCAAATTAGTGCATTGTCCAAGACCTCAAAGTCTAAAAGTCGGACTTTTTGATCCTTTGAATGCACTGATTGTCGTAGACCTTTTTGCTTAGAACTGCACTGATTTCTGACGGATGGGGTGGCACACTTCACTTTTGGGTTTTACAAATTTATGAATATGTTGTAGGGTACATTTACATAAATAAAGCACCATAATAATTAAAGCGTGTCCAATATGTTTACTATTCGTTTTTGGTGGATCCATCATGTTGTCAGGTTTGGCTGTAGTGGATCATGGCAGAAATCATTTGAACACCCCTTTATGGACGGTTTTGAAATAACGATTGTCGAACCGGACCTGAACCACATTCCGAAAAAATCCTTGAACCCGAAAAGTCAAACGGTTCGACTCCCTGCTTGAAATTGTCTTGGCTTGCTATTCCTGCCAAAGACTTGACTTGAACTTGATTAGATTTTAGAACGACAAATTATGATCCTGATACGATATGCTAATATCGAGTATATTTCGGCCATTGTTAGGCAAGTTTTATTTATTCTGATCTAAAATGCTTTGTTTGACTAGTATTAATTATTGCCACTTTTTTTCTTTTCTGTCAAAAGCGTCTATTTATTGTCATTCGGGAAACAAGATGGCCTCCATGTCGCTAGAACGAAGAGCGAGTTAGTTGCGCAACTTGTGATTTCTATAGAGACTTTGGTCTACCCCTGCGAAAAGGTGAACATGTGTAATGTCTATACAAAAACAAGAGTTTAGCCGTGAAGTCAGCTGCAGATCAAGAAGTTTAACTACCAGCGCATTTTCTTATTATGGCCACTGGTCTACTGTTTGAAGATATATTTGATATTAAAGATGTTGATCCCGAAGGCAAGAAATTCGACCGCGTTTCGCGGATGCATTGCGATAGTGAGTCATTCAAAATGGATTTAATATTGGATGTCAATACCCAGGTAATTAGCAGCAAGTCTGTGTGGGGGAAAAATATAGACGCTGTCAGCCTTATGTTGCCACCGTGTGTTTTAAAAGACTATATAATAAAATGGGTGCTGGTCTAAGATCCTACCACATTTTTATCCTGGGGGGGGGGTTAAATTACTGATATTTATTTCTTCCTCGCAGTGTAAAATTTGACAACTTGTTTCGTTAAGTGATAGGAAAAGCGTCATTAAATGGTAGCTAGTTACCAGCAACCAGGTAACAAGGCTATAAAATTAGTTGTCTTCAAAGTAAAATTATCTTCTGTTAGTGTATAGCTATTAATGAAAACTACTTAACTAACTGAGAAATGTGAAATGCTTGCTTTGTTATAATTGTGCGAATGCACTACAAAAAGACAAAATGTTAGAAACAGCTAAAATCTTTGTAGCTACATTTCAAAGATATTTGGCACATACTTTGCCTTGATCACATATGGCACATGACTTTTCCTAACCTTTTGCCACACTGAAAAGGTATAACAAAATGATTTTCGGAAATATATAGATGTTGACAAATAATCTTGATACTATGTTCATATGTCAACAATAGATTTTATCAAATTTTTGCTTTTAGATTGTTAATGGTGGACTGGTGGCTACAATTACAGTTTTGGGGGTGTGTAATAAAAACCTGGCGCCCATAAATGTAAACTTTAAAACTTTAATTTTGGGTACGACCTAAGAATATTTTTTGATTTGGACACTGCCTCCTAGCCACCCTACAAATTAAATTGTCTTATCCCTAACAGCAATATAGTTCTTTTAACTATGTTTTCATTGTTTAGCTTTATCCTCTGGAATTAGGCGATAAATTTCGTCTGGTTCTTGCTTCAACATTGAGCGAAGATGGAACGCCAGGTGACATCGAATTTAACCCTCTGTGGGAAAACACTCCTTCACGAGCTGACCAGTTTGAATATGTTATGTATGGAAAGGTAAATTTAAATCCACTTGTTTTGTAGTCGCAAACATTATTAAATTACCCAGGGCTGCACAGTCTGACTCGTACAACATGCAAAACCAATTAGGCCACAAACTGTGAATTGTTAAGGTGGAACAGCATAGAGAGAAATACTTTACAAATCTGTATAGTGTGGGAAGATGAGTTACATGCAGAAGTTAAAGTAATATACTGCGATTTTTAGCAAAGGCGTCACAAATTTATGTCATAGGTAGGGAATAGGGATGTTTAAAGTAGAATCCCAAGGGATTTTAGAACTTTAGGTTTTGAATCACAATACATTTTTTTATTAATTTATTTAACTTCTACTTTGTTTGGGGGGAGGGATTATTGATAATTTATATATACGCAAATACTTTTTGGCGTGACCAAAATTCTAATACCAAGGTCTAAAAAGAAGCCTGGAGTTTTACTACTTGTGATGTCTCATTCAAATGAAAATATGATTTAGTAACCAATATGTTGCAGCCCCACCAACCCCATCTGCTACTTAGCTGAGTGCAATAATAATTGCTGGCAAGGTGTGTAATGATTTTTGGCGCGACAAATTTTTTTTAGGAAATTCAACACTTAAGCTTAAGATTATAAGGTGCGGATCAAGCATTTGGCACACCCAAAAAATTATGAACATATTTCATATTTCATATTTTCTTTTTGTTTTATCATAAAAGAATACATCAGCGAACTAATTTGAAGAAAATTGCATTTTTGAGAGTTTCATGCTACTACAAAGCATAAAACTTCTACTTATAGTTGTCATGCGCATGTCGAGAAGACTCCCTCGAAACGCAAACGGTTAACAACCCTGCTTTGTCCAGCCTAACTATATGCACCAAGTGCAACCAGAAAAATTATTTATCTGATTTAAGTTTGCATATTTTAATTTTAAGAGAACAACATGCTCATGACATTTCGGTTACAGAAAACTGGCTAAAAAGGCTCAGCAGATCAGTATGGTGTTTCGGTAATTGCCAAAATAGTGTTGGATTGCAAGCTGCTCTTTTCCCATTACCGCCATCTAACGAAAAAAAGTTTGAATAAAACCAAGTAAATTTCGCCTGGAGCAAACTTTAAAAAAATACTGTCAAGGTTGTTAATGATGCTGCTGAAAGAATGCTAATTGCATTGCCTCTTTTGTGTTGTATTTGAGATTGCCAACCATTTAACGAGCCCTTGATTTTGCATTAGAGTTAACTAAAAACTAATGGATCCGATACTGAAGTCTTTATCAGTGTACTTGTACAGGAATTTATTAAAACACGCAAAGGCTTAAACAAGTGGATTCCTTAATTCGAATGAATTCAATACAAAACAATGTTAATAAAACAGAATCAGTAAGTTGAACATCATCGCCAAACACTTACTATAATGTCAAGGCACCATGTGCTCAGTGACCTTTGACCTCAAGTCATAGAATGATTACACAATGAAATCGGTCATAAAGCACTTAAAAATGCGGTTTTGCAAGCTCACTGTTAATCTTAACATTTAACTATTGGTGGTTTGTTTAATAATATCAAGCTGAGCAAACTCACAGCGGTTTCCCAAATTCTCGCTATGTCTTGTCGATAATACGCATATAGCCTACGATCAATAGTTCACATCCGGAAAAAAGAATAAGTGGAGGTACAGCTAACAGAAGAGTTATTCACAAAAGAAGTGCACCTTCGATACTCTTCAATGTTTATTTCTGATTTATGGCGCATAATGATCAGTTTTTACTTTTTATGTGTGGAAACATAACAAGCAGAAGCCAACAAGCACACTTTGTTTGATTGTGCAGCAAACTTGTTTGGCGGCCGTGTTGGGCAGGCTGTTTGGTTGCTGACACAATCATTTAAGCTGTGCCTTGTCGAGTAATTCATTTTATGTTGCGATGATTGTAGTTCGTACCGCATCTTTAGAGATTAATGTTGTCCTAAAGTAACCTTTGAAATCAGAAATAACGTAATAATTGCTTTTCTTGCGAAACCTAGATTCGAGTTAATTCTATTCCTTCTGGACTCTTCTCCGACTTAAACTGAATATTATAAAGCTTAGGATGTCATAAACGTATTTACTCAACCTGACGTTTAGTTTTAACAATTGTTTGTGGAACACTTGCGGTCACCCAAACCAAACCTTAAAAAAAACCCTGGTTCAGAGCATTAAATTCTCCTTGTATAAATTTCTGCTTCACTTGTATTCCGTTCCGTTTACCACTGGTTGCCTATTTTAGTTGCATCCTTCTACAGCAATGGGTCGCAAAGCATTTCTAAATGTTACAGTTATCTATTAGATCGGGAAATTATTACATAACATTTAATACATATATATCACATTAACTATTTCAGTACGTACGCCAGTAGTGAAGATGCAGGTTTTTTATGTAACTTTATTCGTTTGGTCATATCTCATTGTGGGTCGCACAGTAAAACTTGCATTAAAAGTGGAGAAGCTCTATGGACATTAGGAGTAATAAAAAAAACATTTTTTAGGTTTACAGAATAGAAGGTGATGAAAGTGGTGGTGATGTTGCATCAAGATTATCAGCATATGTTTCTTTTGGGGGACTTCTTATGAGATTGCAAGGTGATGCAAACAATTTACATGGAATGAATGTGGACTTGAACATCTATTTGCTGTTAAAGAAACTTGCCTTTTGAGCAACTATAACACTGCTGACCTATTAGATGGCAACTGGCAAGGAATGCTAAAATACCATTTGGTTGTACTGTGACTCCATGCAAGCGATTGGCCCTTTGTTGTGCTTTATCTTCTTGTAAATTGTTTGAAGAAATGCATGTATCACATGGCTTTTAGCATTGAATAAACTTGCATTTTGAGCCCCCATGTTGTACTTTATCTTCTCGTAGGCAGTTTCGAAGAAATGCACGCTTGTCCTTATTAAAAAATAATAACAGTTTTAAAGGGTGCATGCATTATTAGCACGCAATAAAAAGTAGTTAACATACTATATCTGTTTCTATCCCTAATGTTTTAAACGTAGCATCAAATGCTTGATTATGTTTGGCGAGCCCAAGCAAAGATGGAGCTCTTAGAAAAGGTAATCGCACATCATAGTAAACCCAAATTTGTTTGTGAAAATCGGCATATACAAGGCACGGGCAGTTAGTTTTGCCATCAATGCTGTAGTTTCCAGCGTAGAATGCCTGTAAATAAAATAATTTTATGCAAGCCTAAATGTGCTAAAGGTGATATTCCAACCTGAACTTCATCTTCAAAATGGTATCGCACAACATTTTTATCGTGATCAACAATGTATGTTTGGCCATCTCTTGCACACACTATAACTTCTTCTCTATTATCTCCAAGAACATCCATCTTTTGTAGGGTGAATAGCTGGTGATCTACCTTTACATATAAAATGTTATATAATTTTATGTTTTATTAAAGGCATAGATGCAAATTTACTAAATGCAACACAGTTACCGAAGTTCCATGTAGAAACTTCACTACATTTAGTAAATCTGCATCTATGCCTTTTATTCCATCATTACATTAAAATTGACTGGATTGACACCCAACTGTTTAGGAATTAGGTAATTTGTAAAAAAATACTGGATTGAAATTAAAGCTTTACCTGTAATGACCACAAAATATGATCTTGTTCCATTAGCTTTATTGTCCCATCTAATGTACACAAGGCAAAGTATCCCTCTTCACATTTGTTGCTTTTACAAATGTTTCCAATGATTTGGCATGAAATAGCAGGGTTCTGTGATCGTCTTTGTCTGTATTTGTTGCAGTATTACTATATAAGAAATTATTTAAGAAAAATATTCATTAAAGCGATCCTAAAATAAGTAATATTTTATTCAACTTCTGCATCGCATTACTTAAGATTTGTCGATTTGTTTTTGTGTTAGCATATAATGTCAAGTACAGAACTAATCTTGATGCGGAGAATAAATATGTCTGTAAGCTATTATTAAAAACTTGATATTTAAGTTTTGAAAGAAGTATTACGTGCACAAATTAACACAAAGCATCACACAAAACAATTACCTAGACAGTGGAGTATATTTAACTTGACTTTCTGTAGTACATATGTTTTTTGGAAAGTCTTTACTTGATGATTCCTGAAAGTAATAATTGTTGTTTTTTATCAACAAATAAGGTACTGCTATAAAACTGCAGTCTAAGTTTGTTTTGACATTTTAACTCCACAAACAATGTCAGTATAATTTATAGTGCATTTTTGACTAATTCAAAATTAAATTGGGTAAATCCCCTGGCACACGTCTTTTATGGTAAGGAGTGGATCCAGGAGTTTTGTTAGGGAAGTTTATACTTTTTAGAGATGACATCACAAATTTAGTTTTGTTTTTTGTTGAATTTTTCAACTGTTCCAGGATTATATTTCCTTAATACTTTAAAAAAAATATCTGCTGAACCTTTCACAATAACATTCCTAACATAAAACCTTCGAAAACCCCTAAAAAATCCATGAATTCCATCAAAAATCATCTTAAGTCTACACGCACTATCTCGCTAAAAACGCTTTTAGTTGGTGGAGACACAAGAACAAAAGAAGCAGCATTCCACCTCATTTGTCTCTATCAGTCTGATTAAAAGCGTTTTTGTCAACCGGTGGGGATTCGGCCTTATATTAGGCCTTATAATAAAACACTGCTTTAAGCAATAATGTTATACCCAGGCAATATTCAACACCGCATATGAGCATCCAGGTTGTGAAACTATCAATGTTGGCAATCTATCAGTTCCATTATAGTGCAATGTCACATTTCCTGCTAGGTGTTGTAATTTCCATCTTTGTAACAGTACAAATTTTTTAAGACGGTCATTCCACCTATAGCCAAAAATAAGCATTTTTAGCAGACTTTCTTAACATTCCAATGCATAAAAATAGAATTAGTTCCACATGAGAATAATTATATCTATATGTATAAACCAAAGTTATTCAAAGACGTTTCACGAGCAGATATAAACCAGCCAACCTCATCAGAGTTAATAATTACAATGAGAAAACAGTACAGTTTTAATACTTTATAAAAATAAAGCTACACTTTGGTATAGTATACAATAAGGTGTGGTGCAACCAGGTCATCGGATGCAAACCTGCACCATTGCACAATGCAGTGTTTGTTAGCCATAGCATTTAGCTACAGAAATGAGAAGATTGTCGGATATTATTCTTTGCTGAAAAGTGAAACAACTTTTGACTTGCTAGGACTTTTTGGCCAAACTGGTCAGGAAAGTTGGGAACTTGTTACCCTAACTACACCAAAAAAACGTCAAGTGCAATGTCTGCCATGAGAAGGCATCCTGGTTGTCACAGAATTGATTGACAATTTTACTAAAGATTTATCATTCAGTACAACCAGGGTCTTAACACCATGAACAAATATGACTCCTTGTTTTAAAAAAATTTACTCATAACTGTAGGTGAGTGCCATGGATGATAAATGCTGCATTGTTTGATTGTACAAGTTCGCACATGACTCTGTCCCTCTGCACCTTACCACATACTACAGCGAAGTATAGCCTTATTGTTCATCTACATTCTTTCCACTTCACTAAGACTGTACATTAAAATTTGATCTGCAATTGAAGGCCCCCTGTTTATAAAAATACCTAGCATTGCGTTTAACTTATTTTTATGTGTTTTACTTCTTCACATTAATAACAAATACAGCCATTAAATGAATGCACTTTCTAAAAATTTACCAAATAAGTCATTTTAACTTAAAAATTTGGTTAGTCATTACGAAGCTTGTTCTTGGATTCCGCCAAGAATTTTTTATATTCGGCTCTGTTTTGTACAAAGCCAAGAGATGTCGCTACATTGGTTGAAATGATTTGTTGATTTTCGTTTTAATAATGCGTTACTATTACTTAACAAATAAGCACATTTCTAAAGGCATTTTCATGTGGACATTGTGCAAAACAATGCTACGTCCCCTGTTGGTAATTGTTTTGCCACAGCGACAGGCCTTTAACCAAGCTTGACATTCGCGTTTGTTCAATTAGGCGGCGTAACTCTATAAAACAAATCAAAAAGGATCCTATATTGTGCTTTAAATATCCCTACTGCCCAGTCAAAAGTAGGTGTCAAAAAATGTTACAATACGTTACAGGGAAGGATTACAGTCATAATAAAATACACAGATTTAAGTTAACCGGCACATTTTGGAAATGAGGACACTTTAATTTCGCAATACCTAGATCAAGAATTATGCCCATGGCTCCCAGGGGGTTTAAACCAAAGCCAGGTAAAACAGTAGCTCTGCTATGCATAGCAAGACAAAAGTAGCACTTGATCTGGATTGTTTATTCAAGCATCTTTGTGACTTCCGTTAAGATATCAAAATCCAGGGTTTTATCAAACCACAGGAATACAATCCCCAAATAAAATGGCAGCCATCAACCAAGAAAAAGTTTTTGAAATTTTTTTTTAACAGTATTTTTTTATTTGCAAAACAGGAAGGAGTACATTTCTCTGAAGAATAGTTGCAACGAAGTAATTAGTAATGACACTTTAGTTGTAAAAATGTTTACAACACTATTGTTAGCATCCTCGTTCAATTTCAAAGCAACTTTATAAAATATATTATTTTTAAAAAATCCCTTTAATTTGCTACCAATCTTCAGACTTGAAGTGGTTGCTAAATGCTGATAAAAACAAACTGTTTTGCCTGGTAAGAACTAGGGGAATTTCTGTTTTTGAATTTTAGTTTGAAAAATTATGAGCAATGTGTGCATATGGAAATAAATATAGATAAATGCACAGAGACTTTGAGCTAAATCAGTGGTTCGCAACCCTCAAGGGGGACAAGATAGCACTCTATACCTATACTACTGTAATTACTAAACATTGCCAAATTGAGGAATAAAAAGTAGTAAATATAAATAAGTATTGGGAGTGTGGCGCAGGCCCACCTGCCTTTAACCACTGATGTAGGATATTATAGCATACCTAAATGCTGAAACATGTTGATCTGTATGGCTGGTAATGAGTTCATATAGTCCATCTGTATCAACATCAGCTATCAGCATGTTGTCCACATTGGGTATCAACTGTTCACTTAAAACTAATTGAGAACAACCGTCTGTAAAACTTGAATAAAAAATAACACTTTTGCAATTAAAGTGTTTAGTCAAAAAAAATATATTATTTTGTATTATGCTAAGTGACTGGTAATTGATCTTACAGTGAACACACACATTTTCTCCATTACAGGTAATGTAGTGTGGTTAGGGATGTTCAAAGTACAAACTACTATACTATAATTATATAAAAGCCTTTTTCATTTTTTAACCCACTCATGAGAAAACTAACCATAAAAGTGTCACCTAAATTAATTCCCTCATCCCTAAAATATGTTTTTCATATTTATAATAGTATTTTACCTACAGAAAAAAAATTACCCCTAAACCATTTTTAAACAAAAATGCCACAAGAAAATTACATAAATAGCACAAACAGTTTTCTTCAAATGACTTGCTTGCCTGCTAGTTTCAGCTGTGTGATATTTTTTAAGTTATTAAGTTGTAATCTCTCAGAAAAATACTTTGTTTTTTACATATTGCTACAACTTTGATCAGACCTTAATTGTCTTTTACAAGCATGCTCATTGTTCATTATTTCATTTTTGATGCCATTCTGAAAAAAACTACTAGTCTGCGGTGAGGTTTGAACGAGAACGCACAATAGGACCTACAAGACATCAATCTCTGAAATCAGAATATCCAATACTATTAAGACCAACGGCCTAATAAATAACTAATACACAGTAATATCCACAACAGAATAAGATATAAACCTGACGGAATACAGCCTAAATTCATTGGTAAAAGGCCTAAACTGTTGGTAGAGGTGTCGACGTTTGGATGCTGCTGTATTGGCATCAATTTTTGACCCTGATTAGGGTTAGTGGGGGTAGGGGTTAGATATTGGGTTGGGGTAAAATTACTAGGGGAGTTGTTGAACTTACAAGCGGGGGGTGAGGTTAGGTAAAATGTTGCATAGGCTGATTCATTTAGGACTTGGTGTGATTTACATGTTATTACAACATAGGTAGTTTTATGGCTGGAGTCCATTTCAACTCACAATCTACTACTTTATGGGCTTTGATATTTATTCTATATCCTTCACCAATTTTTTGTAATTTTAGCTTATGACTTTTTTTCGGTGGATGATATGAAAATATAATTGATGCAGTCCTTCACATGTTTGATGTGCAATGGTGGAATGACGATTTTCTCTCTGGCAACTTAAGGTTTGTTAATGACATTAGCTTCATCTTGGCTGTCCCACAAGTGGATGAAACATGGATATTTTTGTATAACCACTTGCCAGCTAAGCAAAAACTTTACTATTAGCCATCGGAGAAAGGTCCAGTTTCTATAATTCACTTTCTTTAATATGTCTTAATGTTATTGTACTCAAAAAAAAATAGTAACAATATTTTTAACATCACAAAAGAATGCTAAATATTTGACAAAGTTTCTTGCAAAAGATTTTCAAGTAGCACTTGTTTACCTTGTGGACATATTTGCAGTATTTCAAATTTAGCAAGTTTCAGTAACTTGGATTCTGCTCTTACAAATGGCAGCATTACCTATGATTTGAAGAAACAAATATGATCTCACTTGACTTGAGAGCCGGGGGCGACAGAAAAAAGGTGAAGAACCACTGGCCACTGGCTTCCAAACTTTGTTAATTACTATCCACGGTTATACAAAGAAATTATAACTGGTGCCAGAATTGGATATGAATCAAATTTAGATTTGAATCCAAAGATTCAATATTCTACTTTGAACATCCCTGTTCGTTACCCTTGGCAACATTAAGTACATAGTCCAATATAGTATAATATATATAAGTTTACCTTTTTCCTAAGTCTAGTATTGTACAAATTCCTCCCGCAGTAAGTACAATGACCAAATCTTTTTTATTATTTAGAATTTTGCCAACAGCAATACAACAAACATCTCCAAGGTTTTTTATTTCCTGCCAAGGTTTTAGCAATAGTCCTTTGTACACTGATAATTTCCCATCTGTAAAAAATATATATTTTCAGGTCACCCACTTTTGGTCTAAATATTTTGTTTTATTGCACCTTTTTTCAATGAACACTCCGATCTTAAGAATAAACATACACTGTTTTTAATCTGGGGCAGGGGTTGTGGGTACACACTCACACCTCTTTTTGGTGTTCATTTTTGTCTTATTTTGGTCACTTAACTCTTTGCAGATGAGACATCAAAATCAAATGTGGTTATAATCATGAGCATGTGCACAAAGGTTTTTAATTTTTTTCTCGTATTTATTTGGATCTAAAATAATATTTTAAATAGTTTGTCCTTCTGTTGCTATGTTCGTTTGTTTCCAATAAGAGTTTGTCAATATGAAGCATTTCAGCTTGCAGCCAGTCAATTATGTTTTTCTTTAGGCAGTAAAGGGCCACATAGTATAGCCGACATTACTTTAATTTGATGTGAGGCAATTGATAAGAGTTTTAGTTATGCTAAATTGCCCAAAGAAGAATATCCTAAGGATTCAAATCCAAACCTGTTATTTCTATCATGAATTGGAATGGCTATGATTTATTTTCCAACACATCATTTGCCACTTGAGATGGCTCCCTTAATTGGTTTGTATACAACTGACATGTTTGTAGAACAAGACTGGCAAACAATATGGTACTGTAGATCCCCTTTAATGTAAAGTGGCTCGTACTAAAGCTCGATTCTGGGCCTGTGTAGCTCAGTTGATAGAGCCACGGTTCTGGTATGGCCGGAGGTTGTGAGTTCAAACCTCACTGCAAGCTACTTGTTTTTCTAGCCTGCCTCGCTTGCATCATTGATCGACAAATTCAGTTAGTCTGTGATGGCTTTCGGTGTACTAATGATACAAAGCCATAATCCTTGGTCAAAAAGAAGCTCCAGAAGGGCTAGAAAATTTACATATTTCCAGACAGATTGTTTCAAAATTTAACTAAAATGTGTACATTCAAGCCAAAAGTATGCATAACTAAATTATGGTTAAACTGTCGATTCAGGTGAATCTACAGCAGCGGATTTTGCGGATATTTGCAGCAGACTAAAATAAGTAAAGACGCCATAAAAAGGAGTCAGCCTGTTTGGGCACTTTAAGAAGGAACACTGATGTGGTAACTAAATTTGTCTTGTAAGTCTTTGCTTGGCAACAAAGGGGTATACATTGCATATAGCATTTGTATTGTCTGGTTTTGTATCGTAAACTAACAAAATCAAATAGAGATAGACCGATAAATCGGTATCCATAAATGTGGGCCGATATTTTAGTACGAAAACATAATATAGTTATTAGTTACTGTACAACAAACAACCTACCCATTTTTTAATCAAAAAATTTTGGGTTTTAGCATCACACCAAGTTAATATGACTTTATAGTTTAATAGTTTAATTTAATTAAGGTAAATAAACTAAAACGGTATTTAGATTTTATTTTCAATTAATTCAAGTTTTGAACATTTCCAAGATATACAAAAAAAATTGGTATCGCCAAAAAAGTGATGTCAGTCGATCTCTAAACATAAATATATAATTTGTATTATAGTAAGATTTTTATTGCTATGCCATAAACTGATTGCAACTTCATATTATATAGCAAGCTATGGTGCCTGGCTTGACCTGAGAAATAAAACAGTTTAGAGCAAAGTATAACAAAACTACTTGGTTCAAGGACATTAGGGATGTTTCCTGCCCGATTTCCCAAGTTATAAATCATTAAAAAGTATGTTTTGTGAAAGCAAACGCAAATTGGATTGCATTTAAGGGGTCCGCAAGCCCCCCAAAGTTTTTTTTTCAAAATATCTGGGAGATACCCAACGTTATTCCTTTTTCTGATTGTCAACTAGAGATGGATTATGACCTAGTTTTCAGTAGCCGATTGTTACGACTTTACTAGTAATTCTAGAAAATTACCTAGACCTCCTGTAAAGCCGTTAGTGAGTCCTTATTTTCGGGTATTAAATAACCTACCTAAGAGAACTTATATTAAAGACCACAACAAGAAAACCCAATGTACAGGTGTATTGGTTGCAAGAGTAGAATATTACCACACCACTAACAATAATGACACTTAGACACCACAATTTCTTAAAAAAAAAAAACGACAGACAGAGCATAATAAAACTTGAAGTTTTACTCGCTAATTTCACAAGGCTACACCCAGACGTCTATTGAGCTGTAGGCGGTCAGCCGCTCGTAATATACGCTAAAACAAAACTCCTTCTCACGGGAACCGACACGCTCCCGGAAACCCCAGGCCTGCCTCACAGGGCGGCCGTTTCGTGGAAAGATAACATTGGGCGGACCTTTTCGTGAGAAGTTAAACCGCGGCGGAAAACAAGCGATAAATGATCGTGAGATTTGCAGAATTGTTTAGAGACAGGAAAAAACATGTTTAGAGTCCAATTAACAGCAAACACCAGAGCGCACGAAAATATTTCGTTATTATACACTTATACATGTCTCGAAATGCGAAAACCTAATTCCTAGTCCTACATTTAAGAGCAAAGGCGCAAAATTAATAAAGAATGTTAAAATTTACAGTCGGTGTAACTAGCAACCGGTGATAATTTTGTAGTGCTAATTAAGCACATAACACCGATCTAATCTGTTAAGATGGAAAAGAGTTTCCTTCAGGTTTGTCATATTTTTGTAACAGGGTTTGTAATGGTTTCACCGCTAAGTTCAAGGTTTTTCTACTACCAAATCTTGCTTTAACAGTTGTCGGCCATAACGATTTTAACTGATTCTAAAGGTAATCAACTACTTGGTCGCAGCAACAACAAAAGCCTGTTAGATGGCAAAACAGCTGCTGGTGTAGCGACTGTGCGATAACTAAGAAATAATTGTTAATTCAGTATAGAATTCTGGTATCTACTGTGGAGTTATCTTGAAATGCTTAAATTCAGATTTTTTTACAGCGTTTAATGTTCTTAGTTTCTAGAACAGTTTACAAAATTTATCATTTTATACATTCAAAGATTTTTAGTAATACATTCAAAGATTTTTTTAGTAATTTTTTTTACAAATTTCAATCCCAAATGGAAGAACATAGACAAATCAAGCAATTTAAAACATTACACAATTTTTCTATTGACTGGGTAAAAGAAAGTTCTGAAAGCTGTTAAGGATATAAATCATAATTAGGGCTGTTCAAAGTAGAATTCCAAGGTATTCTAGAATAATAGGTTTCGAATCTAGAATAACGAATCCAGAATAGCGAATCCTTGTATATTTTTATTAAATTATCTAACCTTGGTTTTGTTTGGGGAAGGGATTAATCCTAATCTACCCCACAGGTCCTACAATCACAGCAATAAATCGCCCAAAGAATTTGCTAAGATGTGTACATTATAACAAAAATATCTCCCATATGTTTAACATTCTTAACAACTGTCATTTTGAACCAGTTCTGTAAACTGTATTATGTCAACTGTCCAGGTTGTTGCCAAAACTTATATTTTTGCCAATAGTGAGTACAATGAAACACTGCACACAGAAGTCTTAAGCAATTCAGTCCTCTTTTTTAAAGCATTGTTGGGTTTTAGTGCTTCTTTTTTGACTAACATGATCTGTTATGCAGTCAAATAATGTACTGCAAAGAATACAAAGCTATTGACATAACGAATTCTTGACAATTACGCTGTGCCTAACTGCATAACCTCGCTGAATATTGGCCTAAAGTTGACCTTAAGTAACCCTATAGCGCATTTTGTAGACGTTCAGCACGTTTTACAACGTAATATTACTTTTGCAACTTAACGCATTACACGTTAGTCGCTCGCCCAATAACGTTTGATTGACACTTAATTATTAGACGAACGTTATCGCGAGACGCTGTAATTGGTCGCCCGAAAAAACGCTGACACTGCACTACCAGGTTACATTTAATCCCATCTGGATTCGAATCCAAGGATTCAATATTCTACTTTGAACATCCCTAATCATGATATCATTGATAAGGAAAAACACACCCAACTCTTTTTAAGTAGAGTACAAAAAATGTTCAGAAAATATTTTGGTAATCCTAGGAGCCACAACACAGTGTCCACCTCATTAACCAGGTGCAACACATAGTGCAAGGTAGATGGGGCAAGTTTTGTATTGCCAAAAAATGTTTATGTGGTCTAAACAGATGGTTTATGATGCTATTTTTTTTTAGAAAAACTTCAAAGGTTCAATACATTTTTAACATTATTCTATGTTCCATTTTGGCTTAAAGCAAGCAATCAAAGTGATGCACCAATCAATAACCTAAAGTTTCTCCCTTTAATGCTGGCATACACTGCAATTGATAAGGAAATCGGTAAGGTTGCTTTTAATAAGCTTCATTGTCACCATTGGTATCTTGTTGAAGAAACTGACATATTTTCCTTGTTTAGTAATCACCCGCAAATGACCAACAACAAGAAGGCAGCAATTGCCAAAAAACTTCTTGCAACTGCAAAACCTGAAGTGTTTCACCAATGCATTCCAGTTTTGTATCATAAACTTAACAGTTATACCACTTTAGAGGATTTGGTTGGCCCAGGTTTATTTTTGCACTACCTAATCACGAATGTGATTGGCTGAAGCATTCTTCCGATTTATAATTTGTCGAGTGCAATTTTGTCGAGTCCCGAGTTCAGCCCGGACTCTACAGTCTGTATTTCACCAATTTACATAACTAAAATAACATGGATATTCAGCAATCCACTTGTAGGCGTGTCTTATAATTCATTCACTCACAATACATGGTTGGAAAATATTTCACCATATGCTATTTCGCCTTTACAATTTCTATTTTGCGGCCATATCAGTTTTTAAATTTGGTTGTGCACATGCGCATGTCGGACTCGGGTAGTTTTGCAAGGTCTTACTTGAGTCTTGAGTCCCGAGCCCTGGCACAAACGATTTAAAGTTGTGAATGATGCTGCAGAAAGAGAGGTAAAATTAAACAATGATTATGCTGCTATATTAACAGACAATCCTCAGCTGCAGGCTGTTGAAGATCACAGGCGATCACATCCAGATTTAAAAAAAAAACCTTGCTAATAAAATAACAAAAACTATTCAATGATGTTTTCTTGCTACATATATATTCAACTGTGACATTGTATTCCTTCTTTATCTCTTGTTGATTAAAATACTTTTCTTTTCATAATGAACAATTTGTTAAAATATATTTTATTGTATATATGTGATATATCTTAAATGACGGCTCTAAAAATGGGGTGGAGTAGGGCTTTAGAGGAATAAGAAATTTAAGAATAAAAACTGGAAAATAGATTAGTGCTGCTTTATAGCCATTGTTTAACATAAAAATTCCAAGGTTTTTAAACAAAAACGTACAGTATCTTGTTAAGGGAAGTCTACATATTAGCGAGGTAACTTTAAGGTGTCTGTGGACCCCCTTAATGTAGTTAGATTGTTTTGAAAGCTTATGATTTTTATGTAATCAAGCAGAAAACACAAATTTTCAAAAAAAAGTTAAATCTAAATTAAAAAGTCTAACCAATAAAAAATAATTAGGAAATTTCTTGTCTTATAAATATCGGCCCAACGTGCATTCAATGGCTCATTGTAGCGTTATAAGAAGTACAATGCAATTTCACTTATTCGAAACAAACAACACAAAATAATGTTAATGCTGGCTGAAACCATATATTTTCGTTTGGTTGTATAAAGTTGAATTCTGGCATCAAATTGGAGAATTATTTTAAATGATTAAGTTATGCCAAAACAAACAAACTAAAAAAACGAGTAATATCTTTAAAAAATAATTTCATTAAGTTACAATCACTTGCACTAACTTGCATCAGCAACCATCAACTCATTAGCTTCATCACCATCAACATCACCCAATGCAATACACTGATGCAAGATTTTACTGTCAACTTTTAATTTCAAATGTTCCACAAATGAAACAGATCTCATGTTTGCTTACAGGAAGGTCTGAAAAAACATATTAATAATAGAAACAATAATACTGATCAATTCCCATATTGCTGGCGAAATGTTGTGTGTACTGAAGAAAAAAAGTGTATATTGCTACTGTACAAAACTTAAGTGAAAGTCTTAATTCCAGCATTTAATCTAATACTGTTTTAACCTTAAAAGGTAAAAAATATGTTGTGACTAAAAGGGATTTTCAAAGTAGAATATTGAATCCATAGATTTGAATCCAAATTGGATTTGTATCAATTCAGCCGTTTATTTCAGGTAATAAATTTATTTGTTTCAATATGGATGAAACGCGAGTGGCCAGTTTAGATAAAGGCCTGTGTTACGTGTTTATTAAACATTTAACAACTAAATCGATCAATTGCCATAAGTCAATCCACAAAGTTGTTATCATTATTTTATAAGTAGATAAATAGGGTCTTAGATTAGCGCTTTCTATCTTTCGCACAATTAAATGTTTTCTTCAGATAAATAAATGTAATATTTCATGATGCAATGTTTCCCGTGTTGTTATGCAGTTAAAGCAATTAAGTCAAATTAGAAAATTCCTGGCCTTTCGTTCAGCTCTAGAAACATGAATTTTTAAGTAGATTTTATTTATCTGTATGTATTACAGTTAATTCGTGCATCCGTTCGTGGGAGTCGGTGCTCTTTAGATCTGACATTCAACCTCTAATTTCTAAACAGTGCTTATTACGAGCGACATGTCAAACCGCATTTGCGAGCCACATGCGACTCTTCAACCAGTTTTATTCTAAAGTTTATCCACTTGAAATAAGCTTGTGTTGCCTTCATGATTATAATTTAGCCTTATAAAAGGCCAGTCAGAATCAATCTTCAACAGTGGCCATCCATGTTTTAAAGCTCTAACTAGGCTTGGATGGACTATGGCATGTTTCTTTCGGGAACTTTGCTCGGTCGCTTTTATGCAAACGCCCACCCCATCCGTCAGAAATCAGTGCAGTTCTAAGCAAAAAGGTCTACGACAATTAGTGCATCCAAAGGATCAAAAAGTCAGACTTTTGAGGTCTCGGACAATGCACTAATTTGACTTACCAATGTGCATAATACTTGACCCACCTAAACCCAAACCAGCACTGAACCCAAATAATGTGCGTTGAATTAACAATTACATAAACGCTTTAGGCCCCAATATCTTATTTTGTGACGTAACAATCCTATATACCATGGACGAGAAACTATCTTATGCCCACCGAAAGTTTGTTTTTTCCCCAGCATTCAAATAATTATTACATTAACGCACCTTATTTGGGTTAGGGTGGGTCAAGTGTTATTAATGCCATCTCACACTTTTTGTAATGTTTTGTGAATTTTCAGCGAATATTTTCAATTTATCTACGCCGGAAGTTTACCTAAAGGTCCAAATTAGTGCATTGCCACGACATCAAGGTCTAAAAGTCTAGACTTTTCTGCCATTGGATGCCCTAATTTTCGTAGACCTTTTTGCTTAGAAATGCACTAATTTCTCCCGTATAATATGCAACCTACGCAGTATTTGCGAGTCATATGAATATGGTAGATTTGCTACTTCACCCGCGTCACGATGAAGGCATTATTATGACGTCGTAACTGTCAGGCAATATGTAACTGGTGCATAGCTACATTTTATGCACAATATTGGGCAAATATAACAATTTTCAACCTAATTTGGTGCATATAATACACAAACCATATATTATTTATTTTGGATGTGGAAAATAGAAAAATTTGATTTTACCCCAACTGAAAATTTAAGCAACATTTTAAGAATGCACGACATCGGGTTCCAAAACTTAATATTTCTATGGCGTTTCAAAGACTAAAATTAGTAATCACAATGGTTAACCACCACTGTCGCTACCAGTTTTCTTGTCAAATATTTTTTAGGGTCGATATGTTTATGTAACTTTAATAAATGTAACTAGTGAAAATATAATAAGGTACCCAATCCCTTGTATAGTGTAAATCTATTTTTTAAATATATATTTTAATTATTAAATAAATAGTTTATGATGTGTTAAAACAGGGGTCACCAATTTTTTTTATTAAGGGCCTGATAACTGCAAGACCTGAACTTCGCGGCCCGAATATGATATTTTTAAGTTAATTATCGGGCGCCACGCACATTATTTGGGTTAGGGTACGGGTTAGCGTTTCGGGTTAGGGTGGGTCGAGTATTATTATTAAATAATGAATATAATAACACTTGACCCACCCACAACTAAGCGCTAACTCGCACCATAACCCAAATGCTGTGTGTTGATTTTATAATTGTGGTAGGATTCTAGACCAGCGCCAATTATCGTTATACGCAAAAAATAAAAAAGCTATGCAAAAAAATGTAGTGAGCCTAATAAATTATAAAGTTTAAAATTTGATCACATTTTAACTGTAATTTATTTTTATTAAGGAAATATGCGGCGGACGGGTCTAAATCATCTGACGGGACGGATCTGGTCCAGGGCCCCTTTGGTGACGCTGTGTTAAACTCCAAGATTAATGACAATTCTGCTTTCAACAAACACTTGTCCTACCTACCGAAGCTTTCCACTGATTTTTAAAACAGAAACTTGTAGATACAATTATGTATGTTTGAACATGAACTTATGAGCAAAGATTTCTTTCAAAAAATTTGGAATGTCATTCAGTACCAAGAGAAAACCCAGTCGCCCACCGCGACCTAATCTACCCTATGGAAATCATAACAGGTAACCATAATCTATATACATACATGGACAAACTAATAAACTATCTCCTGCAGAATGTTATGTAAGTTTTTATCCTTATTTTGTTGGTTCAAGTTTTTGGTTCACACTTTCATGTTCACAAACACAGAATCTCCTTTGTTGCTTTTGTAAAATCAATTTGTGTGCACACTTAAATTAGTAACTTGCACACCTTAATTAAAAAAAATGTTGATTTGTGCTAGATTTTCGAACTTCAGGTGTGCATAAAAGCTTGATTGCACACCTAAAAATTTGGTGCTGTACACCCAAGATCTCTGCTTCAAATTCTATAGCATTATGAGCATTTTTATGAATAGTGTACTTATGATTTAATCATATTAGATTATATTTCCTGAACAGCAAAAAAATTCAAATTATACTGCTTATATTGGGTAATTTATCCCGATATAATCCTTGTTTTACCCTTGATAATATAAATGTTTTTATTATCATACCAATAAACCATGGAGTCAAATATGCACCCCACTACAGTGTTATGTACGGGAAATTGAGATGCATGTTTTATTTTTATATTATGAGGTAACGCGAAGTTGACCATTGTACATTTTGAAAAAAAACATGTGAGCTACTTGGATTTTACAAATCACTGTATCAGATAAAAAAATTAATTGACAGTAACCAGCAAAACTAACCGGCTCGCTGATCTCATAAAATTTTGAGAGGTGCGAACCGACTGAATCTAACCACTGGGTTAGGTCTATGGGCAAAAACTTTTCACAGTGAAACTTACGAAAATTTTTGGCTAAATTATGAACCACCTAAATAAAAAGAGACTAACCTGCATAAAAATTGAACAAAAATAAAGTGTGATAACAGACTCTATACACAGGATTTCTTATAAAATCAATTTGCATCAACTTGCCTAACATTCTAGGGCACTAATAAAAAATATCATTTTACTAACATTTTATTTAGTTAGATGTTATTTTTAATATTTGCGTAGGTCATCACGGATGTCACTTGAAGAGTTGAACTCGTCTCCAACATCTTCCTCTCAGATATTGTCAACAAGAACTACTAATCAAGGAAATCTACCAGATTACCACAACATTTCCAACAATGCGGCTTACAACACTGAAAACCCAGAGCCTATTAACAATCACACAAGACGGTAAAAAAATTTGTTTTGTACAATATTGCCATTATTTAAAAAAAAAAAATATGTTTAATGAATGCTAATGTGAGTGACATTTATATAAAATAAATCCTGTGATTAAGAAGTTACAATTTATGTGTTTTTTTACTTTTCTTTTAACTTTCCTTTCTAATTATTAAGGTATATATGTTTGTAAGTAACCATCAGAATAACGTCACTTTTTATCTGATCCGATTGCGTTAGTGTTTGCCAAAATATTGGATATCGGATTAAAATTTCCAGTAATGGGCACCCTAGTCTCAACTGAACATTCTAAAATCTGTGTTTTAGTTATGAATTATTCAAGAATCACATCAACTTTTAGCTTCAAGCAGTATGACCATTTGGCTATGCGGCTAAAAAATTAGCCAAAAAATTAGTGGAAAAAAATATTTTATTTAAAAAAAAAAAATACATTTATTTTGAATGTTGATCTCGCGAGTTAAAAATACCTTTCTGGTTGTTTTCACACAGTCAACCTCCTGTATATGTTGTTGATATGTGTAAACATTCCATACTACATTTGTCCAGAATTATGTTTGTTGTGCCTTCCTGAAAAAACCTACAGAAGTGTTTTGTGGGTAAAGGCAGTGCGAAAAATCTAGATTCTTTATTATTTAAAAAATACTAAAATTCGGTCATAATTTATTGTGTGTTTGCAGTTTTAGTTTGAATGCCAGAACTTAAGTATTCCTGTTTACCTTAAAAAAATCACTTTTCAATTGTATATATGACATTTAAACGGGTGAATCCAGGGGGCAACAGGCCTTTCTATCTACCCCTAAACTATATTGTTTGTCCATTTTAACTTAGTAAATGCACTTTCATCCAGTTTTACTATGTTTTTGTCTGTGCTATACAGAGGTGTAGCTTGGGGGGTTTCTAGGAGTCTTGACACCCTAATTTGAAAGTAAATGTAGATCATAAAACTAAAACCGTGATTGTTGTGAAGTTACAACGGCAACATTGCACCTGGCATTGAAAACAGACCGTGCTTATCTTGCCAATTCACCTCTCTTTAACGTTGTTTCATTTAGCAGTTTGCCTGTTACCGACTCAAGTAATCTCAAACAGACCTGATAACGAAAAAATATTTTATTGATGAAACAGACACACTTTTCAACAATGTAGAAAACAGGCGTGTAAGTTACATTAACATGCATTTTAAACCAAATTGATTTATCCTCGATTTTTTATATGAACTCCTGTATAATATCCAAAGAATAGTTAATATCGCTAATAAGTGCTTTATTTTATATTGATGACCTAGGTACTTCTGTCTTACTTCATGATGAATTATCTAAAAACATTTCCCGCAGAGGAGATTGATTAAAACTTTGGCAAACTATAGCTTCCTGCTAAACTGATAATAGATGGTCATTGGTCATCTTACCATAACTGCAGTAAAAAGCAATCTTTGTATTTTTTTGCACAGTTTCAGCTGAATAATTTACTGATTATAGGACATTGAAGCCATGCTTCATACAGTCAGCGAAATCAAACTGCAATCATCATATTTGTTGAAAGGCATCGTTAATTTTGCGGACAACAAAGTGTAGTTTGTGATTGATATGTCACAGGGGCTGTTCTAACACCGCAATTACCTAGGGTTTTGCATGCAATAGAAATCATGTGACAATCGGACATGAATGTGTCAATGAAGTGTTGCATTTTTCTATCGTTAAACAGACGATTTTAAACAATCCTAAGCTTATCATAATCGCCATTTTCAGCGTATTGAACAGGGGTGGCCAACCAGTAAGAGACCAAGAGCTGTATTGGTTACTTGGCTAAATGCAAAGAGCCACACCTTTTAAATGGGCAGGGATGAATATCACCCTGTTTTTTCTGCACTTACATAAGTACCTTTGCTCAGCTAGTTTTATTATAAATGTTACACACTAATAATATTGTGTAGGCTACATTTAGCGATTTTTATATTCACACTGAAGGACTTCTTGAGTAAATGCCAACACTCTTGTCAAACTTTCTAGATCTATTGACTTGATTTTACAATAAACAAAAGGATCTAAGTAGGGATGGGTCCCATAATTTTGTTTAAGGGACGCGGTAAAAATGTGACGCCACAAAAGAAGTTTTGAATGGAATTATGCAATGAAAAATACACTATATATATTCTACCAGAATTTTTCAAAACTTGCGAAGACATATTGCCTGGTGCCAAAGCAATTTTTTTAGTTTAAAGGCATGCTATGCATACTGTGTGACTTAGCAATCAGCAAACATTTCCTAGTGAATTGGATTGTAAATACCAGTATTTCAAGCGGTATGCAGATCTCTGTTATGTGCAAAATGTGTGGCATCTCTTAAATCTGCAGGTTTCACAAGTGTACTCTGGCATTCCCTTATGTATTTGTTACATCACAAAAAAATTTGCGCATTTACCTTTAAGGTTACAATTTACAATTTACAAATTACTCTTTACAATTTACAAATTAGCCGAAAATGACTTTGATTTTTTCGGCTTAAATTTATTTATTCTAAATTTAAAACATTAATGCAGAGGGAGTGATGGTGACAGGCCTTCACCACGTGCTGTTCGCGAACAGGTGCATAGAAAGCAATCACAGCGCACACGTAGTAAAAGTATGAGACAGAAAGCACGTCCATGCATCACAATTGTATCAGCTGCACCAATGAGTCAGCATCCTGCCTTTGCTGATGGTGCTAAAGGAAGCAACATTCCACCAGAGGCACCACCAAGTTATGATGAAGCAATGAAAGCTTCTCTGCCAAGGAACCCATCGTTTACTGATCCTGCAACACCTGGTATGACAAAGTAAAAAATATATGTATCCTTTGTCTTGTGCAACAGGCCTTAATTAATGGGGACTATAAAAAAACACGGAACTTCAGGACTATTGTTCAGGTGGAAAACTGCAAAAAATGTTAGAGATGATGAAATTAAAGTGATAATCATGATGTCATTAAAAGTGACATTTAAAATCTTCCTATGACCTGATGAACTCTTGCATAAATATACAATTAAAGTGGAGACTAGTAATGTTCAAAGTAGAATCACAGGGATTCTAAAATATTACGGTTTGAATCTAGAACAAGGAAACCATAATATTAAATCCTAGTATGTTTTTATAATTATTTAGTCCTAAGTTTTGGCCTGGGAATTAATTACAATATATCCTATAGCAAGGGGCGTATCGTGGGTGTGTCTTGACACCCTTTTAAAATTTCAGTCAATAATAATATTCACAAAAACGAAAACCGTGATTGCTGCAAGGTTACACCGGAAATATTGCACCTGGCATTGAAAACCTGTCAGTGTTTTTTTTTAATGCTACCACACCATCATCATGCGTTTTAGATTAGTTGTCACCATGGTTGTTCCCTAGCGATGTTGCACATTTATTAGCGTAAAGCTAGTCAGCACCCTTCGCCGCAGGTCTCTTGGTTGAATGTTTTAATTAGCCTCAATCTCGAAAAGGAACGTAAGGCTGTCATGGTTGTAACAGGCAGTGTCATTTCGTCTAGAACACTGGTACTCAACCGAGGGTGCTTAGGGGGCGTGAGCTCTAACACAATATTTAAATTTTCAAATAATTTTTATGGTTTCGTTTCGTGTTCATTCTGTTGACTGATGTCCCATGCTTTAATTAAAATTACAGGTTTGTAATTAAGTAAGTAAAGAAGCCATTTACGGTTTTGCAATTTGCAAGCTTTGCTACTAATTTTTAATAGTTTCTCAGTTTTTAAACTATAATTGCTACTTTTTACGACCAATATGGGCTATATTTAGTCATAACAATATGGTATACCTGTTAGTTGTAGGCTACACATGGATTGGGCACCACTCCTCTACAGCTGTACAAACTCTGTTTTTGCCAACTTTAAAATTGAAACTGCAAAAAAATTTTCCGCTTCAAGCAAATCTTCTCTTAAATTGTAGTTTTGTGTGTTCCCTGTTAAGTCTCTGTAAGTACTACTCCATAACAGCCTAATATCATTTACAGTTTTGCTAATTTATAGATAAACGATAAAATTTATCCCCCGTTCCAACTATTTTTATACATATTTTATATTATGATAACAGGCTAGCAACAGGAAGACTCAATTTTTTTGTGTGCATTTATAATGTTTTGAAACACGATTAATGCACAACATGTTTGTCAAATCAGCTTAAGAATCAATATGTCACGCACAAGTTTGTTGTGTGCCCAATGCGAAATGCCTCCTGGTTACAGTTCAGCCAATTAAATCAAATAAACTTAATTTTTAAATACCCTTTAGTATTTTTAATATTGTCTCACTGATATGTAATTGAAAAATACCGAATTGCTGTGTTACATTAACTTCAATTTTCAAGTTGGAAAAATATGAGCAATATATGGTCATTTGTGCTTTTATGAAACAAGGGACAAAAATTTTTGGCAAGTTTTAACCTTTTTTGAAAGTCAAATTGGCAGTTTTACATAGCCTCACACACCTAATAATAATCAACGCTTTGAGCGTCTACAATACACAAAACGTGAACCTTTTTTCCCCTACACCCGGTTTCCTGGGAGTATGTAAACTACATCTAAAGCCCCTGTTTGTATAGGTTTGATCTTTGTTTGACACAACCCCTTTTAGAATGTCACACTACGAGCTTGCCTATAGTAACCGCAATTAATTGCAAAACAATTAACTAAAACATATTTACATTGTAATAAAAAATAATCTTCCAAATCTTTAACATTATTAACTGCCATCCAGAAATGTGTATAAAAGGACAATAAGAGAAGAGACTCACCATTTTCTACAGTTACACAGCATAAATATTTAAATAAATAAATAAGATTTAATTGACATGGAGCAAATAAAATAAATTTAAACAATAATACAATCGTTAGCTCAAAAATGACATTTAATACATATAGTCAAGCGGGGTAAAAAAAAACAATTTTAGCTAACTTGTCTGCCTAACTTTTATTTTTCGCAATGGAAGTGTAATTTTTCATTCTTATTGAGCTTATGGGTCTACCTTTCCAACCACATAAAGGATTTTTAATTTTATTATAAAATAAAAATATATTTTACAAATCTGTTTTTTTTTTACCATGATGAAATAGAAAAAAAGCAAGTGTACATTAGGACCATTTATAATAATTTATAGAAGCAGGTTTCACTTTATTTGAAGTAAATAGACTAAAAATGCTCTTTCAAAGCCGCAACAACACACAAATTTCATGAATACCTTTAATGGAAAGAGAATTTGAGTAAAAAAAAACATTTTTTATGATTACATTATGGTACCCCGAATTTGCACCTGTTTAAAATATTTTTAGCAACTAATTTCTCCCTGGTAAATTAAAATTGTGCCTTTCAACAGTTAGCACTGGTCATCAGTGGTATTTCTAGGTCCCAGAAGAAGTAAATTACCTCAACAACATGAGTTTTTAGATTTGTGAGCCAGTCCGAGGACAACCTGGAATTATTAGCTTTTTCTTATTTTTTATGAAGAAAATTGCTAAGTTGCCTTTATTTCATCCTCATCATTATAAAAAACATTCATATCTTTCCCCTATGTTATGGGACAAGTCTAAAATAATTGCTCAAGTCTACCTCTGTGATCTGCACTTGTTTAGGTTCTGGGCCACTTGTTATGTTTACTAAAAATAAGTTTTCTACTTTTTCTACTAAGGTAAATTTATAGAAGTTTAACATCTCATGCTAATTACTTTCCTACTGTTAAGGCAAATTTTGATCAATTAACCTGAAGAGAATAACCCTAGAAGTATCAATTTAATCTATTTTGCCTGTTTGAGCATAATATTACCTTCATGTGGTATTGATTTGGATTGCGATACACTTTGTTGAAAATATCGGGTATCGGTATCAGAATAAAATTTCAAGTCCCTATTCATGACTAATTAATTTCTTCAAATGTTTCACTTTCTTTTGGCAGTAATGTTCCCTGGTATTCATACATTTTGGTGTATAGCTTTACATTTTTTGAATAAAACTAAAAAGTTAGGTTATTTTACCCAAGGTATATGCCTGTTAGTTGTCTACCTTAGTGTTTTTAGCTCATGGTCTACAAATAAGCCTCATTATGTAGCTTTGGTATTGGTACATATTGGCTAGGCATATTTAGTTTACTTTTTAAACCTAAAAATTACAAAATAAAATTATGGGATAAAAAAAATTACATTGGGGTAATAAAAAACACTGTTTTTTTTACCCTGTTACCATAGAATCGATTGGGGTAAAAAAAGAAAATATCTAAAACAGCTAGGAAAGTAAGGTATTTTTTGTTTAATAGATCAATGTTATGACACAACACAGAATAAAGGCCATTGCCACAAACTTGGTTGTATAGGAATTACACAAACGTTTCTAATGGTCGTACAAACCTTTTCAAGATACGAATTTAACAACTGTTGTTTAAACCAGCATAACTTAACTCAGAGAAAAAAAAATTAAAATGTTTGAGGGCTTATTGGTTAGGCCAAGAATGTATTTTTTACCTGAAAAAGAAATTAAAAAAAAATTATATATACTTTAGGTGTGATGACATTGTTTTTTTTTTTAACTTTAGCAAATTTTTTTTTACCTCAAGTGAATACATTATATATTACTGTAAACACTGTGTTGATTTTTAATCCTTTTAAACTTTGGGTTTATATTAAAAATTTGCATGAGTACCATATCTTAGTTCTCTTTGTTCTTTAGCATAAAGGTGTAAAGTCCAGGAAGTTGTTGACCAACTTATAACAACAAATACTTAATCGCTTAAATTTTGTATAGTGATTTGAAACTTGAAAGGCTTCTATCAGTGTGTTGGTATCTAACTTATATGCCATCAATAGGTGAATCATTTGAATGAGGAAGTTAGCAGAGCTAAGTGACGTAATATGCCTGTTAATGTATGCTAAGTTAAACTGAATGCATTGTTTATTTATTACTGCATAGATATTTAAAGGTTACAGCAGGACTAGAAAGATTTAGCAAATTATTTCCTTGTAGTTATTACATAACCATACCTGTTGAGCATTATGTTTTTAATTAAAATTCAGGTCTGTTTAAACAATAAAACTGTTTTCTAGATGAGCCAACTTTGTGACTGTTTTCAGGAATATTTTAATAGTTGGGCATAGCCAAATATTCAGTTATTGGTATGATTGTGCCCAGTTGCGTTTTGAAATTGCACCTAAAAACTGAATTTGCTAGTTAAAAAAATATATGATATAATAACATTACCGGAAATTGTAACATTTAACTGGACAAGAAAAAAATTTTATGGTTTGCATAGAACATAAAATAACATGTACTCCTTTTGTAAAGTCAAATCTAATGGTAGTCTAGTAACTTACTATTTTGTTGTTTACAAACGGCAGTATGAAACATGTGTAACAATATGACAATATTCTTGTAAGACAAATTATTAGAAGTAAAAATGTTATGCATACACAATTCATTTTTTTTCTAATTTGGCTCAAACATATTTCACACAAATAAATGTGTTTATAAGGTTTACATGAATTTGTATAATTGAATGCATGAGTCCAATGTCCACTTAACTGGTGCAAGTTATTATATTAGTTAAGCTCATAGGAGTAAATATGGAGGATTTAAAATCAAGTTTACCATGTCATATTTAAGTAGAGTTAAAGCAATATTTCGGTTTCAAATTAAATTACTGGTGTTTTGAATGTAAGTGGATAACATGGACTTTGGGATTGTCACTGAGCTTGGTTAGCTAATAGCTTTTACTGGGAATGAATTCAAATTAATTTGTTGATTTAAGATAAGGTATTATTTTATTTAAATACAGCCTGTAAACTGAAACCATACTACTACAGTGTTTCATCTACCCCTGTAAATAGCATTGAAAAGTTATGATTCAAGCAGATAGGTGTTTTCTTGCCCTAGAAATAAAATATGTTTGATATTCATTTATGTTGTAAAAATTACTTACCCAACTGCATTACCTTAAAATGACATGATAAAACAAAGTAATTTTGTCAATGCTTTGCTGGCATTGTAATGCGACAAAACCTTTTTTTGGAAACACTGCTCTAGGTTCTGTGACAGGGATGTCCAAAAATATGGGATCGGAGCCAATACCCGATTTCAAGTGGTAGTGTCGATACTCCGATACCAACTTAATATGGGTGTTTTAGCAACTATTTGCAATGCAAATTCTATCTTGAAAGATAAATTCAAAAAAATATTAGGTTAAAAACTGATAGTAATAAAACTTCTTAACACAAAAGTTGTGGCCTAATAAACTAGGAAAATTTATCTTTTACTGTTTCAGGTAATCTATTTTGTTTGTATGAGAATACTAATGACGTCTTCGGTATAGGGGTAAAATGTTAAGTATCGGGCATCCCTAGTGATTTTAATTTTTTTGTAATTTTTAATTAATGACAGCTTGTTGTACATTTGATTTTTTCCCAATAATCAGTACAATGATTTGTTACTAATTAATAAAAATGCGCTAAAATGAATGAAATATTGATTACTTCTTTAAAAACATTAAAAGCGGCACATATTGTTATAAAAAATGGCCAATGCTGATATATAATAAACAACTATAGGTAGGATATCTTTTGCAACAATTTTTTGTAGCCTTTCTATTTGATTTTGTTTCATACTATTTTTGACAGATCACGTTTCTCAACAAAGGAGAATTTTTCCTGCTGTTGAAACAAGTGTGACTTCCAGTTGTGATTCTTCATTGACTCCAGATGCAGAAGCAGAGACCCAACCTAAGTATTCATACAGGAACTCACCTGAATCTGCCTGTATAAGTGGACAAGTTGTTGAGCCATTGGTTGTTTCCTTACCAGACCAAAGCAACACCAATCGTAACAATAGTGAGGGGTCACCAGTGCAGTGTGTTATATCAGAAATTGAAACTGTTAGTGAAACTAATTTTGAATGTTCAAGAAACACTGAAGTCCTAGAATTCATTAATTTAACTGAAGAACAACATCCAGTTCCTACACCAAGAACAAAGCGAAGAGTAAGTACTTCTTACTTTAATATTTAGGGTCCATAATAAACGATACAGGTTTAGGATTTTCATAAAAAACAATCTTAAAATATGAACACGATTTTTTTTAGGTTTCAACACAAAGGAGTCCAATGCCAAGCTGTTCTAGTTCAACTTTAAATACAAGCAAACTTCAAATAGGTAAACAACAGAAAAAAGTACATTTTGAGCACATAAATAACTTATTTCCTTCTACAAAAAAACTAACAAACAGCAGCTTGGAATTTAACTAAAAAAACATATATTTTGTGTTTAATAGAGGATCATTATTCAGAGGAAGTGAAACACGAATCACAACCAATGAATTTATCTCCAAATAGAAAGATGAGGCCACCACCAAGACCCGCTACTCAACCCAAGTCTACTGGCTTGCCAAACACTAGTGATTCTCAGGAATTAAACAATAAGCAACCTGGAAGTTCCACAGGTGTACAGGACACTTTTGGTGTTGCAGTGCACCAAGAGTCAAACTTTTTAAGTAGATTTGATGTAGGTAAAGATTCTTTGTTTAATACAAACACTTCAAATCCGAATAAGAAATCAACCAGTCTACAATTAAGTTTGAATGCTTTACATATACCCAATGAAATTGAAGCCTTAACGGAAGTCAAAGAAAGTCACAATTTAAATGATAATGGAGAAAAACAGGAACCTGTTTATGCACAGGTTAATAAAAAAAATTGCCAATCTTCTTGCAAACCATTGCCTTCTAAAAAGCCTAATATACCTATTGCGGGAGAAGCTTTGCCCGAAACTGAGCAGTGTGCTGTTGGCATTCAGCTGGCAACTACACCACCACCGATTCCAACTAGAGGGCTACTCATGGAGGATAACCTTGATACTGTTGAACAAGGTCCCTCATCCGACATTAACCACCCTATATCTCCGTCAAGTAGTGTTGAAAATCTGTATGAAACTGTTAGCCAGCATAAAAATGTTCCAAATTCTCAAATATCTCCCATATCCTCACCAACAAGAACCCCCAAACCAGGATTAATTATTTCTCCTGTAATTCCACCACCTTTGCCAACATCAAGGCCTGTAGGCAATTTACTAAAAGGAACAGAATGTCAAAGACCCCAGTCTTCCCACATGAGCAGAAGGGCATCAAGCAGTGGAGAATTAAAAAAGGACAAAAATGCTATGAAAATAATTCGTAGAAAGAGTGCTCATTTTAAAGAAAGAGGTATAAAGTTATTCCAGAAGAAAGCATCATCTGATGATGTTGAAAAGCCTACCTCAGCTAGCCATGACACAAACCAAGAAAGAGTAAAGCCAAAAAAAGTTCCACCACCAAGACCTGCATTACCTGTTTCTTTACAAAAAAAACACCAGCAGTCACCTAACTTAGTTAAAGGTCCTCAAACATCTAAAACTTTTGATTATGGTTATGAAGAAATGTCTGATGACCATTTAATTGCTGTTGACACTTCAGATGAAAATAATCTTTTCAAGCTGGATTCAAAACAGGGTTACCCTGAGAATGAAAATAAAGCAACACCAAGGGCTAGACCAGCACGACCACCCCCAAAGAAACCTAATGCGATTAAAACAACCTCTAGTTTAGTTTCACAACAAAGAAAAGAAAATACAACCACAGAACCACCAGTTCCCAAACCTAGGAAACAACCACAAGTTTCAGTGGTCACCACCAATGATGATTCTTTTGACATGCAACCATTATTACCTTTTGTTAAACCCAAACCAGCTCGTCCTCCACCAGCTTTACTTTCAAATCAAATGATACCAATTCCAACGAAATCAAATTCTCAAAGTAATCCATTAAAAGAAGTTCAACCTGAAGTGGATGAAAAGATGAAGCAATATGTTAAGGGTGAACAACATTGCATAGCAATAATGACTTATAAACCGACTGATTTCACACATCTTACATTAGAAGCTGGAGAAAAGGTTTTGGTGATAAAAAGTATTGATGATTCTACCTTATTTGGTCGCAATGAAAGTGGTGAGGAGGGGCCATTTCCAAAAAAGTTTGTAAAACCAGAAAACACCAGTGACATTGAACAATGCTCACAGCTTACAGCATTTCAAAGTGGCACCGCAAATCAAAACAGCAACAACAACAGCAAAACCAAAACTGCAGAAAATTATGTATTTGCAGTGTTTACCTACCAAAGCAACAATTCAGAAGATTTAAACTTTAAAACTGGTGAATTAATTAAAGTCATAGAAAAAGTGTCAGATATGTGGTTGAAAGGAGAGATTCATGGTAGTGTTGGTATTTTCCCAGTTAACTTTGTTAAGCCATACATACCAAAAACTGAAAATTTGCTGCCAAAACAAAGTTTACCGTGTGTTGCATTGTACGATTTCATGGAAAATAGAAGTGGGTTTTCCTTTAAGCAGGGAGATACAATTGAACTGATTCGAATTATTGACCCTCAATGGTTTGAGGGAAAACACAATGATTTTACAGGTATTTTTCCTTCTAACTACATAAAATTGCCACCACAAGAAAACAAAATTGGAAATGGATTATTTCAACAAGAAGCCATTGACTGTTTAAATGGTGCAACAGACAAACCAATAAACCCCCCCAAGTTGACAAAAAAATCAAATTTGTTGCCGGTGTATGGTACTGCAATTGCTCTGTATGATTTTGTCGGAAAGGATGACAATGAATTATCCTTCAAAGTTGATGATGTCATTGAAATTAGTAGTAAGTATTAGGTCGAGCTTGGTATTATTGTTATAAACTCAAATTTTAATAAATATGCAGGGTATAAGGTGCATGAAGTTCCAATCTAGTATTTTTTTATTGGCAATCAAAATTGCTAACCTTTGACAAGTATTAGAACTAGTTTGCGAGGATTGCATTTAGGAAACTTTATATTTCAAACTAAATTACACAAAAAATATTAGAATTAAACAGAGTTGGATGAGAGGGTTTTTTCAATTTAAACAGGTATTCTTCTTAAAGCCGGTTGGTTGTGTGGGAAAAAACCTCGGTTTCTGTTTTAAGTAATATGCACATTTGCTAAGCAATATATTGAGCTCTGTGAGTTATCCATTGTGCAGGCTATGCGTTCTGAAACTGAGTAAAGCCTTTATTAAAGAGTTAAAATACCCCCGGCTATATTTATTGGTCTAAATTAGGGTTCATCAAACTAAGGCCTGTGGGCCAGGTTCTGTCTGCTTGTTTTATTCTTTCGCCAGTGGCTTATTACCATAATAGACCCAAAATGCAATTGCTCACTGTATATTTTATTGATTTTTGTTTTCTTTGTTTTATAATAGTTAAGTAAAATAAGGTAAATGCAAAGTTATATATATAGCCTGCGGTTTTGAATCTTTACAGTTATACGGGCTTGGATCACCAGTCCTTGGTGTTATTTCGCCCTTAAAAATTAATACATATAATAAACTTTATGCATGAAGCAATAAAAAACAGACAGATGGTGTCTGGGACACTTTTTTTATGTTTCGCTAAGATAAATGACTTTTTTTTTCACAATAAAACTAAGAAGTTTGGGGTGTTCAGGAAAAAACCTACCCCGAAATATCAACTTACTATAGAGTTTTAGGGATAAAAGAGTTTCTGGATAATATTGGTAATTTTCCGGTAAAGTACTATTTTATAATAGAAAGAGTTATACTAGAAGCATTGTAGGTAGGCTTAGCAAACGTATTTCCTCATATTACTTTTAGTTAATTTAGTTATAAACTCAACTGTTCTAATGTTTCAGAGGAGGTAAACAATGAATGGGTGGAGGGAAAGCTAAATGGAAAAACTGGAATCTTTCCAGTTAACTTTGTTTACATCACATGATTACATTGATGGTATATATTCTATATTATGTCAGTAACAGACCGTTTTTTTGGAGGACTGTTTTTTACATACCAAACCTTTTAGTTCGCCTAGTAGGTTAATTTATTTTATTTGTTTTGTTATTGTGTTAAGTTATTCTCAGTACTGTACTGCTAATTAATTCATCAATGCTTTATTTGTTTACAATAGTTTGGCTGGGAATTTCCATTATCAGAACTACATGCCGTTTATTTTTTCTTCATATATTAACCGAATCAATAGAAAATGTGCTGGAATATTCATGGTAAAATAAGACATTTTTGATGTATGGCGACATTGGCAAAACTACAGCTCCTGAATGAAGATTTTTTCTTAAGTTATTTTATAATTTATATTATATGAAGTATGTAACTCATCAATGTACAAACATATGTTGAGAAATTGGCAAAACTACAGCTCCTGAATAAACATTTTTTCTTATGTTAAAGTTATTTTATAATTTGTAATATGATAAAACTGCATGTAATCAGTATATACCTTATTTTTTCCATCATATATAAAGTATGTAACTTATCAATGTACAAACGTATGTAGCAGTTAATATATTGTAAAAGCGTGGTATGCCATTATTCTAATAGATCAGGGAGTTTTAACTGGGACGAATTTAAGCGGCCTTTTAAAACCCCAAATGTTGATATATAATTTCAAAATACTAACAATTCCTGTTGTTATACATATACAATTCTCTGTAAAACAGATGATTAACTTTTTGCACCAAAAGTAAGTGTCATCCACTTTGACCCTTTAACTGGCATCGGCCACTTTAGTCAGTGAATTAATAGTTTGTAATAATAATTTATTATAATTGCCAATGTGTTGATAACATATCAGATTTCGCCACAATGGAAGTTCAGCTAATAACAAACATAACAATACTTCATGTTTGTATTTATATATTACAAAAGTTTAAAAGGTAAAAAGAAATGCTTTTAAAACAATTTGCTTAACAAATGATGCATATATTTAATTTACATCTTTAACACATTTAAGTGCCTAATACATTTTATTTTGTAATTGCACTTCATATTCAAAAGACCTTTTTATTTCATTGTATTCAACGAATAGTTTCAGTAGCAGATCGAAAAAATGGAATAAAATCGCTGCTTTTGTTACTGTTGATTTATTTTAGTTTCAACTAAAAAAATAAATATTTTTTATTCTGTATGAAATGCAATATGACGCTTTTTTTGCCTCGTTTTACTCAATGCTTTAGCATTATTTCCTATTTGCTCTGTGACTTTAGTATTAATTAAAACTTTTAAACTTTATGATTTTTATGTTATAGTTTTTTGTGCAAATTTGATGATTTAGTGTTTTGTTTTAATTGTGTATTTTACGGTAATGCCTATTGCTGTACAATGTAAAACTTCATAGAGAACTTTGTGTCAATATTGACCCTATTAGTACAAAGCGTTAGACATGATACTGTATTAGAACGGTGGAAGGTCTCTTTGAAAATGTGAAATGGAAGTCACATAAAAAACAAGATTGTTAAATGTAATATTTAATGTATATATTAGAACTTTTGGTTATTCTAACAAAAATATATAACGTTTACCGATCACTAGTAAAATTATGCAAGCATATAGTTTTCCAAAGTTGTTAGTTTTGGTAAACTCAGGGGTCCGTAGCTAAGTTTTATAAGGGGTACAGAACTAAAAAGATTTGGAACCGCTACTCTAAGCCAAGGTACACACCCAATAGACATCATTATCTGTGCCCCACAAAGTAAATGTTTTATTTAAAGTATTTAAAACTGTTTTTGTTTGCATGGCACTCGTATGTCTGGCGGTCAGGGGCTGATCCAGGTGGAAAGGGTCCTGGCCTCCCAGATTATTATAATCTATGTTAATGCAAACAAAATTTTGCTCTTCACGCTAATATTTCTTGACTTTGCATATTGTTTTAGTTCATTTAAAGGAATTGAGCCGAAAGATGTAATGCACAACATGACATTCTCAAATTACCTACCGGACGTTCATGGACCGTCAGGGCAGTGGCGTAGCAAGCCGAAAATTTTTGGGGGGCCAAAAAGTTTGAAAATTTTTGTTTAGCTTTTGTCATTGTATTAATTGCCGTAAAGAACACAAATAACTATGCTAGCAATCCGTTTCGAGCAGCAATTCTGACTGAGTGTTAACGTAATACTCAAAAAACATTCAAAGAGCAAAAACTGAATAAAAGTAGTAAAACTACATTAATGTCTATAGCAGTGTTTCCCAACCTTTTTATAGTTGTACCCCCTTGCGCTTCATATTATTTCGTACCGCTCCCCTCTCTTAATTAATGACGTAGGTGCATAACTTAATTAAAGCAAATACTTTACATATAACACTAATTGCGTTAAGGTTTAAACACACTGGTACTCTGCGCTCATGCAATTGAAATGTTTTTTTTTTATAATTTTTACTGGCCCTGGTCTAGAACAGTGCTCCGCAACCTTTTTCCACTTGTGGCACTCCAACAGAGATGAAACAATTTGACCGCACACCTACGAAATTTATGTCGATCGACAATAGACAACATCAGCAAATATCATAGGCAGCAAATAGAAAAAGAAGCGACTTGTTATCAAAGGCGCCGAAAATTTTACGTACTACATTCCTTTATCATCTGATTTCGCGGTTTTGCAGAATTACTAAATTTTCTCAGTCAACGTCCTGAAAAGTGTGCCCCCTTGTTATAGCTAATTACAGAGGGCTTTTATAGCATTCAAAAAATCCAACCCGACCTTGGTGCTATTGTACTTTTTCGTTTAATACATTTTTTGAACTAGCTGTCAACCCTAATTAATGGATGGGGTTAGAATTATAGGATCAAAACTACCTGTCTTGATGACATATACATTTTTCGCATTAATTCGATTGATCATTAAAAAGTGCATCTCTGATGGGAACACACCTGGTACACCGGTTGCGGAGAACTGGTCTAGAAACCTACCACATCGTTGAAACGTTTATTAAAGCAACGCATAACATTTAGGTTAGGGTGTCGGTTAGTGTTTTTATGTTGAGGTGGGTCAAGTATTATTATTTAACAATATTGCTTAACATATAGCCGTTATTACGAGGAAAAATTCAACTTTCTGCACCAAGACTTTTAATAAACAAACATTTTGTCGCGTATAAAATGGTGAAACGCACCAACAACCAACGGGAACACACATTGAGACCTAAAAAGCAACAACACCTAAAGCAAGAAAATCTATAAAACCATAGTATTCAAATCAACGACATAATATAGTCAAATACGCAGTATATAATATCCAGTACTGAATAAGATCGAAATCATCTGAATAAGACCTAAATCTGCCGTAATACGTCCTAAAATCATCCGAATAAGGCCTAAATTACGCCTGAAACTGTAGTATAGGTAGAAGATATGGGACAATCCGTCGGTCTGGCCTCGGCCGTTTTAGTGACGATGTTTGTGCGCCACTGTTTCGGCACCGGATTTTTGATCGTTAGGGGTTATTGTAAGGTAATGGGTGGGGTTAGAAGATGGATTGGTTGAAATTATGAGGGGAGTTAGTGATGTACTTAGGGGTGGGGTTAGGGGTTAGTTAAAGTGTTGTTTAGGCCTGATTTTGACAATTAAAGTCTTATTCCGACGGATTTAGGACTTATTCCGATTTAAACGGCACTACCGCCATTAGGTTTTAGTCCTATTTTGGTCTTATTCCGAACTGTGTTTTATTTTGACGTTGATGTTGTTCTATCTCGGTTTTATGGCTAAAAAAGCCGATTATTACGTCAGAAGTTAACAATGGGTGGGAAACTACTACGGTACGTTCGCAGTACTAAATTGCCATTTAAGCCTCAATGTTACATATATTACAGTGCTGTTTGTTACTATTTTTATGTAAACAGTTCGGAAAATTTTGCAGAAAGTACTTTTACGTAACGCCCCCTTACGTGCGTTCAGCGCCCCTCAAATGAGACAAAGACCCAAAACGCCCCCTTGTAACTCGCTAACGCCCACAAGGGGGCGGTACCGCCCACGTTGGGAACCTCTGATGTATAGCAAACGTAATATTAACTACATCGTTTGTGACGTAACAGTGCATAACAATTGAAGATGTGGCATGCCTGTAATCGACTGTTGTGGTGCTGCTGCTCATAAATGCAAAAAAAAAACAAATTATTGAAGAGTAAAATATTTATAAATTTTGAGGGGGCATAATTTCCCCTGTCCCCCCTGCCTACGCCTATGCGCCAGGGGTCCACAGCGGTATTTTCGAAGGTCAAAGAGCTTTGTACATGCAAAATCAATGCAGAATAGTAAAAATTAGTATTGTCTCAGCGTGGTTCAGACCCACGTGCCAAATGTGGACACGAGAGCCTGTCGAACTATATTTTTTGCCAACTCTATAATGTAAACGCAAAATATTTCGCGGTTTGCGCGTTTAGTCCTCGTTTTATTATATGTTTTACATTATGGCATGACAGTGTTTTGGGCATTAAGGTGCCGCGTAATGTTTCACTATAGTATTTCACGTTCAATAGGTCTGACAGAGTGCTTTTGGGCCGCGACAAAAATAGTTTGCCGACCACGTTTTCCCTATTTGTGAAATAACAACGAAAAGATTTGTGTATTAAAACCGCCAATCTTAACCGATATAAAACAGTTAGCTTAAGCTGCAATGAACCACTGAGAGACTACCACTGAGAGACTACTATACTGTAGCTGTAACGCATAAGTGGGCACACCAGTTTATTTGATTACGGTATCACACATAGAGAAAAATAATAACATGCACCATTTCATCCGCACGACGTTCGTCATCCGCACTACAATTTTTTTTCATCCGCACAAGTGCGCACCATCCCACGGGTTGAAAAGCAAGATGCCACTTTGCAAATATCAACGCAGTTAACCGTCGATACCTAAGAAGGTTAGTTTTCAAGCGGATTACGCGTCTTAAGTAGGCCTACACAAATCAAAATGCTGACACCAGAGAGATGATAACGGAAAACGCTAATTAGCATGTAACACGGTGTGATTTAGCGTTACTTGGAAGTAGACGATAATTCTGCCACATAAGCAGAGACGGCATAACACGTAAACTATAAAAGCCATTTGTTGGTAATAAATTATAAAGAGTATCACCTTTCCAGAAAACACACTTTTAGGGAAAAAATATTATTATTTATCTTCATGAGCAGGGTTTTTTTAAGGTTTGGTTTGGGTGACCGCTAAGTAGTTTTAAGAGACCGCAAGTGTTTCATTTAAATACCAAAAAGTTGCGAGTCCAAAATTTGGGAAACCGCTGGAGAAATTTGGGGGACCGTTTCTGTTCCTGCAAAAAAAATCAAAAATAAGCTTGGAAAAAATCAAAAATAAGCTTGCGAACTTAACGAATGCTTTATTAACCCTCCGATTTTTCTTTCAAATTTTGTGACATTATGCTTTTTTGCAAAACTTAGTCATTGAACTAAAAAATATATTTTCTGTATAGTAATCGAATCAGCATTGGATGGCTTGTGCATTAAAATATAATTTTACTGATAACATTCTGTATTTCATTTAGGCCCACATCAATTTTTAAAAACCATACATTCATGTAACTGTAAAATGTATTACTTAAAAAAGTTAAAAAAAAAACATACATTTTCCATTGATAAATATATAAGAATGAAAATAGTAATAAATTAAATATAAAAATTATAAATGAATTATAATCAGTTTTACTTAAGTTACTAATTGAATAATTTTGATTTGTATATTCATTTCTACTGATATAAAATGTACATATGAACATCATAGGCATAGACTGAAGTTAAATTATGTTTATATATTTAAATTGCCCTTTATTGCAATTAGGTAATATCAGGTTTGTGCGTTTTTTCTCTAGATTTACTGGCCTAATTGCTAACCAAAAGCAATTTAGAAATGTGTTTATTTGACTTTTTAACGTATATGTTAACCAACAATATAAAACAACTCAAAAATTGAACATAAAAATATTTTTTAGATAGATCGCACTATTTAGGAAAGTTAAAATACCGAACCAAACGCATAAATATATAGAATGATGAATTGTCAATAGACGAGTTGCTTATCTATAACAGTAGAAGATCTACCTTACTGCAGAGGTTTACAAATTTGGGGCCAAAATATTGACTGGGTTACCGCGCTGCTTCACGACTTTAAGATTTATTGGTGTTGACAATCAGCTGTTCACCGAATCAACTTTCTTACGCCCTGGTCTAGCAGGGATTTTGATGATACAAACGAGCTAATACATATTCACGAGTCGATCATTTATCTTGGTGCAAAAATATGGAGAATGTAATTTATAAAAAAATAATGAGTAGACGTAATCAATCAAAAACACATAGTGAAAGTTTAAAATATTTTTTACCACGACGGTAAAGTAATATGTGAAACACTGTGTGTGCGTGACTTCAGCGGAAAATCTAGGTAAAGCAAGATCAATAAAATAATTTAGTAAAGTTAGGAAAAGTAATCATGTCAGACACATCAAATGGCAATGAGTTGTGAAAACAGTATTAAATGAAATCATAACAGTTCAACATAAACACTTCATTTAAAACAGCCGTAACTAAAAAAATCATATCTTAGTGGGTCTTATCTACAAAGAATTAGGTAACCAAGTTTAAAAGTGATATATTTAGAACAATCGTGGAGGCTTCGTCATGAATTAAACCGTTTTTTTATTATGCCGTAATAGGTCCAGTCAAAAATGTTTACATGTTAACTAGTTTGCCACATGGTGAATTAAATCTAGCATTAGACGAAAAATGCAAGGTAATAAATAGAATTAAAATTGGTATAAACTCCAAGACCGTGAAGATTTAAAGTAGACAGTTGCACTTCTCACAGAAGTCAAGCTTCTTTAACAATCAGCGCTAAATCATAGCAATACGTATTCGCCACAAAATGTGATTCAACGATTTATCCGTTAAGTTAAAATTACTGGTGTACAAAGATATTACAGTTTATATAGCACTGTTACGTGTTGTTCCATGATCAGCGGTGACACAGCTTTACCAGCACTAATCATGTTTAAATTTGTGACTTTTGTGAAATAATATTCTACGCATTAAAAGCGTCGTAGTTGTGCGAATTGTTTAAGGGGCTTTCAACATGTTAAGATCGATACAAGGCCATAACTACCACGCAGCCTAATGAAAAAACGATTCAGGTAAAATCGGGGATACAGTCATGTCATACAGGCGAGGTTCGTAAAAGGTTAAAAAGCTTCATACAAGAATATAAATATCACCATCGACACACCACAAATCACAATAATGTGCATCTAAATGTCCAAATGCGACCTACTAACCGTGGTGTTTCTAGCTTCATAAAGCTATATGCACAAAAATAAGTATCACTATCAACTGTTGATATTTAAAGCAAGTGGCTGACATGATTCAGTCACGTTATCTTCAATTTCCTTGCGTTTGGAACACTTGGCGCCAAATACTTTAGGATTGAAAGCTCGCTTGTAGTACAAGAGAGCCATGGCAGGTATGAAGAAAAGTGACAGAAGAATAATCATAACGATTATAAAGACCGCCCAACCTGGGAAAGTTAATACATCTTTTTTTCCGGTTTCTTCATTCCATCCATGGTACTCCGGAGGTTGCATAATCAGTCCAACTACACTTGCTATCAGTATTACAGTGAGAGCTAAAGGACAAACGAAGCACCAGGAGATTCGAAAGTACAAGTTTGGAGCTGTTCCAACCATTTCTTTAAGATCTTTTTCAAACCTTAAAACAGGAAAACAACACACGTATTTAAAAAAAAGAAAGTTTACGGCTGATAACGTTTATCACCTTTCAATTTTGTAAACGTAGCTGACAGCTAAGACTTCGCACAACGCAATGGTCACCAACGCAAGAGTGGAGGAATAGCTGTCGAATATATCAAGAAAATAGCTGCCTGATCGTTGCGTAAACAGTAATCCTGTCACAAACATACCTGAAAACATTTAAAAGACAAATATTAAAAAATAATTTGTAGATGAAAAAACGACGGCAAACGAAAAAATCTTGCATTTTAATAAAGTGACGAATATTTGTGAAAATCCTACGTGCGTAGATGTATACATAGCTTTGTTGTACAGCCTAGGTGTTAGTTTAAAAATAGGCATTGTAAAAAAAGTTTGCACATAGTAGGTAGCTTACAGCCTGCACTAACGCTGTTCGCTTTGACATAACGATTTGATTGAGATAAACCACTCGCTAAAATAACAAAAAATAGTGAAACATCCCGCTACATGATTTTGCCTTTAAAGTGCTTTGTGGGGGTGTGCGTATGATTAATGGCTTCTACAGCTTCGACACGAACATCTAGTATTGCAGTTAGAACCAAAGGCTGGGGATTCGGAATCTAATTGGTTTAAACCGGTGGTTCCCAAACTGAGGGCAATGGCCCAGTAGTGGGTCATGAGACTACTTTAAGTGGGCCACAGTGCTATTTGAAAATATTGCAACTACACATTTTGTTTTACTAAAATAGTTGTTGTGCGTGCGAGTTGTTTAACTCCAGCAGACTTTTCAAAAACATAATAAAGTTAAAATTGTTGTTAGACAAATGGTATCAAGGAATAAATATGTTTTATAATATTGGAAAACTTTTGTTAATTAATATGCACTAGTCATAACTAGAGGTGAAAAAAACGATGGGCTACGGTCCGTTTTGTGAAAAAAAGGGCTACGGAATAAAATAGTTTGGGAACCCCTGGTTTAAACCGACTCCGCAGCCCTGGTTTTCTGTGCTATCGAAGTTCACCGCGGCCTGAAAAACAGGAGTTCACAGAGGTATGTTCTTTCGGGGGTCCATGAACTTTAAATGCACACGATCAAATCAAAATTGTAAAAATGAATTGCCCACAACCACATGCATGACTCAGTTTGCAAAATGCGCTTAAAAATGCAATTTAAAAATAAGGCTACACATAAAATAACATATTGACTTTAGTCAATGAGGCAAATCATTTTACTGAACAATTTTGGCCAAAAAATTCTTCTAAATTTTTACTCAGCAAACATTTTCCCAGGCTTATAATTGATTTATGCTTAATTGCCGTAATAATTTTGGTATCTTAAGAAATATATTTTTGTTTGATGCAAGTGACTTGACTTGCACTGGAACTTGCTATGTGTTGAAAACAACGTGACTTGCATTTAAGCTTATTTTCATATGACTTGACTTGGGTTGCGGTTAAGGGTTATTTCAAAATATTATGTTACGACTTATGAAACTTGATTGTTTGCTTTCTATGAAACTTTTATATACTTAACTAACAATCTTATTTAGCTTTTTAGTATATTAAAGCCCATTTGGACTTTGTAGCATAAAGCAACACATACGATATTAACTATATTCATTACAATTGATAAATGACATTATATAAGATAGAGCAATTTGTGAATCTTTTTTGTGTGCTTAATGCTTAACGCCCAATTAGAAATCAAAGTTTGCTTATTTCTTAGCACGACCTGAACCGACAACAGAAGCTCCATACAAGACGTGTTATGACTAGGGCCCGCAAAAGCCAATAAATTCAAAATTGTTTAAGGACCTCGTCTGTCCACGAATCAAAGAATAAAGTTGTTTTTAGCACCAAGGGGACTGTTTCTAAGAAGTTTATAGGTTTAAAATAAAAGCAAAATTTTCAATAAAGTCAAAATTTGTCAAATTATGGCTTTCGACAAATTTTTTTAGGAATAGCCTACTGACATTCTGTAACACAAAAATGCCTAAGCAAGCTAAATCTATCGCAAAAAAACACAAAGCACTTTTTATTATCCAAGCATCTTGACTTTTCAACAAAATATTATGTTTGGGTAACTGGCATCAATTCAAGGAAGAACTGTGGCCTTCAAAAATAAGCAATTTCGTTAAATAAAAATGGCCCTAGTTATGACGTCATCTTTGAAAATTTATATGCCATCCCTCAAACGAAACGCTAGATCATAACCTGAAGTTTAACTAGTTTAGTTAAGGGATTCGAAAAGTAGTCAAATATCAAAAAAGTTCGGAACTAAAGGCTTAGACTCTAAGCCAACGTTTCTCAACCAGTGGGCCATGGAAACTTTTTCGATGGGCCACAGACCAATTTAAAAAAGTTAGATTTATTGAAGAATTTAGTTTCATTTGTGTCACTATACCTAATTTTACAGGAATAATGGATTGGGGAGGAACTGAGTAGGAGTGTAAGTAAAGTTTGTCCATTCATAAAAATTTATTGAGCCACAGAATTTTTATGCAACGAAAATGGGCCACGAAAGAAAAAAGGTTGAGAACCACTGCTCTAAGCGCTTCAGTCGAAAAAAGAAATAAAATAGAAAAGCACTTAAAAAAGAAAGCGCAAAAATCATATGAAACGATTAGTTTTACAGGTAAAAAAGTGTCCCCTAGCTATAAAGGCTGGACAGTGTTAGGGCTGGCAAATTTACAGAAAGAAATGTTTTTATAAAATGTTTAAAAATTAAATAGTGTACTAAGATCCAACTCATTGTCGCATTTATGACAACTTACATTTAAAAAAGGAAAACTAAGTTGTTAAAACATGTCTTACACGAACACAAAATGGCGGTAAGAAGCGTCTTCGATATTTTAAAGCCAGCGTCGAGAACCGTTGTGACCACGGTTTGAAGAATGCCAAACTCACTGCTCATACCGATGTTAAGCAGCATAAAGAAAAACAGCACCGACCAAAATGGAGCGGCTGGAAACATCTGCACGGCTTCCGTGATAGCAATGAATGTCAGGCCGGTACCTTGCACGTTCTGCAACATAAAAACGCTTTCGAGTCGGATGAATTAACGTGTAAATATTTCAGTTGCGAAACTCGATAGTTCACATACGTTGTCCAGTTCATTTTTAACAGAACAATTAGAGAGGTTTCCCATGATTTGGATAGCTTCATTAGATCGTATATCCATTAAGGTGTGTTCAACTCTGTCGGCTATTTCATGGTAGGTCATGTTGATGTAGGGATGCAATTCAGGAAAGGATGCCAAAATGATTTCCTTATTTCTGATCAATACAATAACATTGAATTAAAGTTTGTCTTTAATTACACAAAATATGAATATTGCTGACCTAATATTAAAAAGCATATTTTAAACAAAGCACTGCACTAAACAACTTCTGGTGGTGAAATTCTACTGAAAAATTGAACAGGTCAAATAAAGAAAAATATTATAGTAAATAAAATAATTACCTAGTTAAACATTCCAAGCTTTTCGCTTTTGCTTTAAATCCAAGAATTGAAAAAATTGTAACACAGGCAAAAATAGAAGTTAGACAATTCGCACTGGCAATAAAAATTGCATCCTATAAAAGCAATAATTTTTGAAAATACAACGTATATAATAATACCGAGTGAGTTTTCACAATCAGTTACCCTCTGGCAGTTGTTGTTTGACTTGCTATAACTAGAATAAGCAATAATGGTACCATAACCAAGACCAAGACTGAAAAATATTTGGGTAGCAGCATCTCTCCACACATTTGCATCTTTGAGACGAGTTAGCTGAAAAAAAAGATATTAAGAGTTTAATTCTTTAAGGATGTTAATGACGACTTTTCATATTTGACCATGGTAATACTAGTTAATATGTTAAGACAGATTTTTTAAATGGAGATGTGATAGATTGATGTCCAATGTGTTTCCGGCGCTGATTCTGAAAATGTCCTTAATTTTTTTACTATTCCAGGTTTTTTGAATATTCGCTTTTTATTTTTTTGTAATGTGTTGCTGTATTATTAATATAGTCACATTACGCACTTTGACATAATCCAACTATAATGCGACTCACATACCATTCTATCCGTTTTTTAGTAATATCTTAAAAAAAAACAATATAGGAAAGACCTTTTGTTTTTTGTAATAAGTAGTTAATTTTCAGATGTAAAAACATCTCCTGAGCCGAGTAAAAATGTTGTTTAAACAAGTTCTCATAACACTACAGCAGAAAAAGTAATGTTGTTACTTATCAAAATGTAAAGCAGACATGTGAAACACAAAAACAACAGTGCAGACTCATAATGTTTGGTTTGGACTTTATTGTTGTTGTAAAAAATACTAGGGCCCCTAGGAAATTATGCTTTTTAGACTAAATTTTGATTGCTAAACACTATAATGATATAGATCCATATTGCTTTAAATTGAACTGTTACATGACATGAGGTTTGCCTTTTACTACTTAACAACTGAAAAGTCCACTTGACAGCTAGTATAGTGATAGTTGCAGGTGTACAAATATAACAGAGCACAATAATACACTTACATCTGGGGAAAACATATACTTGACTCCATCGACAGCTCCATCAAGTGACATTCCTCTTATGAAAAAGGCGACAAGAACAGCATATGGAAAGAGGGTGGCAAAGTACATAACTTTTCCCGAGGACTTGATTCCCTTGTTCATTCCCAAAAACACAATAAACCAAGCAACAAAAAGAACCAGTACCATTCGCCAATTCTGTTGACCTACGGAAGAAATAATTACAATAAAATAATAAAACTTTTTGTGTGTCAGACATTTCCGACCTTACACGTTAACAGTATCAAATAAAACTTTCTGCTTTATCTATGACACTGTAATCAGGTGAATAGCCCGGAGTGAATAAACATTTTGCAGGGGTGAACCAACCAAAATAGGTGAATAAGGGTGAACTGTCAGAAATGGATGATAGCTTGCGAGCAGGGCGGTTATTCTGTGTTTTTTGCAGCTTTATATCTCTGGATTCGAGAAATTGTAGATTTACAATGGTAAAACTTAGCTTAAGTTGATCTTAACAAAAATCGAAATGAGACAACGGTGAATGGAATCTGGAGATAGATGCTAGGGGTGAACAAAACTAAAAAAGTTTAAGAAGCACTGATTTATGACACCAAGCATAATGCACATCAGGGGTTCACAACCTGGGGGCCATGAGCCTATTTCAAGGCAGCCATGAAAAAAATTAAAAAATAATAATTTTTTAATTTATCATCTCTAAGTCTACTCAACAATAACAAAGGAAATAAATTCAAATTTAATAAAAATACTAGTACAGGAATAAGCTACTTCTTGATCTTTACTGTCTTTGTTTTAATTTTTAGATTTATTAATTTAGATTCTAAAATAGGTGGGCCATTGATTTCTCAAAATTTTTATAGGGGGCCACTGGTTAAAAATGGTTGGGATCCCCTGATTGACATGCATAAAGAATACTATTTTTATTGAGTAAGACTACAAAAATCTCAAATAATAAAAATAAAAATAATAAAACAAAACTATATAAAAATAGGTAAATGATAATTCAAAAATATTTTTTGCATACAACTAAAAATTGTTTCTAGGCAAAATAGGTATATTTGTTGACTAAGGAAAACTTTAAAAACTTCAGACACCTCCAGAGTCAATGGTGTATGAAATGTCGAGGGTTTCTCTGTACCAGAAATAGTTTGTTGGAGAGCTCACAGCACATTCATGAACAGGTGTAGAATTGACCATGGGACAAGACTCCCAAGGTAAAGGAGATTGAAATGAATTGAACAAATAAAAAATGGCCCAACCAAGGATCATATTGTAATACAATCCAATCATCAAGCAAACCTGGTAAGAATACAGTTTGTAGGTGGTATTCAGTGGTGTTGGATAAATTGAAAAGTCACCAGTTATTAATTACAATAGTTAAAAGTTATGAAATACAATAAAAAAATTAGGGCCATAGCTTATTTCTTTTTGTTTATTTTTTTTCTGTTTTCTGGTTAAGGTGCCCAAGTTTAAAAAACATGGTCCAAAACAAAAACAGGAGGATACCAACTAGGGTTCCTCTTTTTCACGAATTTTTCACTCCCCGGAAAATGAAACTTCCCGGGAATCCTGGGATCCCGACGAAAAAATTATATATAAAATTACGTCATTATGACGTTTGAATTTTTTTTGTTTTAGCTTCAAAATTTAATGAAGCTCAATTATGGGCGTTCTTTCAACTTATGCACATGGAAAGTTATGCAAAAACCAAAAAAAAAAATACTGCATACCACAACTCATATTGTTTGGGTAAGGGTTGGTCAAGTATTACTATGTTTATTATCAATAATAACGCTTGACCAACCCTCACCCAAACGCTAACCCGCACCCTAACCCAAATAATATGTGTTGTGGTATGCAGTATTTTAAGACCATTTTTTTTATTAATTTATACGTTCATAACTGAAGAACCGCCCATTTATGTTCTGTAGTATTGCTTCTGCAAACTTACAAGACCTTCTTGTATTAAAGTCAGGACCCTTATTTGTTTTTATTTAAAAAAAAAGCGCATGCTTTTTTATTGGTAGAATATATTTAATTAAGTTTTTCCGCTGATAAGCGCAAATAAAGCAACTCAGGCAACGACGTTAACATGGTTGGTACTATTTTTTTCTCTATATTAGTCAAAAACGACAATATATTTAAGTTTTGCTATGTTGCCGAATAACCGGGATTTTAAAATAATTTCCTGGGATTCGGGATTGTTAATTCGTGGGAAATCCCGGGAATTTCCCGTCAAAACATTCCCATAGAGGAACCCTAATACCAACTGACAAAAAACTTTATGCCACTAATACAATGGCTAAACAACCTCAAACACATCGGTGTGTATTATTGTCTAACATTTGCGTTTAAAATTTAATTGTAAAATGCATTACTTTGTAGTAATTATTTTTTTAAATACGCAAAGCAAAGTATATATTGCGTAAAATAACTTAACTTTGAAGCAGGTTTAAAATCAAGCACACAGCTTGGGACGCAGAGCCGTTAAAAAACAAACCAGAGTCTGACTCCAGTGTCCCGAGTCTGGCCAAATGTGCACTTTGTTGCATCCTGAATTTGGCCCTGACGATAAAGCCTTTATTTGACCGGATTACGTAACTATATTAAGGTGGATTTTCAGCAAATCCCTTAAAGGGTTTATCATATAATTCATCCACTCATAATACATGGTTTGTTTGCGGCAATATCAGTGCAGGCACACATCGGACTCTGGTAGTTTGCGCGGTCTTGCTAGAACCAGAGTCCGACACCAGCAAAACACACCGACTCTATTGAGAGTCCCAGTCAGAGATCCCGCAGCCCTGCTGAGTACTATACAATATATATATAAAACAACATGATGAAGTAAAAAGTAAATAAGTTGAACAACCAATGACACTAATGTTTAAAACACTTTACAGCATATATATAATTATAAGAATCCTGGCACATTTAGAGCAGTGTTAACTGTTAACAAAAGCTGAAAAACATGTTTTTTACCATTAAGGGAATGGATTAACTGATTAGCATCCATGGACTAATGACTGTTTCTGTGTAACACTCCGCCTACAGGCGTACCACAGGTTGAGAACCACAGGTCAATATTAAACTTGCAACTTACCACATTACTAGCTACACCAATGCCTCCAAGGTAAGGATTGATATGTAACCATACTCCTACGGAACCTTTTCGTATCTTTTGTCCCACAGCCAATTCCAGGTAATAAAGTGGATAACCCTCCACAAACAACATTATCAAATAGGGTATCAAAAAGGCTCCTGCAAAACACAATGACAAAATTTTACAAGAGAAGCAAAAAGTATGTTGGGATTTTTACCTACCTGTCCAACAATGCGGGTATCTGTAGCTAAACATATTACAGGACTGCCACACAATTTTAGGGAAAAAATCAATAAGAAAATTATTGTTTTTTAAAGACCTAAAATTGGATTGCACATTTTAATATTTTTTGAAAACATAACAGTATAAATGCCATGGTCGAACAACATTTTCTGAAATTGAATTTTAACTGGCACTCTCTAAACGCATAACTTAAGCTGGACATGAAAAAAAAATTCAAAGATTATTCAAGGACATTTGAAAAAACCTAGGGTGTTTCGATCTAACAAGCATCCCAATTTTAAGTCAAAAAACATAACATTGCACACATTTGACAACAGCCTCAAATTAAATAGTATTAAGTGGTAGAACAATGTAGTTTAGACCTGGGTTTCCCAATCGTGGCCCTCACCCCCTGGGGCTACAAGCATAACTCTAGCTAGATATTGCGAAAACCTGAGTATCACTATTTTCAAAATTAATGAATTGATTTTTTCAGGCGGCCAATTAATACTTGCCTATAAGCTTCGCCTAATAAGTAAATAAGTGTCCGACAAATGCTGTTAGGCGAGCAACTAGTGTGTAATGGCAGGTGCAACGGTTTCGCAATTTCCTTTAATAGCGTCCAATTGAAAAAGAAACATTCCATCGTAGAATGAATAAGTACGCAACAGGGTTATTCAAGGTCAATTTTAGGCAAACATTCAACAGTTGCTAGACACCCCCCTTTGAAATCTTAGTGAACAAGCACAAAACTAAAACTGTGATTGCTGCGATGTTAGATCCCCAACATTGAACCTGTCATAAAAAAAAACACGTCGTTGCCTATTTCCGCCACCGCCTAATCACCACTCGTCTTAAGTAATCTCAAACAAGCCTGATAACGTACAGATATATTATTGGTGAAACGAACAAACTTCTCAACGAAGTAGAGAAAACAGGCATGTAAACTATAGCAATGTGCATTTTAAACAAAATAATTTATCCCTAAAGATTTTTTGATATGAACTTCTGTATAATATCATCCATGGAGTAGTTAATATCCCGGTGCCATATCAAAACGTCTTAATCAAGATGACGATCTACTCAACTTTCTTGGCTTTGCGATTCATTATCAAGTTACCTTACAGATCCGTGCATAGTGTACCCAAATAAAAAAACTAGCTATAGTATTTAAAGTTATGCTCATACATTTATGACATATTTCTTGAGCGGTTACCACCTCACAAAACCCAAATTTCAATTACCGATACCTTGTCAATTCTCTGTCGATATTTCTCAGACTTGAAAATCTAAGTGAGTTAACTTTGACCATTTTTCTTGGACGTAGGACATGTAATGACTCAAACATGATCAGCAGTCTTTTAGTATCAATTGAACAAAAGGATAAAAACTTATTTGTGTGAAATTTTCTTATAAATTAAGTCATAAATCTCCTGTAAGCTCATTGATTTCTATTAGTCAATTTGAAGAATCTCAGCATATTGTTAGAATGCTTTAAGGCCAAATTTTTTGAGACTTCATCTTAATAAACCATGCAGACTTTGCATTTTTTTAAATACAAATGAAGCATGATATTGGTAATCAAATTATATGGCTGTGCCACACAATTTTGGCAAACATTTTTATTTTAAAGCATTTTGTCGCTTCTCTGAAAAAGGTTTGACGCCTATGGTTTTTATCGGAGGTTCTCAAATTGTGCATTTTAAAGGTCTTGCATAGGGATTCCGTTTTCCTACCGTTTAATGAGTTATGATTTCATTCAACAAACCAAAAAATTGGCTTTCTTGTCTGAGTTTTAGTTAAATTTACATTGATTGGTGCGTCACAAGTCCAACAAACTTTTAAAGGGAGTTCCAAAAAAAAAATTGGGGAATCACTGGTGTAAATAGATTATATTTACTGTTTCATAAAATAAATGTATATTTTCTATTTCTCCTTCTTATATATATATCTTAATTTGTTTTCGTTAAAAATCTGCATAAAATGTTACATGTATATGGCCAAATCGCGACAATAATATTCTTTACGCAAAGCAACAATAAGGACTTCACAGGGCCTTGGCTTAATGAACAATTATTTAGTTGATATGTTTAGTATTTGAAGTAACTACAATTTATATTACATTATTAAGTAATTTAGATAAATCTAGATAAAGTAAATAAGACCAAAAATATATTGTTTAAGCTGGCTATTTGAACAAAATGACTTTCCCGAAAATATGAAAGGTGTGGAGAGTTTGCTATAGCACATCTAGATAGAGGTATAGAGCTTAAATCACTTACACTACGATAGCACACCTATTTGAAGATTTTTGCTCTCCACTAAAAGACTCCCAGGCAGTATGGCAGAATGCTGGCAACTTGGCGACTATGTCGGCCGAAGAATAATTTTTTTAAGATCCATTTCTCCTTAAAAAAATTGTTGTTTCTGCACATACTTATTCACATATATTTTTGAAATGCAGAATATGTAGAAACATTACGCACTACAGTTGGCAGGAATTATTTTTGTTGTGTCATTCTTAAAATTTCGCGCTTCGCGCAAACTTTACCTTTGTTTTGCTATGGTTCTGTCTCTGTTTTAAGCAAATCTATTCAGCCCATAGCCACTATTTCTTACTATGGCATGACTCTAAACTCGGTAAACAATTTGTATTAAACTTGATTATAAATATTATTAATTCAAGCAATATATATTAAAAAATTTCCTCTATTTAACCAAAGAATTGTTTTGCGTTTTTAATCTGGTTTTGCACTGCATGTTTTCTCATGAGTTCGCCCGAAAACAGCTTATCTATGTAACATTATAGGAGTAAAAAAAGCAGACATGTGCTACCCCAGGCTCCAGTTTGTGCTTTAGCATGTCCCTTAAATGTAAATATTTGTTTAAGTCACAAAAAAATTTGCGCAATGTTTTGTAAACTGATCTACTTGTTAACAGCCTTGTTTATCACTTTAACATGGCGCAAATACATCATTTAACTTTAGGGACGCGACCAAAAAAACGAAGAATTTAGGCCTAAAATGCGCGTCACCAGAAGGCTGGCAAGATTCTGCCAGTCTGCTCCCAGGTAGGCAGACCGCTAAACTTCATACGATCATCTTAATACTACCTCCGTTATATCAGAAAATAAAAAGCTTTAATGATTTTTACTTTTTTTTTTTTTTTTTTTGGTTACTATATCAGCAAAACAAGATATGTCAATAAATTTACTACTTGATATTTAACAGTTTATTGGGACCAAGTTAAGTTAACAAAAAAAGCTACCAAAAACTTGCCCGAAACCACACTTCTATGAACAGAGAATTGCAAGGTGTGCATAATAAATGCATGGTGTGTTGGTATAAATTATTATAAATTTTATCATTTATTATAAAAGCAAAGAAAACAATGAAATCCTACCTCCACCATTCTTTTTACAAAGATATGGAAACCTCCATATGTTTCCTAATCCTACAGCAAAACCCAATGCAGCCATCATATATTGAAATTTGTTGTCCCACTGTGGTCTTGGTTTTTCTTCGGACTCTAGAGGGTACTCATCAAAATCATTAAGTTTTTCCATAGCTACAATATCGGTTATTTTTTCCATTACTTCCAAGTGGAATTAACCAGAAACCCTACACTCAAACACAAAAATACAAGTCTCATTTCATTAGTTTTATATCTTTAGGAATATAGTTTTTTCTCATAAAGTGACAATGTCTATATAGTAGCTCTAAGTTTCCCTTTGTGAAATTTATTAACAATGCGAATCTAAAATATCTATAGTCCCAATTTATGCAAATGAAATATTTGCTGCTTTTAATTAAATAGGTTTGTTAAAGCTGTGTGTTTGTAACATTTTTGTAAACAATTTAAAAGCAGAAGCTTGTTGTGTTTTAATTTATACAGATAAATCTGTGATGGCTGAGTTCAAAAGAGCAAAGGATTCAACAGCATCTGTCACATAACTAAGCCTAGAAGCTAAAACGGAAGTTTTATGACTTGTGGTCTTGTGGTCTTGTGGTCTTGTGGATGTTACAATCAGGCCTGCGCAATCTTGCCAGCCTTCTGGTGACAAGTGGTGTAATAGTGGAGGCAAAACTGCAAAAAAATACATAAGGAAACAAAAACTAATAGATAAGGTTAATGTGAAAGTGCAACCTTTAGGTGTGCCATTTTCCTTTTCTTACTCTCCACATGTTACATCATAGGTTGTTACATAGATAAGTTATACCCAAGCGAAGTCATGTGCAAATATGCAGCATTAAGTTGGTTTAATTGCTTGAAGTTCGAAAAATAGATTGATTGAAATAAAATAGCCAAGATTTTCAATTAAAAGAATATATACATACAACATCATACAACGGCATTTGTGATCCAATTTAAGAGGTATTGTTTGCAGAGAGTCACACAGTGTAACATACCATAATATGCAAAATGCCTTGAGCTAAATAGATTTGTTTAGTATAGACAAAGGCTGTGCAGCCGGTTGAAAACAACCAGCTAATTTGGGCACTTTTTTGTCAGTATGTGGACAACAATACTATTTTGATCTCAATGAGTGTATCTGAAACAACTACTACAAAATTGTACCACTTGAATAATGGTTTAACAATTACATTTCTCTTCTCGGATTCACTTCGGTGTGCATCAAATAACAGCTGGAGAAGTTAGGTATATCAGTGCCTATATATTTAAGACACTTGGTATAAGTTTAAGTATATATCATGTACAAGCACTGGTTATAAATAAATAAAAAAAATAAAAGCCAATGTTGCAGTCTAAATGCAAATATATGGTAATCGTCCTAAAACAAAAACAATGTTAGCTAGTACAATGACTTTAAAATTTGTGATTTATGTTTATTCAGAGAAATGCAAGAAACAACTAATGACACTTTAGTGTGTTATATGCATAGAGGTATGGGCCATTAACAACATGACGCCTAATAAGCTTAGATGTCAATAAGGATTGTTATTTTGCAATTCATAATTAATTAAACCCAGTGTTTTTTTAGTGTAATTGCTCTGTTTATACGCCACATTACTTTGCAAGACCACACGTTACACCTATGATTCCTAAATTGGTTTTGTGCTTTGCGATCGATATATGTCACAGGTCTTCGTTACATATAATATGCGAGACATGTTTAGCCAAGGTTGTGTGTTTAGTAGCTCCATTTAAAAAAACACACAACGTTTTTGTTTAATATTAAATACCCAATATTTTTTTAAATCGTTGGCTATAACATGCGGCTTCAGCAAGCTTATACAATGTTTGTAACATGTGAATTAGTAATTAAATGATCACAGCGCGTTCCCGCCTTTCCTTTAAGAGACCTATTTCAGACACAAAACTGCTTTTTAGATTATACGTTGATTTTTTATTTTTACACTGTTTTAATGATGCTTAATAAGCTTAGATGTCAATAAGGATTAATTATTAAATTTGCAATTCGTAAATAAACGCAGTGTTTTTTTAGTTTGAACACTCTGCCTACAGGCCACACTACTTTGCATGACCACACATCACACCATGATTCTTAAACTGCTTTTGGATATGCAGTTACATTTATGTGTTTTCTATACACAAATAAGTAAAATAGTAGAATTCACATCACTAGATGCATCACAAGATATAAAAAAAACTTTTACAAGGGCGTCACAAGGAAAATAGTTTGAAAAAGGGTTGGGGTTTTGCACTTGCCCGCTTGCCAATGCGAGTGCAAATATCCAGGCTTTTTGTTGCATTGACACCGACACTTGATTTTGTAGTGCTGAATTCAAATATTCAGTTGTTTTTATTCTATAGCTACAGATTTTTTGCAATTCAGCTTTTTCCTTTTTAGCAAATTCAGCATTATTACCACAATACAATAGGGTTGATTTAATAATAGCCATGTAGTTTATAAGGGTAACACTAATTTACGGAATGATGAATGGTCGGAACGCTCACAGTAATATTATTATAAGATAATAACACTTGACCCGACTTCACCGAAACGCTAACCCCCACCCTAACCCAAATATTGTGCGTTGGTTTAATAATTGTTTTAACGGGGTAACACTTAAATTAGTGAGCGTTCCGACTATTCCGACCATTCATCATTCCGTAAATTAGTATTACCCGTTTATAAGCGATTTCGTACTTAAATATGCCCTATAGCAGGGTTTCCCATTTTTTTTTTCTGCTCGTACCCCTTCGTCAGGTCAAAGCATTTTTCGGCGCTGGTCTAGAATCCTACCACAGTTCTAAAATCAACGCACAAAATTTTAGTTATGGTGCGGGTTAGCGTTTGGGTGTGGGTGGGTCAAGTATTATTATATTCTTTGTTTAATAATAATGCTTGACCCACCTTAACCCAAACACTAACCCGCACCCAAACCCAAATGGTGTTTCGTTGTGGTAGGATTCTAGACCAGCGCCCATTTTTCATACAACTCCCCAAAAAATCTGACGGAATTTTTCACATATTTATAGCTTAATTCCATTTTTTTTATTTCTCAATTATATAAACATATCTTAATTATATATCTCAATTATATATAAAAAAATGTAATCAATTATTTTGTTTACCACTTCTCTGTGAGATATTTGTTGCCCTAGTTATATCTGATTTTGGAAGATTTTAGGCGCTGGCGTAGAATCCTAACACATTTTCGTCCAGAGGTTTATATGGCGCTGGTCTAGAATCTTACCACAACAAACATTATTTGGGTTAGGGTTAGCGTTTCGGTAGGTTAAGCAATATTATTAAATAATAAATATAAAATACTTGACCCACCTTCACCCAAACACTAACTGACACCTTAACCCAAATATTGTGCGCTGCCTTAATAATTGTTTTAACGCTGCAGTAGGATTCTAGACCAGCGCCGTTTATATTGCTAACCATATTTGGTTTAGGGTGCAAGTATTATTTTGGGGATCAGAAGAAGCTTGTGTCGCGAGACTTAACCAGTATAGTATTTTTTTAATTTTGGGTTGCCTTAAGAAAAGGTTGGGAACCACTGTGCTAAACCACAAAACAATTAAAATTAATAATATTTAATGGTAACCCTGATAAATAACGCTATCTATATCGGCCCACTGACACAGACAAAACATCTGTCAAAAGTAAGCCTTAAAAAGGGGTGGTACTAAATACCGAATGGTACCGAATGAAACCCAATGAAACCCCAAATAACCCATTGTAACTCGTAGAATAATCACGACCCCAATGGAGCCCAAAAGATTCCAATAGGACCTAATGTAGCTCGTTCGACCCAATGAAACTCGTAGGAGAATTACCGTACTAAACACCGAATGGTACCGAATGGTACCGAATGGAACCGAATGGCACCGTATTGAACCCAATAAAACCCATTGTAACTCGTAATAGAAACACTAAACACCGAATGGTACCGAATGGCACCGAATGGCACCGAACGGCACCGAACGGAACCCAATAGAACCGAACGGAACCCAATAGAACCCATTGTTACTCGTAATAGAAACACTAAATACCGAATGGTACCGAATGGTACCGAATGGTACCGAATGGTACCGAATGGTACCGAATGGTACGAAATGGTACCGAATGGTACCGAATGGTACCGAATGGTACCGAATGGAACCGAATGGAACCCAATGGTACCGTATTGAACCAAATAGAACCCATTGTAACTCGTAATAGAAACACTAAATACCGAATGGTACCGAATGGCACCGAACGGAACCCAATAGAACCGAACGGAACCCAATAGAGCCGAACGGAACCCAATAGAACCCATTGTAACTCGTAATAGAAACACTAAATACCGAATGGTACCGAATGGAACCGAATGGTACCGTATGTTTCTATTACGAGTTACAATGGGTTATATTGGGTTCCGTTCGGTTCTATTGGGTACCGTTCGGTGCCATTCGGTACCATTCGATACCATTCGGTATTTAGTGTTTCTATTACGAGTTACAATGGGTTATATTGGGTTCCGTTCGGTTCTATTGGGTTCCGTTCGGTGCCATTCGGTACCATTCGATACCATTCGGTATTTAGTGTTTCTATTACGAGTTACAATGGGTTATATTGGGTTCCGTTCGGTTCTATTGGGTTCCGTTCGGTGCCATTCGGTACCATTCGGTATTTAGTGTTTCTATTGCGAGTTACAATGGGTTCTATTGAGTTCCGTTTGGTTCTATTGGGTTCCGTTCGGTGCCATTCGGTATTTAGTGTTTCTATTACGAGTTACAATGGGTTATATTGGGTTCCGTTCGGTTCTATTGGGTTCCGTTCGGTGCCATTCGGTACCATTCGATACCATTCGGTATTTAGTGTTTCTATTACGAGTTACAATGGGTTATATTGGGTTCCGTTCGGTTCTATTGGGTTCCGTTCGGTGCCATTCGGTACCATTCGGTATTTAGTGTTTCTATTACGAGTTACAATGGGTTATATTGGGTTCCGTTCGGTTCTATTGGGTTCCGTTCGGTGCCATTCGGTACCATTCGATACCATTCGGTATTTAGTGTTTCTATTACGAGTTACAATGGGTTATATTGGGTTCCGTTCGGTTCTATTGGGTTCCGTTCGGTACCATTCGGTGCCATTCGGTACCATTCGGTATTTAGTGTTTCTATTACGAGTTACAATGGGTTATATTGGGTTCCGTTCGGTTCTATTGGGTTCCGTTCGGTGCCATTCGGTACCATTCGGTATTTAGTGTTTCTATTACGAGTTACAATGGGTTATATTGGGTTCCGTTCGGTTCTATTGGGTTCCGTTCGGTGCCATTCGGTACCATTCGGTATTTAGTGTTTCTATTACGAGTTACAATGGGTTCTATTGGGTTCCGTTCGGTTCTATTGGGTTCCGTTCGGTGCCATTCGGTACCATTCGATACCATTCGGTATTTAGTGTTTCTATTACGAGTTACAATGGGTTATATTGGGTTCCGTTCGGTTCTATTGGGTTCCGTTCGGTGCCATTCGGTACCATTCGGTATTTAGTGTTTCTATTACGAGTTACAATGGGTTATATTGGGTTCCGTTCGGTTCTATTGGGTTCCGTTCGGTGCCATTCGGTACCATTCGGTATTTAGTGTTTCTATTACGAGTTACAATATGGGTTATATTGGGTTCCGTTCGGTTCTATTGGGTTCCGTTCGGTGCCATTCGGTACCATTCGGTATTTAGTGTTTCTATTACGAGTTACAATGGGTCCTATTGGGTTCCGTTCGGTTCTATTGGTACCTATTGGGTTACCCTTCGGTACCATTCGGTGCCATTCGGTACCATTCGGTATTTAGTGTTTATATTACGAGTTACAATGGGTTCTATTGGGTTCCGTTCGGTTCTATTGGTACCTATTGGGTTACCCTTCGGTACCATTCGGTGCCATTCGGTACCATTCGGTATTTAGTGTTTCTATTACGAGTTACAATGGGTTCTATTGGGTTCCGTTCGGTTCTATTGGTACCTATTGGGTTACCCTTCGGTACCATTCGGTGCCATTCGGTACCATTCGGTATTTAGTGTTTCTATTACGAGTTACAATGGGTTCTATTGGGTTCCGTTAGGTTCTATTGGTACCTATTGGGTTACCCTTCGGTACCATTCGGTGCCATTCGGTACCATTCGGTATTTAGTGTTTCTATTACGAGTTACAATGGGTTCTATTGGGTTCCGTTCGGTTCTATTGGTACCTATTGGGTTACCCTTCGGTACCATTCGGTGCCATTCGGTACCATTCGGTATTTAGTGTTTCTATTACGAGTTACAATGGGTTCTATTGGGTTCCGTTCGGTTCTATTGGGTTCCGTTTGGTGCCATTCGGTACCATTCGGTATTTAGTGTTTCTATTACGAGTTACAAAGGGTTATATTGGGTTCCGTTCGGTTCTATTGGGTTCCGTTCGGTGCCATTCGGTACCATTCGATACCATTCGGTATTTAGTGTTTCTATTACGAGTTACAATGGGTTATATTGGGTTCCGTTCGGTTCTATTGGGTTCCGTTCGGTGCCATTCGGTACCATTCGGTATTTAGTGTTTCTATTACGAGTTACAATGGGTTATATTGGGTTCCGTTCGGTTCTATTGGGTTCCGTTCGGTGCCATTCGGTACCATTCGATACCATTCGGTATTTAGTGTTTCTATTACGAGTTACAATGGGTTATATTGGGTTCCGTTCGGTTCTATTGGGTTCCGTTCGGTGCCATTCGGTACCATTCGATACCATTCGGTATTTAGTGTTTCTATTACGAGTTACAATGGGTTATATTGGGTTCCGTTCGGTTCTATTGGGTTCCGTTCGGTGCCATTCGGTGCCATTCGGTACCATTCGGTATTTAGTGTTTCTATTACGAGTTACAATGGGTTTTATTGGGTTCAATACGGTGCCATTCGGTTTCATTCGGTATCATGTTCATTGCAACCCTCCTTAGGCCTCATACGTTTTAAAATACTCTCATGCGACAAGATATGCTTCAGTGTAAAATTAAATCAGATTGGAGTAAAACAAACGTATAGTTTGGTCGGTATTCGTTAGCATTCGATCCCATGTGGTTCCATTCGGTGCCATTCGGTGCCATTCGGTGCCATTCGGTGCCATTCGGTGCCATTCGGTGCCATTCGGTACCATTCGGTATTTAGTACCACCCCTTAAAAAGCATGCAGCTCGAACTTTCACGTGTAGTATCTCCGGAAGAAAATATATATTGATCAGAAATGATTTAACTTTTTGACCTTGAGGTCGTGGCACTGTACTAATTTGGACCTTTAGGTAAACTTCCGGCGTAGATAAATTAAAAATATTCGTTGAAAATCCAGAAAACATAACAAAATATGTGAGATAGGATTATTAACACTTGACCCACCTGAACCCAAACGCTAACCCGAATCCTAACCCAAATAATGTGCGTTAATTTAATAATTAATTAGCGGAACGCTGGAAAAAAATCCCACACTAGGTGGGCATAATATGGTTTATGGTCCATTGTATATAGGATTGTTGCGGTTGGTCAAATATTATCAAACTTAATCTTCTTATGCACACAAGTGTCGTAGACATGTGCACCAGGCTACGTCTGGGCTACGTAAAGCAATTCTAACTTAGTAAGCATTTAGACTTTTTATGAAAATATTTATATTCTTTTATGAATATAGGTATTTAGTCATATTCAGCCTTAAAGATCAAGCCTGCAAAAAGTGACTTCAAATAGGGTAAAATAAACGAGTCTACTCGCACGACAGTCACCACTATACCTCCTTTCAAGAATCTGCTTCAGTTAAACAAATGTCGATGTTACATCAACTTCGGATATAAGGGCAGAGACAGAACAGCGAGGAACATAGTCATACTGCGCTGACTTGACGTTTTTTAGCGAGAAAAAAATAGGAAATTAAGGTTTGACTTAGCGTTGTCAGTTGTCCAATACACACTTGCTAATTAGTCAACCTAAACAAATAACGAAAGTGAAAAAAATATCCAGGGTTTACGTTCAACCAAACAAAAGACGAAAAACTTACAAAACCCGACTTACGTGTCCACCGGTCTGTACAAGTTTAGCGACCCTTAAAAAATGCTTAAATGATAATAACCAACTTCTAAATAACGTAACAACCTGCAAATTTCCTAGAACTCAAGCAACTTCCTGTAATACCCCCTAAAATCTCTAACAAAAACACCCCCCCCCCAAAAAAAAAATCCAACAATCTTTAAAAAGCCCTAAAAATACAAATAAATAAACTCCTAACAACCCCTAGAACCCCCAAGAAGCCCAAAAAATGTCATCAGCCCACAAAACCCGACTTACATGACCACCGGACTTTACAAGTTTGGCGAAGTTTTTTACAAGTTTTTTCAAAATTGAGAAAATCTTTGCACCTGGCATTACAGTACACGGATCCTTAGCATTAAGGCGAAGGTTATCGGAACAATTACTTTCCGATCGCCAAAAGAACACCTAACCTGTGACGTGAGGTGAGGTTCCTAGATGGTGAGGCACAATTTTGTTTCGAGTCATGTTTTTCTTTAACAACCATAAAAACGGCATAGTACTAATGAAAAAATAAATAAACTCAAAAACCATTCAGAGATCAAAAACAAAACGACTAAAAAGTAGAAAAAGTTGCGTGTTTTTTTTGTCCAGTCGTCTGATGCAAAAGTTTTAAATTTGCAACAGGTCTGCCTTTATTTATGACTTCAACTTAGAGCTTTACACTACAAGAAGTCAATGTACACGTACCATGCAGGCATTCCAGCTGAACAAAGAAAGGTTTCATGGCTGGAACGTCACAATTGAGGCATGCCTCAAATTATAGCTAAATCGTTCATCATGTTTTCCGAGAGAATTAGCGAAAGAAAAATGCACGCATAATGCAGTGGATGGCACTTTTGTGATGTGAAGAAAGGCACGGCTTGGCACTTCCTTTCTTGGCGTAGCCTACTCAATGATTTTGACCGCGTGAACGCTTGATATGAATAACGCAACAGAAATAGAAGAAAAAAGAAAGCACGCTTTAGGTAAAATTTGCGGTAGTAGAACTTTTGCTTGATATATCTTTTGCTCTGCCAGATGTTGACAGGTGAGGCAGTGCCTCACCTGCCCCCCCTGACTGCACGTCCCTGAACCTAACGCCACTTTATTAGGCTACACGAAGCGGCACAGTAATTGTTTCGCCATAGCAAGATGCGGCGTTAGTACAAACTTGCCACTCGCGTATGTACGACTGTCGACTAGGCATAACTTCCGCGATAAAATGAACACATTTTGTCGGTTGGTTCGAATTTTAGGATCCGATATTGAGTAATAATAATCAAACGACGTGTCAGAAAAATGCGGTATATTACGTTACTTTCCGGTAAATTTGAGTTGGTTTTAAAATAATTCTACCCAGCTAGAGTGTTATGCCTGTGGCCCCCCAATGATCACTCCGTGGCACCCCAGGGGGGCGGAGGGCCACGGTTGAGAAATCCTGACCTAGCTAGAGAGTTATGGCCCCTCAATGATCACTCCGTGGCCCCCCAGGGAGACCGAGGTCCACGGTTGAGAAATCCTGCTTTATGATGTCACAAGAGACATCATAAAACACGCTATAATCAAATAATAAAGCAGAACTAAAAACAATAATGATGACAGATAGTGTATAAAATACCATATGTCCTCTTTTAGGAGGATTTGTCCTCTTTTCTCAAGGTTTTAAAATTATTCTACCCAGCTAGAGTGTTATGGCCCCTCAATGATCACTCCGTGGCCCCCCAGGGGGGCCGAGGTCCACGGTTGAGAAACCCTGCTTTATGATGTCACAAGAGACATCATAGTGTTTAAAATACCATATGTCCTCTTTAAGGAGGATTTATCCTCTTTTCTTAAGAAAATTTAATGGTCCTCAGAGGACTCTCAAAAATGCCCAACTGCTCTCTTTTTTCGCAGTTCGAGCTAGTTGCTTATACTTTCATCAAGACTTTTAGACGAGACGTTGTATTTATTTCCAAAAAATTACTGTAGCCATGAAACATGCTGAATTGCTGGTTTAAAACAGGTTTCCAACAAATTGCCCTACCAGCCCTACCTTCTTAATCACCCGGGCAACATACGGCCCGTCAAGCAATTTAATCCGGCCTGTGGTTTATTTTCCTTAAAATACATAGGCTAAGCGAGTTTCTACATGTTTGGTTGTATCGTAAACACTTTTTCCAGGGACGGATCTAGTCGTGAGCCCGTCAACTTCTATTTTAAGCCTGATTTAAATACTAAAACGGAAACTGTTTTCGCGATTTGCGCGAATCTTTTCTGTCTTTCTCGTATGTTCCACGCGATTTTTCGGCATCTTTACAAACAAATATAGCGTCCTATGCAATGTGGCACTATCTCCAACGAAAGTTTAACAAACTTAGTCTAATATTTATATATCTTTTGTGCTTCTGTCGAAAGTATTAGTTAATGGCATATTGTGTGTTTCTCCCCATTTATATCGTCTTTGCAATATGACCGTTGTACCACAAGTAACACATAGGTAACTTAAAGCCTTGAAAGCAAAAAAAAAAATATTTTAAGTTTTTTTGTGCGAAATTTTTACGTAGGCTATTTTAATGTTAATTATCGGGTCAACGCGACCCACAACTTTATAAACGCCAATATATCAAGCACTGTATATTTTTATCTGTGCTCAATGCGTCATGCCAACCTCTAATTCTAAATTAAACTTTAGATTTAAAACCAATATAGTCGCATTTTTTATGGGCTTCGCGCGACGCCTTGTGGATTTCTTTAATTTTGACTTAGATTGCACATTTTGGCACAACTCCAAACATAAAACAAGGTCGTTAGCTTATTTGTTTTATAGCATCAGAGTATGGCATCATGATCAGGACCGGATTAAGGGTACTGTGGGCCTAAGACTGATTACTAGAGAAGGGCCTAATGTGGCAAACCAAGGTACAATATATTGCCCGAATAGGTGGTCTAAACATTGGCATAAAATTTTGCCAGAAGAACAATTGTACAATTACAAGGTACAAAAAGTAACGAAATTACATACATACAATCATACATGCATAAAAACATTTTTTAAATATAACTAGGGTAAAGCGGGCCATAATTGACCCCTCACTTTTCTCGTTTACAAAAATTGCGAGCATCAGTATTTGTTTACTGAATTCTACCGACTGCAATCTGAAGAAACGTTTGTGGCAAAACATTAGGCAGATTCGATTTTGTACAAACCAGGAAGGGGAGAAAATGTGTTTGGGGAATGTTGATATGAGATAGCACAGCAAAATTATGCGTTTGTTACTAAAGTTCGAGTAAAGTCTAAGTTATTTTTTGCTTAAGAATTTTTAGTTAAGGGCCTGTTTATTAATCCGGAACAGTTGGACTTTTTAAGTTCCGAGTTTTTAAAGAAATTAGCTTTTTATGCGATGCATAGTTGGGGCAAACCCTCACAAGGTAGTCCGTTATTACTTGTGTAACTCAACTTAAAACTTTGCTGTTTTTTTTTTAATAAATTTAGTAAGACATGTTGGAACTGAAATAAAATAACTAAATATATGTAGAGAAACGACGCATGTCTGTTTGTGCTTGTAATTATAGCGTGTTCGCCTGGTAAAGTGTTAAATATTTCACCTAGATACTCATTTCCTTTCGTGGCCGTTCAGGCAAATCTATCCGACATTCGACTCAGCTAATCTCCATCGCAGTCGCTCTTGTGCTATATAGTGTCACGCTGCTGTTGGATTAAACTCTACAGTCAACTGATGCATGCCTTACTTGCGAGACCCGTTTTTACTGCGCTGTAAGCTCTTTTATTGAAAGCGAGCTATGCTAAATTATGTGAATGTACAATAAATCTATAAGCGACCTCACAGTATGCACTTTGTAATGCCATGGCAGTTTGTTTTAGTTTCGATTTAGTGGAGTTCAGATAGCACGGTGGTCATGTCCCCCCTGTTGAAACATACATTGGTGACCCCGACGTGATATGAACATGCAAATAAACTCTTCTGAATTAAATTTAATGCATACTGTCAGATTGCATAGAAAGTATGAATTATTTTGGTTTGCTAGCGCAGTTTCCCGTTTGTAAGTATTTTTTTAAGTTACGCCGATCAGTTATGATTTGTTGAAACGTTTGTTGACAAGTTTATGCCAGCGTTATTGCTTGTCAAATTGATATTTGATTAGCCGTAATGCAGAGAAGAATCGTTTGGCGCTTTAAATTAGTGGTTACGCAAGACTGTTATAGTTATTGTTGCAAATTATGGCCCTTTTTTGGTAAAGTTTTTAAGGTGAAAATATTACGATCGAGGTTGACTGCGAACACCTCTCGTGATATCTAATCTCAAACCAATAAACGGATAGATTCTATCTCAACCAGCACTTACAGAAGTGGTTACTTCTAAAGTGTTAAAGCCACTGCGGCTACTGTCTCTGGTCACGTGTTATGGTGATTGATGTTTTATATCTCACCCAAGATAACCTGATCACTTTGTCTGAAATTCCTGCGTCACTTAACCGTTATGATTTATTAGAAGGAAAACAGAGCAGAAGGCCAAACCTTGTTGCCAATTCCCAACATAACGCGAGATTTATTTCATTTGTGACTGCAAGCGAAAATGCCCTGGGTATTATAAACCCATGATTGCTAAGGCCTTTGATGCCTCATTTACCTTTCAGACGGTGTGAGATAACCGTCATATAGCCCCATTGTTGTTTATTGTGCCTTTTAAATACCATTTCAGACTTGCATCGTGTCGTACGATCAGCTATCCCTGGAATTGTCCGTTTGCCGCCAAGACAAGGAATTCATGAACATTTTTCGCTCTATTGAACACCACGATTTCCAATACGTGCTGGATCGATATTGCACAAATGTCAAACATTCTGCGTTTGCTGGTCGACTCGTGATCGGATCCTGGGAAGATTTTAAAGAAGAAGCGCGGCCCAACGAACTGCTCGAGACCTTTTTCGTTTTCCAGGGAGGAAGGAAATGATGTAGAGAAACGATGCATGTCTGTTTGTGCTTGTAATTATAGCGCACTGTAAATTGAAATCCAAGCCTAGGGGTGGAAATTGTTGAGCTTTGGGGTGGTCCACTCGAACATGGAAAATTCCATCCCACCATGGTAATTAGCAACCCCATGGATGGGAATTTCAGGCATGGAATTTTCCATCCTATATGCTTTCAAACTTTAGGGATGGGTTGGGCAACCCTCCTTTTTTGATAGTATTACGCATGGAATATTCCATCCTACAAATTTATCTATCTTTGTCAATCGGTTTCGGCCATTATCCCTGTTTGATATTACCACGCATATAATACCGATGTGATATTTATTGAAAGAAAAAGTACGAAAAACTAACAACAATTTCAGGTACCGTAACAATAAATAGCTTTGTATCAGAGGTGAATAGTAAAAGGTAAACGTAACATATGGCAAAGAAATAAACAGAAACATGTATGTATTGTATATACTTCTATGTTTTTACAGTCAAATCTTTGTTTTTTCTAAATGTTAAAACTCCGGCAAAGGAAACTGATACCAAACAACAAGTAAGCATTATACAAGCATAGCAGTATAACCTTGGTTGTGCAATGTGCAGAGCCAACATCTTGGCTTGCAAACTGAAGTACTATGGGTGTGGACACGGACATGTGTCATCACTGGTATCAGTGGTGTACTCTGAAAAACATTCAAACACAATTTATTAAAATAGTGAACAAAGGGAATCTTAGTCTACTAATTTACATTAATATATAGGTGGTTGTTAACCAGCTAAAAAAATTAATTTTAAACTGCACCAACAGGCAAAACTTTACGGTTTTGTTTACGAAAATTAATCTGAGAATGGTTACTAAATACTTAACACAGCCTTGAAACTGCTAAACAAAAATTGAAACACATGATTACTATTTAATTCCAGTGGTCCCCAAAGTGCCAGTGGTTGTATCGCATATCTATATAACAGGATAATTTGCAGTAGTTTTAAGATGTTTAAAAAAATGTGACTACACTCCTTTTTTAAAGAGTTTAATGAGTTAAAAATGAAAATTACATGCCTTTAAATTGTTTTACAATGGTTCCGATGTTAAATTAGGTTACAAGTTTTACGATTTCCAGTATATCATACTGGAAAGTTTGACCTGTATTGCAAACTCATCTGAAACTTAAATTAGCAAATGCACAAAAACTTTATAGCCATTGACAGTTTTTTTGATATTTATAGAACCGTTCAAATTAAATTTATTACAACAGCATATTTTAAAGTTGCTTTACCTTGTGCAATTACAATTTTTGATCAGGGTTAAACATTTTAAAATAATTTTATAATAAATGTAGTTGTAGTTAACCAAATTGACACAGAATAAATGAAGGTTTAAAAACATACGTTGGTGGTAGAAGGCTCTTTTTGGAAGACAAAGTTGCAGAGGCAAAACTGATGCTTGATGAAACTAAAAAAACAAAAAAAGTTACACTCTTAATCACAATTAAATGTAATTAGCACTGCGCTGCTTTGTCTTCAGAAGTAACCATTGTTGAAAACCCACATTCACAAAGATAGATTGATAGGAAGGCAATAGCCACGACATGACCATTTCATTAAGCTTATGGTATGAATTGCTTAGTTTAGCCCAAAATATGGTCAAACTATCTTTCTCAAAGCCTAATCGGGTTGTCTTCTTGCAGCTTAAAGAGTTAATTAAATTTATTTTTTTGGAGTGAAGTAGATAATGTTGTAGTGGAGTAGATAATAAACTAAAAAAAAATATTTTTCAATTTTTATGCCCCCCTTGAACAAGCCTCATGGACGGGCTATGGCCCACAGGTTGGAAACCCCTGGTTTAAAGATTTATTATAAAATAAAGAAAATGTAAAGCAGTTGGGAAAAGGGGTAACTTTTAAACTTTTTAAAAATGGGTAACTTTTAAAGCTGCAAAAATTCCAACATAAGGTCAAAGATGAACCTAAAGATATGGAACTGCTTAAATATCCATGCAACATAAAATAATGAGGTTAAACATTACATTATTAACAAACAACTTGATATTAAGAATTAAGTTTTTGTCATGCACTTTATATATTATGCTATTCAACCAACTTAATTACTATTTACCTGCAAATTTTGATGAGCTGCCATCCTAATTAGAAAATCTTTAACATCTATAAGCTTTAAACCCAACAGGTCAGTTCGCATTTATTGGCACTTTCTCTGTTACCTTCAGTGTTTTTTCAGATTTCCAGGTGTTCAATCAGGATTTTATGCTCATATTGTATAAATATTTTAGATGTGCCCTAAGACTTTTCCGCAGATGTAATAACCTTGTTTCCTGGGTTAGATACAAATTTAGTGCACGCTGAAAGTAATTTTATTCAATAAATTTAATTTTTTATTTTTATATAAACCTATCAATATAATTACAAATACAGTTAGCCTACTATCCTAAACATATATTTGATAACAAGCCTAATCTTTAACGCTGAAGGCAAAAATATAAAACAAGCTCTAGACGAGAAACTCCAGCGCTAAGCTGTCTGACTTACTTTAAACTTCTGTTGCCAAATGTTTAAACTCAATTGTGATGTCATCCGCATATCGGCCAATCGGGCGTCTGAAGTTTAAAAATATGCGCGCCGTTCGAAAATGAAAAAAGCGCAATATAATAAATTGCGATGACAGCGGGTGCGGGTAATGGTCGTCGCGAAGTTGAATCAGCGGGAAGCCATTGTTGCCTTTCGCAGGAAACCGCGTAAATAGCAAGTACGATAAGTACTTTTCAATGAGATTTGGTTAATGTTGAAGCAACCTTTACTAATGTAATATATTTCAAATCTTTATTCCCGGATATATAGATATTCTTCTTAATTTTTTCTAAATACGTAGCCTAAATCAGAAAACCTAAGAAAAAGGAAAGCAACAATTTATATTATATAGATGTTATGCTTGAAGAATAATTTTCTGCAACGAAAATTGAAAAATGGTAATTTCCATCCTTAGGGTTTTAAATTTAGTGCATCATAAAAATGATGGAAATAACCATCCTCTACACAGCTCGATTGGCTTAAACAAAACACGAAGCATGGTAAATTCCATCCCTAAGGTTGTCCATTTTTTTCAACATCACTTGAAAGGTGGAAACAACCACGCTTCTACAAATTTCCACCCTTTGAGTTTGTAATTTCCACCCCAAAATCGGACTCCAATTTACAGTGCGTGTTCGCCTGGTAAAGTATTAAATATTTCACCTAGATACTCATTTCCTTTCGTGGCCGTTCTGGCAAATTTATCCGACATTCGACTCAGCTAATCTCCATCGCAGTCGCTCTTGTGCTATATAGTGTCACGCTGCTGTTGGATTAAACTCTACAGTCAACTGATGCATGCCTTACTTGCGAGACCCGTTTTTACTGCGCTGTAAGCTCTTTTATTGAAAGCGAGCTATGCTAAATTATGTGAATGTACAATAAATCTATAAGCGACCTGACAGTATACACTTTGAAATACCATGGCAATTTGTTTTAGTTTCGATTTAGTGGACTTCAGATAGCACGGTGGTCATGTCCCCCCTGTTGAAATATACATATATTATTATTATTTTATGTTGTGATCAGTTTTGCAGGAAGGCCTAACAATGATAAATTTTAACAAGATCTACTTATAAGTTGATATATAGCATAGGGGAAATAAAAGGCTGTTTATGTACGGCCTATTTATAACCATGTAACTTATATATTGATATAAGGCTGCTTAAGTATTATTTCCTTTTTCGTTTTCTTGTGTGTTTTGATCTTTTTTGAAAAATATTTTTAACCTAGAAACGCGCCATGTATACTATTACTTAATTCCTGACGTCACGTTGTGACGTAACTTGTAACAATATTTCGGAAAATTTTTATGCGCCCCTTACACAAAAATCCGTCATCCTGCATTTCCACACAATAAGGCAATTAAATTATATTTTATTCGTGGGGTACGTTTTGCTCCGTGCAAAAATCGTCTAAAAATGTTAATTTATTCAGAATGTATGTTTCTCTCAGTTGCTTTATTTAAACATAGAAGTAACTTTCAGTGAGACCTTTCGGTTGCTACCCTACTTATCAAAAACATTTTGTAAACCTCAAAAAATAGCATTTATCCCGTTTTGCCCCGCCTTTCCCTAAGTATCATAGACTAATAGTCAGTTCTCCCTTTAGGAAAATTTTCTACTGCGAAAATATGATTTGTAGTGTACCGGTACAAAAATATTTGAAGCCTGAGTTGACAGGGGCCCGCAGAAGATTAATGTTTTTTTGTATGGGCGAGTCGTGAAAGTTTTAAAGATGGCGTAACATAGCGTGAAACCATGAAACTAATATTCTCAAGAAACTTGTATGCGCAACTTCAATCGAGTTTAAATATGTTTATGGATATGGCAACAAAGCGGTCGCGCGAAAAATATCCGACTCTTTGGGTTAAATTGACAAAACGTCCAATTTAGCAAGATAGGATATAAGATGCCTTTAGCACACAATTAAGAATCGCGAACTATTATCTCATTTGCATTTATCAAGATGACTTTGTCAATTTGCAAGGGCCATTGACCCCACAGCTGTATCTGTATAGAAATCACGTGAAAATTGTGACTGTGTTAAAAAAGGCCCCCAAAATGCTTTTCGGTTTCATGATCCTGGATTATTGTCAAACACGTAACTGCTGAGTTGAGCACTCTTCTAAATTCATATTTTTCCTTGTTTTTTTTTACTTATGATAAACAAAACATACACCGCATGGGTGATGAAAACCGATTAGACAAAGTAATTTACAGTAAAACATGTATTACTTTACAATCGTTAGTGCGGATTTGATTTGTTTACTTGCTTTCAACTACAAACATTAACTTAAAAATGGTCAATGCGAAATGCTCAAACTGTTGTGGCAAAAAACTGAAGATATTTCGTTTTAAATTGAGAATGATATAAGGTGCGTATAAGGCGAGATTTGCAGCCTGACAGCTAGCAAAATTCCTACAAAAATTTAACCTTAAAAAAATTTAGGGCCGAATTTTTCCAGGGCCTTATAGCCTTATTGGTTAATCCGGCCCTGGTCGTAGTACCGTCTAAATTGAAATAAGTTCAAAACCCGTCCGAATAAGAAATGGCCAGAATCAGGCCTAAACAACACTTCCTAACCTCAAACCTTACCCCTATAAGTACATCACTAACTCCCCTAATAATTTAACCTCGCCCATTACCCACCAATAACCCCAAATAGGGCCAAAAATCCAATGCAAAAACAGCGGCGCCCTAATGGCGCAGGTCAAACTAGGGCGTCCAAACGTCGTCACCAAAACGACCCATGCCAGACCTAACACAGTGGACCCGAGAATCCCAAAACAACCAAACATCCCGAAAATCGGCATAAAACATCATTAAACTCAAAAGGAACAATTTTACTCTCGTTTTACTTACCGGCAAAAAATGTCCTCTTTTTGTGTACCTAAAAATATGGTAGCCCTAGTTTAAAACATAGACTAATGTTTGAAAACTTCACTTAACCATTATGCTTGAATTGAAGAGCGAAGCCAGAACTTGTTAGGCCTACCATTTCTCAACATACCACGATATTTGTCTAATTTGTGACTGCAATTTGTGACTCCTATGATATTTAAGGCCTTTAATGCCCCTTTACCTTTGACGGCGCATGATAACCTTCACATAGACCACATGAAGTTACTATGGCATGCAGACAACAACTTCTAGTTTAACCTTGCGCGCCAAGCTACAACGGAAATCAAGCATACATAGGCTACATTCAAGGGTAGGGCGACAGAAGCCTCATCCTTTAAAATAATTCTATGTCAGCAAACTGTCAGAAAACGTACGGCCCGTTTCTGGTTTCAAAAATTCTCAAAACGGCTAAGAAATTTTGCGAGTTTCAAACAAAGCGCCAAAATATTGTATTTAATTATTTAAAGTAGGCAAAAATTAACACAATAGGCTAATTGACACTGGGCATCCTGAAAAAATCAAGTACAACCCGAACGTAAGGGCTACATAAAACCGGTTAAAAGCCGCGGTTAGGCCACTCATGGATGAAGTGTCTTGCATAAAAGTGTTAACAAATGCCACATTTTCGCACTTCGCAGGAGTGTTTTCTGTTTTTTTTTACGGTCCGAACAAATATTTAATTCTGTGGAAGGTGGCTATACAGCTAAAAAATTGGTGCTGATTGGATCGCGATAGATTTTGTTGAACATTCGAGTATAGGACACCCCTACTACAGGCCCGTCATCGGCAAAAAGTGCCATGTAAGGAAGACTGGTCTGACAGTATCTCTAGCTATATAGCTATAGAGGTCTGCCAATATACAATTAATTTTTTTATAGAAGTCATACAAAATTTTATAGAAGTCATACAGGCGTAGTGTAAAAGCAAGACAACTATAGTTTGTGCCTTCCCGGTTGTTCTTAATAGGTTGTTCTTAACATAACTTTATTTCTTCACTGGATTAAAGCCGCAAAACAATTAATATTTGCATTTTGCTGAAACATTGTTATTCACAGAAACACTACTTTTTGTATTTTTGCATTTTTTCAGGGGCCTCATTGTGGCCCAAGCTAACGAAGATATGGCTCTGAACTAAAGGCAAAATATATTGGCGTGATTGATTACAACGAAAACGAAAAACATTAACTACAAAAGAAAAAAAACAAACATGGTAAATATTTTAACCAGAATCTTTGACAAGTTTGTATTTTCCTTGCTCAACGGTCAATAATCCAGTCTGTACTTTAGAGTTCAAAAATCGTCGAAGCCGCGGTTGTTCGATCTAAAAAATATAAATTAGTGATGAGTCTTGTGGTAATACATGGTTATGTATGTAACAGCCGCTTACGAGCAAAAAAAAGTACATTTACTCGATAGCAAATAATTCAAAAAATAAATTAAGTTGCGTTAAATTAGAGGAGCTTACTCGAATTCAATAAAAAAGCGGCCGTTTGCATAATGTGCAAAAAAATAAACGTCAAATCTGTAATCAACAATGCAAATAGGCCTAAAAAATATTTTTGTTCGCAACTACACAGCAAAACAATATAGATGGCAATTGAGGTTACACACGGCAGACCGGCAGTGTTTGTGTAATTTTTTACTTTTTGGCCTATAGTTTACGAAGAATGATTTTTCAAAGTCGTAGGAATCTAATTTACATAACTTCCGAACAGTTTGCATCACATTTAGAGCTATGAATAGACTGACGTGACCGACAGAACAATTTATCCTGTGTACTAAATTACTACTACTTCATGTTTGCACCCTTTGCAAATTTGGGCTGGCTCTTGATTGACCGAATATCAACTACTCGCAAAATATATATCTAAACATAATATGTAAATTTTAATAAAAAAGAATATTACACATGAATAAATCATTTGAAGAACAAAATTAAAGCATTCTTTATTTTTTAAATGATTTATTGAAACAAAAATTATACATGTATTGGCTGTTCTCGATTACAAACATGTTTGTTAATTATTTAATAATTCGCAGCACATAATACAAAGTTAGTATTCATGAATTCCGTTACTAATGTTTGATCGTTTCGTGTGAAACCTCGTTGCATATTGTTTAGCATACGTATGACATTGTGTACTCCAGGGCGCATTTTGTCGAAGGGCCAGCGAGTATCGATGGATCAATGCTAATATAATACTATTATATTATTTTTGTTAATGTTGCTTTTACATTTTATTAAATTATGTTTCGTTAGACGAAAGGTGTGAAAGTGTAATCTAATTTATTAGAGTGATTAAAAGTTTTGAATATATCGATTAAAGTTGTTCTTTTCATTTTTAAGATCACCAATTGTTTTTTTAATTTTTTCATTGAAAGTTTGTTATTTCGTCCACAACTACTCAATCTCCTCATATATGCCATGTTTAGGATAGATCTTTGTTTTCTACATGTTGTACTTTCCCAAATTACTTCATAACGAGTCTTAGTTTAAAATTCGGGGCTTTATGAAATATTTGAACTACCTTCAACAATATTACAAATTTAATCCAACGTATCTTATTTCAATAATTAATTATCGAAATGAAAGAATTTAACGAATCGACAATCCACTTTATTTAAGCATTGACAATTCTATGAAACTACAATCAAATAGTACGCGGCGACAAAAGTTCACATAAAATAAGAAAATCATTAAACCTGCATGTCAGCGTCATGTACGGCAAACATCTGCAGCATTTTGTGAATTCGATCCAAAGGCAAAGTCTCAAAGTTTTTCAGCATTCCTTGAACGTAGCTCCAAAATACCTTATAATATTGAACATGTAGTTTATGAGTTAATAGTTTAGTTGTTATACAAGATAAAAATAATTGCAAACAATTAACAATGAGTTAGCATCCTATCGAAACAGGAAATGGGATAACTGCAAATCACCAAAAGACACAGCAAATACTGTCCAATACATTTGTCGAAATTAGAAACAACTAAATTTTATTAAAAATTAAAGACAGTTCAAAAAGCTCACTACAGTTTTTTGTTGATTAATATTCGCTTAGTGATGTTAAATGCAACGTACAAGGCAATTTAGCTTATTTAGTATTAAGTACAGGAGGTTGGATGGGGTTTGAGTTCACCATCTAATTGTTCATCTGATTAATCTGATTTGCAGTTACAAATACTTTCGAGGAAATTTAAAAAAGTAGTATTGGTCCTTTAACGGGCTCATTTTTTCAAAGCATGGTTTATTAAATATATTTATTTAGGCTACTATATGCCTATGCTACAATGTGCTAACCGAACAAAACGGTAGTTATATCTAAACATGCTATTTTCGTCATTCAAATTAAATATACACCAAGGTGACTCGGCCATAAAATGAGATTTGTATAAAGTACCCCAAAATACCTGCTCTTCTTTGTCATTTTTATCTTCATCGCCAGATTCAGCCCTTTCTTCTTCCTCGTCGTAATCAATTTGCAACATCCGAGACGAATTCATTGCTAAAGAATTCGACTTAGCAGTACCGGAAATACTTCGATCATCTTTCTCAACAACTTGGTAGCGGTCTGTCGACGTTTCTCTAAAAGAGATTTTTTAATTTATTTTCTTGCAAAAATGGTTAGCAATTGTATTTGTATTTAAGGCTTACAACATATAATTAGTAAAATTACTTAAACGTAAATGTTACGGCAAACACTAAATAAGAAGAACAACTTGTTACTGACTACTACAAGTTCTGAGCGCACCAATTTTAAATGAGCTTTCAATTATTTATTGGCTTTATACCAAAACAACAATATTTAAACACTATATATAAAACTGGAAATATTATTTTCACTATAGTCTATATTAGTTCATTGGGATGAGGTTATACTTTTGCACCTTTCAGTCACCGGTTCAAATAATGTTAAAAACAAATAAAAGCTAAAGTATACCTAATTACTCCCTGTTGCAGCCAAAACGCCATTTTACGCCTTAAAGAAGTAGGCGGGATTTTAAGAGCGTCACTTAAATCCTCCAGACTGCAAGAATCTGCAACAAAATAAACGAGAAAATAAAAGTTTAAACGCAGTAAAAATTGCATCGTATTTAAGTTTTAACCTGCGCTACGGAGTCGTTTAAAAAATAACCCGAGTCCAGAGTCCGACTGTAGGCAAATATACGATTTTGTCGAGTCCCGAGTTCAGCTCTAGACTTTACAGCCAGTATTTTACCAATTTACGTAACTAAAATAAGGTGGATATTCAGCAATCCACATATAGGGGAGTCAGACAACTAACTTATTACGTTTTGGGAAAAGATTTCAACATATGCTATCCCACTCTTACAATACAGTTTGCGGCCTTATCAGTTGAGAAAATTGGTATTGCGCATGGGCACATCAGAATTAGGACTAATCTTACAAATAAACTGTTTCTTAACTTACTTTAAATAGCGATTTTAACCTTTTTAACTTTTTGGCATATTTCTGATTATGTTATCGCTATTCATTTAATAATAGCTGAAGGGTTGTAAAATTTCATGGCTGGCGCATCTTCTGTCTACCTGGTATCGTAAAGGGATACATGACCCAATATAGCAGGTGTGGCCGACCACATTTTTGTTGTGTTAAAAATAACACATTACAAATATACAAAAATGACCATAAAAAAGCCTTTTATATGCACAGATACTCTATCTTTGCTCAATCTGGTTTATTTTAAATGTTACAAATGGACAGTGTTGTAATGACTTGACTTAAGTGCACTTAAGTCACTGTTTTCAAATGACTTAACTTGACCTAAGTATTTTGGGCAAAATGACTTGACTTGATTGAAATCTTTTACTAAAATGACTTTACTTGACTTAAGTCTTTGGCTTGGGTTAAAATTTATTGTTTTCATTAAACATTAATTCATAAAATGAGGTTATTTATCCTAAATTTTGCACATAAAACAATTTGCTTGCCCTCTATTGCGTAGTTGATATTTTTGTCATTTTAAAGAAAAAAAAAGTATAAAAATACCAAACAAAATCAAGACGCTGGTAATTTTAGAAAAAGGTTGTGTAAACACAGTTGAAATACAGGGTATAAAAGGTAAAAATAATCAATTACTGTTTAATGCATTTGTCCAATTCAGAGATACACACTTATATAAAGCAAAAACGAAGTTGGAGCCCAACCTAATGCGATAAACGAGGTCTGGGTGGTTAACTCTACCGGCTCGCGTATACTGTATATTGCTCTAATGAAGATCCAATAGAGTTAAAATGTCGTTGAATATACTTCAAAACTAATTTTTATAATAAAATCAACTCAACGACAAATTGAAAAATCTGCCTATAGTTTTTTTTAATTTTTTAAACGATTTATGTGATTTTTAATCGATTTTGATTTGAAATAATTTTGACAAATTTTAACCTAGCGTGTGAATTTTGACAAAATTTTGATTTATTTGACAAGTCAAAAAATAATAGCATTACTAATTAGTAATGATAATATTCAGAGTCAGGATATGCCAAAGTCAGTGACAAAGAAAATTGGCGACTTCGAAGTTAACTTACAATCTAGAAGCAATATGAAAAACAACAGGAAGAAAAGAGACGCACGTGGCTCGCGAGCCGCGTGCTGGCCACCCCTTCATTATAGGGTAACTTTTTTTAATTGTTTTCATCTTAACCAATCTATTATTCAAGCTTAAATCACAATACGTTATCGTAGCGAGAAAATAGGAAACTTTCCTGATGGTTAGAGTTAAGTTATAAGGCAGACGTAACTCAATAAAAGTTTTGGCAGAGTCAATAGGTTTAATCGGCCAAGGATTGCCTGTGAGGTTTCAAAATTAAACAAAATTAAAAAAAAAAGAATAAACAGGTTTATTGATTTCAACATGAAATATCACGGGGGTTGTCCTTTGTCGTCCATTCCCGCTCTGGCGATAATGACACAAGACTAGGAACGGCAGTTGAAATCGAACCTACCTTTATCCTGGAAATGGTGGATAATAGAGGCTTGCAAAGGAGTTACTCTAAAGTTCAACTTTCGGTCTTCAAACTCAAGGTCGATGTCAACCAAGCCAGCTCCTCGAATACAAGTAAGGAATCGGGAGGCCTAAAGTATTACAAACATTAGGAATACATAATTTCACAAAAAAGTAAGTTTAGTAGCTATAAAAAATTGAAACCTACAATTAATTATCTGAATTTATCAAAAACTCTCTGACGCAAATGTCAAGATATGTTTTTTCAAGCAACTTAATCTTCCAAGCCACGACGCAAGAAACAGCTTTGTTTTTGACAAATTTTACTCAATTTTTAGGATTTGTAGACCGATTGTTGCTTTCTAACGCCTTTCTAACATTTATTGGAATTCGTCTTTTTATGTTTACACTTAGCTGCTACCAGTTGTTGATAGCAAATTGTATTTTTAAAAACGTTTAAAGGCGGCAAAGATAAGGCTTATTATCTCGCATGGTGAACGACACAAAGCTAGCGTTCTGCAGTAAGTCGCTTATATTATCTCTACTCTTTTAATACATCACAGAGTATTGTCACGGGGTTGATTTGATTTTCAAAGTTTTTGCTACGGCAAAAAATAAACGTCCACGAAAATTATAAATGATTAAACTACTGCTTAACGGGCAAATTCGAACTCGGACAATAATACTAAACCAGAACTATGCGCCTTACTTTGACTTCATCCAGCGCTTTTCGCTATAGTATATACTGGTATAAAAAATTTATCCTACGGTTGAAAAGCTTAAATGCTTCGCAAATCATCCATTATAGTTTCTCACGAAATGCAAGACAATGGTTCGACCAACTGAATTCTTTAACTATAATATCGTGTTTAGAAAGGTGGTCAGGCGCTAAGTTAAAACATATAAATATAAGTTGAAACATATAAACTCACCTTTAAACTTTTAAATCCATTTCCAAACGACTCAAGAGATGCGTTCACCATTGGAGGAAGCTCGAATTGCAATTCGGGAAACTCCGGCCAGAATTGCGACGAAATAACTATCGTACGAATGTCCATATCAGACTGCAAATAATATTTAGATGAACAGCAACGCGATTTAATACTTCTTACAAACTGCAACGCTATATACCAGGGGTTCTTAACCTTTTTTCCCTTATTACCCATTTCTGACCAGATCAAAGTCCAATTACCCAAAATTTAATTTTATTTATTTGTCTATTTTGCCATACTAAAAATATAAAACACCGTTATTTTTCGAAATATAGCTCGCTCGTCTCAACACAACCTCACTAAGAATACCTTCAAAAATAAACGCTAACAGCAACGCAGCCATCAAGCTTGGACTAGGCTAGCAAATACAAGAAAAATCTTTCTATTCTGTCGCATAAAAATTAAATACAAAATTATGACTATGACGAAACAATACTAAAAATGATAAAATATCACCGTGCTTGTAAAGTAATAAAGCAACTTTACCACTTACAGCTGTGACATTGTTTGTTACATCCATAATTCTAAATATTCTGGTTCAGCTGATTACCCAACTGTTATCCTAAAATTACCCACATGTGGGTAATTACCCATAGGTTAAAAACCAATGCTGTAGACCCATCACTCCCCGAAAACAACAACAAAAACTATTGTTTTGCCAACTTTAACTATCTAAATGCATATTCTTCCAGGCGCGAGTAATATTTGATTCTCGGTTTGCTCATGTTAACGAAAAATTTTCAGCCTAATGACGTTATTTACTATTTTAATCAATTATTATTTGTATCTACAGCTCGCGCTACGTGAAGTCAATACTTCCTAGAAAATATCCCCCAGGCTTACCATTTTACTTTAAGCCTCTCGTCGATGCGGAAATGCTTAATAATTCACGACTTACTTGATTCTAAAGGCGAATACCTTAAGTATGAACAACTGGCAATAAAACACAACTTTAACCCAACGAACATCGATTTTAAAAGTTTTATTAAAATGATTGCTGCCTTGTCACCCGAATGGGCTCAAAATGATGACATCTCCGAAATTATGTTAAGTTAACGAATGTACAGAACTATTACAAATGTGTGACACACCACAGCCACCATACAATAAAATAATAATCGGTTCGCCCCAATCAAAAAAACAAAAAAATTGGAAAAGGGACTTAGCCTAGAATTTCACAATTGAAACCAAGCTGCTGGGTGCTATATTGTGACAAACGAAGCACTCCACTTTTTTGGAAAGACTCTGACCAATGGGTTTTGTGTCATAATGCCCCTGAAACTATATCGCATTTATTTGATTATTGTAAACATATTGAAAGCAATTGGGAAGAAATTACATCTTGCATCTCTGCAAAATTATTAATTCCCTTCGGTAGAAAAACCAGATGTCGTGTTTGGTACTGATGTCTACTGATACAGGATTATAGGTAGGCAGTGTGTTAATGTTTCAGACAGAGGATGTTCGCGCAGAACCCCTAAAGCAGCTTTGTGAAAGCCAGTTTAAACTAAATAAACGCTTTTTTTTGGCGATTAACTCAACTTCAGTTGCATTTTTGCAAGTCAAATTATTTTCCAAGGCATTTACATTATTACTTGACTTGTAACGTCTTATATTATTATTTTTTTTTATTACATTTCAGTTTTACCTTGATTTTTTCTTTTTTCCAGAATTCTTCTTTAACATATGAATTGATTCGCTTGCTGTCGGTCATATCCTAAACAAGTAATAGAAAATCCAACATGTTTTCATTGTAGCTACAGACAAACACAAACGCATTAAAAGTCAAATTCTACCAACAACAACACTCTAAAGCAGGGGCGGGCAACATACGGCCGCGGGCCGGGTCTTGCCACAATCCCCCACTACATACTTACTACGTCAATTTATAGTAATTGTTAGTTATTCTTTTGTTTTTAGTTTTCTTTGTGATTTTAGATTCTTTGTTTTGGGTTAAAATTATATTTAGAATTTACATGAAATATTTTCCCATGGAACGTAAGTTTGACAAGGAAATTTTTTTCTTGCAACGCCTTTGGATTATTTTATACGACTTGCGCCTCAACAGCGATAACAACTTTACTGGTTTCTATTTATTTGTATCAGAAAATTATAATCAATTGCTGCATTTTTTTCGTAGCAATGATTTCGAATGCAAATTTCATGGGACAGAGTTCGGACCCCCCTTCTTTTTTGTACGTGTCATTATCGTTTTCGTTCGTTTTTGTCAGGGTTCATCTTACTGTCTGAAGCGGCAATGATTTTTAATGTAATTGGGTCACGCGTCTTAAGCTAATGCGAAACTAAAATCAGGGTCTAACGTAAACGCAGGATAGTTTTTCTCAGTCGCCTTCCAAGGACAGTCCATAATTTACGACATTAAATCAAGACTTCTTCCTTTTTTCTCGCTAAAAACGTCGAGTTAGACGCAATTAATGTTACAGGCTGTTCGCACTCTGCGCTAATATCCGATGTTGGGCTAACAACAGCATCTTTTTAACTGATTCTTTTAAAAAGTGGTCTAACTGTCACTGTCGTGCGTATTTTGTCTCCATTTTTATGTAATAATAGTTACCGAAAAAATATTCTCTAAAGGCCTGTTTTAAAACCACTTGATTAGTGTGCAATTGATGCATTTCTTTTTCCCTCAACAGGAGCTTGAATTTTAGCTGACTTGGCGCATAGCTGCAATGTTCAGATTATTGTGGCATAATAACACCAGGAAAAATCTCTTCGTTTGGTATCGCAGGTGGCGAAAGGCTTGCATGAAAATTAGTGTTGTCCCGTTCAACTTGACAATGGAATTATAAATATACCAAAGTCAATCACACATATTTCACGGTCTTGGTTTAGATTTCAAAATAAAGTTAACGATTGCACAGTAAGCGGTTTCGTATTATGGCTCCTGGCAGGAGTGTCGACGACGCACGTGTTCACTTTGCATCCAACGGTTCGCTTTCGCGGGACATTATTTGGCTGTTTCTTATTATTTTCTTCCTATTTATGAAATCTTTACAGTCACTTTTTATGACGTCATTAATCAATAAGGTCATACGGAAAATTGGGTAATTCTCTAAGTTAAAATTCGGGACCTTTTTTCGATTTCTAGATACGCTCCAGTAGGACAATAACATTTATAAACGCAATTTAGTTTAGATAGGAAAACTTATCATTGTTCGACGCTCTTGAAAAATTTAAACGACGTTCCAGGGCGTCGCGACGCACATTAAGAACTTCTGGTTTAGTTAAAAAGTAGGGTTTAAAAAAATGGCCGAAAATTAAAAAGAAACCTAGCATGATTTCAGAATGGAAAAGGACTGACTATAAATTAAAAAAAATGAGGCTAAAACCACAGCATAAACTGTTCAATACATTTGCTATTAATCTAAAGCGAAAACCAAGAGATGAACATAACGAGATAAGCTATGAACTATAGCTAGCACTAAACGCAACTAAAGTGCATTAAACGAGGACAAATTTTGATCTGATGTGTAAAACCTAACCAATCTTATACTTTAGTCAAAATAATTGACTTTCAAATACCTTGAGCATAACTTCACACTTATTCATGTCGTCCTCGCCAAAGCGGACTTTAAGAAGTTCGAGATTACGTATCTCAGAAGATTCGCTTTTCTCGGCGTACCAAGTTTGGAGAAGACGCTTGCTTAACAATTTCTGACAAGTAAATAAATAAATTGGCAGTTAAAGTCCGTGCCGACAGGAAAATAAACGAAAATAAGGTATCATAGAAGTACATGTTTAATATAAAGTAGTAAATATTTAATAAATAACATTAAAGACAATTGAGTAAAAAATAGTCTGATCTGTTTTAACCAAAGAATATATTATAAAGATATATATCAATAACCTCTGATTGTTGATTGAAAACAAGGACCTGTTAACAGGTGCTATGCTCGGCATATAAAATAACCTCGTTGTTAGAACATAAGCTGACTTGATGTTAAACAATATTTACGTTCTTAGTGTCGGCGATCTTCTTGAGAACAATGATATAAGCCAGGGGTGGGCAAACTGCGGCTCGCCGGCATGTTTTTTGTGGCTCTTCTTGCCGAATCGTAAAATTCCAAAAAAATTGTAAAGGCTACCAAGATACCGGTAATTAAGGTTTCCCTCTTTTTCTTTTCTTTATTTAGGCCAGCATTTCGTTTATGACGTAACACTAGATGTACAGTAGAATCCGAGTTAGTTAACAGCAAGTCAATGCAAATCAAACAAAAGACTGATATTGATAAATATTGTGCTTGTTATTTTGTTATTAACGTTTTTATTATTATTGTTTAATTGCTTTAATTATTACCGTTTTGTTATATTACAATTCTGTTATTATTGCTGAACTTACATTATTTAACGTTTTTGTATTGAAATGACTTTGAGGCTCTCTGGTACTTGCATTTTCTGCAAATGGCTCTTCCATTAAATACATTTGCCCACCCCTGATATAAGCCATAGCTCGAGATAAATCCATGTTATGTTAATCGAACAGCACAAAGCTTTGTCATGCGGCTGGATTTAAAATTAGACAACGCGCAAGCTGATGCAAACATCAACATTTAGGAAAAAATGCCAGGACGATGGTTGTTTTTGTCGGTGTCATTTTACTTTGACGTAATCAGCAGCGAATAGCACTCCGACAAACGAACTATGATTCGGTAACAACCTGTTTTTGCACAAAAATACTCTGACTTGTTTTGTAATGTAGTGATTAAATGTTTAAATGCATAACAGTGTTGACAAGAATAATTCGTTTTCACCACCTGATATTCCTTAATGAACTTTTCTTTGCTTCCATACATTCGAATGAAAAGAGTCACAACGTCGGAAGTTCGTGATGATTTGTCAGATTTGTCTATATTAGTGTTAAAGTACACAAAAGTAGCAGGAAAAGGAATTTTCAATACACTTTTACAGAAATATATAGGTTATTACACAAACGTTTTACCCGCGCAAGGAGAAAAAAATATTCTACATACATTAAAAAAAAATTCTACATACATTAAGGTTAACTAAAAAAACTTTAACACCTCTTAACTCACTTGGGTCGGCTTCCCTTGGATCGGGATGCCAGTCTTCGTAATGATTCGTAGCGGTCTCGTTGTAGTTTCTCCCATCGTTAGGTTTGTGTCTTTCAGCTAACTCGGTGGCCAGGTCGTTACTACCATCGTCGCCTAGCAATCCTCGCATGATCATACGTACAGCATCATCTCGTTGTCTGTGGATGAACAAGTCAAAGCTACCCAAGGTTCCATTGCTGTAGAGACGAGTGTTAAGGAAGACGCCATCGATCTACATAGTTATAGTTTGCTCGACTAATAACCGTATCACCAGTCATACAATCAGCGATTGTTGATATTCGGAATGACCGATACTTCGCACTTTATTGTTTTTTTGTCGATATGTTAAGATAAAGTACTGATCAGATACTAAATGACATTGTATTACAATCTAATGGGCAAAATGGTTAACATTAAAGGTCAAAGGCGAAGTTTTCAAATTAATTAGGCCGAAAATTACGAGTTAAAAGCAACGATTGTAACATATAACTTTATTTTTAACTTTTTAAGTTAGAAAATGTTTTGTTGGACAAACAAATGTCTTAAATAGCAACATTAGCTTGGTATCGGATCGCCACTGATGTTACCCTGCGGTATCAATGTAGTGCCACTACTACCACTTGATATAGGGCAGTGGTCGGCAAACTGTGGACCGCGGCCCAAATTTGGGCAGCAGAGCCATTTTTAGTGAGCCGCGAGTTACTTTTGAATATCTAGCTTAGTGTTATCATGTAGTTGTGGGCCGCTTGATTGTCGTACATTAATTGCATTTTATTTTAAGTTTGTGTGGCAAAGAATTTTTAAATTGGCTCAGCTTGGGAAGGCCCACTTGCCAAATGTGGTCCTGAGAGTCGAACTATATATCTTGCCAACTTTTTTTTCAAAATTTTTTCACGAATATTCGCGAATATGCTTCTTTGTTAGTATGTTTTACATTATATGATATGGCAGTGTTTTGGGCATAAAGGCGCCATGTAATATTTCACCTTAAAATAAAATATCCTGAATCCGCCACTTTTTCGTAGTGGTTTTACGTAGTGGGCCTTCAATAGCTCTGAAAAGAGATCCGTTATTTTCGGAAAACCCATCCCTATTTGGTGATCTTTTTCGCTACTTACCGAATCTCGCAGCAATTTGTTTAAATAGATGCTTTTGCTTACAACTACACAAATAGATGCTTTGCTTACAACTATACGCAGCGTTTCGCGACCCACAGTAAGCGGACTAAGGTCTGCATCAACACTTTTGTGTCGTCCGTTAGTTAATTTTATCATATTTTGAAACAATGATAACACTACGTTATTTTTGGTTTGAGTCTTATTTTCGATGCCCCTTATATTTCGAAATCAGGACTCGTTAATTAATAAGTCTTTTAAATGCACTCTTTTCAAAGATTTAAAACTTGAAAATTAAATCGTTGGATCAGTATTTAAAAAAAAATTGGGTTAATTTACGAATTGCGAATATAATTATCCCGCTGTCAGTGGCCTATACCCAGCGACAAATAACACATTAGGTTTTCTTCGTAGTTTTTCAGGATACAATGGCGCTGATATAAGATCCGGAATCATTGTACTGCGCCCTTGGAAGATTTTAATCAGATTCAGAAACCAAGGCGTCGCAAAACACAGTTTAACTTGTTTTTCAGAGTTATACAGAAATAATAGAAATATAAAGATAAATACAATTTTAATCGATTTTTGTTACTAGTGTAATTGATTCACTGTTAAAAGATTTACTCTTTCTTTGGCACATCCTTCGTTTATACATATTTACTTAACCCAGGGGTTCTTAGACTTTTTTCAACGCGGACCTCTAAAATGTTTTTTGGTTTATGCGGACCAAGGGATGGTGTAATAAAACAAATAGACTTCAGAAACACCCCATGTATGTGAACAATTATTATTGTTTAACAAACGTGATATAAACTGTACGGATCTCGTTTGCTTACGTGAGGTATGTTGTGTAAGGTTCCAGTACCATTTCCATGATAACCCCACTATCATCCAACTCACGAAGAGCTTTTACAGCGCTTATATACACCGAGATGATGCTCTGTGTGCTCACTCCTAAAAAAACTTGTGTCAAAAGTAAATTCCACAAAACGCGAAAATTTATTTACAAAAACGGATTTCAAATGAACTTGGTATAAAAAAGCGCTTGTCCTGCTGGCGTTGTCCCGGCGGTGTAAATTAACTAAAGTTACAAACTTACAATAAACGTGATATATTTTGTGGTTAACCAACATGTAAGAAAACATGAAGCTGAGACCTAACTACTACATATTATGTTTCACCACCCTTTTGTTTTCTGTTTTGACAAACAGTAATGTCAATAGTTTCACCGTGTTTGAACTATAGCGTTGTCAAAATGTCAACTATGTAACATTTAGAAATATGACTTACTCACAAAAAGCCAACACCACCAACAAACTGATCCGCAAATGACAAAATACGGTCTCTCATTTCACTTTTTTTAAACAGTGTGATTAAAGACTAACTTCGCAACAAACATATTTCTTTTAACGAAAGTGATTATTTTAGTTAGAGTTTCACGCGGATAAATGGTGCGATTTTGTTTGATAAAATTTTTGCGTGGTTTTGTCTGGGTTTTCCGCTGTTTACAACAAACGCATCGCCTAACTTCCTAGGAAGATCCAACGAGAAGCCAAATGAAGCGCGCTTGGCATATCAACTACGGCTATCAGTCTTCTTTAAAGCTGGCTATGCAGCTCGTTTGCGCCGTCTTCCGTCTTTCTGATTTTTCCTTTTTAACAAATATAACGACATTCGACCTATCGACAGACAAATCTCAATATATATATATATGAGATATTCAATTTAGTAAAAATAAACCAACGATAATAATTTACAAAAGGGTTTTTTTGTCATTAACACTTGCTTATGGCCTGGAGCGAATCGATACATATCCATCAAGGGAGGGTCCTGAAACTTAGATAATTCTCTCAGTTTTCGCCTGACGTTACTGGAGTCACAGCCAATTAACGTCCAGTGAAGGTAAACTTACAGACGAGAAGCGAACACAAATACTTTTGCCCAGCACCAGTTGCGAAACCGCTTAGTGTGGAATCGTTCTGTTCCGCTGGAAACCTAAACGAGGCCCTATAAGTATGTACGATTAATTTTGGTACAAAATTTCGCTGTAAGCAGCGCAGTTTCCTAAGTTCTATATACGATACTACGCTTAATTATGACACGTATTCTGCCCCTGAAATACAAAAATAACTTTTTTACTAGGTGATACTATGTCACGATTATCGCAACATCTGTCCCGCAGCGGTGCACCAGGTCAGCTAAAATCCAAGCTGTGGTTGGGGAAAAAACGTTGTGTCAATTGCACAAAAATCACGGGATATTGGATAATTAGAATATCCCAATAGAGGAGATTTTTTTTGCGATAACTATCATTTCACAAAATGGAGACCTGAAAATGCGCATGACAGTCAAAGTTCAACAACTTTTTAGAGAACTGTACTTAGTTGACGAGGTCGTTGTTGATATTAGCGCAGACAGCGGACAGCCATCAACGGCGACTAACTTGACGTTGTAACGAGAACCAACAAGGAAGGCTTTATTTAGTATTGTAAATTGTGCACTATACTTTTTTATTTTGTGTAAACTAATCACTAATGTGTCGAGTCGGGGCCGGATTAAGGTCACTGTAGGCCTAAGGCTGCTTACTAGAGAAGTGCCTAATTTTGCAAACACAACTACAAAAAGTAATCAAAATACATATAAGAAATTGAAAATATTCACCGGAAAATAACATGAATATAACATAAAAACATGTATTAAATGTAACCAGGATTTGTTTTTAAGCAAAAACTGTACTGATACTGGATCTGTATCACTATCAGCTTTACAAAAATTTACCCTTAAAAAAATTGAGAACCGAATTTTTCCGGGGCCTAAGGCTATCTAGCCTTAGTAGCCTATTGCAATGGTTCTTAAACTTTCTGAGCCACGCCCCCCTTTTACAATTCTAACAAAACTCGCGCCCCACCTTGTTTCGAAATAACAACATAAAGCAGAGCAACAATTTATTTTCCGGTAAGTTGCATTAATGCTAAGGATGTAACAGTTTTTCGGATACCAAATGTTGAATTCGAGGATTAGTAGCAGATAATGCACATCTCAGATCGGCTTCACAGTCAAGTTTGTTTCTAGATTTTGTTTTTATGTTCACGAGATTAAAAAAACATTTTCGCACAAGTAAGTGGATAAAAATGGAAAAAGTGTGCAATAGCCACAGAACTAACACTCTTGTAAATGTGCACATATTTCGCCCTGAACTCATATAATTATTGCAAGATGATCGGTTATTAAAAATCAGAATACCAGGTAGAGTCCTGGAGGCAAGAGACTCTAGGTAAATCACGAGATCCCAGCGCATAGGGACTTTTTGCTTTATCCTGGCAATAAACCCACTTTGCGATCTGTGGCACTATCAGTGCAGACACCCACAAGTTTCTCCCATTTTATATCATTGTTTTTAAAATATGTAGCTACAAATTTAAATACATCTTCTGCTTTAGTAGTCGTTTTTAGGGGTTTGTAAAACTCTCGCCGCCCTTGTGAACCTCACACGCCCAGCTTAAATAACCACTGGCCTAATGGTTAACCCGGCAATGTGTCAAATGTACATTGTACACTTGTCGATCAGCCAACCTCGACAAAAAGACTCTCTATGAGAAAAAAAAATGCTGATACGGTCGACCCAACCCAGGTGCAAACAAAAGACAAAAAAAAGCGTTTTTCGGATGTTGGTTTTGCAAAAGCGTGACTTTAAAAAAAATTCCGTTCCGACAGTGAATTGAACCGTGACAAAAACGAACAAAATTAATTTAGCACTTGCACAAAGGGGGAGTGCGGAACCACCAATGATTATGGTTAAAAGAATGTTACCTGGGTGCAGTACCCTGTTTTGGAAATCGCTTTTTAGGCTTTGTATCAATCTAGGTCGTAACCTGGTGTGTTGTAGGCAAAACTTTAGATCACATAAAACAGGACTGCTGTCCGGATAATCTGCAAAGCAACAAAACAAAATACTAGAGTTCTTCTAAATGTCATAAATGTAACACTTAATTACCTTAAAAATATAAGCGAGTCTCATGTGATCACAAAAAAAGTAAATCCAATAGTGCTACAGGGTTAGGAGTATGTCTGGTGAATTGGAACGTACATAATGTCAAGCCTCTTTACTATGTAAAGTGAAACTGTTTCCTTTAAGTTGTCTAGTTTGGTGATGAGTTACAGATCTTGATTTATAGCCAATGAAGTAACGCCAGTTGTCACATATCTTTACTATAATAAACAATATACATGTTTTTATTGTAAAGGGCATATTGAAAGCTCCCTATTATATTTTTTCACCAGGAATTTCATACATTGAGAAATGATATATAGTTTACAGCGCCCTAAAAACCACAAGGCTTTGTCGCAAAAAACTATCATACCAGGGTTGGTATCGATGACCATTATTAATCTAGTTGACACTCTCCTGCCAAACTCTGAACATATGTAAGCAAAGATTTGAATTTAACAATCTAACAAGCAAATCATGTAAAAACAAACTATAGTTGAATGTACAATAGTACAACATAATAATGAATAAATTCTTACAATATGTATGCTTATTAAGTGCTTAGTGGTAAAGGTCATGCATTTGTGTAGTCCTAAAGGGGGGTCAAAACAGGTACTGAAGCACTTATCTTGAATATGCAACTATAAAAGTTTCAGAACATCTGCTATATATTTACCTGTGATGATGCTGAGCATCTCACTTATCCTCAACCTTGTATATGAAGTAAACATGAAATGTTTTAGGGTTTGCATCCATCTTTTGTGATTGTAATTGTTTTGAAAAAGACTGTTTAACCATGTCCCAACTTGAGTATCTAACCACTAAAGAAAAAAATACTCGCCTTAAAATACTAACTTTGAATTTCTAAATATATTTTTTGAACCATTTTTTTGTTAGTTTGGAACACCAACAAACAGCACACATATTTCAGTTAATTGAATTGAAGAAGGTTGAAAACTTTAAAACCCTAAAACAAATGTTTAACAATTATAAAACACACAATTATCAGTTTTCCTCCATCATCATCCAGCCATCGTTGGTCAAACTCATCAGTGCAATTCTTAACAATGTATGAGTCAATCTCAGTTTCCAACATACGTAGCACTGGAAGCTCACAGAACTTATGTATAAGGTTCAACGAAGGTCTAAAATGTAAAAAGTTATCATATGAAAAGAGGTAAAACATATTTTAATCCTTTATTGGTAATACGCTTTGTATGTGTATTAACAACAGAATCTGGCCCTCCAACAGAACACATAATGCCGACGATAAAAGTTCTAAAATTTATTAATAAAAGCTTGAGAAGCACACCGCTCCGAACAAAAATTAGTCAGCAAGGTCTAAAACTTTAATACAAATATGCATTTCGCCTATAAATGGCATCATCAGTTTGTCTGTACAAATAAATAGTAAAAAATTAAAATATTAAAATATATGAAATACATCCAAGATGAACAAAGACAAAGACAGTCTGCGTAAAAACCGCAACCACTACTGTAAAACAAAAGCATTTTGAAAACTATCGTTTAGTTAAAATATTAGCAAGAAAATTTAGTTTTTAGTTATATTCAACAACATTTTAACAGTATTATGTCTTCATTGGAGCAATATACGGTGTACAGCTTGCAGAATAGTTTATGACATTAGCCTCATCTAGAACTTCGTTTTTGCATTATAGTTGTTTATCTCTGATTCAGACAAATGTTTTCAAACAGTATTGGCTGTCTTTTTCACTTGTGATTTGCAATTATCCCATTTCCTATTTCGATAACTAAATCTTTGTTAATTTTTTGAAATTATTTTTACGTTGTAGGCCTATTTCAACTGTTTACATTTTTCTAAAACAACCAGCATATTGTTTGTTTGTCTTTTTTAAATGACAAAATAACAATAAGCATTTCATGAGTTTTGCATAAATCGAAAAAAATATCTGATTTGTGTTCAACCGGTATAGTCAGTATAACATCTGAAACGTGTGGTTGGCGACGCCCAAGACACTAATACAGTACTTCATACAACAATTTTCAAAATTTTAAAATTTTAGGTCAAAATTTCTCATTTTTTTGGTCAAAAAATAATCGCCCTACTAATAACCATTAATTAAAACAACACTTAGGTTTTGTGTAAAACAGTATTTTTTTTAATGTGTCACATAGTGCAACTTTTAGGGTGAAATAAAAGTTTTGTATCATTTAACACAATCTTTGTACTTGAGGTACCTACATTAGCTATTGATACTACAAAAACAACTAAAGGAATTTTTCAACGCTCCACTGAAGATTAAACGTTATATTTAATTTTGGATACATTTTGATTAAAAACATTTTAGTTTTAGTTCTTGATTGCCAGTCTGTGATTCTTATTTGCCAGCCCGCCAAAAAGTTAGCTTTATTAATGCCCTTTACAAACTAACTTTTTAACCGTATATATGACTTTTTATCTTTTGCCTTCCCGCCAAGCTTATTGTTTTTGCAAAATATTGGGCACTTGTACACATTTTTAAGGTAAGTGCGCCAAATTAGAAAAAGTGACCAATTAGGTTTTACTCTAGCTACAGGCGGACAAAAAAAGTGCTAAAGTTACTGTTCAAGCTTTATGCAAAAAAAGTGCCTGAATTAGTTTGATTTCCAGCTATTACATTTAAGCTATAGACATACAAAAAAGATTTTAAATTATGTTTGCTTGAGTTATGTTTGAACAAAAAAGTGTCCGAGTTTTATTCAAGCTACTTACAAACAAAAAGTAACCAAATTGTTTTTATTCAAACCATGTACTAACAAAAAGAGCCCAAATTAGTTTTCTAGCTATGTGCAAATACCCCCCAAAAAATAGCTTTCTCGCTGTGTGCTAACAAAAAATACCCGTTTTTTTTATATTTTACTAGACAAAACACCCGGGATTGTTCCATACAATGAGCATGATAATCTGCATATCTCTAGAATTTTTCCTCGTAAATAAAAGTAACAGTCATTCAAGCTGTAGGCTCTTCCACCTTTACTACAATGAAAACCTGTGACATATTGTATGTGGGTATGACTAACAAATGCTAAACTGTAAGTTGTAGCAGCAATTGTTCTGTATGATATTTACGTATATACATAATGCAGGTACAAACTGTGTGAAGCGAAAGAAAAAAACAGTTTATCACCTAAATAGCTCACTGCTTTAAATGCTGCAATAAATGGGATATGGTAAACACCCTATAAAATATTATTTTAATAATTTTAACCCTAATAAATATATATATTTGAATAACGTAAGTTCTGGCATTTGTTCTGCTTAGGTAAAATCTGTGTTTTTTCAAATAACTTTAAACTGTAAATTTAAATAGTATATTAATGACGGGCAACCGAATCTCAATGACACTACAGATTTAAAAAATACAACAGATATTGCACATAAAAACTAAGTAAGTAGCATTTTAAAGTCGTTTTCAAAGAGTAACATTGATTTTTTTAGGTGGATGTAATCTATAGAAGTGCGAATTTGCCCTGCCATGAATGAAAGACTCACACAAACATATGTGTTTAATAACATCTGTGATCTAGCCCCTCGGAAGTTGCTTTATGACCAACGATTACGGCTTCCGTATCAATAGTACACCGAAAAGCCATCGCAGACTCGCCGAATCTGTCAATCTATGATGCAAGCAGAGCAAGCCAGAAAAACAACTGGCCTGCAGTGAGGTTCGAACGCACGACCTCCGGTCAAGCCGGGACCGTCGCTCTACCAACTGAGCTATGCAGGCTCAGAGAGGAGCGAGTCGAGACACAACCATGCGCCAATACTTGCACATTTTGTTAGTACAAGCAACTTCACACTGGGGGATCATCAGTCCGTATCAATTAATGAAAGACTCACACAAACAGATGTGTTTAATAACATCTGTGATCTAGCCCCTCGGAAGTTGCTTTATGACCAACGATTACGGCTTCCGTATCAATAGTACACCGAAAAGCCATCGCAGACTCGCCGAATCTGTCGATCTATGATGCAAGCAGAGCAAGCCAGAAAAATAACTGGCCTGCAGTGAGGTTCGAACTCACGACCTCCGGTCAAGCCGGGACCGTCGCTCTACCAACTGAGCTATGCAGGCTCAGAGAGGAGCGAGTCGAGAAATAACCATGCGCCAATACTTGCACATTTTGTTAGTACAAGCAACTTCACACTGGGGGATCATCAGTCCGTATCAATTAATGAAAGACTCACACAAACATATGTGTTTAATAACATCTGTGATCTAGCCCCTCGGAAGTTGCTTTATGACCAACGATTACGGCTTCCGTATCAATAGTACACCGAAAAGCCATCGCAGACTCGCCGAATCGAACCTTCCCTTGGAAGCTTGGAAGCCGTTTCTCGACTCGCTCCTCTCTGAGCCTGCATTAACTCAAGTGTAAAGGAAATTACCAGTGTTTTTTAAACTGATGTGTAAGGGAATTACCATTTTTTTGAAACTGTTGCGACCCTAGAGGGGAGTGAAAAAAAAGACTTTGTTTTTACATATGGTGCTTATATAAATGGTAAAATGAATTACAGTTGTTTGTACTTAATGTTAAAATCCTCAATGAAAAGAGGGGGGAAATTAAGCATTGAATATGCTGTCATACATCTGACATTTTTCAGCAATGGACAAGCTTGCTGCAGGCTGATAAAGATCAAAGGCAATACTCGAGATTACCATACAACAAATTTGCTTTCATATCAAACAATTTGTTAAAAAATTGTTTAGTATATATATATATATGTGTGATAAATTAATCAAAATGGGGTATAGAAGGAGTTTATGGGTTTTAAGAATTTAATCTAAGAAACAAGAAAAGAGAAAATAAATTGCAAATGCTACATTACCCTTGTTTAGTATAAACATCACAAGGTTCCCCTGTTTTTCTTTCTTTCTATTTAAAACTATAGGAACCTGTCTCACTTACGACAAAGCTCCTTATTTCCCTTCCCCTGCCCTCTTGTTTGTTTTTTTGCGACTTGCTAACATACCGACTCACTAAGCAACCGAAATACAAAGATTACCAAAAGGTTACAGCTGAGTGAATTTTTAATTTTAAATATATTTATTCAAAATTGTAGTTGAGCTTGTAAAAACATTTATATCAATAGTAATTATTTTACATCCCAGGAACAACATCTTACACTTGTAAATGCTACATTTAACCCTGGTAGCATCAGGTATTTTATTTTATGAAGTACACACATATGTATATGTAAATTGAATTCCAACTTTAGCTTGTAAAACAATTATTATTTTTATTATTTTATTTTAGTATTATAGAAAGCAAACCATAATTACTTACAGCCATTCTTCAGTCATGTGATAAAAATTTGAAATAACATTGAGATTAAAGTCAACAAAAGAAACCCTCTCTTTATAATCTTTCCACTGTAGAGGTACTAGTTCTTTGTCATCATTTGTGCAAGTACTATTCACCATACAACTTGTGGTTTCACCTTGCCATATTTGAAACTATATAAACATTAGCATGGTTTTAAATCAGCAAAAAAAAATTATGAAAAACTTTATCAAAAGACCCATTAATGATTAAATACATAATTCCATAAGGAAGGGTAAAACATTAAAAACGCTTACATACAAACAGACAAACCACTTTGGTACCTGAAAACAGCAGGCATAAAGTTTAACAAACTTTAAACAATCAGCTTCCTTTACAGACCAAGTTAAGCACGCCTCCAAAACTTCATTTAGCTTGACGTTTAACGTTTCCGAACTCGGTGACTTTTTGACGTAATCAAAAAACCTAAAAAAATTCATCTGATAAATAGAAGGTTATATTTAATATTTTGTTCGAGAAATTCATTATGGTTTTATTGCATATCATAAAAAATGCTTTCTATTTAGTTTGCAAAATATACTAATATGAAGGATAACTTCTAAAGATTTTTACCAGATACCAGAGAGAAAATTTCTCTAAATACTAAAGCTAAATAGTGAATAATTATTTAGGATTACTCAGTTACACACCTTTGTAACATCTGTAAAGATATTATATAATAAAACTGTTTCTACTGTCAGAAACACACTTTTTCAAATTTATTTATTTATGTTACTGATCTGTGATGAAACATTTTTTTGTGAAAAAAATATTTAGGTGGAAAGTGTTTTGCAACAATAGTGTGGAACAAAAATACTCTTTTTTGTTGATGCAGATTTAAGACCTAACTACATGATTTGCTGTTGCAGCAACTAAAGAAAACATAACTCTGCTATCACAGATGCTGCTTCAAACCAGGGCTTTGGAGCAGGCGTAAATGTTAAATTGCTCCGGCTCCAGAGCTCTCTTTTATTGTAGGTTAGCTCCCAGGTCCAGCTCGGCTCCATTACTTCAAAAACTGAGGTTTAAGGATGGACGCTTAATTTGCAATATCTAGCGTTTCAAAATATTCACAAACAATACACTGAAGTATGGATTAGTACTGACTCCACTAAGTAGAAAATCTAATCACGAGATACCAGTATCCAGTAGCCTACTAAAAATAAAAGCATGGTAGGCTACAGCATGCACTAAACAAAGGTAAATATCCACAACTTTACTGCTGCATTAATGGCTACAACAGTGGTTCCCAAACTTTATCTACTCGCGTACCATTTTTTTTTTCGTACAATGTTCTTCTACCTTCTACATTTAGAAAACTTGTCAAAGCTTTTTGGCTATACTTTCGTTTTGACATGATACTCGAGGCTTGCTAGTATTCAACAAGACAACAGAGCTAAAATACGACTAAACTTATACAAAACTAACATGAAAAAAATACAAAAGAATACTTTGTTTTCATTTGTTTATTATTCAGTTTTGCTAACACAAATATTTCTTTTTAACAACTTTGAGTCATTTTCAAACAACTTTTGAGACACAGACACTTAATATTTTATTTTATTCAGGTAATATATCTCATCAGTGTTTTAATTTTTTTTTGTATTCAGTTTAAAAAAACAGAATATGGCTGCTCTGAAATACTCTAAAATAGACCTGATCTACCACAAAATTAGGCGGCTTAACAACAGATGCGCACCTTCAATGACTGGCAAGGTGAAAGGTGCGGTGGCTCTCCTTAAAATGCATGTGCGAGAATTAAATTTTAACCAGGATATTCTAATTGCGCATTATATTATTCACTAATAGGCGCTTTGTGTGAAAATTTTAAAAATGATGCATAAGATGGAAGTGCGTAGGCGAAACAATTGACACAATATTCTTACTCTCGCTTAGAGAAAAATAACTAGCCAGTTTTATTGAGGAATGTTCGTTTTTAGACTCAGTTTGGAAGCACATGAACAAGGATTCTCTGTCATGAAACTCAACAACTCTAAATTGACACTTAGATGAAGTAATGCACTATACACAGCTTAAGGCCGATTTTTCGAGTTTGGCTGAAAACAAACGTTTTAAAAGAAACAGATTTGGCCAATTATGAAAGGTTTGCTCGATTAAATACACAAATGCTTTTGATGTGTAAATAAACGTTTTATTATTTGTAAAAAAACACTATAGCTCGCTTTTTGAAATTGTCATTCAGTTTAATGTTTCATCAAAATTTAGTTTGAATTACACCAAACAAGATTTTAACTGAATTATATTTTCAGTAGGGCAATATATGGTTTCTGCATCTGGCAGAATTAAACACACAGGCCTATTTTGTCGCATTAGGTTGAGCTAAAACTTTGTTTTTTATTCAAATAGTTATTCATCTCTGATTTGGACAAATGTGTTGAACAGTAATTGTTGTGTTTTTTTTGGCGGTGTTTTGCATTTATTTTATTTCCTAATTCAATAATATGCTAGGTATTTTTTTATTTTTTGCAAATATTTTTACCATGAATTTCAACGAAACTGTTGACTCATTATTTTCTAAAATAACAATAGTCTTGTTTTTCTTTGGCTTTATTATAGTTCTTGGTCTTTTTGACCTGCCAAAAATATCAAAGCATTTTTAAGAGTATTGCATAAACCCCCAGAATAAATGAATTGTTTCCACTGCTAGATAGCAGAACATCAACTACAAACTGACAACGCTAAGACACGAATCCAATACTTCATACAACAATGCGCTGTTTACATCAATCTATATATTATTCATAATTTGTGAAATACTTATTTTTAGGTCAAAATTTTTTTTAATTTTTGTTATATAGGCAACAAATACCAATGTGTCAGTATATAATATAAAGACACATATGACACTTTGTGATTCTTTAGAAAAAGTCATGCAGCAAAAATCAGGTCTTCAACCAGTTGCAAGTAAAATCATTTTTTCATGGGCTAAGCTGAAAAAAGTAGCCTAATAAACATATAAATTTTAGGTATTATTATGTATCTTAAAACATAACATTTGTAAACGATTACTAAAATAATTAAGTTTCCTGAACTTTGGAGTTTTGCCTCACCAATTGAAGGCCTTTGTGTGGGCAGATTTTATGCTTTATTTTTTTCATTTGCACCCTACTTCATATTAATTTTTTTAAGCCATATCAAAATCCTACAGTACTATGCCCTACTACATTTTTTAGAGAACAAAATACCTTCAGCACCCCTCAACAAAAAAAATATCCCAACTCTTGTTTACCAATTTAAAACCCCTAACTATCACAAAAAATCCTGGCATATCACCCCGCAGCTGGATACCATGAACATTAAAACAGACATTTTATTTCCAGCGCCATACCAACAGCAGATGAAGAGATTAAAATAGAATTGTAATAATACTGCTGTGGTTGATACTAAAAAAGATTCTGTTAGGTTTATATAGGTAAACCAAAGTTGCTAAAAGATAACAACTGAGTTGTGCATTGTCTCTCTCTTATCGGCTTTTATTCTTCAACGTTGTTTCGCGCATTTTAACTACTTTTTTGTGTCAGTTTACTTTCTGTTTTGTTGATCGCGTGTGTCATTTCCTTATGAAGGCTGTCTGAAGTTAGCCGGAAGGTTGGACAAACAAATAAATACCAGAAGAACTTATTTTAGGATAAAATATAACCCATTAGGCCAAACATCCATTTTGCTTTAACTACTTTTGAACATCAGTTTTTGATGTATATTGAACAGTACTTGCTGTGTGTTTTTCAGTGGTGATTTGCAGTTTTTTGAATTGCTTTTTCGATAATATGATAACTCTTTGTTATAAAGCAATTCTTTTTACCCTATATTTTAACCAAACTGTTTAGTAAACAATTTGTAAAAATATATAGAGTCTATGGAATTTTTAGTTGTTTGTTATTTTGGTATGAGAAAAAAATTAACTAAACACTTGAACATATTCGCATTTAAACCCTGAAAAAGTAATTGTTTTGTGTTCTGCTGGTTGTAGAAGTAGCGACGACGTCAAGACAAGTACTTCATGAAACATTGTGTTGTTTAAATCAATGTATTTCTGATGGGTTAAAACTTTGTTCAAAAAGTTTTTTTTTAAATTTGTTAAATTTTCCGAAGTTTTTCTAGAACAAAAATAATCCCCCTAGTTATAACAAATATAAAACATTCTTTCATTAGGCCTTCCAAAAGGTAACACATATCTTATTTTGCTTAAAAAAACAACAAATCACTAAAACATTAGGGCCAAAATTGGGTGTCAAAGCTCATATAAAAATTGTCTTACAAATTCTAAAAATAATTAAAATAAGGTCAAATGGAGATTACTTACAAATTTTGTATATTTTTAAAAATGGGCTATGATGCATTAAGAAACATCATGCCATATTTATAGCTTCTAACTGCCATGTTGAAATATTTACTTGCATTGTCGAGGTCTTCAAAGTTTAAAATTTTGTATTTTGACCTTCTCTAAAACTAGTAGCCATGGGCTACATGTTTGCTCAACTGCAATAATGAATAGTATTTTTATATCAGAAAACATTCTATACATTCAATGGTCACAATGCATCGCACCAGGAGGTAATTCAAATTATAAGTAGGGATGTTCAAAGTAGAATCCCAGATATTCTAGAATAATAGGTTTCGAATCTAGAATAACGAATCCAGAATAGCGAATCCTAGTATATTTTTATTAAATTATTTAACCTTGCTTTTGTTTGGGGACGAGATTAATCTTAATATACCCTACAGGGCCCACAATCACAGCAATAAATCGCCCAAACAATTTTCTAACATGTGTTATAATAAAAAAATCTTCCATATGTTTAACATTCTTAACAACTGTCATTTGAAGCAGTTGTGTAAACTGTAATGTCAACTGTCCAGGTTGTTGCCCAAACTTATATTTTTGCCAATAGTGAGTACAATGCAACACTGCACACAGAAATCTTAAGCAATTCGGTCCAGTTTTTTCAAGCATTGTTGGGTCTTAGGGCTTATATTTTTACTAACGTGATCTGTTATGCAGTCAAATAATGTACTGCAAAGAATACAAAGTTACTATTGACTTAACGAATTCTTGACAATTACACTGCGCATAACTGCATAACCTCGCTGAATATTGGCCTAAGTTGACCTTAAGTAACCCTATAGCGCATTTCGTGGACGGTCAGCACGTTTTACAACGCAATGTTACTTTTGCAATTTAAGCATTTAGGGAAATTGCGAACTCCACACCAGACATTACACGTTGATCGCTCGCCCAATAACACTTGATTGACACTTAATTATTAGGTGAATGTTATCGCGAGACGCAGTAATTGGTCGTCCGGAAAAACGCTGACACTGCACTACCAGGTTACATTTAAAGCAAGCACTGTAAATTGGTCGCCACAGCGACAGGCCAACCTACCACACGCGTTTGTGTAATCAGGCGCAACAATCCGCGGTAAAACATTAAATTATATTGGTTCCAATTACCCGAAATAAACGGCAGAATTGAATTCAAATCCCATTTGGATTCAATATTCTACTTTAAACATCCCTAATTATAAGTACATACAATTTGTTGAAGGGAAAAAAACAGCAGGTCCAAATTTTACGATACAGTTCTTAACAAAATTACAATGATTTTGAATGTCATATTGATCATGAAATTATGTAATTATGCAATATTAACTAATAAAAATGATCTAAAGTGGGAATGTTTTATATCAGTTATTTTAAAACTAAGGTTGAGTTTTAGAAGTAGTAGTTTGCTTTCCTTAATAATTAACCAAAGTTAACTTAAAGAAATGTTTAGTTTATTACTTTTTAAACATTGAGAGTACCAGCAAGTTTAAAAGAGACTAAAAATGAATAAGTCATGATTAAAAGAACCTGCTAAAAAACTTGACACCTTATTTTTTAGGAATTGATAATGCCTAATAAAACAAAACAGTAGTTCTCAAACTTTACTTCTAGCGTCACCTTTGCAAAAGTTTGTTGGATTTGCGCAGCACCCAGCAATAGGAATTTTTTTAATTTTTACTAAAATTTGTCTATGTAAGTCAATAAATATATTTGTTCACTAAATAAAATTATTATCAATTACGTTAGTTTTTTTTTTTGTAGTAATCTGCCTAAGCTCAAATGAAAATGTCAGTGAATAATAATAACTGCAATTAAAAACGGAATCACAGTGTGAGACTCTTGGAAAATTGATGCTATGCACCAAGGCATTGCGACACACAGCTTAAGAACTAATTCAAGTCTTAGTAGCAAATGTAAGACATTTTTAACAACTATATTAACATTTATATTTGCTTACCAGTTAACAGTTTTGAAAAGCTTTTCAATTGCAGAAAGTAGGTTTTCACATGAAGGATTGACAACAGCTGTAAGAAACTGAGGCATAATTTCATTCTAAAGAAATAATAATTTAAAATTAAGTTAAATAGCATGTTTGGACAAGAAATGATGAAATCATACAAATATTAGTCAAGTGATGCTGCAGCTTGCTTTGCAGATGTAGAGATTAAAATAGAATTGTATTAAGAATGCAGTGGTTAATACTAAAAAAGATTCTGTTTGGCTTATATAGGTATACTGTTAAAACAAAGCAGCAACCATTGTCATGTGAAACTTACAATGTGTGCTATGATGCTAAGGTTTTTTAGCTACGCTTAGTATTTAATTTTTAATAAATAATTTTGACAAACCTTTGTTAAGAAAATGTATAGCATAATGCTAAAATAGTTTTACAACTTAAAGGTATACAACAATTCTAAAAAATGGACCAAAGGTTTTAAACAAATACAAATCCAAGAGACATTATATCCATCCATGTGTTCTGTAACTATGTACAAATATTTTGGCATTTTAGCTTCTCATTTCAAGGCAATTTTAGCCCCTCATTAAGCTGTTCCTGTTTGCACTGTATAAAATTATTCTTAAAGGTGTCTCTGTTTCACAATGGTAAGGCTTAACAGAGACAAATCATTATTCTAAAAAAGGGAATGATGCAGCCTAAACAGTATGGCCTTTACTATTACTGCATTAAGTCCACTGCGCAAAGTAGAACAGATATCTCCATGCAAATGCATTAACAAGAACACCCAGTTCAATGTCTGAAGGAACATTCAATAACCTAAACCCAGCGGCGCAACCTCCTCAGAGAAAACTCGGTGGAAGGTAGTGTTAGTGGGTTCAACATCATACAGCTAAATGTAGAAGGTATTTCCACAAGCAAGCTTAAAATCTTCGAGCAGCTCGACAACAACAACAACAACAAAGCCTTGTTCAACCTACTTCCTAAAACACATCAGACAATCTACCAAACTATTACATTATAACTATGTGCTGGCTGGATTCCCTTCAACCTAATCTCACAGTTTACAGAGTTGGACATATGAGAACCCAGTCCCCCATGCACCATTAAATATTGCGTGGCTTTGTTCAAACGTTCACAACAGTTACTTCATGACTGTGTAACTATGTCCCTCCCAGTGTTCCAATTCCAATGTACTTAAGCTAGTGACCTTAACTGCAACCATACAGCATGAGGAGACAACTCAAGCAGCAGTGATGCCCGTTGTCACTTAGGCGGGGCCTTACTTTTCTCAAATGACAAGAACACCACTCTACCTGTGAACTTTCTATCTCCTAACAACAACAATGTGATTCAAGAACACCAATCCTCCTGTAACGAACTAATAGAAACATCTCAAAGGACCATTACATATGGCTACGGTAATAACTAAATGCCATGTTGGAATGCTTAGTGAGACTACCTTTACTGCACCTTGTTTGGCGCTGCCCAAGGTATTGAGTCAGATGCAGCAGCTACAGTACTACCCACACACCCTAACCAAGAACGTGGTTTCCACTGGACGAGGTGGCGAAATCCATCGACTTACCACACTCTAGCTGGGAAGGCATACTTTTACAGGACATTTTAGCTGTAGTCAGTTTTCTGAATGGCCTATGTCTAGCTTTAAACCTTGTTGCAAAATACAGTGCATGTGGTTTGCAATTGTGGTGCAGAGAAACAGAGAGCAAACCACACAGACTCACGATGCCCCATATACTGCTCATCAATTGGGAAAAACCTGACATTCTTGTACAACAAGACTATTCGCTAGCTGCTTGACTGTTGGCCAGATGTCTTAACTGGGAAAATAAACCGTCCATACATAAGAAGAATTCTAAAATGTTTGATGTTTATTACAAAGATTGTAGACGTTGAAACATTAGAAGAAAATAAAATTGAACTTTTCAGCCCTAGGTCTATTTTTAAAAACCATAAAAGTTATTTCTCTCTTGTAACCATAAATATAATATGTCCATGTCTCAAATGTCACTTTAAGTATATTTTTAGGGTGAGTAAGAAAAAATTTTAAATATCTATGTAAATATAGGAAGTGAAAACAGTGAAAACTTGTTAAACCATGTCTTAGTTGTGTTTGTAATTATCTTCAATATAAAACTAAGAAGCTTTTTCAACGTATCTAGGTAAATGAAACAAACATGTTCAATGACTGTGATCTAACCCTTAAGAAGTCATCTTTGTTATCAACTTTAAATGCACTAGTATCATAGAAAACTGAAAGCCTTTAAGAGACCAAACTAAACTTGAACCTTCATTGAAGGACTTCAAAAAGCCAAAGTAAAACCGCACCAAATATTTAAAGTAACTTTCACTAAAGCCAAAACTGTTAAAAAAATAGGATTTTCTGATGTTTGCAATATATTTCAAAAAATAAATTGGAAATAAATAAACAACAAAGCTTTGTATAACCTTTATTTGTTAGCCTAATTTTTTATGATAAAATAATTATTTTTAAACAAATGTGAAGCAATAAAAATATTTATTAAAAGTAAAAATTAAAAGAGTACTTGAGAAATAAACTGTAACTAGGAAAATAACCCTGCAACAGCGTTTATGGAAAACAGTGCATATTCATACAACTAAATATAATATTTTAGAGGTTTCACAATTTTAGGTTTAACCCAAGTTTATCATGACTGGACCTTTAAAACAGTTAGTATAATGAACATTTTTTAACCAGACAACTGAAGCTATAGATTTTTAAAAAAAAGCTTTGAATTTAAACCAAACACGAACAGCTAAAAAGTCAAATGGTCCCGCTTTTCAACACAAACAAATCCGTGCCAAAACTAGTTTTACTCCACCTCTGAGCATATAAAAAGCCTAAAGTAGTATTTTTAGCTATGATGACGATTAAAGTCTCAAAAGTTATGCTGGATTAAACCGCTCTTTTGACAAGTTTGGTTAAGGTTACTGCAAAATATTTAGTTCCGTTAGTACGACAGCTTGTAATCTTAAAAAAATGGATTGGTTTAAAAAAAACTTAGTATGAAACTAGTTCCTCAAGACATAAGATATTATTTAGGGTTAGTTATACTTCCTGATTTTTTTTTTATATTTAGTGTTTTTATAATTTTGGCTTACCTGAAGTGATTTTTGAAAATAAATTAAAACAAGGTCATCAAAGAATTGTAGAGTGTCTGTTTGCTTCATTGTGTTTAATAGCTCATTTGGGTCATTAGGTAGGTGTTCCATTTCATTCCAGTTGCACAATTATTTACAACAAAATCTTCATGAGTAACACATTACACAATACTATAAATATAGCTTGTTTTCACACAAGAAATATGTATTTTAAAACGAAAATATGCTTCCAGCTAAGATTATACATGTTGTTACTTGTGATTACAGGGACTACCAAAAAAATGTTAGCACGCTGTCTGCGATTTCTGTCCTACTAAATTGTTTTTTACAAATGATTTAACCTATGTGTGGTAACAAACTTATTTTATGCTCAGCCTTCATTGTTTACCAGACTATTGAATACATAAGATATATTAACATGTGTAAGTTGTTAGTTTAATTCAGGGGTCTGCAAATACTTTTTGGCATGATCCAAAATTACTTCTACCAAGGTCTTGCGGCCCCAATACGAATTGTTTTCAATAAATTAGCTTTGTTAAATAAGTTAGTAACTTATTGTGTTTGTATTTATTAGTATTGCATTTTTTTCTTTTAAAAGAGAAAGGGTTCTGTAACACAAGCGAAAAGAGGCCTTGAGTTTTACTACGTGTGATGTCTCATTCGTATGACAAATATAGCAACCAATATGTGTTCTTGGAGTTGCAGCCCTATCAACTCCTCGCCATAACCCCTTCACCCTTGTCTGCTACTAAGATTTCTTAGTGCAATAATTACTGGCAAGGTGTGTAATGACTTTTTAGCATGTTTTGTGCAACATTGATTCAATCTTTTGGAGTCTTCAGTTTGGCCAGTCACTTACGTTGATGCAAAATTTAACCCCACATAACAACAGTTTAGTGAAGTTGTCAAATTCATGGCAGATTTGTTGAGAATGACTTGTTCAGATGCACTGCTGGAAAGTATGGCAGATCTCGACGAGACCTCGCGGGTGCACGGCCAAAAAAATCCGGGTGACCGGGTGCAACTAAGGTCAAAAAAGTGCACCTCAGGTGCACATTCTTATTTTCTGATGCACTCTGTATTGCATACATTGCGCTGTAAACGTACTCCGCACAAGCGTTTTACATATTTGGGGTGCATTTCAGATTTTTTCGGGGTGCACTTTTGAAAAGTTGAAAAAATCTTGCGGGTGCACTTGCCATACTTTCCACAGTGGTTCAGATGTAGATGTTCAGTGCGTTTCTTTCCTTGCAGCTTACGCCTCATTCCTACACCAGCTTGCTGCGTAGCCACTACCATAGATCCACATTTATGTAAAATGGCCATAAAAGAGGTCAGCCGCGAAAAGTCGCTTTGATATTATGCTCATTGCATTGAATCCCGCTTCACAAAGGGGTCGTGACCCACAGGTTGGAGACCACTGCATTACACTATTGTTTTTAAAGTGCCTATCCTTAATCATTGTTAAGACTTTAATCCTCCAAGGCTCTAACCATGTACCTTCAATGATTGTATGTAACAAGTTTTTTTCTACAAAATAAATGTTTTCAGTTGTCTTGCAAAGGTAATCTTGTGTTTTTGGCTTTAAAAAATGTTCAATATAGTTTATAGAGCAATGTCTTAAGCTAAAAACCTAGCGCTGGCGGAGCAAAAAAAATGACGCCAATAATGTTTAAAAAGTCAGATTTATTGAATTTGGCGCCATCTGTCAATCCTGGTTGTTGCTTCACTACTACTATAGGTGGAGCTTATTTTCATAGGGGAATTTTCGATTTGTTTCCACATAGGGGAATTCCCAGTTTGATAATTTTTCTGCAAAATTTTGAGGGCGTTTGCGAGACCCACAACTGTAATTATAAATCTGTTGTTGTGTGTGAATATTGTTAAGGGAGCTACATGCGTAATGGCATGCGTACATTTAGTCTGGCAAAGCGTTTATGATAAATATACGTTTAAAATGCCCTTTAAAGATCTTAAAACAAGGAAAACATGTATTTCTTTAATTCTGTCGGCCAGTGACTCCTAACCAGGGGATCGCAAACCAAAATGGGTTCACAAGACGTTGTCTGGCGAGTCTTCCTGTAACACGATTACTCTTCTCTGTTATAAATTGCCGAAGTGTTGCTTTAGTGTAATGGCCTTTGTCTATACATAGGCTTATCATAATATACGGTTTTAAGGGATTTGTCACGGCGCCCCGATGAATTACCATTTACCTTATGTGCATTTTAATTTTTTTGGGTTTAAGAGTAAATCTCAGATAAAGTCTTTAGATATAGAACGAAAATACTCTGACCAAATGTTCAGTCGAAAACAGGATAAGGTACGGTATGACGTAAGGCTTAATGCATTTGCAACAATAAAAATATTTTATGCATCGTTTTGGCATCTATTGACCTTTTTTATTTTTGGAAAAAGACGAAGTTTCATAATGATGGGACAGTGTGTTTCGCAAGATGGGACAGGAAGAATCCACTGTTTTAAATTGATCAATTTGTACCACAAGCATTCAACTTTAACTCCAGCTGCTACACTTAGGCCTACATTGTTTTATTTCGAATACGTATGGTTTTTGTCAAGTGAAGTTTTACCTGCATTTGCAATATTTCCGTAAAACTATAACGCAACCAGCTTAGAACGTCATACGTGACGTAGAATTCACGTTCATTTCTGACGTCACAATTAACTTGTTATAGACAAATTTTAATGTAATTTCAAACGTTTGATTAACGTTCTTTCGTAACGTTGAAACAAACCAAATACAAGTTATTTTAAAACATAAATCACGTACAAAAAACGTTGTTTACTGACGTCAAAACTAACGTCTTCTCAGCCACTTTTGACGTCGTTTAAAATTTTTTTCAATGGTATTCTTTAAAAAAATTGTGGCGCACCACAATGTAACCTGATTATAACGTCAAAGGTGACGTACGAAAGTTAATTACTTACTTCGAGGCTAATAACTTGTTTTAGGCTATTTTGTACGTCAGAGCGAACGTTTTCCTAACATTATTTCTAAACTTTGTGACCACCATTGATGTAATTAATTTACAACGTGATAACAACAGCGTTACCTTTTGTAACAAGAATAATTTTTTTATGATTTCATTTTCATTTGATTTCATTTCATACGTTGTCGTGAGAAACCACAATGGACCCAATTTAGGAAGTCATACGTGACGTACAATCAACGGTGATTTCTGACGTCAAAGCTAACTTATTTAAGACCGTTTTGGATGTAATTTTAAACGTTTTAATAACTTCATTTCTTGACGCTGCGACAAACTAAGATCCAACTAACTGACAACGTCACGCGTGAAGTATAAATGACGTTGAATTCTAAGGTCGAAGCTAACTTCTTTGACAGCATTTTGGACGTGATTTTAAGCGTTTTAACAACGTTATTTTTTGGTTTGTAACTAACAACAATGCAATCTAATTAGAACTTCACGTGACGTAAACACTACGGTAAATACTGACATCGAAGCTTACTTGTGTTTAGAATTAGACTATTTTATACGTCATTTTTAACGTTAATATAACGTTATTTTTCAACGTTATTACAATCTTCAATATAACCAATTCAAAACATCATACGTGGCGTATATGCAAAAAGTAATGATAACTGTCGCTGAAGCTAACTTATTTGAAACCATTTTAAATGCTATTTTTCAAAATTTCCAACTTTATTTCTTGACATTACGAAAAACTAAAACGCGAACAAATTTGCCACATCTTAAATGATCGTAGTCATTTCGAAGGTTACGGCAAACCACAATGCAACCGGATTAAAACGTTAAACGTGACGTATACAACAAGGTATATACCTGACATCGAGGTCAACTTGTTTTAGACTATTTTATACATAAATTAAAACATTTCATTAATATTTTTTAGCGTTGATCCAAACGTCAAAGGAACCCTATTAAAATGTTAAACGTGAGGTAGAAACAACATCATTTAGCCTACTTACGTTGAAGGTAACTGATTTTAGACGAATTTTACACAGTTTTTTTCGACTGAGCTGAAGTACAATCGAATCAAAATGTCATACGTGTCGTATAAAAAACGTTGTTTACCGACGTCAAAACTAACTTTCCAAGTTTTAATTTTCGTTAAATAGAAATGCTCTCTTTTTTGAGGAATGCGTCGGGATTGTGTAGCCCAGTGGTTCTCAACTTTTTTTTGTTGCGACGGAAAAGTTTTCTGGACTTGCGACGCACCCGAAAATAAAAGTTAATGATAAAACTTATTATTTAAGCTGTTTTATTGATACAACAACAAAAAGCAATGTTTATTATTGAATGTGGCGTGTGGGCTTGTTTGTTTTTACAAGTTCATTGAATCTTGGGAGAATTTTTGAAATTGCCACACGCATTTCTCTTTCTGTGTTAATTCGTGATTGATATTTGCTTTTATCACCGCCAAGGCAGAAAATCCTGCTTCACATAAATATAGGGCTACCACATTTTCAGCACCTAAAAAGTGGACATTTTTTTGCCTGTAAGTAAAACGAAAGTAGAATGGTAACGTTTGAGAAAATCGTACCATATCCACAAGTAATGCATTCAGCTTCGAAATTAATACCTCCCTTTCTGAAACAAGGATACTTCTAGCGTAGCTCATCAGGAAACAGAGTTTCGGCGTTTTAATTTAATTAAACATTGCGTTATCGTGTTTCAAAAGATGTGACGACACACAATACAACGGCAATATTGCAAAAATATTATCGATTCGCGCCAAAAAGTTTGAGTTCCCTGTTGCTAGCCTGTTATCATATATAAAATATGGATAAAAAATCTAATTCGAACCGTGGATGAATTTTATCGTTTATCTATAAGTCAGCAAACTTGTATTTAAATACGGCCGGTATACCTTTGATGATATGAAAACATGCAATGGCACTCAAAGAGACTTTGTGCTAAAAAAGTAAACAAACGTAGAAAAACAAGATTCACGAAAATCTTGGGCAGTTTCAATATTCAAGTTGACAAAAAAGAGTTTCTACAGCGCTGTAGGAATGGTTGACAACCCAAACGAAACCATTAGAATCATTGCATAAAATTTAACTTAGATCTCGCGCCCCCCCGGTTAAGAACCGCTGTCATACACTAACTAGACAAGCTTCTGTAAGAAATAAGAACATAGCCACTGGGCCTGCAAAACTTTTATACCTTTGCTTTATTAATGGGCCTTTTTAGATGTGAGGTTCTGTTGCCATTTTTCTGGCGCAATGTTTGTAAAAACAATCAAGAAGGTAGGGCTGGTAGGGCAATTTGTTGGAAAACCTGTTTTAAACCAGCAATTAAGCATGTTTCATGGATACAGTATATTTTTGGGAATAAATACAACGTCTCGCCTAAAATTCTTGTTGAAAGTATAAGCAAGTAACTCGAAATGCGAAAAAAGAGGTCATTTGAACATTTTTGAGCGTCCTCGGAGGACCATTCAGTTTTCTTGAGAAAAGAGGACACATCCTCCTAAAAGAGGACATATGTAGCCCTACATAAACACGACATGGCGAATGGGATAATAATTCGTAGTGCTTTCTGTACCAAAGTTGGATAATCGGCATTCATTGAAATCCAAAAAGTTGACCGATTTCATGAATTAAACATCCTTTTCAGGGAATTGTCACAGGAAACGTCAATGTAGGCTTCTTTTTCTTGTGCAGTAAAACAGATGTAGTAGGTTGGACAAAAGGGTCAAGAATCCATTCGTAGTTTGATAAAATTTCGGAGAAGGTTTTTGAAAATTTCGACTCGAGCTTGGACAAATGTTGCCCAAATATGCCTTGCAAATTTAAAGGCAGCGTCATACTTTTCTTTTCAAGCAAATTGGACAATATTAGAGTATTGAGAGCTTCCAGACAGGTTTGCTTAATTTGTTATAAGCTAACTTGAAATTAAACAATGTTACTGCTGTATAAAAGGCTATTGTTGTGTAACAATGCATTAATAAACATGGCAGGAATCAAAACTTTTAAACAGCTAAATCAAATCTATTAAACAGCACTTGAAGAATAATTTTAGTCCAACTGATTTTCGAAAAAGTTATAAAACTACACTTAACCTCATTTTATAAAATAAACTGAGTTCAGCAACGAAACGGAACTATTCTGCGACGCCCTTGGGAAATTGAAACGACGCACCAGGGCGCCGCGACGCACAGTTTGAGAACCACTGGTGTAGCCTATGTACAAAATATTTGTTTTTTCTGTAATGAGTTTTGATTAACTTTTTTAGAAAATGTAAAGAAGTATACTTAGTTATGCTTACATAAAATAGAGGTGACTTAATTTAAGATAGCATTTTAGTAAGGGTAACATTGTCTTTACATGAAACAAATCGCATAAAAAAAGTACTTAGCGCAGCGACCGCTATAGACGCAGTTTCCTGGATAGACAAGAATGTCGCTCCCTGCTGCTTTTTTTCGCGGTTTTTTGAACGGCGCGTAGACTCGTGATTGGCCAATATGCGGATGACATCACAGTCCAGTTTGAACATTTACTATTAGGACACATAGTTGCCATTCTAGATTATTTTAATCTAGATTTAGATGTTTTGGTTTGAATCTAGATGTAGGATTATACAATCTAGATGTTAGATGTTTTTTTTAGATTATTATAAAAAAATATTGTATAATCTAAATTAGTGACAGATTCGCTATTGACGATAAATATTTAAGTAATTTCAAAAGATTTTTTTTACAAATTGAAAAAAAATGATGAGATATAAAATCGAAATTTCAGTAACTCGACTCGTCATGTTCAGTAAAATGTTTTATAAAGCAGAAATCTTAAATCTAAAGCATCAAGCAAGTCCCTTTATGCAACTTTATACGGCATTAAGCCTCAGGCGTTGATTAAGCTTTTATGTTGATTTTTTGTCCAAAAGTATTGAATATTTTCAAAAATCATCTTTAGATTATTTTTTTAGATTTATCCATAAAAATCTAGATGTTTTTAGATTATTTTTTTGGTAAATCTAGATGATTACTGTGAGAAAAAAATGGCAACTATGTCAGGACATTGGAATTCAAAATAAGTTTTGGCAGCTCAGGGCTAGAGTGCTCGTTAGATATTTAGGTTGTTTTCCTTAAACCATGAAGATTAGGGTTACATAAAAAGATTAGGCTTTGTTATCAAATTATTTTCAGGTTAAATAGTCTAAGCTGTATTTGTACTTTTATTTATAATTTTTATTTTAAGTAGGAAAAAAAATAATTTACTGAATAAATGACTTTAAAGCCTACACTAATTTTCATCTAACATAGAAAGCAAGCTCTATTACCTCTGTGGGCAATTGCAGGCGCTGGTCTAGAATCCTACCACAGTGCACAATATTTGGGTTAGGGTGCTGGTTAGCATTTTGGATTAGGGTGGGTCAAGTATTAAATAATAGATATAATAATACTTGACCCACCCTCACCCAAACGCCAACTCGCACCCTTCATTGTGGTAGGATTCTAGACCAGCGCCCAATTGAAATCTACGGCAAGTGAACACCCAAATTTTTTAGACAATTTTAATGCAAATCTTGATCTTTGTATCATGCCAGCGTAAATACCTTGGGTGTGCATAAAACCCCAAATGAACACTTGAAATTCATTACTGAAGATCTCGACTAAAGGCAAATTAAAAGTTCAAGGTGGGATTCAAAGAAGGGTACACGTTCAGGCGCGGATCTAGGATTTCAGTTTGGGGAGGGCCATGAAATTTTTTGAGATATGACGTCACAAAAGTATACCATTGCATGACGTCATAATTCCGATAAAAATAACATCGGCTGGCCGAATAAACTAACTCCTACAAAATAACGCGAAAAACAGACCTTTTGAAAGCACGAAAAAGTAATAAGGTTAGCCTCTACAGTGGGCCGGTTTCCTAATTTGACCCGGTATGAAGAATATCGCTGAAAGACGCTACCATGTTTATTGTCTACACATCTTGCTTTTTCCCGAAAAGGCGAGAGCAACCGCACATGCTTCCGAAAAAGCATCGAGGTCACGTCGCAATAAAACCATAGCGTTGTCTGCTGCGGTCAGCTGTAGTTCTTTCATGGCACTCTCAATTTTTAATTCACTGTAGTTGGTTTTTGCCAAATAAGGTTGCTGAAATGAGCAAAATTCTATGCAGAGTTAATCCTAACATTGGATAGGTTATTCAAATCCTTACACAAGGGTCGGCAACCTTTGTGTAGTAGTCGCGGGCTAAAACCAAACTCAGAAAGGTCTCTGCGGGCCGCACAACATATGTTAAATGAGATTTTGTGTTATTACAACTTTATAACAATTGTGAATCAGGTGGGCCTCGGATTTTTTTGCATATTAAAAACGTGTTTATAATTACTTTTAAGGAGGCAGTAATAAAAAGTCTTGGCGAAAATTCGCTAAAAAAGCGTATACTTGGTTTAAAATTCGAGTCCACACGTCGTCATCCCCCTACTACTATTAAAAAAGTGTATCAAACTACTTTGAGAAAACGCGATAAATTTGATAGTTAATCTATTTTAGTGTTTGTTAACCATTTGGGGCACACCTGGCGAGCGAAGCGATCGCGATTTTTTTGGTATACCGGTATTTCTTTTAAATTTCTTGTTTTTGTTACATTTAAAAAAAAAATGGTTAAAAAATATTTGTCGATTATGTTTGAATACGTTTTTCGTTTGTCCGCGATGCACTTGGCAGCTTTCCACGGCGCAACAGTAAAGAAGCGCTGATCTAGTTCAAAAAGAGCATCAAAACGTAAACACACTGGATGTATAAAGATCATTAGCGCGAAGCGCGAAAATTTTTTGCATTTACACACTTAAAATAGTCAAAAAGTATTTAAAATGGACTCGTGTCTAATTTGTCAAAGAGGCGGCGGGCCGGATGAAGTATATTGGCAGGCTGGTTCTGATACAGATTTACATTAATGAGTTGTTGGGAAAAAATTATACCATAATGGTCTATATTTTTTTAATATAAAAACAAAGTTTAAAAAATGTAAAAAATACTAATATTCATTATTAAATATTAATATTGGCAAAAAAATGAGATAAAAATTCTTGATTCTAAATTTTACCAAACAAATTCAGGTTGCACAAGAAAATACATTAACAGTGATATAAAATCTCTGTGCTTGGCTAAATTAGTAAATGGCACATCTAAATTTTGAAACTATGGTTGAGTTGTGTTAGGATTCCAAATGTCTGGATCATAATATTACCAATAGTGAGAACAATTAATCACAAAACACTTTTCTCACATAATAAAAAAATCAAAAACATGAAATAACTATCAGGTTGTTTTAAATTTTTTGTTTAAGGCAACCAGTTGGGCATTTATTGTACCATGTAGAATCACGTGCATCATTGCAATTATTTTTTTGGCTTTGCTCATTTCGATTTGGTTTCATAAGGTAAATGAAGTTATAAGTTATTCATTAATCACATTTCCCAGTTAATGCAGCTTAAACAGATGAAAGTTGGATAAATGGGGTTTTCCTTAGCTTGACAAACACATGAGCCATTTTTATAAGGTATATATTCCCCTGTTCGACCATATAGCCCTAGGAGTCACTTCCCTATTCCCTAATTTTTTTTTAATTTGAGCCACAGTATAAAATAAAACAATTTATACAATACAAATAATTACAAATATTTGTTACCATCTTGTTAAATATATTCACTAACATAAAATTCTTGTACAGTACAACAATGCATGTATGCATTTTTGCCTTGAGAAACAACCATGTCTTTAAAGTTAATTAGGTAATTGTATACCAAAGGTAAATTAATGTACCAAACATAATACTAGAAAAAATACTGTTTACAACATTTTGTACTGCTGATTTTAATGTGTAAATGGCGATGTGGACAACTGGACATATTATGCATTCTAACTAATGTATGTGAGAATCAGTACCATTGAGAATCATATCCACCTCACCTAATCACCAAGGCGAATATTTTTTGACCTTTCAAAAAATGTCATAACTTACATGTTAGGTCAAAAATTAATTATATTTCCTGTTTTAATGTGCATTGTTTTACACATAGTCTGTGAAATGCAAAACTTTTTAAATTTTGTCTTTTAGATAGTGTTAGTGTAATAGAGCAATTTAAGTAACACTCTAAAATTCGTGTGTTTTGCAGGTCCACAGACCAATTTTCTCAGTTTTGTTGTCTTTTTTACAGTTCTTTACTGTCAACATTTTTATACTGCCGTGTTTGTTTTACTTCAATACTATATTATTTCTATATTTTCCTGGATGGTAATTGTTTAGAAGATTTAGTAATAATTTGCAAGTGTAAATAATTACAGTCAGATATGTCGCAAGTATAAGTAGTATAAGTGTTTTAAAAGACAAGTATAAGTGTTTTAAACACAAGTATAAGTGTTTTAAAAGTTCAAAAAATCGTTGCGCAAAATGCGAACGCTTTCAATAACCTAGTTATACAACGTAGTTTCCAACGTCGCATGAACTTTGTCCGGATCACACATTTTTACGTAAAAATAACGTATATGATAAACGTATAAATAACGTCGCTGAACATCGTAATTTGCATCGTCTAATCTACGTCGTCTGGAGTAGACACTTCTACGTAAAAACAACGTTCATGATAAACGTATAAATAACGTAGTTGCACAACGTCGTATCTAAATCGTTTGGTGTCGACGATTTTACGTGAAAATAACGTTCATGATAAACGTCTAAATAACGTAGTTGCACAACGTCGCATCTATATCGTTTGGTGTCGACGCTTTTACGTAAAAATAACGTTTATGATAAACGTATAAGTAACGTAGTTGCACAACGTCGCATCTATATCGTTTGGTGTCGACGCTTTTACGTGAAAATAACGTCTATGATAAACGTATAAATAACGTCGCTGAACATCGTAATTTGCAACGTCTATTCTACGTCGTCTGGAGTAGACACTTCTACGTAAAAATAACGTTTATGATAAACGTATAAGTAACGTAGTTGCACAACGTCGCATCTAGGTCGTAAAGTGTCGACGCTTTTACGTAAAAACAACGATAGGTGCAACGTCTTATCGACCAAACTTAAACCAAAAATCTACGTCGCTGCGACGTCAAACTGTTAGCTGGGAAGGCTTTTTAAAATACATATACGATCCGAGAGAGCAAGACCGCGGGACGACCATATGTTTAAAATTCATTGTATTAATCTTTCCAATAATCTTTCCGAAGTTTAGTGAATACAACTGTTTTCTATCTCTAGTTGAAATTTCTACACCGAGATAGCGGAATGACGTGTTAGGCCACTGGTTCCCAAACTTTTGTATTTGGTGGCACAATTTTTTTTACAAAACAGATCGTGGCCCATTGTTCTTTCCACCTCTAGTGATGACTATAGTACATATTGATTAACAAAAGTTTTCCTTTTCCAAAATTAAAAGGATTAATTATTCCTTGATACCATTTGTCTAAGACAATTGAAACGTTATTAAGTTTCTGATCAGTCTGCTGAACTCGCACGCACAGTTTTCGCTGTCACAAGACATTTTACATATGTCGACCACTATTTTAGTAAGACAAAATGTATATATTGCAATATTTTCAATTAGCTCTATGGCCCACTTAAAATAGTCTTATGGCCCACTGTTTGGCAACCACTGTGTTAGGCCATGCCATACCTTTGTCATTTTGTTCAGATAACCGTTTTGAATCTATAATGATGACCAGGGTAATATCCAGGATAGCAGGGTAAAATCCAAAATTTCTGGAATAAAGTCATAAAAAAATAGAATAGAAAAACCCCAAACACCTATTTTGTAAGTGCAAAATATAGCTTAATCGCGCGAAGCGCGAAAAATATGCGTTTTTCGGTTAACATTGACAAAACCTTCTATTTAAAAGATGTGACGCCTTAGGCCAGGGGCACCAAACTTTTTTTCATAAAGGGCCAGAAAAAAAGTGTGCCACTGGAGATTTTTCTAAGTGTGCCGCGAACGTAATAGTTTACCACCCTTACTTAATACAGGCTTTGTTAACTTTTTTGGGTCAGCGTGCACCTGTACAGTGTACAGTGTACACCTTTTAAAATGTGGTGCTTGGCAGTATGAAACGCTTATACACAGTCTCAGCTACCACTGTAATGTAATCAAGTTTAGTTTACTTGGTGAAGTTGTGCTAGCAATAAAAATAATTCATCAAATGCTGCTGCCATGTTTCTCGCAAAATTTATGTGTTTTGCCGTAAGATTGTGGGTACTAATTGCTGTTTTTTCCATAGCATCTAGGCTTATTTCACAATATCAATAACAGCAATGACCCTTTTTCCCTTTCGACTTCGTTTGATACTAGGAAATTAATTTTTATGTTTATCACAAAAAACGTGCTTTTGCTGACTCATTCTCTCAATAATATTTGGTTTGTACACTTCAACACACATATGCCTTAATCTACAACGTCATCCTCACGTCAAGCCGAGAGTTTACTTGATTTGTAATATAATGTATTGTTGATATAATCTGGATGAAAGAAAATGTTAAATATGAATAAATGAAGTTTCTCAATCCTCCGTCAAAATGAAAGAACTGATAAAGGACATTTTTAGAAACTAAAATAAGTCAAACTAAGCTCGAAACTCTAAAATAAGCACGTTTCTTAAAAATTAGCATATTTATGTTTTCTAAGACACTGCACCCAAAAATAAGCACAAATCTGAGAAATAAGCACGGTATGGCAACCCTGCCTATAAAGAACGCAAGAATTTTTCCATATTCAATGCGCAACCTGACATTTCAGCAAACTGTACGCGATCAAAATTAGTTTGGTCGCCTCTGAGAAATATTAACGTGTCTTAAGCGAGAAGGGACACAATTCGACTTGATTAAGTTTTATCCCTTGAAAGGCATCATCGCGCAGTGCCTTGGCCAGACATCCGATGCATGGTAAAAATAACGAATTATCTCTTTTGATAAAAAAGCTCTTTGTTATTCTGCATGTTGGTCGAGAGTAGCAACATTTTATCCAGTTTATTAATTTCTTTTCAAACCCAAACGCGTTTAAAGCAGAATGAATAAAATCCCAACTAATTGTATCGAACGCTTTGTAAATGTCCAAGCTAATGGTCGTTCCTCGAATTTCATAAAAATTACAGGAGTCCATGACAGCTGTATCTGCACAGAAATTGTGTAAAAACTGCAATTGTGTTAAAAATTTACCTCCTAAAAATACATTTCGGTTTCCTGATCCGAATTATTGTAAAAATTCCACTGCTGTATTCGGCACTGTTCTAAACTCGTTTTTTCTTTAAGCTTGATCTTCCTGAGTAGACATTTAATTCTACATTTAATTTCCACGAGATAAAAACGTACACAGCATGGATGATAAAAAGCGATTAGACAAAGTTGTTTATTACGTCACAATCGTCAATGCGGATTTGATTTGTTTACTTGCTTTTAGCAACAAACATAAACGAAAAAATGGCCAATGAAAAATGCTTAAACTAATGTGCCCAAAAAGTGAAGATAGTTTAGTTTTAATTTGAGAATGATGTAAGTGCACATAAGCAAATTTTACTGCGCTATTTATCTGGTGTGGCTACGCAATTGCGCAGCTACCTATACGCGCCTTATATAGGGAACACTTGCGAGTTGCGGCACTTCGACCAGTTCAACTCTAAAGTTTGCACTTGTGGTCACTCACAAAACATTTTTTTTAAATACCGGTATGTCGAAAAAACAAGTATGTGATTATAGATTTTTCAAGTCATCAAACAGTCCAGGCAATAAATGTTTGTAATTGCACCGTATTCCATTCCCCAATTCGAAGACTGAAATTTGGAACACAATACCGGGTACACGTTTTTTATTAATTTCAATAACAATACTAAAGCCATTATTTATAAATAAAATCGACATTTCGCTGTTACAAACGTTTGGGCTTAGTGTTTTTATCTTCACTTGTACTTTTAAGATGAAGATGCCATGAGGTATTGCCGAAACGTTTGTAACAGCGAAATCTCGATTTTATAGAATATAATGGCTTAGAAAGTTGGTTAAGGTAGCCGTGGTTTAGCCATCATAATATACTACACCACTTTATGGATTGTAATGAGAAATATTTATTAGGCGAATGTGCTTTCTAACGGTATAACGTTGATTCACATAACAAATTTTAAATGAAAAAGCAACATCGCTTTTTATTTAGTAACTTATGATTCAATCACTTGGCGATTTACTTCTTTCTTTCTATTTTACCCAGTTAGACTACTTTGTGATTGTAATCACTACTTTGCAATCCATTTTCACTTTGTAATTTACATATCTTATTTGTGATTACCTAAACAAATTTTATTTACAACTTTCAGACATCTAATTGCAAAATAGCTTTTGAAACGGCAACTAATTAGACAGCAACTTTAAATTTTATTACAATGCTAAAATCGTAAAAATGCTAAGGGTATTCAACACACGTCACCATTTACCAAAACATGGCATGCAAGTGTGGGGCACGAGTTTAGTTTGTTGAAATTTTAATAGTCTATTCAACAAAGAGCGCTCTAATTAACGCTTTCGTTCTGACTTCAACTTTAAGGTGTGTATCTAACTCGCGAGCCGACACAAGACGTTCTGGTGATTAGAATTGTATTAGTTGATAAACGAGTCTGCGATGGCTTTTTGGTGTACTATTGATACGGAAGCCGTAATCGTTGGTCATAAAGCAACTTCCGAGGGGCTAGATCACAGATGTTATTAAACACATATGTTTGTGTGTGTCTTTCATTGATAAACGAACAACCAGTTTCAACTATATCGGCGAAACCATCAGCGCTGTAAACAGCACCAGTCGATAACTAAGAAGAAGTAGTTTTCGAGCGGATAGCGGTCTTAAGTAGCTACCGACAATCCAAATGCTGATCGCAGTGATAATGGTGGAACACGCCATTTAGCGTTAACACTTTGGTGTGAGTCAGGGCTGCCACTCTGATTTTCAATTTATCCCAAACTTTCTTGTCTAGAAATCCCAACAATTGAAAAAAAATTCCAAGATTAAAAAAATGTAAAACAAGAGGCTGTGGTGGACTGAGTGATGAGCATTCATGTGTATGGAAGCTCTAACAACTCTCATCATTATCATCGTCGATTGGGTCTGGAGCATTTAGTCGTCACACAAGCTAGTAAATGAACTGTTTCGTCACACAAGCAAGTAAATAGGATTGTTACGTCACATAAGCATTACATTATTACGTCACTAAAGACACAGTCCGCTTTACAATTAGGAACTATTTTAACTAATTGGGCTAGCCGCCCCCCACCCCCACGCTCGTCTCGAACGTCGCACGAACCCTAAAGGTTTTGTTCTTGAGGCTGCATTACCATCTTCGCCATTAATTCAACACGCATATGTCCTTATGTCACCGACGTAACGTACTGGAACGATTCAAGTCGCTCGACCCAGAGCCAAACGCAGATAGTTTCTCGAACGAACACCGTTAACTTCGCACTCGCCATTAACGCTCCTGTACTCCACAACTAGGAAGCCGTCGCAACCCTATAATCACTAACGAGTGTTCGCGTACCAGCACGAGCCAGGCAAATAGCCACTTCCTTATTCTTTTTTATGAAATTGGTCCTTAAATATGAGTAAAAAAATATTTGTAATTTTAACCTGCTAATGAATTAAAATTCCCAAGATATGGAACGGATATCCCCAGATCCCAAGGTCTAGGCTGAAATCCCAAGATCTTGGGTAAAAATCCAAGGAGTGGCAGCCCTGGTGTGAGTTAGCGTTGCTTGACATAGGCAATAATATTGTCACATAAGCAGAAACTTCATAAAACATACCGTAAACACAAAAACTCTTAGTCGGTAATAAATCATACCCTCTACATCTACACAAGCACCCCAAATATACTAAATTAGTTATTTAGCCAATTGTCAAAAATATAATACAGTTGTTATACAGCCATTTTCTTTTGTTTATTCACAATAAAAAAATCGCAATTACGACAACTAACAATTAGTTACTGATATTATAACATTATAGTGTAGTGAAGGCTTGCATTCACACAACTATATAGCTTGATGTGAAGAAACAAAAAGCAAAAGTTAGCTTACCGACCGACACTTAGATGCAGAAATGCGCATTGCTATTACATAGCTTAAAGTTACTTTGAGTTTGGCTGAAAACAAACGTTTGCAAAGAAGCAGTCATGGTCAATAAGTGGTTTGCTTGATTAATTGAAAAAATATTCCCCATGTCATTCAGTGATTTTCAACCTTTTTGTTGTCGCGACCAGGACCGGATTAACCAACAGGCTAATAAGGCTATAGCCTTAGGCCCTGGAAAATTCGGCCCTCAATTTTTTGACGTTAAATTTTTGTAAGGCTGACAGTGATACAGATCCAGTACCGGTGCAGTACAGTTTTTGCTTAAAAACGAATGACTGAATCTAGTCAATATGTGTCTTGTGTGTGAGTAGATAAATAAATCTATTTATTTATGCTGTAAACGAGTTAAGAACCATCTATGTTCTTTGCTATTACTTTTAAGGGGAACACACAATAAAACCTAAAAAGCAGCAATCAATACCTAAAGCAGAAAAATCTATAAACTCATAGTATTAAGACCAATGAAATAATAAAGCCAAATACTGAAACTGTAGGGAGAGGGTATGGGTCGATCGGGCGCTGTGTTAGGTCTGGCATGGGCCGTTTTGGTGTCGACGTTGAAGGTTGAACGCCCTAGTTTGACCAGCGCCATTAGCGCGCGGCTGTTTTTGCATTGGATTTTTGGCCCTGTTTGGGGTTATTGGTGGGTAATGGGCGGGGTTAGAAAATGGGAAGGGGTTAAAATTATTAGGGGAGTTAATGGTGTACTTAAGGGTGAGGTTTGAGGTTAGGTAAAGGGTTGTTTAGGTCCGATTCTGGCCATTTTGGTCTTATTCTGACGGGTTTTGGACTTATTTTGATTTAGACGGTACTACGACTATTAGGCATTGGTCCCCTATTTTGGTCTTATTCAGAAGTGTGTTTTATTGCGACGTTGATGTTGTTCTTATTTCGGTCTTATGGCTGAGGCCCTTTTAAGAATAGATAGTGATGTTGTTAGAGGTTTGAATGTCGATGACATCATTCATAAGGTTGTTTCACACTAGACGCGTCTGGCGTTGACGTAAAACGTTTAAAAAAAACGCTTTTGGTTGCGGAAGTTCAAACAGTCAACTTTGACGCTTTCTGTAATGAGTGAGGAAATTTGCCGTTGACGCTGACAACGTGTATGTGTGAACTGGACGACGCTGGCGTTGAACGCCAGACGCCAACGCCAAAAGCAAAACGCGTCTAGTGTGAACCAAAAACGTTATACGTATGGTAAGGAAAATGTAATTTTAAATATAGGCAACATTGTAATAAGGGAAATATGGGACCATTGTCTCAGGAGCTTTTTCCTATTTTCATTTAAAATAGATATTTGAAGATTTTAAAGAATAAAACGATTTTTGAGGCAAAAAAGTAAAATTATGTCATCTAATAGAATCTAGAACAGGGTTTCTCAACCTTGGCCCTCAGCCCCCTTGGGGGGGCCACGGAGATGTCATTGGGGTGCAACGGGCATAATTCTCTAGCTAGGTCGTAGTTTGTGAAACCCAACTACACAAGTGTCTCTATTTATAAAATTTGCCTTTTTTGTAACGTATTTTAACTCATTTTTCTGACACCTTCTTTGATTTACTCGTAGGGATGTTCAAAGTAGAATATTGTATCCTTTTATTGCGTTTTATCGCAAAGTTTTACGCCTAATTGTACGTTTGCGAGTGGCAAAATTGAATAAAGGCCTGTTGACGATTACCTTCGCCTAATCTTAAGGTTTCCGTCAAATGCTGTTGGGCAAGCAACTAACTTGTAATGCCTGGTGCAGAGATTTCCCAATTTCCTTCACGAGTTTGCAAAAGAACATCGTGAAACGCGCAAGGTATGCTACAGGGTTACACAAGGTCAATTTTTAGGCTAAAATTCAGCTAAGTTATGGACAGCGTATTTGCCAAATAATAGTAACGCATTTTTAAAATATAAATCTAGGAATCATCTCGGTGAATGTAGTGACAAAACAGAGTCGAATACAAAAAATACCTCGACGGAGTCCAAAATAAGCTTTGAAAGTAGGTGCATTTTATTCAACTTTTCTCTTCTTACATTTTGAGTTAAATGCCGTGGTAGGTTGAAGGGTAGATTAAACTTTACGTTACGACCTCTAAATCCTATTATTCAAAAACGTCAAAAGTGATCCACTGGTCCCACATCTCCCCTAAATTGTGAGTCTAGGACACTTAATTACATTTATTACATGTTTATATTATGTTTGTGTTATTTTTTTGTAGCTTCGTTTGCAAAATTAGGCCCTTCCCTGGTAAATAGCCCTAGGCCTACAGTACCCTTAATCCGGCCCTGGTCACGACCCTCTTGCCAGCTTGTCAGTCCCTACGCGATACCATTTCTTCTTTCATTGGTTGAAAATAAGAGTAAAGGTGACTTAAAAACACGACTGGTTCACTAAAGCAAATGTCGTAAACATAATTGTTGGACTGGCCCATTCTTTTACTCCACTGCTAATTGGTTTGTATTGTATTGTTTCTTGTCAATTTTTCGTTCGGCAAATAGTATACGGCGACCCTCCTCACAACCACTTGCGAGCCCCATTTGGAAACACTGATGTAAATAAAAATTTCTCATGTTATTGTTTGATTCGCAAAGTTGCCATTCCATTCTAAGTATTGCCATTATAATCGTTCACTAGATGTTTTATTCGACATGTTGTTAAAATCCTAAACATGCTATGCCATTTGCCATGTTGCTGTTTAATTCGCAAAGTGACATTCCTTTCGTTATAACTATGCGTTTTATTTGACATTTTAAAATAGCAATTTATTCTCAAAAGAACGTGAATGGTAAATATGTGTGTGCTAATTTGTATGCCCTTTTATGCTTTTTAGACTGTAAAAATTGCATAGGCCTACAAGTCGTTCAACCAAAAAATTATACTTAAAATTCTATGTTTAAACTGAAAGACTAAAAATGCCGTTGGACAAAGTAGCATTTTTTGTAAAATCCGAATTAGATTACAATAAGAGCACTCAAGCAATTCACAAATTAGATTAGAATTAGCCGCATTTTGCTCTAATTCAGTGAATTAGAAAACTAAAATTGTCGAGTTGTCCAACATGTTGTGAAAAACGGAAAGATGTCGTTCGACGTTATGAAAAAAAAAAAAAAAAAAAAAAAAATTGCGGCATTGTCACGTTAAAATCACCTGTGGTACGTTGCAAAGTTAAAGTGGCTGTCTCATTAATTGCCGTTTCAAAAGCTATTTTGCTATTACATTTGACTTGTAAATACAGTTTGTTTAGGTAATCACAAAGTAAATCGCCAAGTGTTTGAATCCTAACTGGCTTAATAAAAAGCAATGTTGCTATTTCATTTCAAAACTTGATATGTTAATCAACGTTATTTTTTTTCGTGTTTTGTTTGGTCGATCAGTAAAGGCAGGATATTTTTTTTACCGAGGGCTTAGTGACCATTAGGGTTGGTGGCCTGGTGGGGCAAGCCAGTTGCTAGCGCGTCCCTTTGGTTTTGGCTTATCAATAACATTGCCCCGAACGGTTTGTATTTGTTTATTGATTTTATTGACGGAAAACAAAATAAGTGGGAGGTGGGCAAAGAAAAAAAAAACTGACGCAACTCAATGGTGCGTAATCCGGGCTGGGAGGCATGTAACAAACGTAAAGCAAAAAGAAGCTTGGTTTTCACTCCTCCTAAAAGGATTGCATATGGGTCATTAAATTATTACGAACACAAAATACAGATTGTGTATTCCAGTGCTCTTTAACCTTTTTTGGCTTGGTGAACCGTTAAAGTTGTTGTGACGAACTTGAATATTTCAACAGGGGAGACATGACCACCGCACTATCTGAACTCAACTAAATCGAAACTAAACAAACTGCCATTGCATTTCAAAGTGCATACTGTCAGGTCGCTTATAAATTTATTGTACATTCGAAATATTTAGGATAACTCCGCTTTCAATAAAACAGCTTACAGCGCAGTAAACGCGTCTCGCAAGTAAGGCGAGCATCTGTTGTACCGTATATAGTTTTTTATCCAGAAGCCGCGTAAAATCAAATAGCACAAGAGCGACTGCGTTGGGTGTTGGGGATTAACTGAGTCAAAATGCCGACTGGAATTGCCAGACCGGCCAAAGAAGAAGAGAGTATCGAGGTGAAATATTTGACACTTAACCAGGCGAATACGCTACAAGCACAAACAGACATGCGTCGTTTATCTACAAACCCATGAACTGTGTTTACTTAAAAGGTACACTGAGATAACAAGCAAAATGAATAATATCATATCACCATGTCAATTAAACCGAGCGGAGCTGCCAAAGTTTTACACACTGTAGGTCGAAGAGTTCTATTATGGCTGTAGACTGCCTGCCTATACTATTGCATGTCATAAAACAGCATTCAAACTTTGCACAAAAAGCAAGAATACAACTTGAACCACGACAGTCAGGCCAAAAAGAGCGACATGTCTCAGTTTGCTCACATTGATTACATCTCTATTGACTATTGTCTTCTACAAATCGGTAATTACTGACAAATACGATGTAACATTAATGGTTTAATAAAATTTGTGATGCACCCTTGTATACCTTTTTGTACTGGTGCAACCCATGCATATTTTGGTGCAACCTAAGGTACACCGTGCACACCGGTTGAAGAGCACTGGTGTATTCGACAATTGACAACGTTAAGCCAAACCTTCTTTCTTTTTATTCTCGCTGAAAAAACGTCGAGTAAGGCGCAGAATGTTCCTCGCTGTTCGTTCTCTGCGCTAAAATCCGTTGATGTAACAACGGATTTTTTTTAACTGAAGCAGATTTTTAAAAGGTGGTATAATGGTAACTGTCGTGTGTGTTTCAAAGTCGCCATTTTAAAGTTATGATAATTACCGCAAAATTATTCTTTAAGCATATTTTATGACCTCGTGTTTAGTGTTTAATTGCAACAACTTATTTTCCCTCAACCGCAGCTTGTATTTTAGCTGACTTGGAGCACTGTTCGGCGCAGATGTTGCGCTAATCGTGGCATAATAAGACCTGAAAAACTGACTTCGTTTATTATTGCAGGTGGAGAAAGGCGTTCCTGTTGCTGAAAAAAAAAATTATGATTCTACTTCTACCGCAATCAATCTCTCCGCAGCTGGCGCTGGGCGGGAGTGTCAACGATGCACGTGTTCGCTTTGCGTCTCAAGGTTAGCTTTTGCTGGACGTTAATTGTCTGTTTTTGATTAGATTTTTATGACGTCATTATAATCACTATTTATGACGGCATACTCATCAGTACTTTATTACAACGTTAGACTAAAAATAGGGGACTACCCAAGTTAAAAAATTTGGTATCCACTTTTTGATTTTCTGAATACGCCACTGCGTTAATCATATGTTTGAAGACATAAGTAAAAAAAAACAAAAAAAAAATTGTGAATATCCAGTGTTGTAAACAAGTCATTTTGAAATAACTTAAGTCCCAGTCAAATCATTTGAAAAAAAACTTGAGCCAGTCCAAGTCATCGGTTGCCCAAGTTAAGTCCCAGTAAAGTCGTTATGAGAGCAAGTCATGTCATTGACATAAAAATGAAACGTTAAACTATTAAAATTCGTAAACTCGTTCGATTATAAGCCACAATTTAATTCAAAAAATAACACAACTACAATATACAGCAATAAAAGTGTTTAATGTACGAAACTTGAGAAAAAATTTAATAAAAAACACTTAATTTAATCCCAAGTTGTTTGATAAAATGACTTAAGTCCAAGTCAAGTCATTTATTCAAAGGACTTAAGTCAAGTCTAGTCATTTTGGTCAAAAGACTTAACTCATGTCAAGTCATTTGAAAACAGTGACTCAAGTGCACTAAGTCATTACAAACTGTGAATATCTAAAAATACCTGAAAAAAATGAGGGAAGTTTTAGAATCAGTACCAATACACTTCAGAAACAATCTATCATATCTCCGTCTAAAATTTGCTGTTGACCATAATGAGAACGAATGACTATAATAATGTGCTTTGTTGTTTTTGCCATTCGTTCCAGCAATTATTACAAAACACAAGCACATCCGCACTTCTTTAAAATAGAAACAATGTGTTATTACATTGTGGACTTATGTTGGCATCACTTTTAGTAGTTTATTTACATTTACTTTTCAATAAAATGGTTTATATCGTGAATTTATCTTTTGTAAATAAAAACTGTAAGTGCACAGTCCTCCTTAAAACTGCCTATTGATTCTATGGTACAACTATTTTCAACAAGTATAGATTCAACAAATAATGTTTGGAATTCAACACAAAAAAAGAAAGACTCTGCTATTTTTTCTTTAATTGTTTGTCCAGTCCACTTTGGCATACACAAAAATGGAAATGGACCCTTCCTTTCCTTTAAATCTTCCACAAACAGATTGACAGAAAGTGGATAGTTGTCAGTTTGCTCTTGAGACTTTTTGTCTTGTAATTCCCAAAAGGACTTGAACTCCTTCAGTAATTCTGGATCTGCTTCTTCGAGATTGCAGTTTGCCAAAAGTTCTATGTTTTTCAAGTATTTCTTTAAATCAGATGACATATTATGTTTCTCATGTTATGGTCTATAAACAGACTGAGTTGCCTTCATATAGCATGTTTTGGTTAGGTGACTAGTAGTTTTAGAGACCAACTTTTTACAAATAAATATTTTTGTAATCTCAAGCAATATAAAATTCTGAAACATATTTAGCAATGTGTGGGTTTTACATAACAATTTAGTTTGATATCGCATTAAACAAACATTTCGGTTACCTAACCATGAAAAAACAGATTTTCTGTTTATCAAGGAAATGTGCCCTTAGCAGGAAAAATTAACCTTGTGGCAAAAGTTTGGTGACAACAGATAAATATAACATACAACTTGTTCTCTAACCGTTTTTATGATATTACACTTTAAATAAAAGAGCAACAAAAACATGTCCAAGAGCCTCCGTTTGCCCATGTGTTTTCTAAATATCTGCTGTTTGGCCATGCAAGGAAAAAGTTAAACAACGAAAAAAAAAAAAAACATTTGCTACTGTCCTAACTAGCATATATAAAGTACCAATATAACAAGTTGCAGGATTGATGCCCCTTGGTTTTAATTTTTCCCCAAAAGATGATTAGCAAGTAGGTAATTTTTACCTTCCACTGTGATTTACTAACTGGGATAGTTTTGTAGTTATACAATTTAAATCGAAATATTAGTATCTATATTTTTTAACAATGACAATGGGCATGCCTAAATTGAGTAATTGGATTCTTTGTGCACACAATAATGACTAAACCTCACGCTTTAGTATTAGTATAACAAATTACATAAAATGCAATGCTTTACCCATGCTTAATAGAGTACTTTCAGAGTTTTATAAATATTTTTTCCATCAAATGTTTTCAACGCAACTTAAAGCTTTGAGGGTAAGAACTTAAGCGATAAACATATGTGTAGTTGCTAGGGGTAAGCCACTGTGGAAAGTATGGCAAGTGCACCCGCGAGGTGTTTTCAACCTTTTAAAAGTGCACCCCGAAAAAATCTAAACTGCACCCGAAATATGTAAAACGCTTGTGCGGAATACATTTACAGTGTAATGTATGCAATACAGAATGCATCCTAAAATCATAAAGTGCACCCGAGGTGCACTTTTTAGGCCTTGGTTGCACCCGGTCACACGGATTTTTTCGGCCGTGCACCCGCAAGATCTCGTCGAGATCTGCCATACTTTCCAGCAGGGGGGGTAAGTAGGCGCTGACTCTTAAGGCGAGAGCCGACGGTTGACTAAGTCTCCTACACGTTCCTTGTCAGTGTCACAACTGAAGCCGCTAGGCTAGTATAAAAGCTGTATTAAGTAGAATAAATCGTGAAACGCCAACAAAATCCAGGGTTGCCAGATGGAAAAACAAAACTTCCCTTAAAAAAAGCCTAATCTACTACAAACTCACTGTGGAAAGTATGGCAAGTGCACCCGCGAGTTTTTTTCAACCTTTTAAAAGTGCACCCCGAAAAATATCTAAACTGCACCACAATTATGTACAAAATTTGTGCGGCATAAATTTACAGTGCAATGATGCAATACACAATGCATTGTAAAATCATAAAGTGTTTTTTTTACCTTTGTTGCACCCGTTTTTTTTACCTTTGTTGCACCCGGTCACCCGGATTTTTTCGGCCGTGCACCCGCAAGATCTCGTCGAAATCTGCCATACTTTCCAGACTTGCTACAAACTCTTACAAGCTTATGTTTTTTTCTTAAAATTAATAGAAAAATGCAAAAAATAGTTATGCTTGTAACCTTGTACATTAAATTCCCTTTTTGAGGGAATTTTTCTTATGTCGCTTTTTGTAAAATTTTCTTGGCATTTTTTTCTCTTTTTGTAAATTTTTTTGGCGATTTTTCTATTTTTATGCTAGTTTGATCAACTAGGCGTTGGTTTGATCTCTTCTTAACATAAAACTCATAAATTTTTATATTAAACAAAAAAAGCCCCAAAATTCCGAATTTCAGTTGGATATCTTTTTGAAAAAATAAAATCCAAATCGGTTAAAAAAAAGCCTAAGTTTTCAAATTTGGCTTAAAAAAAATCCTAACTGGCAACCCTGACAAAATCCTCGGTTCGGGTGCTAGTCACACCTCAGTGGACACCAATCATGAGTATTGTGATGGCATACTGGGTTAAGCAGTGGAGTCATAGAGCGCTAATAATTAGTGCGTGGAGCAGAGATTTGAACCTTGAAGTCTATTTGCGTGGAGTAATGCTTGGCCACAAATACATACTTTTCATATTTTATTCTAAATCTTTTCCCGTTTGTCACCTTGAAGCGGTTTGGGGATGTCTTAAATGTTTATTGGGACAGAAGATTACAACCCAAAACTACTTAGTTCATCAGTCCAATTTAATAGCATTAGAAAGCGCGACCGTTTACGAAGCGCCCTCGATCAGACTACCGAGGGCGTTAACACGAAAAGGCACATGCAAGAGAGTGAGATTAAAAAGAGAGATAGGGAGGAGCGAGTGAGAGCAAATACCGCGAAACGAATAATGGTAAAAGAAGGCACACTACTCAGTTAACGTCGCGGCGAATATTTAATTAGTTAGATACGTCACTACAACCTTCCTAATGTAAACTATGAAGTACTGACACCTTTTCTTTGATATCACCATTACACATAAAATAATTAGCTTTGTAAACATCGCAGGACTAATGTTTTTATTCACACTCACAGTGCCTCTTCTAAGCTATTGTTAACAATTTTCATCGACTATCACACATCTTTAAACGTTTTTATATGTTTTTTTTCGTAACCAAGCGTTTTCAGTTGTCTTGCAAAACTAATTTTGGCTCGCAAAAAATTTAACGCAGTTTGAAAAGAAGTACGGTACATATCTTTAGTTTAGAAATATGACTGATATAAACAACCCTTAATAAACATCTCCAAAATACAGATAGCTTTTAAAAAGTGACGCTAAAGAAGTTTTCTATTTTGAGAGATAATTGACTTAATTCCTGAATTGGAAACAGAGAGTGTGGGGCTGTAGGCGCTTTAAAATCCTTCCATATTTTCATCACCCGATCCGTTAGAAATTAGTGCATTTCTAGGCAAAAAGGTCTACGACAATTAGGGCATCCAATGGCAGAAAAGTCTAGACTTTTAGACCTTGAGGTCCTGGCAATGCACTAATTTGGACCTTAAGGTAAACCCCCGGCGTAGATAAATTGAAAATATTCGTTGAACATTCACAAAACATTACAAAAAGTGTGAGATAGCATTAATAACACTTGACCCACCCTAAACTAAACGCTAACCCGAACCCTAACACAAATAATGTGCGTTAATGTAATAATTATTTGAATGCTGGTGAAAAAGCCCAAACTCGGGTGGGCATAAGATAGTTTCTCGTCTATGGTACCATAGGATTGTTACGTCACAAATTGAGGTATTGGAGCCTAAAGCGTTTATGTAATTATTAATTCAACGCACATTATTTGGGTTAGGGTGCTGGTTAGCGTTTGGGTTTAGGTAGGTCAAGTATTATTAAACTTAATCTTTTGAAGCACATTTGTTAAGTCAAATTAGTGCATTGTCCGAGACCTCAAAGTCTAAAAGTCGGACTTTTTGATCCTTTGGATGCACTAATTGTCGTAGACCTTTTTGCTTAGAATTGCACTAATTTCTAACGGATCGGGTGTTTTTATCAAGGGATTTTTTTAATGGATAACATTATTTGGGTTTATAGGTGGGTCAATTAGGTATTTATTAATATATTTATATCTTTCCTGCAATTTAAATTTTGACAACTTTTCCGTTATTGTAAAATAAAGTAGTAGGATTCTATAGTTCCATTTGTAGTGGATTCTTTGGAACTCTGTGACCCGGTCAACTCTGGCCGCCTGTAAACAGCTTGCCGACTGAATCGCTCATTCTGTCATTTTAATTTCCCGTCGCGTTTTTTAACGAATTAGTAATTACTCACATCTGTCCGATGTAGGCTATATAAGAAATGTTGTAAATCATTAGTTTAGCAGTCTCACTGTTCACTTAGCTGGAGTCAGATCGCGTACGTTACGGAGGTAATTATTGTACTATGTATACCTGTGCAAGTACTGTTTGTCGTTTGCTTGTTTATTTGCAATAAATATTCTTTCATTGTGGCTGCGCCCCACACATTGATGTTTAGTACGAGTCACGTGTCAATCAAAGATGTAAGTGACCAAGATCAGAAAGGATGTTCAAACTGTTTGGTTGTTATTAAGTTATTCCTGTAACACTATTACCCAAACCGGTTTCCTATCACTTATAAAGTTCGGATTCAGGGGGTGGAAAGAACGTTTGATTTTTTTGTATTATGTTTCACACGTTTCGAAGGAAGACGCAGTGCATCCCACGCAGTGGCGTAGGAGCATATGCTGCCACCCCTGGCTTTCGTTGAAAATGCCGCCCCAAGTAGACTAGTGCAGCAAATTTTGAAATAGTTTCATGTTCAAGCAATCTTTTCAATAAAAATAATTAGAAATAACGTGCCGCGTCTCAGAAGTTCTAAATTGCTTGAGAAAGAAGCCTCACTGTCTCAGCGTTAAGGCCAAAAATAAAAGACAAAAAATGGAAAACAAATGTATTAGGCAAATAAAAGATCAATAGCCCCTCAAACTTTTCGAGCTTTCGCCGAAACAAAATCAGCGATAATATCTTCAAAATCAAGTTTTTGAACGTAGTCTCTTTCTATAAAGAATCGATCGAGTTGATAGCCGATCATCATTCATAGTAGAATGTAAATACGACACTATCATTTTGAGCTTTGAGAAACTCCTCTCACAGCTCGCAATTGAAACACCAATGGTAAGATTAAGTTTCAGACACAAGCATAAATATGGTGTCGAATCAAGTAGGTGTGATTTAGCTAGCCACTGTAAAACATCAAACGCTGTTGCATTATGATCAAACGTGGTATCATTGCTTCGCACCAGTCATCTGTCAATTTCTACAGCTAACTCCAAAAAGTCCACCTCGTCGTCATAAGTGCTTTTAAAAGCGTTGGTGAATCCATTGTGACTTTCTTTGCAGCCAGACTTGGACAACTAGATGCGGCTAATTCTAATTCTAATCTAATTTGTGAATTGCTTGTGTGCTCTAATTCTAGTTCTAATCTAATTCGGATTTTACCAAAAATCCTACTTTGTCCAACGACATTTTTAGTCTCTTAGTAAAAACAAAGAATTTGAATTCAAACTCTTTGGTTGAAACGTAATTTTCACGGACTAAAAATTATATGCTATTCTAAAATGCTTAAAAATTAGCACACACATAATTGACATGCACATTCCTATTAAAATACTTCTCGATTTAAATGTAATTGATTGTGAATAATAAAATGTAATTTTAGTTTAAATTTTAGTTCAAATTCGTTTTTTTAAGAATTCGGTAATTCTAGTTCTTAATCTAATTTGAGAAAACTCAAAATGATCTAATTCTAATTCTAATCTAATTTGGAAAAACTGAAATGCTCTAATTTTAAGTCTAATCTAATTTTAAAAAGCTAAAATAAATCTAGTTGTCCAAGTCTGTTTGCAGCAGCGCGTGAGAATTACCAACAGATTTATGACGTAATAAATGTTACTAAGAATTGAACAGCAGAAGGAGTACAGGCTACAGCTATCCAACATCACGCAAGAAGCGTGTGCTAGCTGTCTCTTTGTAAATCATTTTCTTGTTCTACTTTTTATTTATTTTTGCATTACTTCATTTCTCGTGCTGTGTGCACTGTGCAGCCTCATTTTGCCGCCCCTTGCAGCCTGCCGCAGAGCCAGAACCGCCAAGTGGCTGCTACGCCACTGATCCCACGGCACTTTCTGAAACTTCTGTTTTACAAAATTAGGGAAGGCGGGGCAAAACGGACCCCTTAAGGGATAAATGCTATATTTCGAGTTTCACAATTTTTTTTCAAAAAGTTTATGGTATCAACTGAAAGGTCTTACTGAAAGTTAATCCTATTCTTAAACAAACAATTGAAAGAAGCATACCTTCTGAATAAATTGACTTTTGTTGAGATTTTTACACTGGCAAAACGGACCCCAATATTAAAATATAATTTAATTGTCTTGTATGAAAATGCCGCATCAAGGATTTATGTTTAAGGGGCGCATAAAAAAATTCAGAGATATTGTCACAAGTTACGTCACAACGTGACGTTATAATTTAAGTAATGGTATGCATGGCGTCTATAGGTTAAAAATATTTTACAAAAGTAGGCCAAAACATACAAGAAAACCAAAATAGCACTATACTAAGTGGCATTGCAACTACAAGTTACATGGTTATAAATAGGCCGTGCGTAAACTGCATTATATTTCTCTTAATGTATACCAACTCATTAGTATTAAAACAAATATCAATTGAGCTTTTTTACAATAGATCTTGGTAAAGTTTCTTATTGCGTGGCCTTCCTGCAAACCTGATCGAAACATATAAAATACCGTAATGATGTACTATTTAATTTTATTCCAGTTCCAAAATGTCTTACTGAAAGGCTAATCGAAAAACATACATTACAGTTTTAAGAGCAGTTATACGCTAGTAATAACGGATTGACTTGTGAGGGGTCCGTTTTGCCCCAACACCATCTATTGCATGAAAACCTGGTTTCTTTAATATCTTTTACGTTAAAAAGCCAACTGTTTCGGATTAATAAACAGACTCTACCTACAAATTATTTAGCAAAAAAGTAACTTCGCCATTACTTCAACTTTAGTAACAATAAGCATCATTTTACTGCGCTATCCTTATTTCAATATCCCCTAAACACGTTTTCCAGTGTTGTAAATAAGTCATTTTGAAATGACTCAAGTCCCAGTTAAGTCATTCGTAAAATAACTTAAGTCCAAGTCAAGTCTTTTTGAATAAATAACAAGTCAAGTCCCAGTCCAAGTCATAGTTAGAGCAAGTCAACTTCAAGTCAAGCCCTTGTTAAAAAAAATAAAACTTTAAATTATGAAAACCGGCAAACTCCTCCGATTATTATGAGCAACTCAAGTATAAAATAAAATAAAAGCAACATATTACAAGCAAATTCTTTTATGTGCAAAGATTGAGATAAATAACGCAATTTTGTAAATAATTGCTTAATTAAAACAATTTATTTTAACCCAAGTCATTTGTCCAAATGACTTAAGTTAAATCAAGTCATTTGCCCAAAAGACTTAAGTCAAGTCGATTACAACACTGAGTCATTTTCTTTCATCCCTGGTTAGTGCGAAATCGAATCTGCCTAATTTTTGGCCACAAACGTTTTTTCAACGATATTCACTGTTCGGAAAACATATATTGACGCAAGAAAAAGTGAAAAGTGAGGGGTCAGTTTTGCCCCGATTTCCCTTATGTGCTATACTTGCGTTTTTCCTGCAGCGCGCGAATGTTTTCCGTCTTTTATATATAAAAATAAAATAGAAAGTATGCGACCCTATTTATTACAATCTTTGGCACTTTTAAAATAAATCAACAATAAAATATACGTTGTTTGTAATTTGGCGTTTGTGTGGCAACAACACCAACTTAAATTATAAAGAGATAAACGCAAGGTTTTTTTAGCCTGGGAACATTAGGCTATATGTTTTCAACCTTTTAGCTATGGGTTCAATGGCAACTCGTTTGCCAAAAACATCCTAATATATCCTTGGTGATTTAGAAAAATGAACTGGATTCCTGAATTGGACAAAGCCTGGTTGTGAGGAAGACATTCGGTCAATATAATTGATCAACAAAGACAAGAAAAAGTTTCTAAAAACAGGGCATTATTGAAACTTAGTATTGATACGAAACAGTGTTGTAAACAAGTCATTTTGAAATTAATTAAGTCCCACTCAAGTCATTTTAAAAATAACTTAAGTCCAAGTCAATTCTTTTGCAAAAATAGCAAGTCAAGTCCCAGTCCAAGTCATCAGTTGCCCAAGTCAAGTCATTATGAGAGCAATTTCAAGTCATGTCATTGATATAAAAGTTAACTGTTACACTATTAAAATTGGTAAACTCGTCATATTATAAGCAATAATTTAACTAAAAAATTAACACAAACGCAATATACAGCACTAAAAGTGTTGAATACAAAACTTGTGATAAATTTTAATAAAAAACACTTAATTTAATTCCAAGTTATTTCGAAAATGACTTAAGTCTAAGTCAAGTCATTTCTTCAAAATACTTAAGTCAAGTCATTTTGGTCAAACGACTTAAGTCAGGTCATTACAACTGTGCTTATTTACCTTTTTAAAAACATTTTCGAACAGCATTTTACTCAAACTGCGTCCCAAAACCCTTGTAAACAGCATAACAATAAAAACAGTCACCGTTTCGCTATGTTCATAATCAAATTGAGCCATTTCACTCAGAGTTTAATTAAACTTGCTAAAACGACTGCTAGAAAGTAGGTCTATTATTACTTTGTTAAAACTAATTTTATGATCTTTTTTGTTGCATTCTAAGCTAAAAGTAAAAAACCGTAGGCTACATACAATTGTATATTTCAACAGGTGAGACATGATCACCGTGCTCTGAACTCCACTAAATCGAAACTAAACAAACTGTCATAGCATTTCAAAGTGCATACTGTCAGGTCGCTTATAGATTTATATTGTACATTCACATAATTTAGCATATTTCGCTTTCAATAAGAGCTTAGCGCATCGTTGACCCTTTTGCAGTAGAAAGGACACGACTAACGTTGCAGTAAAAGCGAATGCGTTGAGGATTAAAACTGGCCAGTTAATGAGCAGGATGCAGGGAAAGGAAATATACCAGAACCACCTAAACAGGCATTTAGCACACGCACAACGAACACAGTAAATAACAAATACAGACGGTGGGACCTCTACACAATTAAAAAAATATGAGCACCATTTAGCAGGCATCTTTAGATGGCAATTTTCTCTTTCCAAACTGAAAAGAAACTGGCTGACTTCGATGTTCTTTCAGTTTCAGGTGCACATAAAACTTGAATGATTGGATGCAAGTCTTTGTACATTTTGGAGGCCTTGTGTATACTGTATCCAGCAACATATACTAATATTTCACTTTAAGCTTTATTTATAGAATAGAATTGTAAAACTGTATCTTCTTCTTTGTTTTTGACAATTTCATTGAATAAATGTAAAAGTTGCTTTGCAGCTTCCAATTGTGGTAAATTAAAAAATAACTTATCAGCATTACAGCGAAATTTCGGATATTGTAATATTTTACAACCCGGTTGATTGTTTCTTAAAAATAACTGCACCTAATCCCTAATTACTTCATAGCCAATAGGGTAATGCTGAATCTCTCCTGGCAGAACACGAGACACAAAACTGATGGTTGCTTCGGGTGTTGGCTTAATTAGTGATTGTAATTCCACTTCTTCGGGAACTTTAAGCAGTTCGGCTAATTACCTCACTTGTCAGCAGGGCTGGGGAGCCGGAGCCGGAGCTGGAGCCCGGAGCTAAGCATTTTCTCTGGAGCCAGAGCCGGAGCTGGAGCCATTGTTATTATTTTTGTGGAGCTGGAGCCGGAACCGGAGCCATTTTTATTATTTTTGTGGAGCTGGGGCCATTTTTCAATTTTGGTGCTAAAGCTAAGAAATTATATTTTGTTCCATCTCCAACGTTATTTGGCCAAAAGCAATTTTTAAAACTTGCCATTGAATAAGTGACTGGTGGCACCGGAGCTGGAGCCGGAGTCATTGGGTGTGTGTTTGATGGCTCCGGAGCTGAAGCCGGAGCCAAAGGATATGAGTTTTACTACTCCGGAGCTGGAGCCGGAGCCAAAGGATATGAGTTTTACTACTCCGGAGCTGGAGCCGGAGCCAAAGGATTAAGTTTTACGACTCCGTAGCTGGAGCCGGAGCCATTTAATAATTGCCTGATGGCTCCGGAGCTGGAGCCGGAGCTAATGCTATTTTACGGTGCTCCCCAGCCCTGCTTGTCAGTTCAATACTTGATATGTTAAATTTATCAAACACTGACAAAATATACATAGATAGAATAAGAAAAGTTGGTGCATTAACTGAAACGCTTAATAAAATACGAAAAAACGTGCAAAATAATACGCATGTTATCAAACGACATAATAACCCTGCCTGTAATTGCCGCCGAAACTCGTTTTTTTTTAACAAATCGTGTCAGTGTTACTCATGCGTGCCAAGACCTAGTGAGCCTGCTCACTGATCTCTATAAAACCTGGATAGCGCAACTAGTGGTTGAAAATTGAAGCCAATTAGAACGCTGAAACTCCATCTTGAAAAGGTCCTAAAGTGCGTAAATTTTGCATTACGGCTTATGGAGGAAGGTGCTAGTAACAGCGTTTTCCGACTATTTATTAACATTTATTACTCAAAATTAATGGTTTCTAAGGCTGCAAGCCATACTCTAATCATTTGGAAGAGAAAAAAACCTAATACTGTATAATTAACGCAAAAATCGGCATTTTTAGAACGACGAAACCCGTGAACCCGTGCCTATATATATTCAATATATAGGCACGGCGCTGGTCTAGAATCCTACCACAATTATTAAATCAACGCACAATATTTGGGTTAGGGTGCGAGTTGGCCTTTGGATTTGGGTGGGTCAGGTATTATTAGATTCATTATTGACCCACCCTAACCCAAAACGCTAACGCACACCCTAACACAAATTATGTGCTTCCAATTCAATTTTATTATTTTGGCACATAACGTTAATACAACAACAAATGCAATAAGAATATTATGCCAGGAGGCACCGATACAACCAACAGGTTTACCAGTCAAGGTGCCCCATTTTCACTATATATAATGATTTTAAATTGATATCAATATTTGGCGCTCGTCTAGAATCCTACCACAACGAACATTATTTTGGTTAGGGTGCCGGTTAGCGTTTGGGTTTGGGTGAGTCCAGTAATAGTGTTAAACAATATTACTTGACCTACCCACACCCAAACACTAACCGACACCCTAACCCACATATTATGCATTGCTTAATAATCATTTCAACGTTGTGGTAGGATTCTAGACCAGCGCCCAATATTTCTCCATACCACTGGTCCTTGATAGCCAAGTGATCTCTGCTCTAGTGATGTGTTTGTGCGAGGTAAAAATAATTGCCTAGTATCCTTTAACCTAGTAACATGATCGTGTATATCAGAAATTTTAGTAAAGTAAGAGCTAAATGTGGGAGGTAGAGCATTGCTGTGGAATTTGTGCATAAATTTCCCAAATTCTAATTTATATATTTCTGAAATTTTAAGTAATTGCAATTCCTTAAAAAGTTTTGTCGGGTCATCGTTGTGGTATAATTCTAGGTCAGTATGATTTTTTTCCAACTTCAATGCCACCCAACCTTTCAGCTTAGTTTTTGATTGAGAAGCTGCTGGTAAAACTCTGGAGTATAGACAGTTACCGGCCAGAAATTTATTAATAGTAATTTTGAGCACAACGTGAACAGATTGGCCATTTTCTGTCTATTTTTTTCTTAGGAGGCACTGACAGTGGCATGTATATAAATACTTTTGAAGTAGCTATTTTTCACAAATTCAAACTAGATGGGTAACACTAATTTATGGAAAGATAAATGGTCGGAACGCTCACAGTATTATTATTAAATATTATAACACTTGACCCACCTTCACCCAAACATTGTGCGTTGGTTTAATAATTGTTTTAACGGGGTAACACTTAAATTATTGAGCGTTCCGACATTTCCGACCATTCATCATTCCGTAAATTAGTATTACCCAACTATAAGATGGGTAATGAGAATCGACTGCTGATGATAATATTTGAATATGTATTGCAGTTGACCAGTTTTGCTTTAACTATCCAAATAAAGTATAAAAATGCCAGGCATGCAATGCTGTGCGTTTGGTTGCCTAAAGCGCAAACGCAAAAAAGCTAGTAGAAGTGGCAGTGATGGTAGCTCAGATGAAGAAACAGTCCTAAAGAGAAAATTTCCGAGAACTTTTCATAAGTATGATAATTATAATAGATGTCAGAAATATCCAGTTTGAGTGTTGTCTTACTGGTTATAAAACTCATAATAACTGTAGTAGTATAGCCAATCTTTGAAAATGGTTTTCTTGGTCAGTGTTGTAGATGTATTTCAATTTGGTACATCTTTACTATGCTGGTTGATAATACTGTTTTTGACCAACAACGCTTATAATCAGTTGGCCCTGTAAATATACATACTTTTAATAAATGCAGTTAGCTTAGGTAGTTGCAGATTGAATATTAGTTTACCTACTCACTTAGCTAATTGAAAATATTAGTTCTTAATTTAGCTTAACTTTCAGTTACTAGTTACCTATAAGCTATGAGGACAGATTAAAATCGTTAGTATTAGACAGGTTTTAATACTAGTAATTAGCATTTAGAAGTCACATCAATTTCTATATAATTATTACAAATCACTTCCGTAGAATTTTAGAAGTATTTCTCTATTATAGATGAGTTATGTAATAGTACTCTTGACAGATTTCCAGTAGATCAGGAAAGAAAAAATCTTTGGGTGGCAAACATTCACCGTAGCAATTGGGCGCCGACGAAACATTCGATGGTGTGTTCCGACCATTTTGCTGAGAAAAAAATAATTCGGACTGGACATAAAGTGCGACTTGCCAGCGATGCGGTTCCGACCAGACATAAAAAATTTCCAAAATACTTAAAAAAGGTAGATATATACATTCTATATATATATATGTATATAAACATACCATACTGATAATATCAGAGCTGATAGACATGTCTAATAACTAAATTACTATACTATACTATAGTAGTTTAGTTCTTACAAACCTCGCATCAGCTCCAAAATTACCTGGATAGTCATTCCATGCTTAAGTTAAAGAGCCGGAAACCCAACACAGATTATTAATTTATAAATTTCAAATATTCACTAATATTGAATATTCATTAACTAGGTATAAAAAAATTTCAATTAAATGGTTTTGTTTCATGAAATACACATAATAATAAAGGATAATTTTTCAAATGTGTCCCTCAGGCCCCAGGGGGCCACAAAGAAGTCTTCAGGGGGCAACAGACATGTCATATTTTAATTTTTAGTTAGTTAAACCATTTTGTTTCGGTTTGAGGTATGTCCAGAGACCTGACTTATAAAAGGGGGCATGACTTATAAAAGGCTGAGAACCACTGGTCTTTATGTGGCAATATGCCTAATAATATTTATATTTTGTACAAATGTACATTGTACAAATGTATTGATTAATTTAATTACTTTCTAGATTGTCCTGTAAAATATCTAGCTATTCGAACCCATTGATTTAGTTTGTCAAAGTTAGACAAGCCATAAAAATTAAAAGTGCCACTATAGCTGGAGTCTGTTGCAAAATTATTTTCCCTTTGAGGTCTTTGATAGATGGGTGCAAAAATTTTGAAAAACTTTAAATTAAATGTGGAATGACCCATATAACAAATTAGGGTATTACAATGAACGACATTTATAGTTAAACATTAAAAAATACTATGTAAAAAGTAAACATTTGTGACACACCACTGTGTATCCTAAGCAAAATGTATTAAATATTATTTAAAAAAAACTAAAGCACCCTAAGATTGAACATTAACTACATTGTAAACTAAAACACACTTGAAGTTTAAATAAAGTGTAAAACTTTTTTTAGCAAACAAAAGAAAGAAAACTACCAAATGCCAGACTACAAGTGCTAGGATCAACCAACCAACTTAAGATTCCCAAGAACTACATAACACATGACCATAATTACTGCTTGAACATTTATTCAAAAAACGAAGAGAACAAATTGAAAGAAAGCAATGAAAAAATTATACGATTAAAAAAGAAAATGAAAGTTGCAAGACAAAAAGCGAGAAGATTAAAATTGAAGGTCAATTCTTTAAAGGGGATTATTAGAATTTTAAAGGATAAAAATTTAATTTTAACTCGCTGTGAAGACATGTTAAAGCAGTGTTTATCAGAGGTACCATTTGAACTATTAACAAGAATCAAAAAAACAAAATCTGGCAAAGGATTTAAATATTCAGCAGCTTTAAAATCATTTGCACTTACTCTACAATTTTATTCCTCTTAAAGCATATGAATTTGTCCGTAAAAGTTTCGATTTTTCATTACCCCACCAAGCCCAGATTCGAAAATGGTACGACAAAATAGATGCGGATCCAGGATTTACAAAACCAGCTTTTATTGCAATTAAAGAAAAGGTGAGAATCGCCCACAACAATGGTAAACAAGTTATGTGCTCCCTTATGCTTGACGAGATGTCTATTAGGAAACATATTGCTTGGGATGGTAAAAAGTTTCGTGGTTTTGTAGATCATGGAAATGGTCTCTATGATGACGACTCTTTACCATATGCGAAGGATGTTCTCGTTTTAATGGTTGTATGTATTAATAGTGGTTGGAAGGTGCCATGTGCATATTTTTTTGTAGATGGCTTAAGTGGTGCAGAGCGTGCAAACATCGTCAAAATATGTATTCAGCGTGTTTCATACACTGGTGCAAAGGTAGTATCTCTGACATGCGACGGTCCTTCTTGTCATTTCACTATGTTACAAGAACTCGGTGCATCTATGATACCAGGTTGCTTAACAGCAAACTTTGAACATCCCTCGAACAAAACCGAGCGGATTTATGTTCTTCTTGATGTTTGCCATATGCTTAAACTTGTGCGAAATACTTTTGCTGATTGGGGAATTTTGGTAGATGGAGATGGAGGAAAAATCAAATGGCAATACATTATTGCATTGCAAAAACTCCAACAAAATGAAGGTTTGCGTTTGGGCAACAAGCTTAAGCTGGCACACATCAAATGGCAGCAGCAAAAAATGAAGGTAAACCTTGCAGCACAGGCATTGAGTTCTAGTGTGGCTGATGCCATCCAATATTGTGCAGAGAATTTAAAACTAAAGGAATTTAAGGGATGTGCACCAACTGTCAGCTCTTACGAATGTTTGATCGTTTATTTGACATTTTAAATTCAAGAAATCCCCTCGCCAAAGGTTTTAAGTCTGCCCTTCGGATTGCGAATAAGTTTGTATGGGATCCCTTTCTTTCAGAATGTTTTACTTACATAATGCAGTTAAAAACAACTGACAGCACTCCAATGCACATTTCCAGAAGAAAAACTGGTTTTGTTGGTTTTTTAGCCTGTATCCAGAGCACAAAAGGTTTGTTCGATAACTTAATAGGCAGAGCCAATGCTCCACTAAGTTATTTGTTAATGTACAAGTTTAGCCAAGATCACCTAGAATTGTTTTTCAGTGCTGTCCGAACTGCTGGTGGCTGCAATAATAACCCAACAGCACAACAGTTCACAGCAGCCTTCAAGCGTCTTTTGATGAGAAGCTGTATTAAAGGTACAAATGGTAATTGCTCCAACCAGGATTCAACAACAATTCTGGATGCAATAAGCGACACCTGTAAAACAAATTATACGGAGGTAAAGTTAACTGATGTGGCATTAATTAAAAAATATAACCTCATTGAACGTCAACCCATTTCAACAGACCATGATTACTGTGACAGTCCAAACATAAAAATTTTATCAGAATATAAAAAAGCAGCTATTACATACATAGCTGGGTATGTTGCAAAGATGGCAAAAAAACAAACAACATGTTTTACCTGCTCCTTGGCACTTGGTTCCCAGAAAATGATAGCACAACCCAGTTTTTTAACATTCAAAGACAGAGGAGGTCTTATGAAACCATCAGAAAGTGTAATTAGGGTGTGCTCTGACACCGGAAAATGCTTCTTAAGATTGTTGGCATGTTCTGGTGGAAAATTACCGATTAATACAGGAATTCCAGATGCCATTGCAACATCAGTATTACACAGTATTAATGCATCCCAATTATTTCCTGATTTAGATAGTCACATGTTTGACAGTACAGTGATGGATAATCATGTCTTTCAACTGATCAAAGTTGTATCGAAGTGCTACAGTAAGATAAGGCTGTACCATCTTGGAAAGGAAACCTCTGAAAAAATAGTGGGAGAAAAAATAAGAAAAAAGCTAAGCAAGCTAGTTTTATTTAACAATCAATAAGTTTTATTAATCACATGTTCACTTGTTGTTTTAAATTTGTACTATTTGTTTATTGCTACTGTTGTTAAATATTTTTCAATTATTGCGTTTTTTCCTTTGCTGCAAGCTACCAAGTTACTTTTAAAACCGACTGTGTCAGTCTATAGAAGTATATGCAAAAATATGGCTAACCTTCAGGACATCCAATAAAATGCATCCTTGGGTTTTTTAAATTATAACCTGGTTAAGGATATCCTAGCCGAACACGAGTTTTGTTCCATGTCTGTCTACAAAATAAAATAAAACTTAAATAGAAGCCTTTACATAACAAAAATGCAGAGCATTATTTTAGTACTATTATAGTTTTAACTCAAAAGTAACCAACAAGCAGAAAGAATTGAACAAAAGATTTAATAAAAGATAAGTATAGTTGAGTGTAAAACTGTCATACTGGTTTAGTCTCGTAAAAAAACACAAAAAATAGGTGCTTTTAACGTTTTTTTATTTCTAAATAGTCAGATATTGGCTTGTCGCTTTAGAAACCACCAACTTTAAGTTATAAGTAGTCTAAAAATAAATGGGAAAAATACACTGGTTTAGTCGTCTTTAAAAAGCAGATTTTTGCGTTAATTATACAGTTTTATTTATTTTTTCTCCTTTAAATAATTGAAGTATGGCTTGCGGCCTTAGAAACCACTAATTTTAAGTCACAAGCATTCCTAAATAGTCAGAAAACGCTGTCACTAACACCCTTCTCCATAAGGCGTAATGCAAATTTTGCGCATTTTAGGACCTTTACAAGATGGCGTTTCAGCCTTCTAATTGGCTTCAAAAACCGCTCACGCGTGCCGCTAGTTGCGCTATCCAGGTTTTATAGAGATCAGTGGAGCCTGCTATGTAATTAGTATTCTATGGTAGAACTTGTAGGAGTAAACCAAAGTTTTCTTATTCCTGCATACCAAAGTATGATATTTTAATACTTTGTATTCAAGTCTTATCTATTTTTACGAAAAAAAAAATACCAAAATGAATTAAAAATGCCATATTATTCACACACGATTATTTTTTTGCAGTAATAGTTTTAATACAGTTTGTTTTAGCTGTTCTTAATGTTATTGTTTTGAAATTAAGATTCTGTGTAACAGGATAAAGTATACATAGTTCCCGCAACGGAAGAGCTTTTTTAAAATTTACAGTACAGTTTGTACGGGCAACATCTTAACAGGACTTTTTTACCAACCTATGTGATAATTGACTGATCAAACTTTACTTTATTTTTTTTGAGACCTAATCCTATTCAATAATTGTCAGCAGTGACATCATAGGCAATTTAATTTTGTTTTTAGTGGGCAAACTTACCGATAAATGAAAGGAAGATGCTATTCGGCGCTGGTCGAGGTTCCTACCACATCATTGAAACAATTATTCAAGCAACGCACAATATTTTGGTGTCGGTTAGTGTTTGGGCGAGGGTAGGTGCGTAGGTCAAGTATTATTATTAAAAAAATATTGATTTACCTACCAAAACGCTAACCCAGGAAAAAAATTGGGAAAGCACTTCTATCAAACAGTGACACTTATTTGGGAAATCTTTTCCATGTAAACAGAAAAAATCTTGTTTATATGTAATTGAAAAGGCTTGGCCCTTTTATGTGAAACCTATGCGACAACAGGGGTAGAACAGTGATTTTTGTTTCAGAGGGCCATGACATTTTTAAACTGAATTCAGTCAAATTGTGCGCAGCACGCAAATATTTCTGTTTATTTTTATTAAATTTGTAAAACTTCAAATAAAAAGGATATGTGGCATGCAAAGGGATTTCAATATTGTTCAAAATAACAGCAGTCACAAACAGAAATTGGATTGTAGAGTTTCTGAGTCACACGACTCAAGGTGCCATAGAATGCATATCATCTTTGGACTGAATAGATTTGAGTACAACAGATTAAGGTTCAGGCAAAGCACTAAAAAATTGTATTTTCATAGTTAACTTGGCTAAAAGTATAGTTTAGGGAAGTGGTTTTCAACCTGGGGGTCGCAACCCCGGGTGGGCGTTTGCTTTTTCTCAGGGGGTCGCGAAGATGACATTTAAATACTAATCACTATTAGGCCTATGAGAATACCATCTAATTACCATACAAAATTAACTGTATTGATATTAGTGAATGTTGTTGACAGTTAATGTTTAAACCAGGGATGTCCAACCTGCGGTCACGAGCCGCAATGCGGCACGCCTGATACTTATGTGCGGCCACTTATTCTCACTTTCAGTAGTCTTTATTTGAAACAATTTCGACTATCATCAAAACGTGTAGAACGAGCAGTATTTGATGAAAACTGATATCTCATTTTTTCTGAGACTATAATTGAGTCTAATGCCCCATTTTAACAGCCATTGAATGCTTGTGCAGCCATTCTTGTTTAGCAAGTTGTGTGTTTTTTTAAATGTGTGCTTTTGTGGACTGTTTTAAAGAAATATATCCTCCCAAAGGTGTTGCATGACATGATACGACATGTAAACTCAATGACATTCACTTGCATATTTGCACACAAGTTCACCCTCGAAGAACGGATATTTATAAGTTAAGTTCTTTTATGACGTAACTTATGACGCCATCCCCTTTAATTTAATTGTGTATGCGGCCCATCAAATTTTTTAAAGTGGCGATTCGACCCATTCTTTGAAAAGGTTGAACATTCCTGGTTTAAACAGTTGTTGAATGTTCAAACAGTGAGCAGCAAGGAAGCAAGTTGCGAGATAGCCAATTATTTTAACAGTGTAGGTTTGCTATTAAGTTGCCGGTAATCATAGATAGCCTACGGCAGTGCTTGTTGGAACAGTACACACTTTTACGTTTACCAAGAACTTGTACACACCAGTACTCGCAAATTGGCAAACAACTAAGTGAAAACTCTAACCTGTGATTCAAGTTGTTATTATTTGAATTGCCTCATGTCTATCCTCAGAATCAATAAACACAAAAATCAAGTGTTTGCTGTACTTATAAAAAAAAAAATACAACAAGTATTACATCAGAATAATTATAATTATTATAACAAGAAATATTTGGGTATGATGCCCCAAATAAATATAGAATCTGATCAGCTATGTACACTTAAATACATGTTGTGCCATGTATTGTACACTCCAGTTAGTCTGGTTATAAACCTGTTTATTTATTGTGAAACATGATCACAGCAGGCTTATTGTATTGCTGTATGTTTTACACCACAAGTACAAACACCCATTCAAAGTGGTATATACACCCTTAAAAAAATTCCTGGTACGCCCTGGGTGTACAATACATCTGTTTGAATAAAAAGGGCCTATGGCTAGCCTAGTCTGAGAAAATTTCAAAAGCGACTGTTAAAAAAAATTAAACTTGATTTTTTATTGATATTTTACATAAAATAAAAAAATTATAATAGCTTATTTCATACAGAATCAATTTTACTGAGGGCTAACAAGCAGTATTTTTGCTCAGTTTTCAATGAGCAAGGTCAGTAAAGTAGCGAAAAAATGACTTTGGTAATCCCGTAAAACATTAGCAAGCATTCTGTAATGACTCTCCTGTTTAGCAGCTTTAGACTTTTTGGAAGGGGTCGTTAGTACATTGGTTTGTTAAAATGGGCCGCAGTATGAAAGACGTTGAATAGCACTGGTTTTGTGGAACCATAGCAGGGTAGCCATGTGATGCAACAATAAGCAATGTTAAAAACTTTTCGCCACACCAACGTTTGAATACAGTACGACGAATGTATGTCAATCCTGGGAATTGCAACTGCATAATAGACTAAAATATTAAAAAAAATTCCTCTGGCCCACTAAAAATGGCTAAAAGGCCCACATTGGCCACAACCGACAGTTTGCCAAACACTTCAAAAATGTGATAAGTTGATTAACTATTGATGTTTTTTCAGCAATCTGTAAACTTTCTCTAGAAATAGCTTTTATATTTTATTGTCAACCTATGGAAAATGGAGAGGGGAAGAACGAATTCAAGAAGAAAAAAAGGTTAACTACTAACATTTCTAAATACCATACGTATAAACGTCCTCATCAAAACTTGCCACTTCTACATATTTAAAGTTGACCTTACTCCAGAGTTTGTGTTTATGTAACTAGAGATTTGAATGCAAGTAATCCAATACTTTACTTAAAACGAAAGGAATTCAAAGTAACCCTGCCATCCAAACAATTTTTTTATAGTACTATTCAAAGATGTTGTTCCATCTACCGACTTGCCACCCTTAGTAGAAGGAGAACTGAGATGTTTTCTTAATGTAACCATTGGTAGATTGTCGTGGGGTAGTATTCCATCATCAAAAACACCCCCAGTTTCACCAGCTTACCTCAGACTACGTTGGTGGGGAGAAGCATCGGACGGAACTTTATTCAGGTTTGTTTTTAACTGTGTTACCGGCCGTAATGTATAGTTGTATGGCGAACCCCTAACTGCTTGGTCATTGTTTTGCAAATTTTGTAAATATCCCCTAAGTTAGGTTTGGTATGATTCAATAAAATGTAAGTCTTTGTGAAGTCATTCAGAGTAAGGAAAGATATAATACCTGGTGCCCTGCTAACCGTAGGAATAAATAGTTAACAGTAGAGAAAATGTATCTTAAGTGATCCAGGAGAGTGCTATTTTATGGTTTGTTTTTTGTTCAAAACAAAAACTTAGTAGTTGTACAATAGCATATTTTTGACATTATTGTTTTACTTGTAAATATGTATTTTTGCTTAAATCACTGCAAATCTTTTTTCAAATCACGGAAATCTTTTTCGAAACATGGACAAAAGTTTGTTTTTTAACAAACTTTTGTTTGTTTTTTTATAAGCAAAATTAACATTTTAAATAATACCAGGCCTCAAGGAAAGAAAGAAGATGGAACTTTATTTAAATCTCGCTGTCAGTTTGGCATAAGATCTGGACCAAAACAGATGACAGCTTATTTTAATGACATGGGATCCATTACTTTTGATATCCTATCTAGTCCAAAATGTATACCATTTGGACGGGTTCAGGTATGTTCAACTGTAAGTTTGTTTTAAAATAAATTCTTGAATCGATTGTAATCCCTAAAGAATGTAATTCGTAAGTCAAATCTGCACAACCATGGCCGAGTCTGGCCCACAATTTTATACCATTTTTTCTGTTCATTATTGCTTGTAGGTTTGGATTTGCTTGTGTATTATTTCATCATATATAATTGCTTCGCTTGAAACATATGTAATATGAATATCAATTTTATTAACGACACAAATAGTTTTACTGGTTCAAGACACCTTTTTGAACTCTTGCACCTGTCCAGTTGTACCACAACGTGATATTGCATACCACCCACAGCCATATAATTTTTTAACAATAAAATCTCTGTGCTACGTGTTGCCATTAACTATTTAGATCCTAGCATGGAACTAACTTTTTGTTTCATCAAATTTTGCATAGCAAGTTTTATTAAGGAATGCCCTAATGACATGAACCATTTGTTTTATAGCTTGGTCCAACAAAAACTTTCTTAAACACAGTGTATACTTTATTATGAGACAAGTCTCTGGCGTTTAAAGCATTTTAAATTTTTAATGCCATAACTAACATAATTAATATACTGTTGCTGCCAGGCATTGTATCAATTATTAAGGCTGGGTTCTTATGACAAATATGTATTCAGCGCCAACGTTTCGATTACCTATACAGGTAATCTTCTTCAGGGCAATAAACTTGTAACTTTACAGAAGGGTATATATAAATTTAATCCAAAGACGAAAAACAAGGTGTCTTTTGACTCAGTGTATTTATACCCCCCCCTCACTGTTGAAATTAATTTAATGTTTAGTAATTTTACTTTTAGATTTACTACAGGTAAAATGATAATACTTTAATGGTATTGGTTAAAAATTTATTTTTGTCTCCCAAATGTGGATGTAAATTTTTTGTATGTAAAAATAACAAGTTAAGTTATTTGTCATGTATGAGGAACCTATCCAACTGAATAGCTGGAACTTATAACACTTTCAATGCATATTTTTTACTTGTGTTCTATTTAGATACCCAATGTTGCCAGTTTAACATCCTCCAAGCCTATTCATGGGTTTTATCCAATTATTTCTTCTTCTTCGCGAAACCTGGGAGAAATTCATGTTTCTATGAGCTTTAAACCTCTTAAAAGTGCATACGAGGAGTGTGATTCTTTTGACACAGAATGCAACACCTCAGTTTCTTCCAGGTATTTATAATACAAACTTCTAGAAGTACATTAACCTCTAATCATGTTGGATGTTTTAAATGTATTATATGGGCCGAAAATTTATTTTCGGGACATATCTTGTTTTTGCCGTTATTATATGGGCCGAAAATTTATTTTCGGGACATATCTTGTTTTTGCCGTTATTCTTTTTTGGTTTCCTATGGTTTCCTATGGTTTGTTTCAGACCGAGTTTTGTCCGAAGCTTTATAGAAAAAGTAGACATCGTAGAACCTTCAAATTTTCAGACATGGCATAGAGTGGTATGTAGGTGCTTTGTAAAAGTTTATGAGGCTGCACTCCCAGGGGCCTTTGCTTGGGGGGTAAAAACCTGAAATATTGCGTTTTAGCACTTTGTAGCTAACGACAGCCATCTAGCAGCAGAAAAACTTTCATACAGAATTCGTTCATATTCGCTTGCTTTGTCCAGCTCGCGTCGCGACGAGGCGGCTGCCGGCATCCCTGCTGCGCCCTATTGTCCCGCGCGTGCAACATTTGTGTTGGAAGTGGCTTGCCTAGTAAAACTATGCACATGCGACTTGCCTTTCATAAAGAGGCCTCTCTAAGTCAAAAAACCTATTGCTCTTACAACACAAAATATTTTACCACCGCAAATTTAAATGCGAATCCTACAGGCAGTGTACACATCTCTGTTAGCACATGTTGTAATTGTTGCACCATTCAAACATATCAACACCAGGTCTAAGCAAATATAATTATACAAGGGCCGCAACAACAAAAAGCTTAAGTTTAACGCATTCTTAACGACGACGTTACAAAGCTACGTCATAACATGGCGTCATAAATAAATAAATCTTGCGTTTATTGGATTTAAATTGGCAAAACTTTCAATATAAAACGTGGCTTATTAGGCACATAAACGTGTTTGCATATTGCTCAAAACTACAGATTTAAACTCTGTTTCAACAGTGATTGCTCAGACCAAGGCATGGTAAAAATGTACACAGTAAAAGTTGGAAAAAGTATAGCAAACCATAGACGTTAAATCATTTAGAGAGAATGAAAATATTGACTTTTTAAACATGCTAGCTGACCAAAATGTAATAACATGGCCGTAAGCATTATCTACGTAAATTTTTATTGATCAAATGTATGTTTCGATCATTTGCCAAAATCTACGACATATTTGAACCCCCTTCGCTTCAAAGCCATAAGTTATTATATTATTATACACAACTTATAATTGTGTGTAGATATGTTGGATTGGAGTAACATACAGAACAGGTGCAAATAGCAAATATTCTCCAAATACGATGTTTCCAATATTCTCCAAATCGTATTTCATCGTATTGTCGCGGTAATACACAAAGAGGTAAGGCCGTGAATAAAGTTTCACCCACCGCACAATTAACGGAGGGAAGCATTTCGAGTAGGGATGTTCAAGGCAGAATATCGGCGACACATTTATAATGCTTGCTTTAAATGCGGCGTCAGCATTTTTTGGGTCAATAGGGTGTATTTACCGCCGCAAGTTTAAATGCGAAATCTTAAGGCAGTAGTCTACGCCTCTCTGTTAGCACCTGTTGTGCATCTTGCTCCGACCAGCATACCAACATCAGGCCTAAACTTATCTAGCAAAACTTTCGATTTAATAGTTTGCGTATTAGGCACGTAATAGTGTTTTTCATATTGTTTGAAACGACAGATTTAAAGCCTGTTTTAACAGTGATTGCTCGGACCAAGCTATGGTAAAAAATTACCTAGTGAAAGTTTGCAAAAGTATAGCAAACCATAGGCGTTAAACCATTTTTAGTCTTTAAGAGAATGATAATATTTAATTTTCAAACACGTAAGCTGGTCAAAATTTAACAAAATAGCCATATGCATTATCTAAGTAAATTCTATTTATCAAATATATGTTTCGATCATTCCCCAAATTCTACGCCATATTTGAACCCCTTTCGCATCAAAGGCATATTTTAAGTGGGGAAGTTTTCGGCCCATATCTGTTTTTGCTTGCAGAAACAAGTTAAGGAAAATGAAAAACAAAATATATAATATAAAGTACACAATACAAAATATTAAAAAAAAAATTAAAAAAAAAAAAATTAAAATGAAGTAAAAATTGAAAATAAACACTAAGCCCTGAAAATATATCCCCTGACAAAATATACAACAACCGCACCCCCGTCTAGTTCTTTTTTGGTTTCCTATGGTTTCCTATGGTTTCCTATGGTTTGTTTCAGACCGACTTTTGTCCGAAGCTTTATAGAAAAAGTAGACATCGTAGAACCTTCAAATTTTCAGACATGGCGTAGAGTGGTATGTAGGTGCTTTGTAAAAGTTTATGAGGCTGCACTCCCAGGGGCCTTTGCTTGGGGGGTAAAAACCTGAAATATTGCGTTTTAGCACTTTGTAGCTAACGACAGCCATCTAGCAGCAGAAAAACTTTCATACAGAATTCGTTCATATTCGCTTGCTTTGTCCAGCTCGCGTCGCGACGAGGCGGCTGCTGGCATCCCTGCTGCGCCCTATTGTCCCGCGCGTGCAACATTTGTGTTGGAAGTGGCTTGCCTAGTAAAACTATGCACATGCGACTTGCCTTTCATAAAGAGGCCTCTCTAAGTAAAAAAACCTATTGCTCTTACAACACAAAATATTTTACCACCGCAAATTTAAATGCGAATCCTACAGGCAGTGTACACATCTCTGTTAGCACATGTTGTAATTGTTGCACCATTCAAACATATCAACACCAGGTCTAAGCAAATATAATTATACAAGGGCCGCAACAACAAAAAGCTTAAGTTTAACGCATTCTTAACGACGACGTTACAAAGCTACGTCATAACATGGCGTCATAAATAAATAAATCTTGCGTTTATTGGATTTAAATTGGCAAAACTTTCAATATAAAACGTGGCTTATTAGGCACATAAACGTGTTTGCATATTGCTCAAAACTACAGATTTAAACTCTGTTTCAACAGTGATTGCTCAGACCAAGGCATGGTAAAAATTTACACAGTAAAAGTTGGAAAAAGTATAGCAAACCATAGACGTTAAATCATTTAGAGAGAATGAAAATATTGACTTTTTAAACATGCTAGCTGACCAAAATGTGATAACATGGCCGTAAGCATTATCTACGTAAATTTTTATTGATCAAATGTATGTTTCGATCATTTGCCAAAATCTACGCCATATTTGAACCCCCTTCGCTTCAAAGCCATAAGTTATTATATTATTATACACAACTTATAATTGTGTGTAGATATGTTGGATTGGAGTAACATACAGAACAGGTGCAAATAGCAAATATTCTCCAAATACGATGTTTCCAATATTCTCCAAATCGTATTTCATCGTATTGTCGCGGTAATACACAAAGAGGTAAGGCCGTGAATAAAGTTTCACCCAGCGTACAATTAACGGAGGGAAGCATTTCGAGTAGGGATGTTCAAGGCAGAATATCGGCGACACATTTATAATGCTTGCTTTAAATGCGGCGTCAGCATTTTTTGGGGCGACCAATTACTTCGCGATAAGCTTCGCCTAATAATTAAGTGTCAATAGGGTGTATTTACCGCCGCAAGTTTAAATGCGAAATCTTAAGGCAGTCTACGCCTCTCTGTTAGCACCTGTTGTGCATCTTGCTCCAACCAGCATACCAACATCAGGCCTAAACTTATCTAGCAAAACTTTCGATTTAATAGTTTGCGTATTAGGCACGTAATAGTGTTTTTCATATTGTTTGAAACGACAGATTTAAAGCCTGTTTTAACAGTGATTGCTCGGACCAAGCTATGGTAAAAAATTACCTAGTGAAAGTTTGCAAAAGTATAGCAAACCATAGGCGTTAAACCATTTTTAGTCTTTAAGAGAATGATAATATTTGATTTTCAAACACGTAAGCTGGTCAAAATTTAATAAAATAGCCATATGCATTATCTAAGTAAATTCTATTTATCAAATATATGTTTCGATCATTCCCCTATTCTACGCCATATTTGAACCCCTTTCGCATCAAAGGCGCCGCAAATTTAAATGCGAAATCTGGTGGCAATTCTAATCCAACATATCAACACCAGGCCTACACAACTTAAAATTGTGTGTTGATATGTTGGATTGGAGTAACATACTATACAGGTGCAAATAGCAAATATTCTCCAAATACGATTTTTCCAATATTCTCCAAATCGTATTTCATCGTATTGTCGCGGTAATACACAAAGAGGTAAGGCCGTGAATAAAGTTTCACCCACCGTACAATTAACGGAGGGAAGCATTGCGAGTAGAGATGTTCAAAGCAGAATATCGGCGACTCATTTATAATGCTTGCTTTAAATGCGGCGTCAGCATTTTTTGGGGCGACCAATTACTTTGCGATAAGCTTCGCCTAATAATCAAGTGTCAATAGGGTGTATTTACCGCCGCAAATTTAAATGCGAAATCTTAAGGCAGTGTACGCCTCTCTGTTAGCACCTGTTGTGCATGTTGCTCCAACCAACATACCAATATCAGGCCTAAACAACTAGCAAAACTTTCGATTTAATAGTTTGCGTATTAGGCACATAATAGTGTGTTTCATATTGTTTAAAACTACAGATTTAAAGTCTGTTTTAACAGTGATTGCTCGGACCAAGCCATGGTAAAAATTTACCGAGTAAAAGTTTGCAAAAGTATTGCAAACCATAGGCGTTAAACCATATTAAGTCTTGAGGAGAATGATAATATTTGGTTTTCAAACACGTAAGCTCTGGCCAAAATGTAATAAAATGGCCATGTACATTATCTACGCAAATTCTATTTATCAAATATATGTTTCGATCATTCCCCAAATACTACGCCATATTTGAACCCCTTTCGCATCAAAGGCATATTTTAAGTGGGGAAGTTTTCGGCCCATATCTGTTTTTGCTTTCAGAAACAAGTTAAGGAAAATGAAAAACAAAATATATAATATAAAGTACACAATACAAAATATTAAAAAAAAAAAAAAATTAAAATAAAGTAAAAATTGAAAATAAACACTAAGCCCTGAAAATATATCCCCTGACAAAATATACAACAACAGCACCCCCGTCTAGTTCTTTTTTGGTTTCCTATGGTTTCCTATGGTTTCCTATGGTTTCCTATGGTTTCCTATGGTTTGTTTCAGACCGACTTTTGTCCGAAGCTTTATAGAAAAAGTAGACATCGTAGAACCTTCAAATTTTCAGACATGGCGTAGAGTGGTATGTAGGTGCTTTGTAAAAGTTTATGAGGCTGCACTCCCAGGGGCCTTTGCTTGGGGGGTAAAAACCTGAAATATTGCGTTTTAGCACTTTGTTGCTAACGACAGCCATCTAGCAGCAGAAAAACTTTCATACAGAATTCGTTCATATTCGCTTGCTTTGTCCAGCTCGCGTCGCGACGAGGCGGCTGCTGGCATCCCTGCTGCGCCCTATTGTCCCGCGCGTGCAACATTTGTGTTGGAAGTGGCTTGCCTAGTAAAACTATGCACATGCGACTTGCCTTTCATAAAGATGCCTCTCTAAGTAAAAAAACCTATTGCTCTTACAACACAAAATATTTTACCACCGCAAATTTAAATGCGAATCCTACAGGCAGTGTACACATCTCTGTTAGCACATGTTGTAATTGTTGCACCATTCAAACATATCAACACCAGGTCTAAGCAAATATAATTATACAAGGGCCGCAACAACAAAAAGCTTAAGTTTAACGCATTCTTAACGACGACGTTACAAAGCTACGTCATAACATGGCGTCATAAATAAACAAATCTTGCGTTTATTGGATTTAAATTGGCAAAACTTTCAATATAAAACGTGGCTTATTAGGCACATAAACGTGTTTGCATATTGCTAAAAACTACAGATTTAAACTCTGTTTCAACAGTGATTGCTCAGACCAAGGCATGGTAAAAATTTACACAGTAAAAGTTGGAAAAAGTATAGCAAACCATAGACGTTAAATCATTTAGAGAGAATGAAAATATTGACTTTTTAAACATGCTAGCTGACCAAAATGTAATAACATGGCCGTAAGCATTATCTACGTAAATTTTTATTGATCAAATGTATGTTTCGATCATTTGCCAAAATCTACGCCATATTTGAACCCCCTTCGCTTCAAAGCCATAAGTTATTATATTATTATACACAACTTATAATTGTGTGTAGATATGTTGGATTGGAGTAACATACAGAACAGGTGCAAATAGCAAATATTCTCCAAATACGATGTTTCCAATATTCTCCAAATCGTATTTCATCGTATTGTCGCGGTAATACACAAAGAGGTAAGGCCGTGAATAAAGTTTCACCCACCGTACAATTAACGTAGGGAAGCATTTCGAGTAGGGATGTTCAAGGCAGAATATCGGCGACACATTTATAATGCTTGCTTTAAATGCGGCGTCAGCATTTTTTGGGGCGACCAATTACTTCGCGATAAGCTTCGCCTAATAATTAAGTGTCAATAGGGTGTATTTACCGCCGCAAGTTTAAATGCGAAATCTTAAGGCAGTCTACGCCTCTCTGTTAGCACCTGTTGTGCATCTTGCTCCAACCAGCATACCAACATCAGGCCTAAACTTATTTAGCAAAACTTTCGATTTAATAGTTTGCGTATTAGGTACGTAATAGAGTTTTTCATATTGTTTGAAACGACAGATTTAAAGCCTGTTTTAACAGTGATTGCTCGGACCAAGCTATGGTAAAAAATTACCTAGTGAAAGTTTGCAAAAGTATAGCAAACCATAGGCGTTAAACCATTTTTAGTCTTTAAGAGAATGATAATATTTGATTTTCAAACACGTAAGCTGGTCAAAATTTAATAAAATAGCCATATGCATTATCTAAGTAAATTCTATTTATCAAATATATGTTTCGACCATTCCCCAAATTCTACGCCATATTTGAACCCCTTTCGCATCAAAGGCATATTTTAAGTGGGGAAGTTTTCGGCCCATATCTGTTTTTGCTTGCAGAAACAAGTTAAGGAAAATGAAAAACAAAATATATAATATAAAGTACACAATACAAAATATTAAAAAAAAAATTTAAAAAAAAAAAATTAAAATAAAGTAAAAATTGAAAATAAACACTAAGCCCTGAAAATATATCCCCTGACAAAATATACAACAACCGCACCCCCGTCTAGTTTAAAGTTACTATTTTCGAATACAGGTCTAGGGCAGCGGTGTCCAACAGGCGGCTCGCGTGCCAAATGTGGCATGTGAGTGTGACCTAATAAAAAATGGCATGCAAGCCCCCCCAAAAAATACTAAATTTGTTATTCAACCAATTGTTAACTGCTTCAAATGCAATTTCATGCTTCTACAACTTGTCTTTATCTGGAAAGAATCCTCTAGAGTTTTATTTAAGCACTAAAACTGTGAACACAGCATATCAGCAAACACCGACAAAAATGAAAATATATAAGATAATGTCTTTCTTCTTGTGATTAACATTAGTCGATTTTTTATAATTCAATTTTTTTATGGTTTGTTAGTACTGTTTCAAGCTTACTGTGTTAGTTTATAAAAGGTATTAGTTAACCTTAAGTATAACTGTGAGTTCTAGTTTGTGTTTTTTGATCTGTCTTATAATTTATACCTTTTCTTGCCAGTCAAAGGTATCTTGCATGGGATATGCTAGCACAAATTATTCTGTTGATATAAACTGAACTACACAACAGAAGACAAACACATTTCACAATATAACCAACCAAAACACTGTTGTACACTGTACAGCATAAATTACACCACTTGTAGACAATTTTAGGTTTTAGAGAAAGGCACCAACTAGCTTAAGATATCCTTAGTAACACCAATATTTTCAAAACAATGCCTACCTGTGGTGAAGTATGGTGTGATTTTGGACAAATAATAATACGGTCTGTCCATTGCACGAAAGTGGCATGATGCAGAGTCGAACATTTTGCAATACTGGTGACCAGCAAAAGACCATTTTAGAATTTATCTCCAGGGTTGCCGATAAAGCAAATACCAGACGACACTAAATTTCAAAAGATTTCGCAAGAGTAAACACATTTTAAGAAATAAAAACTTGTTTGTTCTCTACGAAACAAACTGGATTAAATCACAAAAAAGCATTTTCATTAGAATTATTCCGAAAATGGCTTCCCAGATGTAAGTGACCAACTTTCCAAATTACATGTTACAGTAACGTAGTTTACAGCAGATTTGGACAACTAGATTTATTTTAGCTAAAGTTTTAAAATTAGATTAGAATTGAAATTAGAGCATTTCATTTATTTTCAAATTAGATCAGAATTAGAGTTAGTGAATTTTAGAAAAACAGAATATCAACTAGAATTTAATTGCATTTAAATATTTCTCTAAAAGTCACCTACAGGTTGTTCCCACCAATTCCAATTATTTGTTCTCTGTGGATGTAGCGACTTTATTAGTTAATTTTTGGTCACCTATGGTAATATCCTATTCGGTTAATAAGTAACAAAACCTAAAGTCGCTGGTGAGTTCTATTCCGGTAACTATAATTCCTATTCTGTTTAACAAATTTACTAATTCAAAATATGAAATAAGCTATTGCTGCCAGGCATAATATATAACGGAGTGTTGCTCTTCCAGCAGTATATATAATAGATCAACGTTTCAACGTGCTATACAGAACGTCTTCATCAGGATACTGACGTATCGTGCAAACTGTTTTGTTTATTGTGATTTCTATACATAATCATTAGTTTTCATAAAACTCTTGTCGTTTACTTCCATGCATGGATGAACAAATTAATGACCCATAAAGCAATTTACGCTTAAAACAACATTTTTTAGCCGAAATATTTTTTACAATCTTTAGTGAAAAAATAACACTGACAATTTATTAGTCGCAGCCTGCCTGTTTACCATTTTTCTAAAAATCCCTGCGCTCTCTTTTTTTGATATTCTGTTTTTTCTGTGCTTTAACGAAGTTTCACCGTGGTTGCTTTGCGCCACAAACTAAACGCCACATTTTGTCCAACGCTATAGTTACTGGTTGAACAGCAAACAATGATAAAATAATTGTAAATTTACAACTAAACCATTCTTTCGCAAAGTTAACAATCATATGCACCAGAGGTTTTGCGCTGCGCGACGCCCTATAGTGGGTCGTTTCAATTTTCCAAGGGCGTCCGCAATGGTTACGATTCGTATCTAAACATAATTGTGATACAAAATATTTAGAGGCGGTTATTTTTTTAAGCCTTGGCTTGGTTGACCGCTATGAACTTTAAGAAATCGCAACAACATTCTTATGTAGACTATTTTCTAATTCTCAGCTGTAGTTACACAAGTAGGCGATATTTTAAAATACCGTAGTGTTCATGGACCGTTTCGTCGGCCACTCAAAACATCTCAAAAACACTGCATACAAATATTATCATAAGACATTTGTATTCCAACTTATTGTTACCAAAAACTGCAGCAATTGCTTATAATTTTCTTATACAAACAATTTAATAAATACAGAAAAGTAAAATTCTTATCGCTGGCTACATCGCAAGTTCAATAAACTTTTCCAAGGCGCCAACAACGTTTAAGTTAAACAATAACCTCATAACTATTTACCACTACAGCAATGACGTCTTTGATTGTTTGCCGGTAAACAATTTTTTAAAACGGCACAAAGATTCTTTAATCATCATACAACGCGACAAAGAATCTTTATCACGAAATTCGAACGTGACTTTGATTAATCTTATTATTTGTGTAGTGTTAAATGTATTTGCGCCTTAGTGTTTAAGGAAAGAACTGGGGCTAAGTAATATTTCTTTGGTAGTGGTGCTTAACACAAGTTGTCCTACAACTAACTAAATTTCCCGTCGAAGCCACTCTCCAGTCGGGCTAGTGGGTGTCAATCAGCACTCGCCCGAAGCAATTTGCACTCGCATTGGCAAGCGGACGAGTGCTTCTTTCCAACCCTGAAATCATTACATGCTACTACAAGACCACGAAATAAACACTGGCATCCATAGAACAGAATGTTACTCCAATATATAGCATTCAAAATCTATTCTTACCAAACTTCGCAATCCCAGAAGCCCAATAATGGCCAGCGTCCACTTATCGACCAGCAGACGAGAAGAATTACTAAGTAAACACACCCGGCTTTCGGCGCCCAATTATTTGGCAGACTGACCATTACTTAGAACAATAAATTTTGTTTGCACGCTAAACCCCAAATATAACAGGACATCACCAACATATGCGGTCAAAGATAAAAAATCCATGGTGTATACGAAAATAGAAAGGAACAAATCTTTAATAACTAAATCAATTTCTAAATACAAGAACACTTTAGAATTATCACTGTCCTACAACCCTATTTAACATTTCGCAATAATTGCTAATTTAATAAGAACTTTGAGATTATATGCTTATGGCAATTAACAAATTTAGGTGTTTACTGTGTTGATAAACACGTAAAAGTGGGAAAGTAAAAATGATGTTGGGCAAAGTAGCATTTTTGGTAAAATCTGAATTAGATTAGAACTAGAATTAGAGCACATTAGGGATTCACAAATTAGATTAGAATTAGAGCACAGAAGCCATTCACAAGTTGTATTAGAATTATAATTGGCCTCATTTTGCTCTAATTCAGGTTTTTTTTTTCTACGGTTTTAGTGATGACTAGGGCAATTATTTTTTGACCTAAAAAATTGAAATTTTGACCTAAAAAAATATTTTTTGGACAAAATTTTGACCATTTAGAAATAGATTGATTCAAACAACATATTGTTGTTTGAAGTACTTCATTAGTGTCTTGGCGTCGTTAACCACACATTTTTGTTGTTTTACTGACTACTACCGGTCAAATACAAATCAGTTATTTCGGGTTTATGCAAAACTCACGAAAATGCTTAGTTAATATGTTAGTCATTTCAAAAGATAAACCACTACAAAGAAAGCAATATACTGGTTATTTAAAAAAATGCTGTGTAAATAGTTGAAATACAACAAAAAAGTAATTAATAACAAAAACCTAAAATATTATGGGAATAGGAAATGGGATAATTAATTGCATCCCATGCGAAAAAACACAGCAAATATGTTTCAATACATAGGTCAAAATCAGAGATACACAACTGTATAAAGCAATAACAAAGTTCGAGCTGATAAACCTGGCCTGCGTGGTTAATTCTGTCTGCTTGCTTGCGTTTATCCGTATATTACTTTAATGAAGATTTAATACACTTAATATGTCATTGAATTTAATTCAAAACTAATTTTTTTTCAGATAGACAATTTTAAAAAGCTGAAAATATTTTTTTTTAATCTTGTAAGCTATTTAGATGTATAAGTATATTCAGTGCAAAAACGTTTTATATTTAACTAAAGCCTACTATTTTCTTTGAAAAATAGATTGCTTGAATATACACTAATAGTTCAATTAGGCCTTCATGGACCCCCTAAGAACCCCTGCTCTAATTCATTGAATTAGAAAACTAGAATTTATCTAGTTGTCCAAGTTTAAGTAAAGTAAACATGGTTTTGCAATTCCAGAATGACTACTCACACTACTATTTGTTTGAATCGTTTTACCAACATTTATAAATAATGGTCTACCATTACATGAGATTCAGAGTAAAATGTTGTACATAAGTTTAAATTATTCCACAAAAAAAACAAAAAAACCTTACCACTGTTGACCTTAACTTGTCGTTGTTAAAGATCTTGGAATACCAGTGCTTTGGGGAGCCACCAAAGTTCAAGGTCAATTCGTGTAGCAGAACGGTCAAGAAGCAGCAGTGCCGGGTAAAAAAAAACTATTGAAACCAATTTATTTGGCAATTTGTTATCTCTAATATTAATAAATATAACAATAGATATAATATAATGTATGCAGCAAAGCACCCAACTAAAATAGCGCAAATTATATCTAATGCAACTCTAACATATTTATTTAACTTCAACATATTCTTAACCAAGTAACACCTTTGACTACCACTCTAATATGACCTTTTTACTGTGTTCACGCTTTTCAGGGTGATTAAAAAAGAAAATAAAACATTATTTTGTTTTAGGAGTTACCGACAGAATAGGGGGAGAAGTCGCAGCAAGAACAGCAAAACTAAATCTGGAAAAAAGCGCTCCACTTCCAGCACACGGGATCAAGCTATAAACAAACGACAATCACATTCATATGATTCAACTATTAGTACAAGTAATACTAAATATTGCAGAGAGTTTCCTCTATTTGTTTCCTTAGTATAAAGTTGTCCTAAACTTGGTGTTTTAGTCCAGTGCTCCGCAACCTTTTTCCACTTGCTTGGCAGCACATCTACGAAATATTTAAAAGACGATAGACAACATCAGCAAAAATGTGTGGCAGCCAACTGATTTTGCGGTTTGCAAACTCCCTGAAATTTCTGAAGCCGGTCAGAGTCCTGAAAAATAGCTGATTAGATAAACAGAAGGTTTTTAATAGCAAACGAAAAATAAAACCTGGCCTTGGTGCTTTTACTTTTTTGCATAAATTGATTTTCGAAACAGCTGCCAAGACTAATTACACAATCACATAATGTCAATTTACAGTTGTATTTCATGGGTTTTGAGAAGATAGTTAATCTTGACTTTGGTGTATAGTTCGGAAATAATTGGTGTATTTTGGTACTTTAAAAAATATATTTTGATATTTAATTTTCGGTGATAGAAGATAACCTAGTGTAACGCCCAAACGCGACTTGTGTAGTGGGCCTGGCGCCTGACCCTATACAGTTGCCCGAAAGGGCGCAGCAGCGTGAGTTCTATTTGGTTGGGGAAGGTTTCTAGCTAGATATGCTACCTGTCATAAACACAACTGAAATACCAATCAAAAGTATATTGTTACAATGTGAATTAAACGTTATCAGAAAGCATTAATGAACGTGTATTAGTTTCAAGTTATTGTAAGACAGGCAGCCTATGGTGGCCGCTGTCGGCTGAAGCCTGCGCAGACTGCCCGAAAAAACGCTAAGACACGGCATTTATACAGCCAATACATAGAACACAAAAGTTCGTCATATTTGGCCATGAAAGACTGGCTGGCACTTTGCAAACATAGCTAGGCACTCTTTTAATATTACGGCTGGCCAAGGCCAATTTGCGGCGACCGTAAGGCGCATGGAGGCTTGTTCTGCAAACCGTGATTATCAACACACGCAATACTGACATGTTTATAAATTAAGAGATTAAACGTTGAAAGTCAAGTTTGAAACGAGGCAAGTGGACCAGGGCTGTGGAGACGGTTAAAAACAACCCGAGTCCGACTCCGGCCAAAAAAATACACCCGAGTCCCGAGTCCGACTCCGGCCAAATGTAAGATTTTGTCGAGTCCCAAGTCTAGCTCTGACTCTACAGCCTGTATTTTACCAATTTACGCACCTAAATTAAGGTAAATTTTTTGTTATCCACTCATATTGGTGTCATAATTGATCCACCATTACATGGTTTAAAAATATTTCACGTTTGCTATTACACTTTTACAACTTACATTTTGCCGCCTTAACAGTTTAAAAATTTGATACTGCGCATTTTACGCGGTCTTACTCGAGTACCGAGTCCGACTCCGACTCCGCAGCCCTGAAGTGGACACACGAAAACTCAATCGACGGATTGCTTTTGAAATATTATATTAGGACCGGTAAAATTTCGAAACAAGTTTTGCGGACCTTTAAAAATCAAAATCAACCCAAAATGTAGTTACGACAAAAGTATATGCAACTTAAAATCAAAGAATGGAAACGTCAATTTAATAAGCAGTTTTCTGCTGTCTTTTTGATATCATACGTGTTTTACATGGTTCATTGAAGTTTTACACCTACAACTGATTTTAAAGCAACACTTGCACCATTGTGACAAACGATTAGGTCCAAAGTAGACCTTTAACTCTATATTGCGTCACAGTGATTACTGGCGAAGTTCTGCATTTGATGGACAAGCTTTTAACATCTTGTATTTTGCAACTAAGATATAAAGTTGTAATATATTTGGCGGACTGGCAGGAAAGTTGATGCGAACCGGCACCGGTCCGTGGACCGTCAGTTGAGAACCACTGATATACAAGTTAATTCGAATGATTATTAAAAAGTGACCTTAAAACGCAACTCACCTTTGGGAACGTTGCGGCACACCTGACATGGTGAGGCAGGACAGCGGTTGTGGAGCACTCTTCTAGTCTGAAAAGGTGTCTAAATGCCTGTTGGAGAACTATTTCAAAATCTTCCATTTGACATGAAAAGATTTAACATTTCCCCGCGTTGACGCATTATTCCCGGTCGTAGCATGATGACAAATGTATTTTCGACTATTCGTTGTGAAGGGAGACAGAAGTATCTAGGTCAGTGATTCTCAACTATTTTAGTACCAGAGCCTAATTTCAAACCTAAGGTTTTGTAAGGTTTCAAACCTAAGGTTTGTACTTAAGAATGCAACAACAACTCAAAAGAACACAAAGAAATATGCAAATTTGCCTAATGTGAAATTTAACACTGATTTTGACTTATTACAAGTGTGTCAAACTAATGCGTAATAGTGGAGGATGAAGTAAGCAGAAGCTGCTTGAGATGATTGCCAGTCAATCGGTTACGATACTGATTTTTTATTTTGAACATTTTGCTGAAAATACTTGAATTAAATACAGAAGCATACGATATGTTTCCTCTGGAACTGTACTCCAAATGTCGACTAAACTTTCACTTTGATATGCTTGTTGCAGCTTGACATATTGCGTGTCTAGTATCGACTGAAGCTTATTAGGAGGGGTGACTGCCTCTCTTTCCATAGGAGTAGCAAATGTTGTCATCAGTGACTAAAAAGAATGCATTCCGTTAATGGCACAGTCGAATTCTTCATATCAAATGATCCGCTGTCTTGATGATTTGAAGGAGTTGGAACATCTGTTGTAACACCAGTTAAAAGTTGCGTGTTCCAAAGGAAAAGCTTTTTAATAAAGGCACATACTGTGCTATACAAGTCATGACAAAACTTCTAATTTCTTACAGGGTGTGGTTTAGTTATGTTATGAACGGTGGGTAGTGATATCAACCATAATGGCCAAATTAACTTTCCATTCTTGATTGCTGAGTTATGACATGTGTTTCTTTAAACATTTTGATCCCGCAAAGAAGGTCATAGAATCTTTTGAGGCATTTAGCTTGGCTTAACCATCTTACACCAGTAAACATGACAACGTGACCATAATCAGCATCAATATCTGCTAGAAACTTTTTACACTTACACAGGTTATGCAATTTACTGTTGTTTTAACTAGGTTTGTCACATTAGGCATGTTCAAAGACCTTCTTGGTGCAAAATGCAGTGATGCGATGTCGCAAAAGCTAGCTTATCTTCTTCTCGCCATTTGTTGATGAGTTCTTAAAATCCGTGATTTGCACCAAGCATAGAAGGACACCCATCGGTTGCCACTGAAAAGAACTTTGATGGATCCTCATGTGTTTCTTAAAGAGCAGCTTAAAATTCCATATATGTATATCTGTTCCTTTTGTTGTGCCATGACTGTTTTGTTGTCCTATGAACTTTTCTTGTGCCATGGAATTAGTTGACTAATGAAGAAGCTCTTCATGTTGGTCTTTAGGTTAGTGAACCACAAAATGTACACTTGAAATCCGCATGCAGCTCTTAGAGCCGCTGTTGAGAATCACTGATCTAAGTCATTGATATGAAATAATTCACTATTCAAAGGAGTTAAATGTTAGTGTTGCGATAGTAATATTGTTCTAGCGGACAGTGTTTATTTAAAAATTTGTTAGTGAAAAAACAAGTTTTCCCAGAAATGTGACATCCCCAGAAATGTGACATACCCAGAAATGAAGAAACAAAGAGTAAGGTAAATCACATCGTATTTTGACACAAGGAGTCTTAGTGGTCATATTGCCAAAAATGAGCCATGAAGACAACGAAACACGTCTATCAGTATTGGCAGAAAAAACAGTGGACAACAGATTCTTCGAACATAGCATTACAAAAAAGGAAAAAAAAATCTTTAAAATAAAATTGTTGAAGAGAATAGTCTTACACCCCTAGACGGACAGGAGAAAAAACATTCTTTAAAGAAGGAATCTTTGCAAATGGCCGTATTTCTCTAGTTTTAAATAGAGTATCAGGTGGTACTATGTAACGGCAAATAAATTAAAATCTTAACAAGCTTTTGCACAACTGTCACAGTACGCCTCCGCATGTTTTTCTACACCCAGCGTACTTTGAAGCACAGACCTTCAGTTTTTTGTTTTTGCCTCCGTTACATATGTCTTTGTGAGCATGTGCCTCTAGATACATTGGACTTCATTATTTTTAGTGTTTATGCTTGTCCTTCTACTTTGTGCATTTAAATTGCCTTTTTTTCACATTTAAAAAAATAGTCACTGTGTGGCACACCTAGCATGTTTTGTGACACAACTATTGTACAGAACTGTTGGAATAACTAGATTTTTCTACTTTATATAGTGCTACTGGTAACAATAATAGTAATATTGATAAATAGCTTCGGTAGTAAATTGTTATATTTATTCATAATCATGAATTATTTTTGTACTTGTTAAATATGCTATTAGGAATTTCAGTCATTACTTCACTATCCATATGGTTAAATGAATTCCTATTGTTGAATGTAATACTGATAATTTCCAACTTTGTTTTTAGATAGAAAAAATGCCCAGGAAAGTAATAGAATTCCAGAGACGGTTTCCACACCAAGAGGTGTTGATGACTTGTTGGAAAAGAATGGCCACAATCTTTATGCACTTGGCTTGAAAAAAGATGATCAACAAAGTAAGATTAAATATCTAGTTGGCCCGAACGTAATGTTGAAATTTATTTGTAATAATTTTGGTAGGTGCCATAGATTATTATTACATCAATAAGGCAACCTATTATGGATATTCAAGGTAGGTTTGAAAATTCTAGCATCATGAGCCACAATATTTTTTGCACACAGATTGCTTGACTTTTTTGTATATTTTATAATTTTTTTTTAATTTTTTGTATGCAAGTAGGAAAAGTTTAGACATTTTAAATAAAAGAATGTTCGACTAGCCACAGAAAATGATATTCGGCCTGGGTTTTGACCAGGGATGTCCAGTCATAATGGGCCGCATTGTTACTTCAAAAATTTTAATGGGCCGCAAATCCTATTAAATTAAAGGGAGGTCATGTCACAAACCAACACCTGTTCTTCATGAGTTAACCTGTTCGCACATATTCAAGTGAATCTCAGGCTGAAAAATTGAGACTGCCAAATGAAACAACGATAATGAACGGTGATTATGCGGTGGCGGCGATAAGGACGTGTTTTCAATGCCAGGTGCAATGTGGCCGATGTAACATTGCAGCAATCACGGTTTTAGTTTTGTGATAATTGTTTACTGAGATTCAAATGGGGGTGTCAAGACTCCTAGATACCCCTCACTCTACGCCCCTGGTAACACAAGTCTAAAGGAACTCAAAAAGTCATAAAATGTTACAAATACACTTCAAAGGTAACATAGTAGTCTGCTGCATTATGTTTATATGAACAAATACATTGAAAGAGGGTCAACCTAGATTAGGCAACTAAACCCTTTATAATGTACATGTGTACCGTATTTTTGTATTCTAATCATTCTAAATTGTAGTGTGCAGTGATACTGGCTGTAAGCATTAGATATATATATGATTGTTACTAAATTTCCCATTACTGACTGTTATCTGTATGACTTTAGGATAAACCACTGTTCAACATGATTGACTTTCAAATTATGACATTTTATTTGTTTATTGCAGGTACTCAGGTGAAAAAAGTTAAGAGTTCCCAATGGGGTAGCACTGATTTGAAAGCAATTCAAGGCAAGTATTTCAAAGAATCAGGCACATCACAAAAAAATAATTTTATTCATTAATTACAACAAAGAACTGCAATTATGAGCATCTTTAAACTTAAATGTGTTAAAATTACTTTTTATTTGTTTATTTTTTTTCAACTGCTGTGAGTACTTTTGTACTGCCTTGCTTGCACTTATCATAAGTTTAATTGCAGAACTCTTGCAGCGGGGAAAAAGATTGCGAAATGAAATTACTAAATCTGACTTAACATTAGATATACCTATGCCAACAACAATGGTGAACTCGAGCAACCAGAATGTGATCTCCTCAAAAATGGTTAAGTGCCAATTTAGAATAATTTTCAGGAGTATTTGTAACTACATACTACACTATTTTTGTATAGTTAAACATAATAAATATATGTGTCTTTATTATAAGTTTTACTGCAGAAGTTGTGGCCAATTTCAGTTTGTTTGAGTTAACATAATTTTGTTTGCATAAATTAAGCATATCAAAATCAAATTAAATTGCTTTGTAAAAAATGATTTTTCTTTTTAGTCTTAGGTTAATTTTAAATGACACAAATATATAAAAGAAATTATCCCCTTCAATCATATTAGATAATGCTTTTTTTCACAGAAATACAAACATACACCTGAAAAAGATTCCAAACCTGTTCAAAGAATTGAAATTGTTAAGCCTTCCTGTGATAATCATTTTCTCAAGTAAGATAATTCATTTTTGTAAAACTGTTTAAGATATTTATTTCAATGTTTCTGTTATTAAAAACAATTTGGATAACTTTTTGCCGTGATTATACTGAGCCGTGGCATCGCTCAGGTCTACTTTCGCGATTCACGCGATTAACAGTTGAATGGTCTTACTGATCATATAGTCAAAATTGCTTTTAGTGTGTTAATTATTTAATATCTAGGGGGGCATGGTAGAAAAAAGGTTAAGAACCACTCTGTTAAAAATAGGATTAATCAGAAAAAATGTTGAAATTGTGTCATGATTATTTCCTATCGCTAAAAGTAAAAAAATTGAATAAAAATCCAGATTTGATTTCCATCCAAGGATTCAATATTCTACTTCAAACATCCCTTGTAAATAGACATAAAAATATAGTTATTTGGGATACTTCTGTTTGACATAATAATAATAATTTGCAATGTTTTGCAATGCACATTTTTATTGGCCTTTAACTCAAATAAAATATTTTAAGTAAACATTTGATACTGAATTTTTAATATTATTTGTTAATATCTTTATATCAAATTTTGTTAAAAAAAACATTTATTTTCGTTTAGTGGACTTTGGTTAAAACAAATGCACATTGCTCACAAAAAATGGGCTAAGTGGGAACACTGTTGTACAAAGAATTTATAGGCGCATAGTTGCACTAGATAATTTTGTTTCTAGCATGTTTATGTTTTTTTAATATTGATAGGAATTATGGTGATATGCGGATAGTAGATATGGTGCTTGGGGCTAAAGGCATAAAGGACGACATGTCACATTTGGAAGTGTCTTCTGTTGGATCTAATCTGGAAAGTCTTATTTCTGATTTGGAAGACCCTCTCAATGATGACTCAATACTCCAGCATTTGTTGTATAGCAATAAAGTATGCGGTGTTATGATTTAACCAGTTATCAACTTTTTTCTGCAAACTAAATATATTCTGTTTTCTAGAGCTTTTACTCCAACTCACTTTCCTGTGTCGGTTCTAAAGAAACAATCTTACAAGACACGGTAATTTTAAATGTTACACTTTGGTTATATGTGATGATATAAAGTTATATTAATGTGTTATAATCAGTGGTGCATACAGGGGTTAGGTGTTCGGCCCCCTCCCCCTTAGCTAGTGCTGTTATTGTTTTTTGTCCTTTTTGTTAGTGTTTAACTCACTGTCCCAAGTGGCAATATTTTCTAATGTAATTGCGTCAAGAGCCCTAAGCTAATGAGAAAACAAAACACTGTCTTTTGTCTCCTATTTTGTACTCGAGTCGGCCGAAGACACAGGAAAATTTTCTCTGCCGCCTATTCGTTCAATTTGGCTGATCTTCAAGTGTTTATTTACAACATCATCAAACCGATAAGTTTATTTACAACATCATCAAATTCGTAATTTTGCAATGAAACAGGAGTTGATGTACCCTGCGCTAATATCCGGTATTGGTGTAACTACGGCATTTTTTACCTGAAGAAGATTCTTTTAAAACGTTTTTTAACTGTGACTGTCAAGTGCGTTTGAATTAGTTCCGTGCATGGAACTTAGGAAACTGTGCTACTGATAGTGGAGTTATGAAACTATATTTCGATGTCATACCTTTTACTATTTTATCATGTCATTAATCTTTACTGTAAGATGGAAAATTGGGTTTAGTTGAAAATTAAGGATCCCCTTTTCTAAATTCTGGTTACGCCCTTGCTTATAATTACGTCTTGTTTAAATGTGTTACATCTTATTGGTTAATGACAGTGGTATGTCCAAACAAAGAGTTTTGAAAGTCAATACATTTATTCTTGGTACACTTACAAAATAGTGACAAAATTTTTGTACCCAATATAAAATGTAGTTGCAAATCCTTTTACTTTGTTACTACAGAACAAAATATATACATCGAAACATTTATGTAGAAGCAAAAACAGATGTATTATAATTGAAACAGGAGAAATTTACTGTGCCACACCAAACCGCAAGTGACGTGCTTTGTCATCCACATGAGAATATTCAATCAAATAATAGCTCAGTATTGTCTTTACCCAACCATATCAATCTAGTAAAGATTACAGCAAAAGGCATTCAACTAACACCTGATATGAAGCAGTCTATTGATGATTCTCAAAAGTTTTTTGGCATTCCTAAAAAGGATTTGTATGTGAAAGTTAAATCAAGCCAACCACCTGGCCGTTCGTCACTATTAAACAATCAACAGAATTTGTGGTATGAATTGCTTTTGTTTTAGTGAGCTAATTATTAATTTTTACCCGTTATCAAGTATAGTCAATATACTAACTATACTTTTTTCAGGACATATTTTATTGAATACTCTTTTCCTTTTTGTGCGAAAAAAAATCAAAGTGTAACTACCTCACATGATGTAACTAGAATCATTTCAAAAAACGTTACTCGAGGTGTAGTATTGTTATGCTTATTTTTGCTTTTTTTATGTTTAATGTGGTAGTGTTTATAACGTTGCTTTCATGAGTTTTGTAGATAAAATATTTTCTTCTGTAGTAGATAGTATATGGTTAATGTAATTTTTCTTCCGTTTACTAAAATAATTATTTGTTTTCACAGGAGGCCTTGTCAAGTTTGACCAATACAATATATTTCCAATTAAATTTTCACCTGACAATCTAAATAAATGGATGACAGACAGTCTGGTTTTTAAAGTTTACTGTAAAAACTCAAAGACTAAAGTAGTAAGTTTTTTATTAATTATTTATATATGTCTATAGATAGATGTTTCCTGTTTGTGTTTAAATAATACTTTTCATGCTCTTTGATATATTTTGTTTGTTTCTAAGGTTTTGCCACTTGGCTTAGCTTCCCTATCCCTGAGAAATGTTATTGAATCCCAAAATATGCAAGCAAACTGCGAACTGGAGCTTCATCGTGAATTTGATGCCAAACAGCCCTCCATATCTGGTTCTGTAATGGGTTGCATCATTGTAAGTTATTATCTCGACACTTCCTGGCTTCAATCGACTGCCACAAAAATTGCAAAGTGATAAACTGTGAACATAAATATTAAAGAGTTTGTGTTTTGTAGGAAGCCTCTAGATCAGTGGTTCTTAACCTTTTTGTACCCATGGCCCCTTTTTGATGCCGTCAAATAGTCGCAGACCCTTTGAGTAAAGTAACAGAAAACACCAAATTGATTTATTATGACACGTTTATTTCAATGTGATTTCTGCTGCTGCATCTACGAAGCAAGTCTTGAAATGCGTGGTTGTGTTTTTGACAACGCTAGAACAGGGATGGCGAACCACTGACCCACCACAATTTTTTAATGACCCAATTGTCTCTCTAGAAAAAAACGAAAAGCTATAAATCTTTTGCAGAAAAGGAGCATGTAAAAATAACATTCTTTGTTAGATAGCGCTACACTGTTTAAATCAGATCTGCCCAACATTTTGGCCGTGCAAAAGTGTTTTTAGGAATGCCTACTATAACCCCACTTAAAAAAAAAAAAAAAAATGTGTGCAGAAAAGATGACAATTAAAAGCAGTTTGTTTATCGCCGTAAAATGTTAAACGGTGGCGAAAGGGAGGAAAATTAAGAGCTCGCAGATCAAAAATTCTGAAAACCTTGGTAAACCATACTGAAAAGCTATCTGCTGAACTCCTGTAGTCCCATGAAAAATGCTGCAGCATTTGTTAACTATTTAGGTTCTTAATATTAGTGAGAATCTCAATTTGGAAATCAGCCGAAAACCTGAATGATTACCAAAACAGACAATTGACACTTAAAATGACGCCGCAGCAAAGTTTCGCATAAAATTAGCATATAATAAAATATATGACCCACTTGTGCATTTTGTAAGGATTAAGGTTGTGTTTGTGACCCGAGCGACAAAAAGATTCGCCATCCCTGCGCTTGACGCATGTCATCTTTGCGAACGATAGCATAAAGTTAAACCAAAATTCAGTAGATGTGAACTGTTTATAAAGCACCTTTCATTTTACAATCTATTTGTGTTACATCACAATGGAAGTATTACGTCATACTCAATACGATTTACAACATGTTACAATGTGATTTTATCACTTCCAAGTAAGTGATTAAGCACATATCCCAGCTTGAATTAATTTAATAAAAATATATTTTGAAGCTTTTGCGGACCCCCTGAAAACGTTTTGCGCACCCCCAGGGGTCCGTGACCCCCGGTTGAGAACCACTGCTCTAAATATTGCAATGATGTATTAAACCAGTGGTTCTTTACCTTTTTGATAACTGCCATATTTTTGGATGGAAACAAACACTTAAACTAAAGTCAATTAGGTAATTTAACCTGATAAAATTAACTTCACGCCATTGAGACAACAGGCACAATTTATTACATGTGGAAACTATAGCGAGTTTGAAGTGCAAAGGTTCTTAAACTTTTTGAGCGGTACCCTGCTTGACGCAATTTATAGAAACTTGTACCCCCTATGTGAATAATATGTTTTGACGCCACAATGATCAACATTATATGGGCAGTGTTCGCAGATAAATTAAAGTTGTTTGTTTGGTCTCAATTACAAATTGAGTTGTGGATTGCTAGGTGAAAATTTCATGTGAGGCAGCCTATGGACTGAAAAAATTTTCTTTAAATGCTAAAAACTTTATCTACTTTGTGTATTCATAGGTTTGTGTGGAATTGACAAGTGATAAACAACTTTCTTCTCAAAAGTCACAATTTAAGGAACCACAAACAGTTAAATTGTCTGATGCAAATGCAGTTGCCAAACCAGATAGTCAAGTGTGCCCTCAGCAGGAATTTTTCCATGGGTAAGTTAAAAAAAAATCATATTAGCTGTCTTTAAGGAAATCATTTATTTTGTTTTTGTTTAGGTCAAAAAGTTTCATTAATGAAAACATCCAACTTACACATGATATTTTTGGAAAGCAAATTCCAGAGAATAATGAAAGTGTCTTGTATCTTTATGTTATGCTGAAGGAAGCAAGGGACATTCCAGGTATAAACATCTTCTTTTTTTTGTTAATTTGTACATAGCTGACATAGTCATTAAAAGATATTTACTGCAATTCAACCTGACCACATGCATGTACAACAGCTGTGATCTAGCCCTTCTAAAGTCGCTTTTACGAACTTAGGATTACGATTTGCTTAGCTCAGTTTATTTTACTGTTTTGTTTAGTAGTAGGCTTTCAATGTAGATGACAAATGTGTAATTTTATTTAAATTGAATTACTTTGTAGCATCCACAGTTTTTTGTATTATTTAGGTACTTGTATTTACTACTGTGATGTAGAACAGACTGTAGGCTAATTGACCAATAGGGGTATCTGACAATATCTAATCAGAGCTGATACACAATCCGTGGTAGTATTGGTGGTATCATCCGATACGATGTCGGTATCAGAACCAGCCCGATACCAAATTTCTATAGGAATTTCACTGATTCTTGATTAAACGCATCGATTTTTTAAATGCATCAAAATTAGTATGGTAAACAAGGACCTAACTAAACTTTGTAAGATTTCATTTTAGATCTTAGTATACAGAAAAACTTTCCTTTGAACATTTAAGGCCTATTTATTTTGCCTTTTAAGTTTAGTTATGACATCATTCAGTATTAGGATTGCTATACTTTTTGTTTAAAACATAGGGCAGTAGTAGCTGAATAAAATGTCAGATATCGGACATCCCTGCAGACCAATAATATTGGCATACATATATTTGACTTGCTTCCTGCTGAGCCTGTATAATTCAGTTAACAGAGTACAGGGTTGTCAGTAGGTCTTCAAATCTTACAAGTATTTAAATATTATTTTGTTTGATTTGCATATTGAAATGTTTTTAAAAAACCCTGTGTTTTTCCAAAAGTATTTCAATATATTTATATATGTGCAGCTTAAGATAGGTGTTTTAAAACTGTCATAGACTATTTGTTATTTTGTTGGCCATGTCATTTATGCTGTTGTTTTTTAAATAATATTTAAACTACGGTAAGTGGTCCAATTTTAGGTCTTTAAAAACCTTTCAATAAATGTATTTGAATTATTTCATATACAAAATAGCATTTTAGCTGAACATTTATTGTAGAAACAAGGCTACAAATTTATACTTAAATATACAAACACTCCCTGTAAACTTTCATTATATTTCTGTGAAAGGGTTCAAGTTGTCAGGTAAGTTATATAACATGTGGAAATAAAGATAAAAGCAAAGCATGGCAATCCAAATGTAATCATGTTTGGAAAAGTGCTCATCCAAGACAAGCCATATAGTGTTTGACATATGAGATGCCGATAACTTTTAACCGGTTTCAACTTTTAAATAAAATCTGCCAATCTGAAGGCGTTTCAATATTAAAAAATTCTGACATAGTTGGTGGAGAAACTGGCCCACTTTTGAAGGAATAAACCATACATAAATGGTGTACCTGGTAAAGAATTGTTAAATTCTAAACAACCTTTGTATAACTAAAAACATGTTTGGACTGTAACCGAAATTGTGTTTATCTTGTAAACATATTTTGTATTTGTTTTTTATTGGTAAATCTATATTTATTAGAAGCTAAAGCACATAGCAACACAGAAGCAGAGGAATGTTTTCCTAATACATTTCTTGTCTGTCGGTCGCTGGCATTGGATGAAGCTTCCACCAGCTCTGTTATGTGGAAAACTTCTAACCCCAAGTTCAACTATACTCAGGTTGCCTAAAGACTGTCTATAAAATTTAAATAATGTATTACTATTAAATATATATATCCTACCTGAAAGGAAAATTACAAATGTAAACGCAATATAATTATATCCTATGAAAATCTTCTAACCAACTGTTGCAAGGTCGACAAAAAATCTTTGAATTGATTTGCGTTATTTAAATGTTTTCAAAACTTTGTTTTAGTGTCGGAATGATCTTTGGTTTATTCTATGTCTAACTTATGGTATGTGTTTTCTGCTGTTAACTCAATTTATTAACTTTTGTTATTGTGTTGATCATAGCGTTAATATTTTTGCAAGAATTAAAACTAAAACCTTGGGAGAGTTCCAATTTATGGTCTTAAAAGGTCTTTTTGTTAAATTTGTAATGTTCACAAAATATTTTGACCAAGTTATAAAATAGCTAAAGTTTGTGAGGCACATTGTTTTTTTTTCTGGTACTATTTGTTTTTTGTTCAAAGTTTAAGTTGCAACTCTATGTAGATGAATAACAGATTTGTACTACAAAAATATTACATGATATAAAAATAGATATAAACTGGATCTTGTTTTGAGAGACGCTAAAACTTAAATAACTAATCTATGCATCAACTGATTTGCACCAAGTCATAGATTGTTTTCTGCTTTATAGATAGCATTTTTGTGTGCACTATAGATAATATTATATGCCAACATGCTGTGTACAATGCAGGGCTGCGGAGTTGGTTACCAATAACCCGAGACTCCACAGCCTGTATTCAACCCATTTACGTAATTATAATAAGTTGATATTTAGCAATTCATCCGGTGTAATACAACTCACCAACACACAACAAATGGTGGGAAAAATATTCTATTCCACCTTTACAACTAAATATATTCTATTCTACCTTTACAAGTTTGCGGCCTTATCAATTTCGAAATTTGGTACAGCGCACGCCACACGATGGACTCTGGACTTGGTACTTTTATGCAGTCTTTTTTTTTATCTAAAAATGAAGGTTTTTTTCAAACCATTTAACCCAGTTCCAGTCATTTGTTGACTGCATGGTTCCAAACTGTGGTGATCCCAAAAGGGTTGCAGGGAGAGTCTGGGGAGTAGTAATACAGTGAATATAAGCTTAAACCGTAACCATAACTAACTAGCGCATACTTTCCGGGACTTTTTTTCACATTTTAAAACATTTTTTTTAGAAATAAAAATAGACACACATTTTAACTTTGAAGCACAGCCAAAACACATTTAGGAGCATAATGGACGGAGGTTGTCGTAAGCATAATAACAATATCAAAGCCCATACAAAAGTAGGTACATTTTGAACATGAATAACTCTCTATTCGTTTTCAACATAGTCACTATGTTGAAAAATGAAGATTGTAGTTCATGACACATGAAGTAGTTAATGAACGCAACAGCCGATTTTCTACACTATAAGAACATTACTGTTGTACTCCTCAAGTTCTACAACAGTAGGTTTGGATTTTTGCACTTGCCCACTTGCGAATGCAAGAGTGCTGATTGACAACCAGTTGAGCGACGACCCTCATCTGTGGATCTGTTTGTTAAAGGGCAATTATTGCATAGAGGCCATAGATTGTTAATTGTTTGTCTAAGTACAACAACAAATTAAAAAACATGAAACATAGTAAAAAGTTCTACAGATTTAATAGTCTGGTAAACAATCAGCCATAAACAATCAAGGCCCCCCACCATATAAGATTGGTAGACACTCACCCAACTAATGAGTGCAAATTTTTATTAAATAACCCTGAACAAGATATAAATCAATGCAGTGCATAGATCAGTGGTTCTCAACCTTTCGTGCCCCGTGGCCCCCTTCGAAAGGCTTTTAATCCTTGTGGCCCCGTTCGATTATAAAAAAATGACTAAAATTGTGATTAACATGTTTCACTTATTTTATTTCACCATGTTGTTAAAAAACCACTTGGACGAAAGCCAACGAATGAATAAATTAATTAAAACTCGAAATCAGGTGACGTCGCTTCCTGATCAAATCGTACTTTTTTAGCAGAAATATAATCAGCAGCATCATTTTTTGGGGGGGATGCTTTTTATCGCCGTGATTTTTAAGTTTGGAGGGTCGTAATGAAGCATTTGACATCACCACCAAGCAGTGAAGACACTGCGCACAATCATGGCCGTCTTGTCTAACTTTTGTGAAGCCAAGAAAAACGTAACTCTCGCACCATTTGCAAATTTTAGACATTTTTAAACGTTTCAAAGAGAAAATGGGTAAACTAGAAAAACACAAATGTTGGTTGTATGTGACGTAACAATGTTTGGCAATTAGGCGAGCAGATAAAGAATTACAAGCTGGATGTCAACTGTTGCACTTCTCACAAAAAGCAAGTAGTAATGTGTAAGAAAAAATGCGTTACCCTAGGTCAAAGAAGGTTTAGCACTGCAAGTTTGAGTTTAACTAATACAAATTAAAAATAGTGACACGGGTTTTGCAATACCACAACATTGCTACAGACTTATGCTTGTGGCCCCCCAATGACCGCTCCGTGGCCCCAGGGGGGCCGAGGACCACGGTTGAGAAACCCTGGCATAGATAATGTGTAGTTTATTTATTTGTGGTGTTTCAATTTTAAAAATCCCCTGTCTTGTTGGATTACCTATATCATGTAAATAGCTTTTTATTCAAAATATGTGTACTTGATGTTTACAGTTTTACCATTTTTAGGTGACTCCTCTAAAGATCAATAAAGACCTTCTTAGCTGCCTGCATGACAACTTCATGGTAGTTGAGGTATGGACAAAAGTGACCACATCTCATCAAACTAATGACAAGCTAATGGGACTTGTAAAGATTCCCCTCGATATCTTCTACCAGTCACTTAAAGATGAGCAAGTTTCAAGGTTTGTTGTTTTATGTTTCTTATTTACCAAACACCAAAATTTTGATAAGTGAATTCATGGACACAAAGTTTGAAGTGCTCAGTGATTGGTAAGATTGTTTAATTAGGTTTGACTAAACACATCCCACAGAAGGGTACAACCTAACGTGGTATGGGCAGCTTATAGCGATGGCCATTTTTTTGCTTCCATGTGCTATTTTTGTGTTTTTTTTTAATTCTGAAGTTGCACCCAAAAAATTAACTAAAAATTGTTGATTTGATGACATTACCAAATAAAATATTTGAACTGTTTGTCACAATATTTTTTATTTACATGCAAACAGCAGAATAGTTGTGTTCGAATTTTTACAAACGCTACTGTTAAAAAAGAAACATTTGGTACATAACAACTTGCCGCGATCTTAATATAACCGCGCTTATTACCCTAACAAAAAAACTTAAAAAAAGTTTGACTTGAGACTTATATATTTAAGAACTTCTTGATGTCTGTTACTAACCTATATGCTGTATACTAATTAACGATTAGAAAAATTAAAATGTTTCATTAAGGGAAAATTAAAATGTTTACCACTTTACACACTATTTAGCACTCAAGCCAGGATATTACTCTATCCGTAACATTATTTTTAGTGACATGGTAAACTACCTTTTTAAATCATTGGCAACAACACGCGGCTTAACCAAATTACACAGAGTAAAACACAATATGTAATAGTTATTAGGAGACCAGCTTGGTTGAATCTTACATTTTGTTTAACCTATACTTAGAATGATTCGATCCGGGGAATACAAATTTGTTAATTACACAGCGCCTTTGCCAACATGTAGGTCCTAATATTGGTGCTGCTTTCACCAGCCGCATCCCACTTTAATTGTGGACTGTATTTACCCGATCTAAGGATTTTTCAGGAGGCAATATAAATTTTAAGACAGAGGTCGGCAACCTTTATAGTTGCCAGCCAAACCAAACTCAGCAAGTTCTTGGTGGGAAATTTCCACTAACAATTTGTTATAAAAACGTGTGGCCTTTAGGCACTTTAATATAATACTCTTGATCAGGACAACCTAAAGGTTTGATCCACTTTAAATTGAGTTTAGTTATACTACAACAGGAAGCAACACGCGCAGCACGAAAAAAATGCGTTTGTTTGGTTTTAATTGTCCAAACCTTTAATTTACAAGGAGACGTGACACATTTGGCACAAACAAAATAAAATATGAACATACTTCTTATACTCATCAATGAAGAACACATCAACGAATTAGTTGGGAGAAAATCGCATTTTAGAGAGTTTCATGCTAGGAAAAATGTCTTACTTATAGTTAGGGTTGGCAAGCCTGTCAATTGACCGGTCAAATACGGTCCATTGACCGCACTTTATTTAACCGGTCAAATACTCATATTGGATTCAAATGTTGTAAATTTGAGTTTTTAATAATAGTGATTCTAACATTTTTTAAACAATTCAAATATGAAATGGTAGGGCTTACCTGATGCAAACACATGTTCTGTGGTAATAACAAAGTGTTTGTTATAGCAAAGTAGATTTATTTTGTTTAGAATAAATGCACCTATATGATGAATCGCGTTTGTCATAAAAGGAAACACTAGTCGGGGTATACCACAATCTTAGGGTAATTAGAAATTTAGAAGAACCAAATCCTTTGTCTTTAGTGGACCCTGGTGATGATTTAGAACAGTGTGGCCCAACTGCAGACCCTTGGCCCATGAGCTACGCTTTTTTGGCCTGCGAACTGATAGTCAGCTTTGCTTCCATCTAGCAATATCACTTCAATTTTTGTTATTGTAATTGACAAAAAAAACTTTGTGAATGATCCTTTTTGATTTGTAGCACCACTAAGCAAAAGTGTATAATATCACATGTAATGAAACATTTATCGTATTTCGTTAACTTCAAATGTGTTGCTGGCCATAGCTGAACAAAGGTATAAATTTCATAAAGTTAGTATATATGCTAAAAATATAGGCTATGTATAAAGCAATAAGCCTAAAAATCGCTATTTAAAAACATTGGCCCGCAAGATGAAAAAAATAGTTTTTGGCCAGCAAGATTAAACAAATAGTTTTTGGCCCACGATAGAAAGATGTTGGACAACGCTGATTTAGAAAATTCAGAGTGACAAAAGTTGTGATGAGCAGTAAAAAAATATTTTATTACTGATACATTTACTTGTTGTTAAATTTTGGTAATAAACTTGTTGGCTTAACTTGGTGGTTGTAGTAATGGTAAAAATTAATGCAATAATGCTATAGTATTGCTTGTAGCAATATGGGCATGGTTTTGCAAAAAAATTTATTGAAAGCCAAAAAATAATTGTTTCTGTTTTACAAACCATTGTACTTTAGCCAAAACTTTCACATATTTATTTAATGTTAAAATCAAGGTTTATTTTGAACTTCAATTGCATTATGATAGTTGCCGACCTCTGTTTTAAGAAATGACGTTACAAAATTAAGCCAAAACGCGATATCTTAACACAAGAACTTTAAACAACCCTTTGTCCAGCCCAACTCTATGTACCAAGCGCAACCAGATTGCCTGCATGTGGTTTAAGTTAACAAAACTTTAAATTTAAAAAGATGAACGACGCTTGACCACATAAAAAATATATTTCCGTAAAACTATATGTTTGATGTTCATCACGTTAGTGTCCCACAGCTATAAAGAAACACATTAACCACATAAAGATTCCAGTATAGCATCTTATAATAGCTTGTTTATAGCGTTAAAGCTTTGTGAAAACTGCCTAATTTGGTTAAGCGGTTTATGTTAGCAAAAGTTTTAATATTAATAGAGACAATAAATGCTATCGCTTTCAGCGAAAAAATTACTTATCTGATTTAATTTGCATATATTAGTTCTAAGAGAACAACATGCTCATGACGCTTTGGATATAAAAAACAGGCTAAAATGTTGTGAGAGTTTTTTTAAAAACAAAAAAAAACACTAGGAAGTACACTCAAATTCCGGCTCAGCAAATTAGTTTGGTGTTTCAGTAATGGCCAAAATAGTGTTGAATTGCAAGTGCTCTTTCCCCTCACCAGATCGAACGAAGGTCTCCTGACATTATAAGGGGCTTGGTGTATATATTTCGAGTTACATTTCTTGCCACGTACGAAGTAAGACCGCTTTCTTATATATAATTCATTGTACTAATGGAAACAATTGAGAAACTTTCCAAATATAGGCCGCTATTAAAATATATAAAGGCTTTCCCGACTCAAACTTAATGGCCCTACTTCCCTTGTGGTCCCCTGATCTAGACCGTACCAAAAATAGTCTGCCTATGGAATTGGGTGCCAGAACAGTCTTTGTGACATATCAATCACAATCTGTTGCACATCGTTGATAGCAAAATTAATGATGCTTATGAACAAATTTTGTAATATTTGTAGTGGGATTTTGCCGAATGTGTGAAGCGTCTTGGGTACCCCTGAAGCGTCTCAGGTACCCCAACTCAGGTACCCCTCACTTTTTGATTTTCTGGTTATGCCCCTCTCTCAGGTCATATAAACTGGAACTTTTTCAGTTCATATATAGACCCCAAATGACACTAATTAATTGAAAAAACACTTTATCCATTTTTTGGAAATAAAAGTAAAAATGTACAAACATAAACATTTATGATAGATTATTATCAACTACAATCAAAATCAATGTCACTTGTCAATGTCACTTGAACTGAAATTACAGGAATCAGCCACAGAAACAGATGCTTTATTACATCAGAACTGAGAAGCCTGATTGTAATCCTTTTCTGTCATCTCGCCTGCACAGAGATAAAGTGTATATTTTTGCATCATAAACTTCAAGTGTTCTTATATGTAAAGTTTTTAGCCCAAGGTACAGCAATTTTGTGTCACCGTAAACACATGTTCTATGTACAAAGTCGCTATAGGTGAAGTCATTTCTTTGAAATACATATGGTTTAAAGATAATACTACGCAACTTGTGTCACAATAGGCGAAGTGTCATTATAGCTGAATTCTACTATAATTCATATTAGGAGTTATTTAATTAAATATGTAGATGAATATCACACATTTAAGAAATTGAAAAATCTTTTTATTTTAACAAAAGATTATTAATTATTTTTATTTGTTAAAAATAGATTTAGAGAGTCTTTGTAATGCAGTCTTGAATTTTTGCTTTCAGAGCTACATTGGAGAGTGAATATCCTATGATATCAGTAGATAGTTTTCTGCCAATAGTGGATGTTTTCACCGGCCAACCTAGAGGGCGCCTTCTCTCATTGGTAGCTCTTGGATCCAAAAAACAGGTAAGCCACACTCTTGTGTTCTTACAGATAATTTTTACAATTTTAAATGTTGTTAAACTTTACACATTTAAAAAAGTGTAAAGAAAGTAGTTGAGTTGCCTAAATCAAATATTTTTTAAGCAGCTGCTGCATTCTTGCAACAGTGTATACAAAACCATCTCAGATTCACATGTGTTTTTGTTTGACCCAGATAGAAAAACTGTGCAAAATAAAGGAATTTGATTCAGAGGATTTTAACTCAAAATTTCCAGAAGACAAAGCATCACAAACGGTAGATGATTTTGTTGCAAAGTGTCGTATAGATGAGCATAGCTTTGAAATCGAGATCAACAGCTTGGAAGGATTCAAACCTGAAGATAATCAGGTTTTGCTTTTTAACTTGCTTTATATATTTGAATTATCATCACAGTAAATTGATTGGCAAAATTAAATTTACAGAGAAAATTTATTGATTACACATTCACTGTAGTCCAATAACAAAGAAATGTACACTAACTGCCTAAAAGGTTCGCAATGGGAGCATTAATAATAAATATCAAGCAAATTGTTTAAATCAGGTTAACGGAACCCTTTTTTAATTATAATAATGAAACAAGAAACAGTGAAATATTGGGGTAAATTATTTTTAGTTTATACACAATATTTTGGTATATATAATTCAAGGAAATTATTATTTATGGTTACTTAGTTGTGGACGTTTGTGGCCTTATTTGTTTTTTCAGTTAAAAGCCAACCCGATTTTTTGCGTAACAATTTTTTTTTATTTGTCTGCTGAAAAATGATAAACGAGAGGTTTGAGATATTTTGAGAAACTAGCATTTAAGTGAGCACTATTTTTTATTAAATATTCCCTGTCTGATTACACATGCAGATAAATATACTTCAATCCTTCTTGTATTCCGATATTAATTATGTTGAACCTGCATGTTAAAGTTCACAACAAATATAAAAATAAATATCTATTGCAGTGCTCCGCAACCTTTTTTCACATACGGCACATCCACAGAGCTAAAACAATTCGGCGGCACACCTACTATACAATATATGACAACACCTACGATATATAGATAACGACTAGACAATAGGCAAACATTCTAGGGTGCCCAGAGAAAAAGGAGCTATTTTTTTATTAAACGCCAAAAGAAGGCGAAAATTTTACGTATTACATGCCTTTTTCTTCTGATTCTGCGTTTTTTCTGAAGCCGGCCAAAGTCACGAAAATTGTACCTCGTAGCAATAGCGGATCAGAAAACATTGAGTTTTTACTTTTTAGTACCATATTTGAAGAATGAAACCTTACATTATTGGTGTTTAGTACTATTTGCTAAATTTATTTTTTGAAACAGCTGGCAAGACTAATGATACTCACAAAATGCCAATCAAATATTTAAAATGATATTTTATTAGTTTCAACCATTTGGTCAATCTTCCTTTACACTTTGGTGTAAAGTTTAAAAACAGTTGTATGTTTATTGTTTATACTCCTTTCTTGATATTTGAGTCAGTTAAAAACACAATTTGATATTCATTTTCCGGCGATAAAACATAACTTAGGAAGTTTTAAAAATTATGGAAAGGTAAAACAATTCCAAAAAATATATATATATTGCATAAGGAAAGAATACCTACTTTGATGAGATATACTTTTTTCATTTTAATTCAACTGATTATTAAAAAAGTACCCTTAAAAAGGCAAGAAACACACTTTCAGGAATGTTGCGGCACATCTGGCAGCAATTAATTTTAATTGTTCTAACTAGGGATGCTCAAAGTAGAATATCGAATCCTTCCATCTGGATTCGAATCCAATTCTGCCGTTTATTTCGGGTAATTGGAACCGATATAATTTAATGTTTTACCGCCGATTGTCGCGCCTAATTGCACAAACGCAAGTGGTAAGTAGGCCTGTCGCCGCGGCGACCAATTTATAGTGCTTGCTTTAAATGTAACCTCGTAGTGCAGTATCAGCGTTTTTTCGGGCGACCAATTACCGCGTCTCGCGATAACGTTCGTCTAATAATTAAGTGTCAATCAAGCGTTATTGGGCGAGCGATCAACGTGTAATGTCTGGTGTGGAGTTCGCAAATTCCCTAAATGCGTTAAGTTGCAAAAGTAACATAGCGTTGCAAAACGTGCTGGCCCTCTACAAAATGCGCTATAGTGTTATTTAAGGTCAACTTTAGGCCAATATTCAGTGAAGTTATGCAGTTATGCACAACGTAATTGTCAAGAATTCGTTATGTCAATAATAACTTTGTATTCTTTGCAGTACATCATTTGACTGCATAACAGGTCATGTTAGTCAAAAGAGATTTTTTTTATAATGTACAAATTGTTTGTGGCCCTTAGCAAATTGTTTGTGGCCCTGTAGGGTAGATTAAGATTAATCCCTTCCCCAAACAAAATTGAGGATAAATAATTTAATAAAAATATACTAGGATTCGCTATTCTGGATTCGTTATTCTAGATTCGCAACCTATTATTCTAGAATACCTTGGGATTCTACTTTGAACATCCCTAGTTCTAACCATCAAATACATTATCATGACCCATCATTTATCTGGCAATCATATTCCTATGTTTTTTTAATGGTTATTAGATTCCAATATTATAGTTGATGTTAAAATTATCACAAATTCTGTTTTAGGTTTGGGGTGAAAGCGATTGTTTTATTCAGTACAACTTTCCTATATTGCAAGGAGATGATATAAAAAAAGTTGGAGATGTTCATCATGAAGTTGAAGCACAAAGTATGTAAGACTGTTCTAAAGTTTTTTGTTTTTCAGTTTTTAAATATTCTCTTAGTCTGGTAAAACAACCCTGACAAAATATGTTTTGAAAAGTAATTCATGTTTGATTTTTTCTTTGATTTAAGGTAGCAGTCATCAGATTGTATAAATACTGTTTAAAAATGTGCACTGTCTTGCATATAAGTAATCGATGTTATCTAGTAAATGATCTAAATGCTACAATCTAATGAAATGTCAGCGGGGAAAAAGTGAAAGCGTTGTCACAAATGCTGTCTGTGTTTTTTGACTAATACTGCAGAGCAATATGGTTATGTGACAGTGTTAGTACAATAATCAATAAATTTTGCACCACATGCTAGAATGAAAACCAGAGACTGGCACCCTGGCTGAACAACATTTTGCTATAACTAGATTTGGCAAGTTGCGTTTTTTCTGATGGCACTCATTGTGCTAGAAAGGATAGACAGTCCTGTGGTTAGTGTATAGTACTTTAAAGAGGCTTTGCTACTGATCCCTTGTTTTTTTCTGCTCATGCAACTTGACATTTTTAAGTGCCACCCCTTAATATCATTTTTCTTAACCTTGTTACCGCATCAAAAGGAAATGCACAATCTGAAGATAGGCTTCTAGACTTCTCTATTAGCATCTGTCATGTGTTTCATGCCCACTAAAGTTAATTATTATAGTCACTTTATATGTTGATATTGCTTTATAAAAAAAAAATCAAATTAAGAATTAAATAGAAAAAGAATAGAAAAAAAGAATATATACATTTATGTAATAATGGACATTTTGATTCACTATTAGGGACTCTTTGTGACTGTTCCGGCTAAACCAGGTGTAAGTCCTATAGAATGTAAAATAGTTTCTGCTGTCTTATCTAATACATTTTATGTAGTGCTAAATGAAATTTTGTGGGCCACTTCTGAGGCTTTGGCAGCAGGGCTCGGGAGCCACAGTAAAACAGCAATGGCTCCAGCTCCCAAGCTATAAAACACTTAACCAATGGCCCAGGCTCCAGCTCCGGAGCCACTAAGCGCATATCCAAGGCTCCAGTATAGCTCCAAATCCACCAAACACATCCCATGACTCTGGCTCCAGGTCTGTCTTTGAAGCGGTAATTTTGCTTCAGCAAAGGCTAAATAAAATTACATTTGCCATACTAAACTTTGTAAGTGTTTTGTTCATTTGAGCAGTTTTAAATTCAAGCTAGAACAGATAAAAATGTTATACCTTCAGCTGTCAAAATTTAAAACTCTAGTTCCACAAAAACATTAAAAATGGCTTCAGCTCCGCACCACAAATATAATAAAATGGCCCTGGCTCGAGCTCCGACTGCCCAGCTTTGTTTGTTTGGTCGGAGATATGTTGCCAGTAGTATAGTTTACTTTCAATAACAATGTGTAAAATTGTTCCTGAATTAAAGTTTAGCTTCAATAACATCTGCAATACTTTTCCTGAATTTGTTTGTTTGCCCTTACAAATGTATACAACCAAGTGGGGAAATCATGAAACATAAACCCCTGATAAGGTCAAGCTAAAGCTGTTAGGAAATCTGTGTTACCTGCGCACATGGTAAAAAATTAAAATGAACACCGCTCTAGTTGTTTTGTTCATAACTAACTTTTTAAGCAGTGCCTTAGAACGCAGGATTCCTTTGCACTTAGGTACCTTCCTATTTTAATGTTTTTGCATGCTTCGGAGAGGGAGTACCTTGTACTAATAATACCAAATTTATGAAAGACATAAAATATTCATATAATTGCAATATCTCACACAAATGCCAAACTCCCCCCAACATTCCTCAAAGTGTTGAATTTCCACTCTGTTGAGATATATATATTCTACATAGGTCAATATTTGCAAGAATAGTTGATGATTTTTCACTAGTTAACAATCTAAAAACCCACTTAAATTCAAATTTTCTGACAAAGATATACTAGTTTTGACTGTCGTTGGTTTCATTTTTTGTCTGTTTATTTTTATAAAAACAGTTCTTATATAATACATTGTAATTTAATAATAACCATCTATACAAACTATATTTTAAAACTATGAGTAAATTTGCTGTAAAAGCCGTGAATATTTTTGTCTAGATCACAATTTCTTGATGGCCCAGTTCAGAAGTGAAACAACTCTCTGTATCCCTAATCCAAAATTTGAGTTTAATCAAAAGCACAGTATTAAACTCCCATGCTCAACCCCTGTTCAGCAGGTCCTGCTCTCCAATTTCTCTGGAGTGGGCAAATACTCAAAAGGTGCAATTTCCTTTGAAATGTGGTCAAGATATTACTATCCAAATGCTAGAGATAAATTGATAGCCAAGGTATGTAATAGGTAGTCAATTTGGTTGTAATTTTTAGTTTTATTAATCTATTAAGCATGTTGAGTCTGTAATTAGCTTTAGTTTTCTATTTCCTATTATCCTGTTCATTTGGACTAAAAGAGTTATTGTATATTTTGTTTATTTTGTGGAACACTATTTATAGGTGCTGTTTCCACAAAATATTTAGGTAAAAAGACCCCTTATATACAAAGTGCAAAATATTGTGTAGATTTTCATAACAGGTAATGTGCCAGCACACATCAACGGTTCTGTCATCAACTTACTGCTTGTCCGACTCTTGTTATTTGTTGCTCTATCTTACAATTGATGTATCTAATCAGTACAAAGCAGTGCAATTTTAATTGGTTTAAATCAGGGTTTCTTAAACAAAGGGTTAATAAGGAGATGCAAATGACCTAAGTGCAGCGTTTCCTTTTTTTCAAAAAAAAAACATTAATTCAACTAATTTTAAAATCATCTTCAGTTTACTCACATTACTAATTGAATTTTGAACCATCACTGTTGCATTATTGCTGGTTAATATGACCATATAATTTAACAGAAGCCGATTTCTGTAAAACTTTTTAATCGCTGTTCGATGTCTTGTGCTGACAGACTGCTCTATGTGGGCTAGTAATTTTACTTTAACAGTATTTCAAAAAATTAATTATAATAAGTGATTTATAATTTGTTATATAAACATAGTAGGAAATTTTACTATACCTCAAATATGTATTTAACAAGCTAAACAAGATTCTTATGCTTGGATAAGTTGATAATATTGAGAAAATTTATTTAATAGCTACATGTTTGGCTTTATTATATTGTTGGTCATAATACTATGGTAAAATAAATAACCTCGGTTTAGATATTGTTGGCTGTGGGCTTACTGTGTGTTTCCAATCTGTCTGGTTAAAATGAAATTTCTAAAGGGAGATTTTTCACAACTGGTTTAATTTTTTACACAAAACAAAAAAAACTTGGCAAATTTTAAAATGTAACGGCATAGATTACATTTTTTATTCAGTTTCCATTGATGAAAGCGAATATATGATTAACACTTTATTTTTTGTACTACCAATGACATTTTGTTATTTGAAAAAGTTTTCTTTCTTTACTAAAATGTAATGTAGCTTGAAAATTAATGTCAAAGCCAAATAGGTAGAGTAAACAAACATCATTTAAATAAATATGTTTTGATGTGCATCATCATCAGTTAGTGTGACTGTTTTTTCTAGTTACTTTTAGCATTTTGTTTAGCTATGGTGAAAATTATCTGCCATCATCGAAAGCACTAAAATTTATCAACAGCTCAACTAATGTTCTGCTCATTAGGATTATTTTTATTATTAAGTTGTTTCAAATACAAAACACATTGTTTAACTTGACCTAAAGTTGACAGCCTTGATCCACTGATTGATTGTAATGACTAGGGCGATTATTTTTTAAAATAATTTTTTTTTGAACAAATTTGATTAAAATTTACACATAAGGTAAAAATTTGTCAAAATTATTGCAAGTCAAAATTGATTAAAAATGCACAGAAATCGTTTACAAAATTAAAATAACTATAGTCAGCTTTTTGGAACTGCAGTTCACTCAGTTCAGTTAAAATAGTATAAAAAAAATTTAGTTTTGAGATATATTCAACCACAGTTTAATACACGAGCTTGCAGAATTATAACCACCCAGGTCTATTATTGCATTAGGTTCAGCATTAGGTTTCAGAATTTGAAATTCTTTTTGCTTTGTATTTCAACTGTTACCACAACATTTTTGTAAAATAACCAGTGTGTTGTTTGTTTGTCTTATTCACATGACAAAAATATCAACTAAGCATTTTTGTGAGTTTTGCATAAACATGAAAAGATAGCTAATGTATTTGAATGGTAGTCAGTAAAACATCTAAAACTTGTAGTTACAACAATATGTTGTTTAAATAGATGTATTTCTAATAGGTCAAAACTTCTAATTTGTTTCTAATAGGTCAAAACTTCTAAAAGTAACACAAATATATTGTAAAATCCTGCTCAAATTTCATATTATAATAACTGGGTGAACATCTTGCCACACACATACACACATCTCACAAACTATCTCTTTTATTGTGTAGATATTGGCAACAACTTCTCATGAAATTTAGAAAGAAAAACTAATATTTCAAAACATATACAACTACAAATTAACTCCACATTGATTTGTAAATTTACTGAATTTAGTACTGTTGAAACAACCCCCTACTGCTTTCAATGTTTTACTTCATAATGGTTAAAAAGTGCTACAGAAGCAAGCAATTTTGCTTGATTTTACTACAGCGAAGGATGTGCCTTACAAGAATTACTTACCTTTAAAGAAATGCAGCACAGTAAATTTCACTTTTTATTTATTTAAAACAGTTCTGAGATAATGTTTTCGAGGTTATATAGCTGTTTTATTTTTTATTTTAAGGAAGCTGAGATTTGATTAAAAATTTACTTTTTACTGCAAATTTTACTCTCCCATGCAAGAAAGTTTCAAAATATATATATAGTACACACATCCAAATTTATACACAGATTTCCGTAGTAATTAGTTTATACAACCACAAATCAACTATCAGGATAGTACTGATATAATGCTATCAAGCATTCTTTTTAATGAGATCATTTTATTGAAATGAACAACTGTTTGCTTTTACGTTTTTTGATGCATACTTACCATGTACACCAGGATTGTTCCCTATATATTATAGTTGTGTATAGTGGGTATATTTAAAGTTGTGTATAATAATAAAGTGTTTATGTTTGAATCGCGGTTTGAATTCTTTTTTAGATCTTTATGTTAAATGAAAAACAAATATCTTATCAGTGTTTTTTAAGGTTTAAATGGTATTATCCGTTTATATAATCTAATGGATTTTGGTTACCCCTTTTTAAAACTCGCATGACCTCGAATCTATTAGGAAACAAAATGACACTTCTAATATTATAATTTAAATAATTGTATAAAATTTAAACGATTTACTGTCTGAATACTGCTTTTGGCTTTTTGAAAGTTGAAGGTTTTTATCAACATTGCCATCTATAAAATTTCAAAGTGTTCTTTTAGAGTTAATTACCTATTGGTTAATATAATCATTATTCTAAACAAAGATTATACATGCAATCATAGTACCAAATATAATTTTAAAGTATGATAAATTTTACACTCAAATTGCACACTTCTTTTACTTACTGCGACAACAAATGGGATATTTTGCGAACTCTGCCTAAATTTGGCATTGTTAAACTTAAGTCTTTACTTTGAACGTTGCACATGTTTGTTAGCATAGTTTATAACAGTGGTTCTCAACCGGGGGTCCACAAAAACTTCTAAATATACCTATATTAAATTAACTAACGCTGGGGCTTGGGATACATGCTTAAACACAATCTTGGTAACATTGTACCATGTTGTAAATCACATTGAGTGTGACGTAACTTTTCCATTGTGATGTAACACAAATATGTTGTAAAATGACTGGGCGAACATGTTGCCACACACACACATCTCACAAACTTTCTCTTTTATTATGTAGATACATAATTACTGTTATTTATGTGTTGTGATCTGTTTTAAAATTGGCTATATCCAGCTCTTGCTGCATTGCAAACTATTGCCTAAATTAATGAATACCATTACAACAGCATTCCTATAATGTTTTTTTACAGGGATGGCTTCCAGTGACTAGGTTATGCGACCTTGTTACAAAAAAGCAAGAAAAGACATCTCAATGTAAAATCAGTATTCCCATGCAATTTGTTGATGCTGATACTAGTAACTTGCCATCTGCAGGACACCTAAAAGTGACTGTTACATACAAATTAATCAGTAAGTGTCTGATTAATCTGCTATGGCTTGGGTGTGCAGCCTCTGGCTCAAATATGTTTTGCGGATAGCCACAATATGTGGCTTACGCACACTAGTTAATTTAAGAATGCTTTAGTATTTGGCCTAGCAGCTTCTGTAGCTTTAAAAATGGCATTTGTTTAACATAGAGTTTTTTTGTGACCTTCAAGGTACATAAAATCCGCTCATTGATAGTACGGGCTATTAAAAACCTGGATGACAAGTGCTTTAGGCCTGCTGTCCAATCGGCATACATATAGTTAGTGGGGGCGCTATCTGCAGTGGCATGCATACAATAGGTAGACGTGAGATTTTTTGCACAGATGTTCATTTTGACGTTTTATTTTAATTTTTGCCCGAACCCAATTTGATTTCGGTGTACTTCCCCTCGTATGAAAAAACAAAAACTCTATTTTAAATCAATTAAACTTTGATTATAATAAGCTAAAATGGAGGTTAAGACACAAATTTATGTATTTACGACTTTCAACGATGACGTCATCAAAACGTTAAATAGCAATAACTTTAAAAATATACGTCATAAAATTAAAAAAATATAAATTAAAAAAAATAATTTTATATTCTCGATTGTTTGAGACCAATCGCATATAATTTTGCTGAAGCTAAAATTTAGAGGTTTAGGGGGTCATACGGGGGGAAGTACACCGAAATCAAGTTAGGTTCGGGCAAAAATCAAAATAAAAAGTTTTCAAAATTAACATTTGTGCCAAAAATCTCACGTCTACCTATTGTTTGCATGCCAGAAGGTTTTTTTGACACATAGCTCCCCCACTAAGTGGGCTGCTGTCTAATCTGCATACATATATTTGGTTTGTCAGTTCCTCAAGGTTGCACACCCCTCCCTGAGTTATATTATATTATATATATTTTGATGTTACTATTTTGCATTGACACAATTATTAGATTTGTCCTTAGACCTACAGTTAGAGCAAACTGGATAAATTTTTCCAAAGCATTAAATTAGAAAATTGCCTTTTTACACAACCATGTATAACAAATTGTGCTTAAGGATTGTGTGTACATAACTAGTACATATTGTTTTACAGAAGACTAGGTTTCAAAACGCATAGCCTTTATGGCATTTCTTCAGTTTCATGTAAACTTAAGTACAGGACTGTCAAATCTCGAGAGCAACTTATGTGTATTACAGATCTCATTTTATATAGCCATATAGGTTAAAATGATCCAATTAATTCTAATTTATTATTAAGGTCTCTTTAACATATTTCTTTCATATATTTTCCGAGTGAAAGCAAGATTTTGGCAACCTAGACAAAGCATTTAGTCCTCATTCCAACACCACAAGGAAATAACAAGCTTGACCCATTATTAACAACTTATTTTCTTACACTTTTAAAACATTGCAAAATACCACCTATTGCAGTGGACACTACCACTCCACCTGATAGTCATCAGTCAGATTGCAAGTTTTTTTGTTGTTTGTGATTTGTTGCAACTAATCAAAGTTATTTTTTATTTTTTTAAGTGTTTTTTTTTGGCTGCCCTGAAACTTAAGTTTTTAAATGTGGCTCAGATATTAACAAAGGTTGAGAATCACTGACATTTGGCAGAGCTTACCAAATGTTTTAGTCTGCCGCCCTTTTTATTTTAATAACACTTGTCTTAACCCTATCCATTAAAAAATAATGTTATATAAAACTTCCTTTGGTCTGAAATATTATACAATTCATGTCCTGTAAAGTCATTTACTGGAGTATATTTTTGTTGAACAAAGTGCAACTGTAAGGCATGTTTTTTGTTCTATTTTTTGGGGGTTGTCTTTGGTTGTATTTTGCTTTTATTGCTGTAAAAATACTAAACATACAAAAATATCAGCCTGCTATAAACGACAACACTATTAAACATCAGTTATTTAGTAACTGAAACAACACTAACCGAACTGAATGAGCATGATGGAAAACGGCTACATCATGATGACCTGATATGCAACAAAAAACATGTACAACATGATTTGAATTACCTTATCTTTAAACCTAGATAATCGACAAAAGCAACATGACTTCAATGACAATATAAAGTTAGAGGTAGGATTGCAACGAGCTTTTGGTTTGAAGCGTGCTGCAAAGATTGCTGCATCCAATTGTCAAGACACCGAACTGGATTACTGTGTTCAAGCTGGTGTCAACACTTACGCTTTGTTGAATGTGTCTTTTCTTCAAGACAAGGTGGGGTAGATTCTGGTATAAATTCCTGATTTGCTTTTAACTAACAATATTTAACAAAACCACTACATTCTGTTTTTGCTAGTGTAAGTGCAAACAGAATGTATTTTAAGGTGCTTTTGATAATGTTTGCAACTTCATTTTATAATGTTCTTTCAATGCTTAAATGTAAAGTATTTTATGAAATTACAATCTGTTTTACAGAAAACCTGCATTACCTCTTGTGTGAACAGATCATTCAAACCCAATTACAATCATCAATTTGATATTTTGTGTCCACTAATATGTGAATCAGAAGGCATATCACCAATCTCACTGGCTGAGTTGTTGGCAAGTGGCGAAATTAATATTGAAATTTGGCATAAGTGAGTAATAATTTGGATTGTCAGAATCAATTAAAACAAATGTTTAAAACCCTTCTGCTGAATTTAAACGCTATATATTAATTATGTTGTATAATATTAGTTCCTCACCTATTTATTTTTGTTTCACAGTTGTGGTGCCTTTGTTCCCCTGATAGGCCGGTAAACATGGAGTGTAAAAAAATTGAACAATTTGCAACAAAAGGATTTTTGTTAATTTATCGTGTGAAATTTTGTTAATGTGTCACAAGAAAGGTGTACTAAAAAAACATCCTCATGTCTAACAAGTCATAATGATATCATCTATTATGGGCTACAAAATTTAAAATGCTTATAAAAACTCCAGATTGGTCTCATATTATCAAACCCAACATCATTATGACAACATATTTGTAGCCTTCAAAATAGTTCAATTAAATGAGTCTAAAACTTATTCGGTTTGCTTCATATTAGACTGGTTAATCAAGGATACGTAAATATTTTACAACGTCCACCTGATTTAGTTTTTGCCCCTGTTCTTTTTAAAAAAAGGTTGCAGAAACTGTAAAATGATACACGTAATGAAACTGTCCAAGTGTCCATGGATTGTTGCCTTCTGTATAGTTTTATTAATGTGCACAGAAATTCTGTGTTTGTATCCACAGACCTGCAACAGAAGACTCTTGCCAGACACCAGGCGTTGACTTGTTACTTGGTCGTGCTACAATTCCCACCATGCACTTGCTAACACGAACAACAGGTAAAAAAATTATGTAAAATGCAATACGAAAGTTTTGTCCAAGTTACAGTCTTATTGGGCCAATTCCCAAATACAAGTCTGCCAAAACAAATGGAACACTTGGTTACAAACGTTTTGTTGGGAAAGGAATATTAGATATATTTTAAAACTTTTCAACTGTTATTGCTATACCAGTGTCAAAATTTATATTATTTTTACAGAAATTTAGTAATTGTAAACTAATTTTTATTTTTGCTTTTACTTTTTGTATCAGGCATCAACAATTGGTTTACCCTCACATCAATTGGGTCATCGCGAAAATCTATTGCTACTGTTGGAGGTTTGGAAGTTTCGATACGCTTTTCTGATCAGCACGACTTAGATCTTATACTTAAAGCTGCTTTTTATCTTAAATGGCACCCCTCTAATTCTTCGGATCTCAGCGGAATCTTATTATCTTCTAGCGATGGAACGTTAAAGCCTATAGAATCTGTGCCGAGAGACAAGGAAAACATAACTGCTTCAATAACCATAACAAACGCTTGGTTGTCGAAATCAAACTTGTGCAAGCCAGAATGTGAAGCGATTGACCAACAAGCCAGTGTTTATTTGTGCTACAAGTTTTTTGACAGGGCCCGATCAACCTCAAAAGCCTTTTCTGTCTTTGGGTCATCACCGAAAAAACGAACTAACGAAAAGGACCCGATATCTGTAAAGATTCCCCACAGAAAGTCGTTCTTGTGCAAATCCAGTCGACATTTGATTTGGTATTTGCGTGAAGAACTTCTTGAAATCCAAGTCTGGCTTACACATTCTCGCAGCAGTAGAGTTGATGAGCGACCGTTAAACAGCGACAAGTTGTTAGGAACGGCACAAGTCGTACTCAGTTCGCTGCTAACTGGGGAATTACATAAGGAGAAGCACATTGGCGGTCTGTACCCCCTGTTTAACACCGACAACGTTTGTATGCAGGAATCATGTTTGCGGATTTACATCAGTCTTAGCCCCGACGACCTTTCGCCAAGCGACTTCGATACCGTAGAAAGTGATACGTCTATGCTATCTTCAAGCAGTTTGTGTCGCGAAAATGTTGATAAAAGTGACAAACTTGAAAGAAATCTTTCTAAACCAAACACTGACGAACTAGATACAGTATTTTCAGCTATTGTGTTGGTTGAGAGGGCCATGCATTTGCCCCAATTCGCATTTTCAGCAAGCGATGTTCAACGTAGTACATCGGGTTATTACGTATCTTACGCTATTGGTGAGCAATCTAACAAAACGGTTGTCACCAATGTCGTGTGTTCATCAAACTCTTGTCCAGTATGGCAAGAAAGCAGTGACGTTAAATTGGAAAGAAAGTTGCTGCATGACGAAAAGCAGTTGATATTTCGTGTATGGCACCAGGAAAGTCCTAATGCAACAAGCAGTGATACAAGCTTGTGTCCTGTTGATGCTGCTGCTGGTCGAATGATTGGTTTCGCAGCCGTCGACATCTCGACATTAAGTGCTGGTTTTTCTGCTGTAAACGGGTGGTATAATGTAATGGACATTCACGGCACATGTCGAGGTCAATTAAAAGTCGCTGTTACGCCAACCGAACCAGTTTATTCAGCTACTACTCAAGCGAATCTAAGAAAACCCGTCTCTAGTTTTACTAAGGGCTCGTTGCATTCTTTACCGTTAGTAACGCCAGTGCAAACACCATCTGGCAGCTTGTACCTTCCATGCGTTAGTTCTTCAAAAGGCACGCTTGCCACAACAAATACTTTGTTTCAAACTGACAGCAACCCTCTAAGCAGTGCAAACGTCAATGCCACCACTGCTTCAACTGTTGCTGCAGCTGTTTACCCAAGTCGAAGTCTTTATTCACGCGATAATCAGCAAACCTGTCTTTTACATACACTTCAAAGGCAGATGAAGGAACTGGACGTGATTAAATGTCGTTTTGAAAAAACGAACACTGGTTCGTCTTCATCCTTTTCAACTGTACCAACGGTACCCTATTCACACAATAGCTCTTCAGAAACTTCACAACTTAACACACAACTAAAAAGTAGTGACATGGAGCTACAGCCAGGAATTCGATTATCGGACGTCTTGGCAAACGACACGAACGCAACAACCTGTCCTTCGCCAACATCACCTAGTTTTGAGCAGACCAATCTTTTAAAATCAGCTAAGCCAATAAAATCTTCTACAGTACACATATCGCTATTCAAGCCAGATGGGAAATCACTTGGTGATGATCGCGTGACTTTTAGCGATAACGACATGTCCGACATTGAATTTGTTAGTCCAAAAAATCTCAATCAGCAAAGTTTTAACCACTTTGGTAAAGATATGCTGAATCCAATGTCACCGGAGAAGCAAATAAAAAGCAACGATGAGAGTTTGAGCGAAAGTATGCAGAGCAACAACACCGACTCTGAGTTAAACAACACAAGCCTTTGGTTCTCAGGGGGGTCTCAAATTATTGGGACTCTTGCAGGCAGTCCAAGCGAAAGTCCGAATAAGCAAGATGTGTCTTTTTCCAAACCGTCAACAGAAGAAGCCCTGTTTGACGATAAAAAAATTGTATCGTGTGATGTTAAACCTGCTTTTTTAGAAACGGAAGAAACATTCAGTCTCACACCTGATCAAGATGGGGAAAGCTCTCTTGACAGCAAAAAAGGATGCCCAGAATCTGACGACGCTTCATCAGTTGTGGACCATACTTTAGTTACTTCTAGTAATTTCGAAGATAACCAAATGAGTGACACAGCTACAAGTCACACAGTAAACACTGGTACTGTGAATAAAGTAGAGGAATTCAGTGTGAACAACACAGAAACTTCTGGTGTGGAGGGTGAGATCAGTGAAATAACCAGCACCTTCACTGCAGAAAATCTTACAGAATCTATTCCGGAAAAAGTTGAACACGAGATAACCAACGACAACGCTAAGCTACCTATGTCTCCAGTGCCAAGTGCGTGTCCCACCTTGCACAGTTTCTTCCCACCTAGCAAGAATATGATGGCAAATATGAGATCTTTACAAGCAATTACCAATAAACAAAAGGTATTATTATTAACAAATATCACGCCAGAAATATGTTTAAAGATTCATTAGGATGTATATTCTTGTGAATATTTGTTTGCATTCCGCTTTCCAGATAAATATTGATTGAAAATTTATATTTCAAATAATATAAACCACAATCCAGGTTATGCCACTTTTAGAATCTTGCGTAAACAGTAGGGCGGGTCGCGAAAACACTTTTTTTCAAATCCACCTGCCTCATATGGATTTTGATAGATAGACAACTAAAACCGTTGTATACAAAGTTTAAGCTCATTTGAACATGTATTGGTGTGAGGAAATCGAGTTGATTTTTTGCCGAAAATCGCAAAATCGGGTAAAAATGCGAAATTTTAGGTTATGTTTAATCCATATTTTTCAAGCGAAATTCATTTGCTGTGAACTTATACTTGTTTTTTTAGCTTGTACTAACAGATTGAGCAAGCATTGGTGTATGGTTGTTTCTCGACTCGCTCCTCTCCGAGCCTAGCTCAGTTGGTAGAGCGACGGTCCCGGCTTGACCGGAGGTCGTGAGTTCGAACCTCACTGCAGGCTAGTTGTTTTTCTAGTCTGCCCTGCTTGCATCATAGATTAACAGATTTGGTGAGCCTGCAATGGCTTTCGGTGTACTAATTATACGTAAGCCGTAATCGTTGGTCAAAAAGCAGCTTCAGAATGGCTAAATCTCAGTTGTTAACACACATATGTTGTGTGCAATTGTTAACACACAAATGTTGTCTGCTGCTGCTGCTGCTGCTTTTTCCTCGCACCAATTCGCTCGCGCTCTTTCAGAGTGGTTTGGCAATTTCCTATCTCCGAACCCCTTCCCACGCGCGCATATTGATGCCGTTCACGATTTTATTGTTTTATTTTTGGGGTGGGGCTGCTAATAAGCTTAGTACTTTTTACTTTTTATTCGGGGGGCTGTCAACTTGTCAAGCAAATTTTTTAACAGAGGTTATTTTTTGAGCGGCTGTTAAAAGATATTTTTTGGAGGTGGGGTTGCTGGGGTTTAGTTTCTTTTTTGTGTGTGATGGGTAAATAAAATAAATGGATATTATCCGATGGGTGCTGGGAGATATGTTTTTAGGAAGGTGCAGTTTTTTTTTAGAGGGGACAAAAACATTTTTTGACGGATTATTTTTACTTTGGATATGGGAGATTAGGGGGCTTAAATTAGGGAACAAAGATCTGCCTGCCCCCTTTGCATCAGTAAAGTAATGGTAAAAAATGGAAATTTTCAGCCCATACCAATTAAAGGAAAAGTTATGGTTATGGGGTATTGGGTTATGTATTTGTCTATTGAAGGTAAATAATCCTATTTATAATGACCCAACTATTCAACCACCCATGAAATAAGGCCCGGAAAAATAACTTCTGACAAAGTATACAACAACCGGAACCCGTCTAGTTATAAGGGCTTAGGGATGTTTCAGACCGATTTTTGTGTCTGCACTCCTAAGGGCTGTCCATTTAACAAAAAACTAAACTAGAGGGAAGTAAGAAGCGCGTGCTACGTTCATTGTTCGAAGATCCTCTTAGTAAAACAACTTGTTGCTATTACAAAATAACCTATTTTACAGCCGCAAATTTAAATGCGAAATCTGGTGGCAGTATAGAACCTCTGTTAGCATCTGTTTTGCATGTTGTTTCTACTAAACATATTAAGTATCAACTAAATGTTGGTAAACCTAAGGTTGCTTGACGTAACGATCGTTATAGTCACGATTCGGTGGTGAACAAGCAATACTTGGTATGGCTTTTTAACGGAAATCAAACAGATTTGAAGAAAGGTATATAATAACATAAAAAATAAACACATGTGTAACAAGACTTTGGCCTAAAAAAAACCGATCGACTTCCTGTCGTTGCCCATATTCGCTCGCGCCCCTCCAGAGTGCTTTTAAATTAGGGAACAAAAATCAGAAAATAACTGTGGTGTCATCGTTTAAGCGCTTAAGCTCTATAATCTTAACGAGCGGTAGCAATATCTCGTAAACTGGAAACGTTTCTTAATTTCGTAGTAGTGTAGTTGGTTTGCATTCCAATAAGCTGTCAAAAATATTATTGTTTTGTTACTATAATGTGTATATGCTTAGTTTTTACCTAAAGCCCGTTAGTTAAGTATCCGTTAACAAACTGCCCCCTTCGCATCAGTAAAGTCATGGCAAAAAGGCTTGAAATTTTCAGTTTATTTCTTATTTTACTAGCAGAAACAAGTCAAGGAAAACGTTTGTCTATTAAAAGAGCATTTTAGGGGGCGGGTTTGGTAAGACTAAAAGTAATGATTTTTGCTGTCTCTACAAAAAAATATAGCAGAAAAAATACCCCCTTTGCATCTGTAAAGTAATAGGTGAAGGCAAGACAGTTTCTGGCCATATCTGTTTTTGCTTGCAAAAACAAGCCAAGAGAAGTCCTACTTTATAACCCTAAAACCAACAAACCAAATTGTGATATATAATTAAAATTTAACCTTTAAAAATAGGGCCCTGGAAAAATATACAACAACCGCAACCCCGTCTAGTTTTATCTACTTTAAGCAGTCCCTATAAACCACTTAACAAGTAAATTTTTATTAAAACATTTTAGCAGCGAATCTTCTTTCCTAAGATATTGAAGAAGTTATATGCCCAGTATCATAACCTTGTCACATAACCATAATAGATTCCGCGTCGTTTGTTTACCGCAGTATTGAATGCGTAGGACGTTTTACCGTGTGTTTTGCATTTCGTTGGTGTACTTGCGCAAGCGTTTCTCTTATTTTTTTACTTGAATTTAGTAGTTGGCGTTTCACATAACTGGTCGCAGATTAACAAATTACGACCAAAGTATGGCGAGAATAACAACATTTTTGACTTGGCGCTCGTCAGTCCGACGGTTTTAATCAGCAATCGCCCGTAACGAACTGCATTCGCAGATGCAAATTCTGCGTCTTTATGCAAATGACCTAATTTTTCCGTATTATGCAATATACCTGCTAAATAAGTGTTAAAATATCTTACTAACCTATTTGCAAAAATCCTTATGAATTCAACTAACGTAATAATATTAAAACAATATTTATATCAATGACGATGTTTTCAACGTAACCTGTTTAACTCTAATTCAAGCCACCAATTTAGTTGAGATTATTTTGTGTTTTATTATAGAGGCATCTCACTAAACTCGATTCTAATGACGCAAATCAATGCCGCACAACAGCGGAGGAACGAGTACTTGTGCAAAAGTCTTCCCGTAGAAAGCTGGTGAAGCCATCAACAGTAACGGAAAAACAGACGAACAGATTAGCTTTAATATTCAACACTAAGTACACTTCTGGTTGATTTTGTTGCTAAACATTCTCTAGAGTTACTTTACATATTTTTGCTTTTGTAGACTTGGAATGTACATACATATGTTCACATTTATGCAAATATTGTCAAATAAGATATTCTAATGTTTTACCTTTCGTTTTTTGCTCCCCCGGTTATGTTACTTTTCTATTATAATATATGCGTGTAGTAGTACTTTTCTATTATGTAAGTGTTTTAGTCCGTTTCAAGTAAATTTGTTGATATAGCGCTTTGCATACTATAGCGTACTGCATCGCGCTACTAGCAAAATCTATAAAGTCCAATTTCTGGTAAATTGGAACATAAATACTGGTATTTTTAACAATTTTTGTTTGAATCGAAAGTTTTGCCAAATTTAAACCCAATAAACGACTTTTTTTTTCACGCCTCGCGCGAATAGACAGTTTGCGTATTTCGCATGAGTTATTAATGTTGTATATTTCGTACGAGTTTGTTGGAGAACAACTTTGTCCATTGTTTGACGTCACGCAATTAAAAAACTTCTTGACGTCATCTCTAAAAAAATACTACTGGCGGCCGTGAGAAAAATAAAGACCGTCAAAGCGGCCATCAACAACTAAAAGGATGTGTACCACTGTAATGTAGCATATCCTTCAGCCGAAAACCTGGGGGAGGCCTGGGCTACTTTATGGGATTAGTTGTAACAGCATATTTGACATTATGCGTAGAAATGTACTGCAGAATAATTTGACCCAGTTAGGGGGCTTTTATAACGTAGGGCTACCATATTTTCAGAACCCAAAAAGAGAACATTTTTACCGGCAAGTCAAACGAAAGTAGAATTATTACGTTTGAGAAAAACGTACCATATCCACAAGTAATGCATTAACCTTCGATATTAATATACGTCCCTTTCTGAAACAAGAATACTTCTGGCGTAGCTCATCAGTAAATAGAGTTTTCCTCTTCGGTATTATAATTTATAGCTTATTTTGCTTTATTGTTGTCTAAATTAATAATGAAGAAAAATGAAAAGCAGCTGCTGAGAACCACCTGTATGCTATAGACCAGTGTCTCCAACCTGTGGGTCGTGACCGCGGGTGGGTTCGCCCTAACTCATAATTAGGGCGACTATTTTTTGACTTGTCAAAAAATGTCAAAACTTTGTCAAAATTTACACCTTAGGTCAAAATTTGTCAATTTTTTTCAAGTCAAAATCGAATAAAAATGCACATAAATCGTTTACAAAAGAAATATGTAGTCAGCTTTTTGAATTTGGTCGTTCAGTTCTTGTTAAATTTATCGTTCAATTTTATCAAAAAAAATGTAGTTTTGATTTATATTCAAAGTTATTTAAACCGTATTATATCTTCATGAGAACAATATACGGAATAAAAAACGTGTGAATAACGACGCCTAGGTTATTTAAATTAATGTATTTCTAACAGGTCAAAATTTGTTCAAAATAGATTATTTTTAGGTCAAAATTTATTAATTTGTTGGTCAAAAAATAATCGCCCTACTCATAATATTCCTACTGTTTTAGTACAATTCATTTATTTTTGTTTTCTCGACGATGGCGTCGTACTGATAAACGTAACTGAGTGCGTAGGTGAGAAACGCTTTCGTTTCTTCTACATAAAATTGCTGGTTTAGCTCTGCTAAAATCAATTTGATGCAATCACTCTGTCTGATTATATGTTATTGAAATACTCGTACCGTTTTCAGCCACATGACTTTGTAAAGCTGGATTCAGCGCAAGGAGCATATATTAAAAACGAAACATCGTAATCGCTTGGCAGTAGTCAGACTTGGACAACTAGATTTACTTCAGCTTTTTAAAATTAGATTAGAATTAGATCGTTTTGAGTTTTTTTCAAATTTCAACTAGAATCACATTTAGTTTTTACAACCAATTTAATTTAATCACAATTTATTCTTATAAGAACGTGAGTGGTAAATATGTGTGTGCTAATTTGTATGCCTTTTTATGCTTTTTAGCCTGTAAAAATTACATACAAGTCGTTCAAACCAGAAAATTTTAATTGAAATTCTGTGTTTGAACTGAGAGACTAAAATGCCGTTGGACAAAGTAACATTTTTGGTAAAATCCAAATTAGATTAGAACTAGAATTAGAGCAGTAGAATTAGCCGCATTTTGCTCTAATTCAATAAATTAGAAAACTAGAATTATCTAGTTGTTCAAGTCTGGCAGTAGTACGGTTGTGCTCAGTGGTGGGATATGCTTTTTAGCCTGTAAAAATTACATACAAGTCGTTCAAACCAGAAAATTTTAGTTGAAATTCTGTGTTTGAACTGAGAGACTAAAAATGCCGTTGGACAAATTAAGTAGCATTTTTGGTAAAATCCAAATTAGATTAGAACTAGAATTAGAGCAGTAGAATTAGCCGCATTTTGCTCTAATTCAATAAATTACAAAACTAGAATTATCTAGTTGTTCAAGTCTGGCAGTAGTACGGTTGTGCTCAGTGGTGGGATTCAAATTTTGTCAGCCGGTTCTGTTACAAAACGTCTCATGATTTGTACTTATGAAGCGACAATTCAATTTTCAGACAAACCATCACAAAAAAAATACAATTATATAAATTAACACAATGTATAACTGCTGGTACGTGCGTACTTGACCATTGCACATTAAAAAAAACGTAAACTATATTTGAATCTTAAAAATCGCTGTATCAGATAAGATACAAAAATACATTGACATTTACCAGTAATGCTAACCGGCTCTCTTATCTCATAAAATCTCGTGAAACGGTTCTATAGAACTGGTGCGAACCGGCTGAATCCCACTACTGGTTATCATAGGCGTTGCCAGAGGGGGCCTGAAGGCCATGGACCCCCCAAAATTTATAAATATTTTACTCTTGATATTTTTTTTAGCATTTATGAGTAGTACCACAGTCGATCAGAGGCATGCCAAACCATCAATTGTCAAGCATTGTAACGTCACAAACGATGTAGTTAATATTACGTTTGCTATACATAAATATAGTTTTACTCCTTTTAGACAGTTTTTGTTCTTTAAATGGTTTTTGAGTATTGCGTTGACACTCAGTCAGTTGCTGCTCGAAACGGTTTGCTAGCATTCTTATTTGTGTTCGTTACGGCAGTTAATACAATGACAAAAGCTAAACAAAAAAGTTCAAACATTTTGCCCCCCTCCCCCCAAAAAATGTTCGGCTGGCTACGCCACTGCTGGTTATGCTCATGCAAAAGTGGAGCTGCGTTTGCAAAAACTATAGTGGATACTATGCAGGCGCTTAAAAACAAATTGCTCACATGTGGAGCCATATTTTTCTGGATTTGCGTATAATTTACGCATATTCGCTGGTGTTACTTTGTTTCAGCATTAATTCAAATATTTTTATTCGTACCGGTATCTTAAAACAATATGGGGTCGCAATGTAAATTCTGATTTCATTTCATTCAAATTGGGGTCGCTTGTTAAAAAGGTTAAAGACCACTGCTGTAGACCAGTGGTTCTTAAACTTTTTTCAGTCGCGACCCCCTTTGGTAATTTTTTTATGCCTTGCGCCCCCTCCTCCACGAAAAGCAATTTGACATTTTCAATTAAATATCAATGAGACAACTTGAAAATAGTGTAGTTTGTGGTCGGTCGCGTGAAGCGCGAAAAAAATGATTTTAATTGGTTGAATTGGCGCTAAACTGTAAATTCAAGGCTCTGATGTTGAGCCCAAATAAAACTGTAAAGCGGAAAAACTAAACATTGCGTTATCGTGTTTCAAAAGGTGAGACGACATACAATACAACGGCAATATTGCAAAAACATTGTAGATTCGTGCCAAAAAGTTTAAGTCCCCTGTTGCTAGCCTGTTATCATATATAAAATATGGATAAAAAATAGTTCGAACGGTGGATAAATTTTATCGTTCATCTATAAGTAAGCAAAATTTTAATTAAATAGGGCCGTTATAAAACATGCAATCGCACTCAAAAAGACTTTGTGCTAAAAAAATTACATAAGTAGAAAACACAAAATTCACGCATAGCGCGAAACTTTTTTTCAGTTTCAATGTTAAAGTTGGCCATAACAGAGTTTGTACAGCGCTGTAGGAGTGGTGTAAAACACGAATGAAAATCATTAGAATCATTGCAAAAATTTAAATATTAACTTAGAGCTCGCGCTCCACTAAGAATTGCTTGGCGCCTCCTAATGGGTCGCGCCTCCCGGTTAAGAACCGCTGATGCTATGGCAGGCCTATTATAACGCCCACGAGACTCCTTTATATCTGATTCCTATAAGATTGTTAACATCAACCCACACTATTTAATTATCCGTCTTGTCTATTGGGCGCCGTTCGTTAAAAACTTATTCGCATAAGCCATAAAAGGACAACTTTTTCTGATTTAGACTAAATCGGACAACATTTAAATTGGTTTCAATGTTGTCTGATCTAGGTTAAATCAGAAAATAACTTGTATCGTTAAAATTAGTTTGCAAAGCTTATTTGTCCTTCTAATGTAGGTATACTTAATATTTTTTTGCCGCGAACCCATAAAACAATTTGGTTCGCATGGACCAATGCCGACAAGAACTTTTTAGAGAGAGGTCATAAATTTACGTTAGGCCTACAACAAATAGACTTCAAAAATCTGCTGTTTCCCGTCCAAAAAATGTGAAAGGAGAATGAAGTCTAAATGCTTTCAGTGCGGAAACGTTCTCATTTTTAATTAAAATATTAATTTTTAAATTTGATTACTTTTTAGATAAATACTAATATTTCAATTAGGCCTTAATGGACCCCCTATAACTAGTTTATATACCCTCAGTACCCCTGCTCCAACGTCTAAATGGAATAGGAAAGAATTGCATTACAATAAACTTAAACGCCAGTGGTTTATAGGCGTATCAAAAATAGTCAAGTTTAATTTCTGCCTTTAGTGGGAATTTCTCATTCAGCTACTCTTTTTAACAATGAAAAACACTAAATTCCCAAGACAACCACTAGATTATTTTGCAAACCACTAGATCTAGTGGAAATCCACTAGGAGCGGCAGCCCTGGTTTCAGTGCCAGAAACGTATTGGAGAGACCCCATCCTACAGGAAATCAGACATTTATATTTTTATGCAAATAAGCGTGATCCTGTAATCGGAAATTCTTATTCCTTTTGCATTGCTTTAGGAAAAAATGCAGTAGACTGTGGCATGGCTAAGCCAAATTCGCCAACGAATCAGGTGCTATGTTAAAATAAAACCGGATTTTGTTTAAACATGGGTTCCTTGTTCAATATAAGGTTTGCTTTATGACCAGTATGCAAAATTTCAGCAATATACCCAAGCTGTTAAAATTACACAGAAAAAAAATTTGTTAAATATTGTCATTATAATTTCTCAGACTTTAGGTGAGCTCCTTTTAACAGTAAGAAACGTTGACATTTATTTAACTATGTTTTGCACCATAGGTTTTAAACGTACAAGAAGTTGGTGCCTCAATAGATGCATTACATTTTGTTCTGTTGTGAACTTGCTATGTAAACTAAACTGTTCTGTGATCACAATACACAAGTTATTTTTTTTTTGGTCATTTCATTGTTTTTGAAGTTTAAATGAAAATTTCAGTGTTGCATTTTTAATGGGTAATTTTGGTTTCTGGTGAATACTGAAAATGTAGTTTTTTGTTCGATATTTTAATAACAAGACCTTCACAGCTCCTGCCATCTTTAGACTTGGTAAAAAATATTTACGTAAAACAACAGCTTCTGTTATATGTTAACTAAACGCGCCAGATATGCCATTTTTATTTCAAATTAATGTGGTAAGGCGAAAAAATGGGTTACGGTTGAAATTATTAGGGGAGTTATTGATGTACTCAGGGGTGGGGTTTGGGTTTAGGTTAAGTGTTGTTTAGGCCTGATTTTGACTATTTAGGTCTTATTCCGACTTGTTTAGGACTTATTCCGATTTAGGCGGTACTACTACGGTACTATGTATTCGTCCTATTTTGGTCTTATTCCAAAGTGTGTTTTATTCCGACGTCGATGATGTTTTTATCTCGGTCTTATGGAGTCCTCCTGGTATTTGAAATAGGTAAAAAAAACATTTAACTTTAGGTACCTCAACTTAATAGGTTCGTTTTAGTGGCAAAACGAGAGAGAACGTCCACTGAGGCTCCTACATTTTAACCTTAGTTTCAAAAATATTAGCCTTTATGAGAATATATAATTTCCAAGGAAAAACTTTTAGGAGCAAAATCAGATTTCTCATTAGTCTGTAGGTGTGTTTATGAAATCTGTTACGGTTCCGTAAAGTAGCTTCTTCACCGGTACAGATGTAGCAAAGGATAACATGTTAAATATCATGAAAGAACATAGGATTTGACACAGGGAATGTTTCTTCCTTCCTGAAGCATGGCACTGTGCCAAAGGTTAGTAATATCGTCTACTTTGCCGCCATTTTCCAGCAGCATTAGGTAGTAAACGGATGTTCGTCGCAGCCTTCCGTAGACCTTGGCACCCCTTCGGTACTTGTCTGCTTTTTGAACCAGTTTTAGCTTCATCTGTAGTCCAATGAAGAGACCAGAGAGCGCGGCCAAGACACACTGCAGCGCCTGTATCCAATAAGGCCATATTGTCATTTGAGTATCATTTGATCTTGTCTGATCTTGGTCGTTGTGATCTTGCGTAAAATCTTGCGACCGCCTGTAGAAGCGGAGGCGGGGTATAGTGAACTTGCTAAGACCTTTCTCTGTGCTGACCTACATTCAGAAACACGGGGATCTCTGTATGACTGTTTAACATGTCGCACGTGACTTATAAAACAATTAGGTTTCGCCCAAAAATTTAGTTCGACTCATTCAACCACAAGTGTTTTCAGCTTTACATATGTTCTTTTAGGTCCCCAAAAGCATCTGTTGTAAAACCAATAATGGAATAAACCACAGGCTTTAACCTACAATAAATATTTATGAATATTTTATGGTCATACAATTAGCACTTAGAAAAATAGGACACTGATAAAAAAAACAATTATTAGATGCCTTATTACTGAAACACATTTGTCTTGACATATAGTAAAATGGCTTACTGCATAAAAACACATTTTACCCTTCCATTTCGAGAGGAGGAATTGTCAAAAATGTCCATGAACTGTATTGCTAGCATCTGTACCATTTGCATAACAAGAACTCCGAAATTTAAGATGAGAGAGCATCGAGAATAACGGTTAGCCAAGTTTTCCCATTTTACCGCTTTCTTCTTGAAGCGCTCATGCATGTCTTTGATAAGCCCAGGATAGTCAATCTAAAATATAACTGTTTCGAGCGTTGCAAAATTTAAAAGTAAAATACGTTAACGCAAGGTCACGCAAACACCATATTTACGTTGTGTTTGTTTTAATTTATTTTAAGTTAATTAAAGTGCATAACTTTACTAGTTAAAAAAAATATTTGAATCATTAAAACTTTTTTTCAGTGGTAACAAAACTATATGTTTGAGAAACACTGGTCTATCTAGACCAGGGGTGGGCAAATGTATCCATTAGAAGAGCCATTTGCAGAAAATACAAGTACCAGAGAGCCTCTAAATTATTTTAATACAAAACCGCTAAATACCGCAAGTTCAGAATAACAGAATTGTAATATAACAAAACAGTAATAATTAACACAATAATAATAACGGTAATAACTAAAAAACACAGACAATATTTATCAATATCAGTCTTTTGTTAACTAACTCTTCGGATTCTATGTCTAGTGTTACCGTCATAAACAAAATGCTGGCCTAAATAAAGAAAATAAAAAGAGACAAAACGTTCATAAACGGTATCTTGGTAGCCTTGACTATTTTGGGGAATTTTACGATTCTACTAGAAGAGCCACAAAAAACATGCCGGCGAGCAGCATGTGGCTCGCGAGCCACAGTTTGCCCACCCCTGATCTAGACTATAGGCGTTCGAAAAATTTGGTTTGGCGTAACTTAAATATTATACAGACCAGACTAGGATTGCTATATTTTGAAACGCGAAATTCCTGACAAATTTACCGCGGTTGCATTGGCCAACTCCAGATCAGAGACTTTAAAAAATAACCCTCAGAAATAGGCTTGCCATACGTCCCGGTTTAGCCGGGACAGTCCCGGTTTTAAGACCCAGTGTCCTGCCCGATTAACCAATTTGTCCCGGATTTTTCAATTTGAGATTTACAAAAAAAAATTAAAAAATGTAAAAATCTGGAGTTAGCCATTTAGCAATTTCTTCTCAAAACTAAGTAATACTTTTTACTTTTTATTTTTGGTTGGTAAGGCTGTCAAGCAAAATTTTTTTTTTTTCAACATAAATTAATTATTTTTCCAGCGGGTGTTAAGAAATATTTTTCTGGGGGTAAGGTTGCTCGGGCTAGTTTCTTTTTGTGTGTGGTGAGTAAAAAAATTAGATGGATATTATCCGGCCGGTGCTGGGAGATATCGTTTTGAGGAAGGTAAGCGAGCGCCGTCGCAAACCGGTAACCGTTAAGCAATTTTTATTTTCAAGGAATTTTTTCACGTATGACGCAGATTGGTGTAATATTTGCTTAAATATTACGCAAGTCTAAATAATTGCTGTTACAACTAAAAGTTTAACGTTTGCGGGTTTTTCAGCATTACAAATTAGATTGAAGTCATAACATACTGATTGCCATAATAGAAATAAGTTTCCAACTTAAGACTTATACTGATGTCTCTTACCGCGCAAAATTTAGGTAGAGTTCGCAAAATTTCGCATTAAATGCAGCGGTTTTAATCGTAACCAATTTTCAGTTTCAAACGAGATTTTACTTACGTTGGACGCAATATGGTACAGCGATTACGTATCTGCTTAAAAGTTTTACGTTTGTGAGTGGGCCCAAAATTGCTTTTTAGTTAGATACTTTGTTGCAGACTTGGACAACTAGATTTATTTTAGCTTTTTAAAATTAGATTAGACTTAAAATTAGAGCATTTCAGTTTTTCCAAATTAGATTAGAATTAGAATTAGATCATTTTGAGTTTTCTCAAATTAGATTAGAACTAGAATTACCGGATTCTTAAAAAAACGAATTTGAACTAAAATTTAAACTAAAATTACATTTTATTATTCACAATCAATTACATTTAAATCGAGAAGTATTTTAATAGGAATGTGCATGTCAATTATGTGTGTGCTAATTTTTAAGCATTTTAGCATAGCATATAATTTTTAGTCCGTGAAAATTACGTTTCAACCAAAGAGTTTGAATTCAAATTCTTTGTTTTTACTAAGAGACTAAAAATGTCGTTGGACAAAGTAGGATTTTTGGTAAAATCCGAATTAGATTAGAACTAGAATTAGAGCACACAAGCAATTCACAAATTAGATTAGAATTATAATTAGCCGCATTTTGCTCTAATTTATTGAATTAGAAAACTAGAATTATCTAGTTGTCCAAGTCTGCTTTGTTGCATTGTATAAAAAACTGTGTAAAGATAGTAATATAATCTCACAAGACGAAGAATTGAATTTGTTTCTTTAAAAGTTGCTTTTTGGTTACATACTTTGTTGCATTGTATAAAAAACTTTACTAGCAATTCCCTACGTGGAAATAAAAATCAAATTAGGTATATTGCCCTAATTAAAATTAATTACTTTTAGGTTTAAGAACATCTTGAAGAATGTTACCGCGCAAAATTTAGGTAGAGTTCGCAAAACATCGCGTTTAATGCGGCGGTTTTAATTGTAACCAATTTTCAGTTTCAAACGAGATTTTAGTTACGTTGGACGCAGTATGGTTTCAGGATTACGTATAGACGCAGTATGGTTTTAGGATTACTACTGAATATCATGCAATGCGAACAATGGCTGTTATACAACTAAGGTTTTACGTTAGTGAGTGGTTCCCTATTGATATATGTCACTGGTGTTCGTTAAGTAAAAGATGTTTGACGTGCTTAGCCGTTGGGTATTAAGTCGTTTCAGTTCAAATAAGCACACATTATTTGCAATTTTGTTTCAACTAAATGTAAAATTTTAGTTTGCGAAGACCAACAACTAGATGTTTTGCAGTAACGCAGATAAATGCGATAATTTATAACACGCCATCCGATTAAATGCTGCTTCCACACAGGCTAAAGAATGTGACTCCATTTGTGGTGAAGCATTAAGTTAACCAATTTCAGGTACAATAAGCAAAAAAATAATCAAGGGACGATCAACATATTTGTTGTATAACAATTAACGATTAGAGAAATTAAAATGTTTTATTTAGAAAAAAAAAAATAAAATCTTTACCACTTTACACGCTATTTAGCACTCAAGCCAGGATATTACGCTATGCGTAACATTAGTTTTAAGTAACATGGTAAATTACCTTTTTAAATCATCGGCAATAATAACACGCGACTCAAGCAAATGACGCAAAGTACAACATATGTAATAGTTTTAAGAGGCTAGCTTGATGGAATCTTACATTTTGTTTAACCTATGCTTGAAAATGATTTGGTCCGGGAATACGAATTTGTTATGGACACAGCGCCTTTGCCAACATGTACGGCCTAAAATTGTTGCTGCTTTCACGAGGGCCGCATCCTACTTTAATTGTAGAAAGTGATTACTGGACTCATTTTATTCACAAAACAGAACATTACTTTCGGTTACAATTTAAATTACTTGACAAACCACCCTTAAAAATACCCACTGTCAAAATATAAAACAACCTCAACCCCGTTAAGTTAATTAGTTGCATTAAATGATATTGTATTAGGTCTACATAAAGTTTATTTACTGTTTTCAATATGCGTCCCGGATTTACGTTTCTAAAAAATGGCAAGCCTACAGTCAGAAATGATGTCAGAAAGTTATGTCAAAACGTGACGTATTTTTATATTAAAAGATGGAAAACAATGGCGTGCTGCATGAAAAATGACTTTCTATATAGTATAAGTTGCCCAAATTTTCATTTTCGATCGTGCAAAGAGATGCACGGCGCATTTCTTCTGGCTGATCCGATTTCAACAAAACGGGCTAGACATACGTAATAAGAATATCAAAGCCCATACAGAAGTAGGTATCATTTTGAACGTTTCGAATAACTCTTTATTCATTATGAAATAAAGAATAAAGAATAATGAATAAAGAGTTATTCGAAACGTTCAAAATGATACCTACTTCTGTATGGGCTTTGATATTCTTATTACGTCTGACTACAACCTCCAACCATTATGCTCCAAGGGCTAGACATAGATTTCACGCTTTTCATTTACATATTTTTTACCAAGTTTATCAGAACTGATGTGCGACTTTAAATCCGCGCTACCTTTCTATGAAACTGAGATATATGTGCCTGATGGGTTGTAATCAGCATTCCCTCTAAATTATTCCCTCAATTGCACAGCCACACCAGACAAATTGCGCAGTAAAATTCGCCTTTTGCACACTTACATCATTCTCAAATTAAAAACTAAAAAAATCTTTACATTTTTTGCCACAACAGTTTGAGCATTTCTCATCGGCCATTTTTTTCATTGATGCTTGCAGCTAAAAGCAAGTAAACAAATCTAATCCGAATTGACGATTGTCACGTAACACATGTTTTGCTGTAAATTACTTGTTCTAATCGTTTTTTTATTATTTATGCTGAGTATGTTTTTAATCTCACGCAGAGTTAAATGTCTGCACAAGAAAACCAAGCAAAAATGAAACAAATGAGTTTAGAAGAGTGTTGAACACAGCAGTAGTGTTTGACAATAATTCGGGATCATGAAACCAGAATGCAGTTTTGGGGACGTATATTTTTTAACACAACCGCAATTTTTAAGTGATTTCTGTGCAGATGTGGGGTCAACGGCCCACACAAATCGGCAAAATCATCTTAATAAGTGACAATAAGATGAGTAGTTTATTAATGTGTGCTAAAGGCATCACGTATCCTATCTTTCGAAATTAGACCCAAATAATAATCGGATATTTTTCGCGCGACCGCTGTGTTGCCATATCCTTGAACGTATTTACACCCAATTACAGCCGAAAATACAAGTTTCTTGAGAATATCTGATTATGACGTCACGATTTGTGACGTCATCCATAACATTTTCACGACTCGCCGTATTACAAAAAACATTGAACTGCCGCGGGCCCCTGCAAACTCAGTCTAAAAATATTCTTGCGCACTTAAAAAAATATTAGCTAATTAAAAAAAATTCTTAGAGGGAACACTGGTTGCAAACTAAACATTCTGCCTCCCATTCAAATTCTACCGTTTCTGAAGCATGAATATTTTAATTGTATTTAACTCGTGAAATTACATTTTCTCTTAGAATTCGGCTAATTAACAGCAGTTTGACCAGAAAATAATAATTATGAAAAAAAAATAAAGCCAAATAATTAGACTTTAAACAACTCAACAAGAAAGCAGAAAGGTTTAGCGGTTGACAAATGATGTTTACCTGCAACTTCATATTAGATAAACAAAAAAAAATCTTGCTGGTTTAGGGTTTTTGTCAGTACAAAAATAAAAAAACATGCTCGGCGAAAGAGTTTCTAACTGAGATTGCTAAAATAGAACGCAATACTCAAAAACTCTTTTTTATTTGTCCTCGCGAGTTACTCTCCGTGAACAGTACAACGATTTAAACAAATTTTGCTACTAGTAAATTTTGTTTTCGATATTGTGAATATATTGGCGATATGTTTTGCACAGTACGGTAAATCCCGGATATATAAGCAGATTTTGCCATTTCTCTCTGACGCAGATTTCAACACTAAATTCGCTGACATGTCAAGGAAAATCCTGACGTATGGCAACTCTATACTGAACCATTTGATTTCAAGGTCCGCGAGAAAGTTTTGAGGTGTTGGTGAATCATCTTTTATTTTTTTTTTAAGTCATGCAATAATCAAGTGTATTAGATTTTTCCTATTGGATCGCCTTCAACTCTATGTTTTTATATAGTTGCCACACAATTTTACGACAAACAAATTAGATCTCTCGACAATTTTTTAATATAATCGGAAAACAAATGACAAATACCATAGTCAAAACCATGAAAAAATTAAAACACAAAACCTAATTTGGACATAAACAAATTCAAATTTTCAAAAATCAAACTTTTGAAAAAAATTGCGTCATAGGGCAAAATAATGCGTAAATATTTTTTCAAACGGCATAACATTTTTACTAATGCACTTTGTGCCGCTGATTGTGTCTAAAATGGGTTAACTAAATACTTCTCCGCAATTAGAGTTACAACTTCAGCCTGTGTGGAAGTGGCATTTGGTCGAAAGTCGTGTAATCGCATTTATCTGGCTGACTGTAAAAATTAGAATTCTTCGTCTTCGTAAACTAAAATTTCCAAAACAATTTGAATTTTGGTAAAACGGTATGAAAAATTATTACAAAACCTAAAAATAAATTCTGTGTGTTGTTGTGTCTGAAAAACCTGCTATAACATATAAATTGTTTAGCAAGAAAACGTTTTCCACAATAGGTCATACCAAATTTTCAGGTACAACTTGTATGCAAGACACCCGAAGGTTCTATATGTACTTTACCAAATTGAAAGGTGAAAAAACAGAGATCAATCATGCACATATAGAAAAGGACATGCTATTTTTTCTAAGAAGTTTTAATAGTACATACTTGGTAATAGTGGAAACAGACAACCAGCCACTGGAATCTATTCTAAACAAACGGCTAAGCAAAATACGCCAAGGCTCCAGCGCATGACGTTGTGTCTTTACCCAAAGAGTCGTAAGATTTGGTATGTTTCTGGAAAGTACATGTTTCTTGTGGATACTTGTTAAGAGCGTACCTCAATGAACAACCTGACTAAGATGAATGATTTAATCGCACAAGTAATACACACACTTATTACATGTTTACCTGTCACTTCTTCACGGTGTAAAGACATTTAGAACGCCGCGCAAGAAGATACATATTTTCAGAAAGTCCATATTTACTCCCAAAATGAATGGCCAGGTAAAAGTGGAACGTTCGCTGCGTGCAATTATTGGAATATCCGTGATGTTTACACATAGCTGATGTCTTATTTTCAGATATCAGAATTGTGATTCTATAATACTTTGACCATCCATGCTGCAGCTCATATATAAAAATAACCTTGGCAAGACAAAATGCAAGTCCCGAGTAAGAAGAGTTCTTTATTGACTAAAGATGTTCCAAGATATGGAGAACGTTGTCTAAGTGCCAACAGAATCACTACCGAAAGCCCTTGATGTCGCTGATATTGTTCCATGCCATAGGAAGGAATTTATTCAATTTACAAAGGATTTGGAAATCAAAGCTACGACGTCAAGTTCTACTTACCCACGCTTTAATGATCAAGCAAAAAGGATGGCATAAACTCTTAAAATCTTCTCAAGAAGGAGACCCACTCTGAGAAAAACGATTCTTACTGAGTTACTGAAATATCGCAACACTCCATATAGCGGTCTGAAGTACTTACCACCACAGATTTTGATGAGCAAAAGATTACGCCCCAAGATTCCATTTGTCAAAGTCTCCATTACCCACAATTCGTTGTTGTTTCAATTTACTTGGCGCGACGCCAGGCATTTCAAAAGCAATACTAAGACAAGGTGCAAATCCCTTGCCACATTTTACAAAGGAGATGTGTCCCATACAAGAACGGAAACAAATTGAATCAAGCGATTTTTGAAAGCAAAAGCAATCACCAACATTCGCGTATAGTTCATAACGCTCAAGGTAATTTGCGTCGCAACCATATGCACCTTAAACGCATAATAATGCCTACCATGTTTTTTGATGATTACACACGACACGCACGATAAGTCGTGTCACGCAGAGTGGTAAAATATCGTGATTACGTCTAATGTGAATGTTCTATATGTTTCATACCTAAAGCGCGGTTGTTATTGGTGTTGTATATGTCCCGTTTAAGCCGGGACAGTCCTGACTTTTAGGGCTTTGGCCAGGCGTTCCGATTAGTCCACCAAAACGTCTCGTTTTTTAAGTCAGCCAACATTTTCCTTATACATTACACGGATATTAGCTGGTTGTGAATGATCTTTGATTGCGTGACCTCTTGTTATATTACAAATATAGTTTTCCCAACGATTGGAATTAAAAAAAACTTAACATGAAAGATGTCATCTAGTCCTTCTCAAGGTACGTTTTTATAGTTCTAAAGTCGTTTATACAGATAATTCCGTTATAGAATCTGCACAAAATAGGATTGATCTCATCATCATCATTCAGTGCCATGCCTGAACCAGGCTTCGGCTGCCATGAAACACTGTTTTCTCCATATGTTACTATTTCTTGCTAATTCAAAAATATTCTCTGCTTTGATGTTCAGAAAGTCCCTCAGTTGATTTATAAGCATTTTTCTTTGTCGTCCAGGTGCACGATTTCCACATATTTTGCCACACGAAATTATGAATTCTTGTTTTTGGTGTCTGGTTATATGGCCGAAAAACTTGAGTTGTCTAAGTTTAATAGTGCTTAACAGTGATCTCTGTTGATTGGTCTGAATCAGTACCTCTTGGTTGGTTTTATGGCACGTAAAAGATATACGCTGCATTTTCCTCAGGAACCACATCTCAGCGGCACTCAGGTTGTCAATCAGTTCCTTTGTGAAAGTCCAACTTTCACACCCGTAGAGAAGAACAGGCCACACATAACTTTTAAGAACTCTCACACGGGTATTTACATTTAATTTTTTGTTTGTCAAAATTGACTTGAGATTTATAAAGCCATTTTTTTCCTGTGCAATTCTGGCTTTAATTTCAGATTTGGACCGACCATCATCTGTAAGTATACAACCAAGGTATCTAAATCTTCGGGTTTGTTTAATTGGTTTATCTGAAACTAGTATATTACATTTGTTCACACCTGCTACTTTGGCAATTACCATACATTCTGTTTTATCTTCATTCAAAGCCATTCCCATTTTCACACTTTCTTTTTCCACTGTTGTTACCATATTTTGAAGCTTCTTCTCGGATGTTGCAATAACCCAGCTAACACACAACGTATTTTCGACGTTCGGATTTTTTTTTTTAAACTAAGTAAATGTTGTGGGAATGTGTCCAAACGAACGTTAAGAAAATACGTTGAGGCCGTGTTATCAAAACGTAATGTAAAACGTAGCATTAACGTCAAAATTAACGTTAAGAAAAACCGCAATGCGACCAAATTTTAACGTCATTTGTAACGTACAAACAACGTTGATTACAGACGTCGATCTTAACATGTTTTACATCATTTGGGACGTCACTTCGAACGTTTGTTGAACGTTATTTTTTAACGTTGAGACGAACCACAATGAAACAAATTTACAACGTCATAGGTGACATGCAAATAACGTTTATTACTGACGTAAAATCTAACATTTTTAGACCGGTTCAGACGTTTTTTACACGTTTAATTAACGCTGTATATTTAACGTTCCGTAAAACTATAACGCAACCAGCTTAGAACGTCATACGTGACGTAGAATTCACGTTCATTTCTGACGTCACAATTAACTTGTTATAGACAAATTTTAACGTAACTTCAAACGTTTGATTAAGGTTCTTTCGTAACGTTGAAACAAACCAAATGCAACTTATTTTAAAACGTCATGAATCACGTACAAAAAACGTTGTTTACTGACGTCAAAACTAACGTCTTTTCAGCCACTTTTGACGTCGTTTAAACGTTTTTTCAATTCAATGGTATTCTTTAAAAAAATTGTGGCGCACCACAAAGTAACCTGATTATAACGTCAAAGGTGACGTACGAACAAGGTTAATTAATTACTTCGAGGCTAATAACTTGTTTTAGGCTATTTTGTACGTCAGAGCGAACGTTTTGCTAACATTATTTTTAAACTTTGTGACCACCATTAATGTTACTAATTTACAACGTGATACGTGACGTACAATCAACATTAAATTTTGACATCAAAGCTAATTTCTTGGAGACCAGGACGCCATTTTAAGCGTTATAATAACGTCATTTTACCGTTTTGACTAACAACATTACCTTTTGTAACAAGGATAATTTTTTTATGACTATTTATACATCATTTCTAACGTTTTAATAACGTCATTTCTCAACCTTGTTACAAACCACGTCAAAGTAAACTTGATTTCATTTCATACGTTGTCGTGAGAAACCACAATGGACCCAATTTAGGAAATCATACGTGACGTACAATCAACGGTGATTTCTGACGTCAAAGCTAACTTATTTAAGACCGTTTTGGATGTAATTTTAAACGTTTTAATAACGTTATTTCTCAACGTTGCGACAAACTAAGATCCAACTAACTGACAACGTCACGCGTGAGGTATAAATGATGTTGAATTCTAAGGTCAAAGCTAACTTCTTTGACAGCATTTTGGACGTGATTTTAAGCGTTTTAACAACGTTATTTTTTGGTTTGTAACTAACAACAAAGCAATCTAATTAGAACTTCACGTGACGTAAAAACTACGGTAAATACTGACATCGAAGCTTAGTTGTGTTTAGAATTAGACTATTTTATACGTCATTTTTAACGTTAATATAACGTTATTTTTCAACGTTATTACAATCTTCAATATAACCAATTCAAAACATCATACGTGGCGTATATGCAAAAAGCAATGATAACTGTCGCTGAAGATAACTTATTTGAAACCATTTTAAATGCTATTTTCAAAAGTTCCAATAACTTTATTTCTTGACATTACGAAAAACTAAAACGCGACCAAATTTGCAACATCTTAAATGATCGTAGTCATTTCGAAGGTTACGGCAAACCACAATGCAACCGGATTAAAACGTTAAACGTGACGTATACAACAAGGTATATACCTGACATCGAGGTCAACTTGTTTTAGACTATTTTATACATAAATTAAAACATTTCATTAATATTGTTTAGCGTTGATACAAACGTCAAAGGAACCCTATTAAAACGTTAAACGTGAGGTAGAAACAAGATCAATTAGCCTACTTACGTTGAAGGTAACTGATTTTAGACGAATTTGCGTGTCATACACAATTTTTTCGACTGAGCTGAAGTACAATCGAATCAAAATGTCATACGTGTCGTATAAAAAACGTTGTTTACCGACGTCAATACTAACTTTCCAAGTTTTAATTTTCGTTGAATAGAAATGCTTTCTTTTAAGGAATGCGTCGGGATTGTGTAGCCTATTTACAAAATATTTGTTTTTTTTTGTAATGTGTTTTGATTAACTATTTTAGAAAATGTAAAGAAGTATACTTAGTTATGCTTACATAAAATAGAGATGTGACTTAATTTAAGATAGCATTTTAGTAAGGGTAACATTGTCTTTACATGAAACAAATCGCATAAAAAAGTACTTAGCGCAGCGACCGCTATAGACGCAGTTTCCTGGATAGACAAGAATGTCGCTCCCTGCTGCTTTTTTTTCGCGGTTTTCGAACGGCGCGTAAACTCGTGATTGGCCAATATGCGGATGACATCACAGTCCAGTTTGAACATTTGCTATCAGGACATTGGAATTCAAAATAAGTTTTGGCAGCTCAGCGCTAGAGTGCTTGTTAGATATTTAGGTTGTTTTCCTTAAACCATGAAGATTAGGGTTACATAAAAAGATTAGGCTTTGTTATCAAATATATTTTCAGGTTAAATAGTCTAAGCTGTATTTGTAGTTTTATTTATAACTTTTATTTTAAGTAGGAAAAAAAATGATTTACTGAATAAATGACTTTAAAGCCTCCACTAATTTTCATCTAACATAGAAAAACAAGCTCTATTACCTCTGTGGGCAATTGCAGGCACTGGTCTAGAATCCTACCACAGTGCACAATATTTGGGTTAGGGTGCGGGTTAGCATTTTGGATTAGGGTGGGTCAAGTATTAAATAATAGATATAATAATACTTGGCCCACCCTCATCCAAACGCTAACTCGCACCCTAACCCAAATATTGTGCGTTGATTTAATCATTGTGGTAGGATTCTAAACCAGCGCCCAATTGCATTCTACGGCGAGTGAACACCCAAACTTTTTAGACAATTTTAATGCAAATCTTGATCTTTGTATCATGCCAGCGTAAATACCTTGGGTGTGCATAAAACCCCAAATAAACACTTGAAAATTCATTACTGAAGATCTCGACTAAAGGTTTGATTAAAAGTTCAAGGTGGGATTTGAAGAAGGGTACACTATAAGATATTCCTCATGAACTTGGCTGCTCATCAATATTTACAGGTAAATTAGTGATTAATATTTTCAAGATTTTTGTTAATTATTATATTTATTTGACTCATACTGTTTTGTTTTATGCTTGCAATTGCCCTAGATGCTAACAACAAAGACTTTAAAATGTATCCTGGCTGCGTTTAAATTTCTTTATTTGGGCAGCAATTTTTTTCAAAACCTACCAGTGATAGACCAGTCTGCATTCTGTGGACCAGAAGCTACACAGCACAAAACGCTATCACACAATAAGTAAAGGCAAAATAAACATAATATGACAGAATTATTGGGAAAAAATTATACCATAGACTAGTACTGAGAATGGTCTATATTTTTTTAATATAAAAACAAAGTTTAAAAAATGTATAAAATACTAATATTCATTATTAAATGTTATTATTGGCAAAAAAATGAGATAAAAATTCTTGATACTAAATTTTACCAAACAAATTCAGGTTGCACAAGAAAATACATTAACAGTGATATAAAATTTCTGTGCTGAAAGTTGGATGGGGTTTTCCTTACCTTGAACAAACACATGAGCCATTTTTATAAGGTATATATTCCCCTGTTCGACCCTATAGCCCTAGCGCTAGCAGTCACTTCCCTATTCCCTAATTTTTATATTATTTGCCCACAGCTCTCTCGATGTATCACACATGCATTCAGATACGGATTAAACTGCTGGATTTTCGTTTTACACCGCTGGATTTGTATTGTTCTTATTTTTTCAATACGTTGTTGTTGTTAACGTTACTTTCCTGTTTTAATGTGCATTGTTTTACACATAGTCTGTGAAATGCAAAACTTTTTCAATTTTGTCTTTTAGACTGTGTTAGTGTAATAGAGCAATTTAAGTAACACTATAAAATTTGTGTGTTTTGCAGGTCCACAGACCAATTTTCTCAGTTTTCTTGTCTTTTTTACAGTTCTTTATTGTCAACATTTTTATACTGCCGTGTTTGTTTTACTTCAATACTATATTATTTCTATATTTTCCTGGATGGTAATTGTTTAGAAGATTTAGTAAGAATTTGCAAGTGTAAATAGTTACAGTCAGATATGTCACAACAAGTATAAGTGTTTTAAAAGTTCAAAAACATCGTTATTATGTTTCTTTTTTGCGCATTATACCGTAGTTGCGAACGTAATTTGTAACTTCATTGCAAACGTAATTTGTAGGGCATGGAGTCCAAACTATTACGCAAACATAACAATGTGAACGCTTTCAATAACCTAGTTTTACAACGTAGTTTCCAACGTCGCATGAACTTTGTCCGGATCACACATTTTTACGTAAAAATAACGTCTGTGATAAACTTATAAATAACGTCGCTGAACATCGTAATTTGCAACGTCTAATCTACGTCGTCTGGAATGGACACTTCTATACGTAAAAACAACGTTCATGATAAACGTATAAATAACGTAGTTGCACAACGTCGCATCTAGGTCGTAAAGTGTCGACGCTTTTACGTGAAAATAACGTTCATGATAAACGTATAAATAACGTAGTTGCACAACGTCGCATCTATATCGTTTGGTGTCGACGCTTTTACGTGAAAATATCGTTCAGGATAAACGTATAAATAACGTCGCTGAACATGGTAATTTGCAACGTCTAATCTACGTCATCTGGAGTAGACACTTCTACGTAAAAATAACGTTAATGATAAACGCATAAATAACGTAGTTGCACAACGTCGCATCTAGGTCGTAAAGTGTCGACGCTTTTACGTAGAAATAACGTTGGTTGCAACGTCTTATCGACCAAACTTAAACCAAAAATCTACGTCGCTGCGACGTCAAATTGTTAGCTGGGAAGTACCGTATCATCAGCGTACCGAATATTGTTGATGTTTACACCACCAACTTTGATCCCTTCTAAGTCAGCTATGCTTCTTGAGATGATTTCGCTATATAAATTAAAAAGGTCTGGAGATAACACACATCCCTGTCGGACACCCTTTTCTATGGTAATAACTTCGGTTTCGGAGTCTCCCACGCACACCACTGCATGTTGGTTGTAGTACAGGTTTTGAATGATTCTTAGATCCTTGTCATCAATGTTGATGTTTTTTAGCATCTGTAGCATCTGCGCATGATTGACCCGATCAAAAGCTTTCCTGTAGTCAAGAAAGCAAACATAGAGTTTTTGTTGCATTTCGATTGCTCTTTCGCTGAGTATTCTCATCACGTATATCGCGTTTCGTGTCCCTTTGTCAGTCATAAACCCATATTGTTCTTCTGCAATTTCTGCATTAATTTTGTTTTTCATTCGATTTATACATATTCTTAGCAGTAATTTAACAATATGGCTCATAAGGCTTATTGTCCTATAATCTTTGCACTCGATTGCTCCTGGTTTTTTTGGCAGTGCGACAAAAATCGACTTCCGCATGTCTTGAGGAATTTGACCAGTGTTGTAAATGCTATTTATAAGAAGTAGAAGTAAATTGATTCCAATGTCATCCAAAGCCTTCAACACTTCTATTGGAATTTCATCAGGACCAACCGCCTTTCCATTTTTCATGCTAGCCAGGGCTTTCTCAACCTCACATTTCATTACTTCTGGCCCAGTTAGTGGTTCTTTAAACATAATTGGTGGGGCGTTTCTTGTTGGATCACTGTACAGTTCCTGGGTGTATTCTCGCCAACGATTTTTAATTTCCTCTTTTTGAAACAAGATCTTTCCGGTTTTACTCTTCACGCAGCCCGATTTTATCCAGTTTTCCTTCTTTCCATTGAGCTGATTAATTTTTGGTGAGCTTCTTTCGCGCTGATATTAAAAAGCTTATCTACCTCTTGACATTTTTGATTTAGAAATTCTTCATAAGCAGAGTTGCACTTTAATTTAATACACCTATCTAATTCCTTGTACTTCCTAAGATTTCTTTTGGTTCTGCGCCTTTTTCCAGTAAACCTCTTATTTCATCTGTCATCCAGCTTTGCAAGTTCTCTCTCTGGACTTTCAGAAGGTTGTTTTCCATTAATATTCTCAGTGACGTTTTGATTTCCTGGAATATGTCTTCTGGCCAACTCTGTTTTTTGCCATTTTATTTAATAAAAAAATGGATTTTAATCGAGTATAAACATCATGCAGATAACACATGGATTTTCAGAAAAAGGATTGATCTAGTAACTGTTTAAAACCTTTCCGATTTAAAGCAACAAAAATATGGTAACCCTTATTATGGAGATTCCAATAAATTGAATGGTCAAAAATGTATATATATTGTCATTTATTGAAAGTCATTTTTTTTCTTCTTTTTATTGAATTATGTTGTTAAGTAAAATTTAAGACCCCGCCAGACCTATTACGTCATAAAAAAATGTTTTTTTTTCTACCACCAGGGCCGTAACTACCACCGGTTCAGACTCAAAGTGCGATGGGGGGCCCGGTTGCCTAATTTATTACATATTATTATTTAATAAAAAAAACGTTGAAGAATAGCGATCCTAAAATCAACTTTCTTCACTAAACCTTTTTACTTAAAATAACCGCGTGCAATCTTGTATTGTACCGTACATGTAAGCTTGAAAAGCATTTCGGATCGTTGTTACCTTGTCAAGGTTAGAAATTTGAACACCGTCAAGCAGTCCGTTTATTTCATCATTTTCAGCGTCTTGTTGATCTCCAGCCAAGGAATGCCTTCTTATGAACGAATTACGTGTGCTGGCAGCAGCTAGACTGGGCTCAGGAACAGGAAATCGACTTCTTGGACTACTTTGCGAAGTGCTTTCGCTATCATCGATGTCCGAAATTTCTGGTCCAACGGTTTGTAGGCCATTAATCAGTGATGTAAACAAGCCAAATGGAAATGAAATAAGTTCCAGTCAAATTGATTGCCAAAAAATGTGGTGTCCAGTCCAAGTCAGTATTGGAGCAATTCCACTAGGCCTACAAGTCAAGTCATTGATATAAAACTAAAAAAAAACTATTAAAATTGGTAAACTCATTCGATTATAAGCAATAATTAAACTAAAAAATAACAAAAAAAAACATCATAAACCAAGCAAATTGTTTCTACGTGCAAAATTGCAAATAAATAACCAAATTTATTAAAAATATATTTAATGAAAGTAGACAGTGATTTGCGCCAAGTGATTGTCTTTGACTTACGCTATTACAACACTACCATTGAACCAAACTGATAAAAGGCCTTAATCACGAACTATTTTCAAAATAATAATTTTATTTGCTGATTTTTTCTAAATTAGTGCGAAGCTCTTAACAAATTCCCCGAAAAATATCGTGTCTAAGCATTAATATGACGTCATTCGTATTCTCTAAGTCTAAGGACTACACAATCCATAATGCTCAAGGGAACTCAGTATTGGTATTATATTAAAGAATATTCTAAATAAAAATAAAAAAATCTATTGAACTAAATCAATTGGTTCAGCCTATGACGTCATTAAGACGTCAAGTACGACAAAAAAATTGTTTTAATCAATATGTATTTTCGCATCTGCATTGTGCCTAGTTTGCTGGATAGATATGCAAACAGACGTTTCAGCAGCTTTGATGATTACAAAGAATAAAATGGGCGGCCGCAGAAATGTTTTCGGGCGCTAAACATGACCGAAAGGAAAAACACTTAAATTTGCGTCAAAGGCGCCCTAAAAAAATAAATAATATGTTTTGCTTTTATAACAACAGAATAGTGTTAAAAGGCATCAAATCCCGTCATTTAAGACAATAATTGTCATATACAAACGGTACGCCCCACAGGCGCATTTGCACAGAATGTGAAAAACAATTTAAGCTGTTGCCAAAAAAATTGTTTTGATTAAAAAAATCTCCCGCATGTTTGACACCCTGGTTTGACAAATATACACCAAAATATTATAATATTTATAAAGACAAATGTTCATAATTGTTGGACTTATATAAAAGATAAAGTTATTTGGAACAAAAGTCCAGTTGGGTGAAGCCAATTAGACCCAGATTTTGCGTCATATTGACAATACAAATCAAAATTTTGAAGACGAGTAAATTTACGCAAGAAAATTAAAAACTAAGCGCAATCAATTTGTTTATTTTTATCGTTGTAAGTCAACCATGTTACCTACATTTTGGCATCATTGTAAAGACAAAATTATGTCATTTTACCATAGTTCCTTCAGCGTTTTGTCCAGTTATAAACGTAAAAATACCTAAAAGATTCGCAAACAAAGCAGAATTATATAAAAAAACATGCCACCATGTTCAAAAGATTTGCGAGAATAGCAAAGTATTTGACACACAGGCTGTAAGATGTTACTCCAATTGTCGAAAGTCATTCAGGTAGGCCGAGTTCAGACACAATCAGCGGCATAAAGACGAATAAGGACCTTTTTCACGCCTTCCAATCACCGCGAAATAAAAACAAGATCAAATTACTTGTTTCTAATTACGGATCGTTCAGCGCCACGTAGTACAACGATCAGGCATAAGTAAAAATATTTTGCCATTTAAAAAATATTTTTGCATTATTTGGCTTTCCTACGAAACTGTTACGCTGCTGGTAAGAGTCGTAACATTCCTTTTTGGTTACATGTTAATTGACCCCTTTTTATTATACTTACAGTTATTATTGACTTGTCAAAATTTATCAAAATTATTTCAAGTCCTAATCGATTAAAAATGCACATAAATCGTTTACAAAATTAAAAAAATATATAGTCAGATTTTTGAAACTGTCGTTCAGTTAAAATTTTATCAAAAAAAAGTAGTTTTGAGTTAAATTCAACGACATTAACTGTATTATGTCGTTATTAGAGCAATACGGTTTACACCAGTGTTTCCCAGCCTTTTTTTATATTAGCGCCCCCTTTGGCTCCATATTATTTCATATCGACCCCATCTTTACAGTACGGTATTATATTATGTGCCTGTAGTGCCCAAATATATAGTTGGATTTTAATCGTTGTCTAACTATATATAGTTGGATTTTAATCGTTGTCTAACTATACACTGTCTGCTCTCTCGTTTCGATTAGCTGTCAGTCATGTTTTAGTTTGTATATATTTGTTTTTAAAGCATGTTTGCTGACCAAAATTTAGTAACATGGCCGTACGCATCATCTAAGTCTATTTATCAAATATGTTTTTCGAACATTCCACAAATTCCACGTCGTAAGTCAATTGTCGCGTTAATACGCAAAGAGGTACGGCCAGTAATAAAGTTACACCCATCGTAGAACGCAGGGAAGCATAGCAAGGACTTTACATCAGTGGTCGGCAACCGCCAGTCCGCGGACTGCCGGTCCGCGAGGAGTTCGTTACCGGTCCGTAGAAGGGTTGCCAGATTAAAATTTTGATTTAAACCAAAACCGTATACGTAACAAGCAAGATAAAAGTAAAAAAAATAAATGTATTTCTATATTCAAAACGTATTAACTTTCGTTTGAATGTACTCCATGGTTGATTGGTATGATAAAAAAATCACTATACACGAGTATAATTCAAAACAGCTAGTCTGGTATGGCCATAGGAGTTACAGCACATTCACAACGTTCAAAGTGATTTTTCTTATCGTAAAATCCAACTCCTCGTAGGCTACGTACTGTGCAATATATCGAAAAATGGACTAAAATATTATATTTTTTTATGTTAACGAGTGCTCACCCTAAAGTCTATTCTAGTATAATAAAATCATTCGTGTATTCGATGATAAAGTTAAATTGATTAGCCCATGCACTTAACACCCGGCTGTTTGAGAAGCTATGTGACTGTGAGGACATGAATGCGCCACACAAATACCTTCTTTTGCTCACAGAAGTAAAAGGTGGCTCTCACGAGAAAAAAACATTAAACAGAGAGCGTTTAAATTGCGTGAATCACTGCTAAGATTTTCATTAGAGAAACATTTAGACCTTGCTAACAAATTTATAGACGAAAACTAGGTTCTAAAACTTGCCTACTTGTGTGACATATTTCACTTGCGTGTTATATTACTAGAGTTCAAGCGCTATTTTCGTAAAAACCGTTGGGCTGCAAATAAATGGATTCGTAATCCATTTATTTTCGAAAAAGGTGAATCGACCTTGGTAGTGCGACAAGAGGATCAATTGCTGGACATTGTAAATAATGGCTGCTTAAAATGAACTTTTCATGCAACTACTTTGCCAATGTTTGGATAAAAGTCTTGCCAGAATACCCTAACCTTGTCATAAAAGCATTTTTCTGCGATGACAGCACAAAAGGCAAAACGCACAAAACAGAAAGAACGTGAGGGACATATTGCGGGTTTCATTAAGTTAAATAATAATAATTCCTATAGATTGCGCAAAACAAGCTCAGAGTTCTCATTGCTAAAAGTTGCACTAAATTTACTTTACTGAACATTTGTTTTTTTTAAGGCCGGTCCGCGGCCAAATTTGAGTTTTAAACCGGTCCGCAGTGCGAAAAAGGTTGCTGACCCCTGATTTACATGACATTTTGAGAACGTCGCCAGATTGTACCATAAGATAAAAAGCATGAAAGTTTCCTTGAAGGTAAGCTTTTAGGCGAGCAGGCAGACTTTGGGAATGATTTTTTGTTTTAAGTCGGAAAAAAAAATTAATATAAAGTGAATATTTTGATTGCAAAATTATTAATTTAGCATAATCATTACCAAACTAACATAAATGAAAATGAATCCTTTGGCAAACTACCTCTTTCGCATCTAAGCCCAGTTAAGGCGGTAAATTTCGGCCCATGTCTGTTGTTGCTTGCAGAAACGAGTTAATTATACTGCATTTTAGCTTTTTATTTGCGCACGAGTTCGCTCGAGAACAACACGTATTTTTAAGACTAACTGTTTTATGACGTAACTTTGTGACATGACTTTATGACAACAACTCTGAAACTTATCCTGACATAGCGTGACTAATTTTATGCGATAATTTCTGTGAAATCCATCGAAAATAAAAGGCACAGTTCCGTATTATTTCGTCACAAGGTGCTTTGCTTGTTTCTATTATTGATTTATTGACTATACGACTGCATTATAATGTTTTCATTAAAAATCAGATATTTAGAAAAGTTGATTACGAAATGCTATTAACATCAAACACTGGTGAAACCCAGACACTACAGATCCCATATATACACCAATGTTTAGTTTACAACTTTACATCTATGTGTTTTCGATATGTCAAAAAATATTTTAAAAGGTCAAAATAAGGCCACTTGACATATTTGGCGTAAAAATAAAATTGACATAAAAATAAAGGCCACTTGACATATTTAACTTACAGGTAACTATCAGTTAGGCCTAATCTATAATAATTTAAGTTATAAAATAATTTGTTGACCAGTTTTTGATCTGCAAATCTATCTAATAGATAAAAATAAAACATTCGGTGTTAATTATGTTTTTCTTTTGGAAAAATGGCCTAATGAGTTTTATTTGCTCAGTCAAGATCTTATTTTGTGTATTTTGTATTTTTAATGAAGCAATAAGTATGTCAACCGGGTAATATATATTGTAAAAAAGGTGTGAAATGAAAATTACTCAGCCTACCTTCTTCAGCATTTTGTTTTTCCAATAGTTCTTTACTCTGACTAGAATTAAATCTTCTACGTAGATGATGGCCCATTAAGACGATGGTGCTTAACTACGGAGGCATACGGCATTTTTTAAGAATGATTTATGTTTTTAGTACCTTCACAAAATCCATAACACCATTACCTTTGTTATGACACAATATCAATTTTGCGCAATAGTTTTAATTGTTACCTAAAAATCAATCAAATCCAATTTTTCGGAATCCTTTGCATGTCAGAAGTGAAATTCGTTTTGCATTTGACGATTTAGGAAACAGTTAGAATTACAAAAAATGCAATGTCTGGCACAGAAGTGTTAATAGGCACCCGATTAGAAAAGTAGTGCATTGCTAAGCAAAAAGGTCTATGACTATTAGGGCATCCAATGGCAGAAATTTCTGACTGTTGGACCTTGACGTCGTGGCAATCTACTAATTGTACCTTTAGGTGAACTCCCGGCGTAGATAAATTGAAAATATTTGCTGAAAACTCACAAAAGATAACTATAAGTGTAAGATCGAATTTATAACACTTGACCCACCCTAACCCAAACGCCAACCCCAGGACCGGATTAACCACTAGGCTAATAAGGCTATAGCCTTAGGCCCTGGAAAAATTTAGCCCTTATTTCTTTAAGGTTAAATTTTTAAGGCTAGGAAAATGTCATTTTCAATATACATTGTAATTACACTATGAGCAGTGGCAGTGCCCATGGTGCGCAACTGTGCAACAGCCACGCCAGCAAAATTGCGCAGTAAACTTTGCCTTTAGTCCACCAATATAATTCTTAAATTAAAACGAAAATATCTTTACTTTTTTGCCACAACAGTTTGATTTCGCATTGGCCAGTTTTTCGTTGATGTTTGTAGCTAAAAGCAAGTAAACAAATCAAATCCGTGTTGACGCTTGCAAACAGTGGCGCCCGCAGAAAAATTTTCCAGGGGGGGGGGCAATCCTGCAAGGCGCCAGCTGCCAAACCACAGTGTGCAATCGTTAACTTCAGGCGAAAAAATAAACCAAGACCGTGAAATATGTGTAAAAAATTGTGATAGAATTGTACATAATTCGACTATCAGCAGCGCAGTTTACTAAATTCCATGAACGGAACTAGCGCTAAATTACAAGCACGCATTTCGCCACCTGCAATACTAAACAAAGAACGTTTTTCCCGGGTGTTATTATGCCACGATTAGCGCAACTTCTGCGCCGAGCTGTGTGCCAAGTCAGCTAAATTACAAGCTGCGGTTGAGGAAAAATAAGTTGTGTCAGTTGCACACTTAACACGTGGTCTTACTTAGATATGCTTAAAGAGCATAGTTTTGCGTTAACTATCATAACATAAAAATAAAGACTTTAAAACGCGCACGACAGTCACCATTATTACCTCCTTTTAAGAATCTGCTTCAGTTAAACAAATGCCGATGTTACACCAACATCGGATATTAGCGCGGAACATTAACTGCGCCTAGTTCGATCTGCAGTGTTCGGGTCACAAATTAGTTTCTTAACTGTAGTATTTAACATAATTCTTTGTGGACGTTAAACCTGTTGTTCACGACTAACCGTGCCCAAAAAGTGGAGTTATGATTACTACGTTAAATCAGCACGTGTGTTTTTGTGCGACTCAGAAACCAAGTTAAAAGCGAACTAATAGTTAACACTTCTAGGTATCGAAGTATAATCGAAAATAGCGGTCACAGTATTGTGTTCGTGACAGTTCCTTGTATTTCTAATGACTCCTATAAGTGGATTGCCGAATATTTATCTTATTTTAGTTACGTAAATGGGTGAAATACAGGCTGTAGAGTCGGACCGAGATTAGGGACTCGACAAAATCGCACATTTGGCCGAACTCGGGTTGTTTTTCACCGACTCCGCAATCCTGGTTGCCAGTGCAAAACCAAATATAGAAAAAAAATAAAGTTTTGCATGCGAGTTGTTAATATTTTACATTATTCATAAAATGCCACACTGCATACGAAAGGTTGCCGAAGCGAAATACGAAAACTATCCGGCGTTTACGGTAGACCAGGGGTATCCAACTCAAACATGCCGGCGTGCCAATTTTTATCCTATAACTTCTTCCTGTGCCAAAGTTTAGTAATATAATTCTTTATAATAATAAAAGCGTTTTTTCACAAATAATATAAACGTGTAGTTAGCAGTGCGCATTATTGCATCTAAATGTCCGTCGGTGAGCTGACTTTTGCTTTTTGTTTCTTCACACCAAACTTTATAGTTATGTGAATGCTAGCCTCCACTACAATATAATCTTATAGTATTAGAAGTAATTGTTAGTTGTCGTAATTGCAGCGATTGTTTTATATTGTAAATAAACAATGTCAATTTACTGTATAAAAAATTAGGTATTTTTTTACAATTCGCTGAATAGCAAATTAAGTAATTTAGGGGGGCTTGCGTGCCTTTATATTTGCTTTGTGTAGAGGAAACAAAAAATATTTGAAAATTATCAATGCTATCTTATCAAATAAAAACATTACCAACCTCAAAATTCCTATATCTTGCCATCGAAACTCACGTGTTTTGATATCTTTCGGCAAACTTTCTTTAAAGCTTGGCCGACCCGCTCAGCTGAGCGTTTGTGACGTCACAAAATTTCAGCCAATAGGAGGCTTTCCTATATTGCTTGCGATTTGGCACTTCACAATTACCTGGGCGAAGTTGGCGCGCTGGATTGTTTTTGGGCAATATCTCCAAAAGTTGTGTCGATACAAAGTTAAAATTTCTACACAATCCTTATATTGCTTACATCTTTCCAGCAATCACACTTTTAGCGAAAAAATATTAATATTCATTTTTATGAATATTAATATTCAGCTACATTAACACCTAATTTTCAAACTTTCTCGCTAATTTTTTCACGAAATAAACTACAAGACATACTCTTCAAAATGTAGTCAATATCAATCGGGCCTTGCTTTAATACGCCATCAAAAATTTCATAACTGGATTAACTGCTCAAGTTCGACATATGGCCTTTCGATTTCAAATGCCCCAAATAGCATCTAATATTTACGTTAGAGATGCAGGTTTAAGTATCTACCTAATGCAGGTTTAAGTATCTACCTTTAAAAAATGTGTGCGCAAAATAGGGAAAGACCCTAAAAACAACGACTCCTATAATTAAGTTAAATGGGCAATCACGATAGTCACTATTTCTGTTTAATAGCCAGGTGTGACATTCGCATGGGCATAACGAGGATGTACCAGACCAAGCTTCTCTCTACCTAAGACTTAAACTATATTTTTATCTGTTTTAACTATGTAAACGCAAAAAAAATTTGCGCCTCGCGCGAGCTTTGCCCTAGTTTTGCTATGTTTGTGTCGGGTAACACTAATTTACGGAATGATGAATGGTCGGAATAGTCGGAACGCTCACTAATTTACGGAATGGTCGGAAATGTCGGAATGGAATGAATAGGGCCGAAACTAATTTGATGAATGGTCGGAACGGAATGAACTGTCGGAATAGAATTAACTGTCGGAATATAATGAATGACGCTGTAGGAGCAGAATGAACTGTCGGAATAAAATGAACGAAGCTGTAGGGACAGAATGAACTGTCGGAATAGAATGAACTGTCGGAATGAGATGAACGAAGCTTTCCAACAGATCATTCTGTTCATACAGCTTCGTTCATTTCATTCCTAACCCCAACCCTAACTTCGGCCCTATTCATTCCATTTCGACCATTCCGTAAATTAGTGAGCGTTCCTACCATTCCGACCATTCATCATTCCTTGAATTAGTATTACCCGTTTGTGTCTCTCATAATCACAACAATTAAAAACAAAATATAAAGCAAACAAAATTCTTGGGCATTTTTGTTCGCATGTTGCTTAAATACAAGTACTTTGGGCAATTTTTTATTTGTACATAGCCGAATAAAACTAATTTGGGCAATGTTTTGTTTATACTCTGCTCAAATAAAACTAATTTGGACACTTATTTTGTATATACGTTACTCATGTAAAACTAATTTAGGCACTTTTTGTTTGTTTGTAACTTGAATAAAACTAATTTAGGCACTTTTTTGGGCGCTGGTCTAGAATCCTACCACAGTTATCAAATCAATGCACAATATTTGGGTTAGGTTGCGAGTTAGCGTTTGAGTGTGGATGGGTCAAGTATTATTATATTCATTATTTAATAATATTACATAACCACCCTGACCCAAGCGTTTACCCTGCACCCTAACCCCAATAATGTGCATTGTAGGATTCTAGACATGCGCCTTTTTTGTTATCTCTGAGATAAATCACAAAAACGCACCTTGCACATCATTTCCATATACTGTGAAATTTTGGCAATATTCATTTTTGGGATTTTTTGGTCTTTAAGGGAGGAATATGAAAAAAAAAGTTTGAGAACCACTGGTCTAAATAAAAAAAATGAACACATGCATATCCAGGGTTTTTTTTAGGTTTGGTTTGGGTGACCGCTAAGTAGTTTTAAGAGACCGCAAGTGTTTTATTTAAATACCAAAAAGTCCAAAATTTGGGAAACCGCTGGAGAAATTTGGGGGACCGTTTCGGTCCCCCAGACCGTTTCGGTCCCCGAAATCACCTTAAAAAAAACACTGCGCATATCATTACATCATCAGATAAAACAGATATATATATATATAGATGTGAAAGCTAGAACGCATTAATCTAAAACCATATTCATCTATTCGCAAAATAACCTAATGATAAATAAGAACTCTGAGATTTGGCTTATGACAAATTGGTCGTTTTAGGTGTGAAATGTGTTAGTGAACACGTAACAGGCACTAGATTGTTTCATACGGATTTTTTTTCTAAAGTATTTTTTAGGTTCAAATTCAGAGGTTGGTGAGACAAAGGATGAATCCGTTGTCGAGTTTATTACAAAGATATAAATTAATGTGTGAAACATACATCGTTTTGCCGGTTCTTTATATTATGTCAGCCGTTTTTGTGCAGTATGTAATAAAGGTAATGAATGCTTTTTCAGTCACACCAATACATACATAACTTTTTTTAAATGTTGACTACCATGTTGAGCAGTGTAATTGTTTTCATTGTTTTATAATTAACTGTAAAGTTTCAAAAGACAAAAGTTTAAACAATATTGTATGTTTCACCAGGATTTTTTTCTTTAGAATCATCATGTTTAACTGCTGTATACTGGTTTCCTTTTTACTATTTCACCATGTACATGCAGGTATATATGTTAGTATTATATATAAAATATTCTGATAACTTTTTTTGTGTAATTACTTTTGGCTTTAACACACCATGTATAGCAGTGGTTTCCAATCTTTTTATTGTCATGTCCTACCTTCTATTTTCAAAAAACCTACACGGCCACCAAATTTTGAAGTAATGCAAAAAATGAAGAAAATTATATACAATTTTGCAAAATTTTAACATTTTTAAATAAATTGTTTCAAATTTGGTAAGGTTTGCATCAAAAGTATACACCAGTTAATAAATTTAGTTGCATCATAACATTTTTTTATCCAAATAAAGAAAATGTGTGTGTGTGACAAACACAACATTGTACCCGCTATTTTATAACAACCTTCACTGTTTTCTTTATGAACCCGACCGTTACGCCGTGGAAGGCTACCAAGTGCGTCACGGAAAAACGGAAAACCTATTAAAAAATATTACACATATATTTTTTAACATTTTTTGGCAATGTAATAATAAAAACTAGCAGAAAATTTAAAAGAAATGCCGGTATACCCCAAAAAAATCGCGCTCGCTTCGCTCACCAGCTGCGCCCGGACTTATCTATTAAGGTTAACACGTTTCCTCAAAGTAGCTTTATTGATGTTGAAAATGAATAAAGAGTTATTCGAAACGTCCAAAATGATACCTACTTCTGTATGGGCTTTGATATTCTTATTACGTCTTACTACAACCTCCAACCATTATGCTCCATAGCTTTATTACACTTTCATGTATGTTAGACAACCTAAAATATGACTGACAGCTTATCGAAACGAAAGTGAAGACAATATGATGGTAGACAACGATTAATATAATACTTTACTGTAAAACAAGATGAGGGGGGCGATATGAAATAATATTGAGCCCAAGGGGGCACTAGTGTAAAAAAGGTTGGGAAACACTGGTTTAGATGGTTGAAAGCACCACCTCATGCGGTGACGACGACGTCTCATTTTTGTTGGAAATGTAGCCATTTGTTTTGCTCAGTTTTTGAGCTGCTAAAATGCTTTATTGTTAATGCCTTTACAGAAGTAATTTAAAGCCTAATTTAAACCAACGGTATGAACTTATTTACTGTGTATTTATAAGTTATTTGAACCCAAGATAATATTTTGTAAGTGCTGTGTTGAATGGTGGCTCAGTGCTCTTCAACCGGTGTGCACCAAAATATGAATGGGGCACACCAGTACGAAAAGGTATACAAGGGTGCATCACAAACTTTTAATGAACCATTGATATTTGACTTCCAAGTTTGTTGGAATGTTGTTTTATGACACGCAATATGTACTCACAAGCAGCCTGTATCCATAATCAAACTCTTACCGACAGTGTGTAAAACTTTGGCAGCTCAGCTTGGTTTAAACATGATGCTGTTGATATGCATAATGATTTTTCATGTCGCTTTTTACCTCAGTTTACCTTAAACAGGGTGCATGAGTTCACCACACCAACTTTAGGGTTCAACAAACGAAAAAAGGTTGAATAGCACTGATCTATTCATATATAAATTACTTATATGTAAAACCGGGTTACAGAGTTGTTTGTCCCCCCTGCGGGGTCAGATTAGGGTTTTGATGGACCTGAAGATATATGCTAGTGTGGAGCCTATTAATTTCCAATTAAAAAAATCGTATTAAAATTTTATTAGCTATTATGTCATAATGTGACATCATAAATCAAGAAATAATAAGAAGTGTCCTGTTGTCAAACGAATGCGGTGTGCAGTTATGCAACTGAGGTTTTGTATATGGCACAAACTGTTAATGAATTGCATTTATTTGGTTTGGGTCTGCGAAAAACTGTTGCCTTATAAAAGATGAGTCGGCCCATTGGTAACACAAAAGATTAGCAATGCTGACTCCACAACTAATTAGCTGCACTGAAACAACATAAAAATCACACAAAGCGCCAAAATATTTTCTAAAACCATGTAGGACAATATATAGTGCGGCCAACTACTCTGCTCACAACAAAGAAATTATCAAAGTGCTGTCTGTCAGTGAACAATATAATGCTTTCACAATACACGTTTAATATTAACCATACTCCATGGTAAAGCATTTAAGTTATACTATGTAGCATACCTGAAAGACCTGGCCAGCAAAGCGAGCGCAAAATGTTTTGTGGCATACCCATATTATTTTTAATTGCTTGCAAGTTTTTTTTTACATCTATATAGGCAACATTGTTACGTTGTTTCTTTTAGAGTACTGAACAACAAATTCGTTTTATGTTTTGCGATTGGAAGCTTTTGATTTGGATTGATGTTTTCTAAAACATCACAACGTGTTTTAAAATTTAGGATTGTTACATCACACAAAGCAGTGTGTAAAAAGGTGTATTAAAGCTAAAAAAGGTTGACAGTTCTGTCTATTTCCGGCTCAGTTAATGGGTTAACGCAGATTTTACCAGAAGAGGTTTTACCCCAACAGAATTCTTATCTCTTATAATAAATGGCAAAGTTCGGTTGCTAGCATGTGAAAGAAGTATACAGCAACGTCATATTCGCCAAACGGAAGAAGCGGCGACGTCACACTGCGCTTATGTTAGGGAGTAAATCTAACAAAAGTGCGCTCGCTTCTTCACTAGCACGCGTTCTACTGTTACGACTTTAACTAGTAATTTCAGAGAATTACCAAGGCCTCTTGTTAAAGCCGCTAGTGAGTTCTTATTTTTGGGTATTAAATAACCTACCAATTAGAGTTTATATTAAATACCACAACAATAAAACTAATGTACAGATTTATTAGCTGCAAGAGCTGAATATTACCACACCACAAACCATAATGACAATTAGACACACACAATTACTTACAAACAACCGAATGACTGAGCATATAACACCTAAAATCTTACTCGCGAATCTCACAAGGCTACACCCAAACGTCTACTCTTTTCTAGGCGGCCAGTCGCTCATAAATATACGTTATACAAAACCCTTTCTCATGGGAATCGACTCGCTGCCGGGAACCCACAGCCGGTGGTAACAGCTGTTTGTGAAAAGATTATATGGCGGGCCATTACCTGGGAAGTTAGTCCCAGCGAGATAGGGGCGATAAAAATGGGCGTGAGATTTACAATTGTTTTGAGCTAGAAAATAACAGGTCCGGAGTGCAATTATAACGAGCAAACAACGTACAAGAGAGCACAAACACATAACAGTCATTATATATTTTCCGAAATCCTAAATCTTAGCCCTACATTTAAGAGCAAAGGCGCAAAACTAATAATTAATGTTAGAATTAACAGTCAGCATAATTAGCAACCGGTGATAATTTTGTAGTGCTAAGCAAGCACGTAACACTACATAGAGTAAAACTTGTAACGTAATTGCACAAAACCTTTTTACACGCACAATTACCTGTATGGACATAAAAATCAAATTAAGTAGATTGCCTTTACTCACGTTGGAAGCAATATGGCACTTGGATAACACATTTGCTTAAATATCATGCAATGCTAAAAAGGCTGCTACAACTTAAGGTTTTACTTTTGTGAGTTTCCCTATCAACATATGTCAAAGGTTTTCCTTATGTAAAAGATGTTTGATTTGCTTAGCATTTCAGTATTTAATTGTTCCATTTCAAATAAACACACAATAATGCAATTTGACTACATATTACCAGTTACAAAATGTGAAATTCATAACAATTTTGGTTTTCAAAGACGAAAAATTAGATGTTTCACAGTCACGCAGATAAATATGATAATTTATAACAAGCCATTTGAATAAATGCCGCTTCCACACAGGCTTAAAGGTTTGACTCAAATTGTGGGGAAACTTTTAGTTAACTCATTTCAGGGACAATCAGCGAAAAATTGTTATGGGATGACCAATACATATGCTGTATAACAACTTAGTCTACATGTTTCCCATGACCAGCAAAATGCGAAAAACACATGACATGTTTTAAATATCATTTACCATACATGTAATGCCACGTAATGCACTGTTTAGAGATAAGTATAAAAAATAAGGTTTAGGTTTGTTAGTGATTATCAAACGATATACATATCAAATTTTGTTTCGTCGGAGCCTGTTTGGATAGCACTTATTAACTAAACCATCCCAAGAATGATGTGGCTCCAGAAACATGTATTTGTAAGGGCCGACCATTGCCTTCGCTGATTTCCAATAGTGTTGTCAACACTGACTGTATTCTGGAAGGTTTTATTTTAAATGTGTATTTTGACGACAGATTTTAGAAACAAAATGGAACATTACCTTTTATTTACATGCTATATTGCTACAAGTAATTTTTCAATTATCGTTTATAAAGCTTATGACACAGTATGGTTTAACATAATATGTAATGCTGTTTAACAGGGAACAACTTAATGGCCACCCAAGAACGATTTGGCACCAGGATTATATATTTGCTTTAAATATGATGCTAATCGCTTATTTGACCGTTTTACACAGGCCGTTTCCATAGAAGGTTTTACTGGTATAGTGGGAATATATTTTTTATTTCACCCACAATTAGTGGCTAAAAGCATGGGGACGACCAAGTCCCAGTGCCATTGCTGTTTTACTATTATAGGCTATTCGATCATTGCAAAATCCTCAAAAAACACATAATATGAAATTTGTTTTACCAAACGTGTAGCTCAATGTAGTGCAACGATTAGGGAAAATAAAATGTTGTACCACTTAGCACACTGTTTTTCCACTATTTAGCACTATAGCCTGGATATATAACATGTTAAATTGCATTTTGTAAATCATAGGCATTGTCACCCAGCTTAAGCAAATGGCGCAGGGTACAACATAATATGTATATTGTATTGTCAAGTGGGGTAAAAAAATCGATTTTAGCTAACTTGTCTGCCTAACTTTTGTTTTTTGCAACAAAAGTGTAATTTTTCATTTTAAGCAACATAAAGCATTATAAATTTTATTATAAAATAAAAAAATATATTACAAAATCTGTTGTTTTTTACCATAATAGAGGGGTGTACATTAGGACCATTTATAATAATTAATAGGAGCAGGTTTGACTTTATTTGAAGTACGTAGACCAAAGATACTTGTTTAAAGCCACTACAAGATACAATTTTTATTAATACCTTTTTTGTAATAGAGGTTTAATTAAAAAAAATCTGTTTTTATCATTACATTATGAAACAGTAAATTACCTCAAAAATATGACTTTTTGGATTTGTTGGCCAGTTTCACGACAACCTGGAATTATCTGCTTACTCTTCTTTTTTATGAAGAAAATTGTTCAGTTGCCTTTATTGTTTATTTCATCCTCATCATCACAAAATAATCTTAAACTTTTCCCTATGTTATTGGACTAAGTCTAGAATACTTCCTACTGTGATCTGCACTTGTGTCTACTGTGATCTGCACTTGTTTAGGTTTTGGGACACTTTATATATTTTCTAAAAATGTTTTTTTTACTTTTTACTTTTTGGTGAAATTTATAAAAGTTTAATATCTCAAGATAATTACCTTCGTAATGTTAAGGCAAATTTTGATCAATTAACCTGAAAAGAATAAACTTAAAAGTTTCAATTTAGTCTATTTTGCATATTTGAGCATATAGTAATCTTCATGTGGTATTAAGTCGGACCGCGTACAATTTGTTTAAAATATCGGGTATTGGTAACAAATAAATTGTCAAGTCCCAATTTGTGACCCAATATTTTTTTTCTGGCACTAATGTTACTTGGGATTTCATGCCTTTTGGTGCTCCTGCCCTGCTTGCATCATTGATCGACTGATTGGGTGTGTCTGCAATGGCGTTCCGTGTACTAATGATATGTAAGCCGTAATCGTTGGTTAAAAAGCAGCTTCAGAAGGGCTATATCACAGTTGTTAACACACATATGTATGTGCATGTTTTGATATGGTACTGTAGATCCCCTTCAGTATATAGTTGCTTGTACTAACAGAATGTGTCAAGCATTAGCGTATGGTTGTTTCTTGACTCGCTCCTCTCTGAACCTGGGTAGCTCAGTTGGGAGAGCGATGGTCCCAGTATGACTGGAGGTCGTGAGTTCGAAACTCACTGCAGGCTAGTTGTTTATCTAGAGCTTGCCCTGCATCATTGATTGACAGATTCGGTGAGTTTGGAATGGCTTTTATTGTGTACTAAAACTAACAAGTTTGGGTATTTTAACTGAAGTACAGTATGTCTGTTAGTTGTCTACCTTAGTGTTTTTAGCCTATGGTGTACAAACAAGCCTCAATATATAGCTTTGGTATGGGTACATATTTGCTAGGAATATTTAGTTTACTTTATAAACCTAAAAATTGCAAAATAAATTTTGGAGTAAAAAACCTAGATTGGGGAAAAAACCATCGCTACATTTCCTAAAATCTGCTCTTGGCACTTGCTTATGTAAAATTTGGCACAACCTTCTGTGGTTAAACAAATAAATTATATCGGTTTCAATTACCCAATATAAACGGCAAAATTGGATTCAAATCTAAGGATTCAATATTCTACTTTGAACAACCCTAGTCTTAAGGTCTGTTGATTTGATATTGTTTGCCCTTTAACTTAAAAATAATGTTGTGTGTATGTATAAAATGCGTCGACTAAATGAGCATCCTGAATTTATGTAATCATAAATAGGAAAATCATGAACTTTAATCAAAGCCATTAAGCTGTTGCCTCTTAATCACTAATACATGTTCCATCCTGGTGTAAGTTAGCTGAAGTCACTATAGACATAAAAAATTATTGCTACAATTTACCATTTATCAAAATTTCAATTTGTATGTTGTTTCTGCAATGAAACAACTAAATACTCAGCTATAGTGTGGTACACTTTGCTAAGCATGACATACACATTTTACTCAACAAAAACATGTGACATATATTGATCAGGAATCGTTGTATATAGCTATTTTTAGACATTTTTCATTCAAACATATCAAGTAATTCCAGAACAAAACTATGTAAAACATGAAAAAAAATCCTATTTGGAATAAAACTGCATACTGTTTAAACCAAACAAGACATTTGGCAAACTCTGCTAAAATTGGTTAGCTTTGGCCTAAATCACTATAACATTATGTTTTTGTTAGGTTTTTTGTAAGTTGTCGGTGTAACTTGTCTGACGCCTTATCAAAGTTAGTGATACAGACCGCGTAGTTAAGTGGTTACTTACCTTTCTGGTTTCGCTACCCTCTTAAGTTTTCAAACATTTATACGGCCCGTAATTTGCGATTTTTATTACACAACACTATTTCTTCATTACTAGAAAGCAAGCATTATGGCTACAAAGTAAACATTACTGGTTTACTGTAGCAAATGCCATAAGAAATTTATTGGACTGGCCTTTTCTGTTGCTCCTATTTCTTTATTTTAGTTAACATTATCTTGTCAAATTTTTCTTTGTCAATTACTATGCCCCATATATTTTAAGATAAAAACATTTGTGAATTTTAATGTTTTTGCTTTTTTCTTGTTTTTTTTTAGTAAAACAACTAAATGTTCTCTTTTTGGTTATTGATGACTTGCGACCTACACTTGGTTCGTATGACTTTCCTAAAATTTTGTCACCAAACATTGACAACTTAGCAGCTTTAAGTGTTCAATTTAACAATGCCCATGTACAGGTATGTTGCTTTTGTATTTATTTATCAATATCACTGTAGAATTAAAACAATGTCTTATATTGTTAACAGGTTCTTTTTGATACTTGTTATTTGTTGTACAAATTGTGCAGCTATCTCCATCTTGAGAAATCTATTTTTAATTAAATGTGTCTATGCTATAGCAAACTGTATGTGGGCCGAGTCGAACTTCCTTTCTAACAAGTCGCCGACCAGATACAACTCGGTTATATGACTTTGGATCATATTGGAGAACACAAGCAGGAAATTACACAACCTTGCCACAGCACTTCAAGCAAAGTGGCTATTATACATACAGCATTGGCAAAGTTTTTCATCCAGGTTACTTACAGTATTATTAAGTTTATTCTTTGTTTATTCTTTGTTTATCTTTATACGTTTGCAATTTTTGTATCCACCAAAAAAACCTATTGAAGTTTTATGTTTGCTCTAAACTACAGTTTGGTGCAGGTATCTGTTCCAATTTCAGCGATGACTACCCATATTCATGGTCAGCTAAAGCTTATCATCCTCCAACTGAAAAGTTTGCAATGGCAAAAGTAATAGCTCCATATAAATGATTATAAAATCTAAAAATTTTGGTATACTTTGAATATTGTTTTACATAATATACATCTAATGCAAAATGGGGCATTTTGGTAGGCTCAAGGTTACCTTTTACTGATGATTGGTATGCAGTAAATTAAAAAAACAACACGTTTCCAGTTATTTAAATCCGAGAACACATTTTCATTTGTTTAAAGCTGAGTATCATATGCTTTATTTGTTCAAGTAATTCTATGACATTTAAATACAGTATTTAATTAACATGTCAAGACTTGTAACTTAGTTTTTTTAATAGGTATGTCCAGGATTGAACGGTAAACTGCAAATGAACCTTCTTTGTGCAGTTAATGTTTCGACGCAACCAGGTTGCTCTCTGCCTGATATTCAGAGCTCTAATCATGCTGTTGAAATGTTAAAATCCCTTTCTTTAAAAGATCAAGTAGGTTTTAGTAAAAATTCCTTTATCTGTCTTTAGATTTCGAAAGAACCATTAATTTACAGAAACTTAAACATTTCAGCCATTTTTTCTGGCAGTGGGATTTCACAAACCTCACATTCCTTTCAAGTTTCCTGAAGAATATCTTAAGTTGTATCCACTGTCTGATATTGACCTGGCACCCAACCCTACAATTCCCAAAGAGATGCCACTAGTTGCTTACTCATCCTGGCCTCGTCTAACATTAAGAGAAGATGTAAAAGCTCTAAACCTCAGCTTTCCATTTGGACCAATCCCAAGAGAATTTCAGGTATTTTATACTACAGATTGTGGACATTTTAAGCATCAGCACCAAAAACGCTTATTAATCAATCTGTCACATCTCCGTTTAAAATTTGCTGTTGACCAGTGATATTTATTAGTATTTGATAATGAACAATATGTGAAACATCATTTTTTAATAAAATTTTAATTGCATGCTTTTTTTCACATTATTAGATGCACAGTTCAATAGTGTATTTGGATAATTTTTTATTGTACAATAATGCCAACAAACCTGGTACTTACTACTTATATTGAAAACCTACATCAAAGTAGTAAATAGTTGTGTGACAGAATTAGTAATCTGTGGACCTTGTAATTTGTAGCACTGATTTATATAAACAATATACACCCATATTAAAGTTTAAACGCGATACACAGGGTAAGCATTCTAAAATGCTGTAATCAGGATTGTCACTAATTATTTCCAATTCATTCTTTTAGGTGAGTAAGTTTAAATTTTTGAAAATATGTACTTTGTAATTCAGCGGAAGATTCGACAGCATTATTTTTCATCAGTGACCTACATCGATGCCATGGTGGGCAAACTGCTAAGGCAATTAGAGGAATCAGGATTAGCTAACAACACCATTATTTCTCTCATCGGAGATCATGGTGAACTTAAATAGTAACAAATATATATATATATAGTATAAATATTTAATATTGTTGGTTTTGATCTGTGGATTAAGTCAGGATTAAAACAATAGGCTGTCCAAAAATTTATGTCACATATTACATATATTTTCCTCTTCTAAAAGATTTTTCTGTAATTTTAATATTTTGTTTTGTTTCAACCATAAAAATACTTTTGTGGACTAATTTTGGATATTTATCAGGAAAACCGAATATATATTTTTTTTAAATCCAACAAATGTTCCCTAACAACTTTTTTTTTTTTTTCAAATATTAAAACATTATGTTATCTTTTGTAGGATGGAGTTTGGGTGAACATGGTGATTGGTGCAAGTATGAAAATTTTGAAGTGGTTACTCGGGTGCCGCTCTTGGTGTATGTGCCTGGCCTGACAGACATAAACTTCCAGAAAACTGGTCACAAAAATAAGTTTCCTTATTTTATTGCCAAGGATATGAAGGATTCAAAAAAGAAAACAAGAGAAGGTAAACATACCTTACGTTGATTAGAAATATACTAGACGAAACACTGTTGCCCAGTTTAATTAGTCTTTCTCTGTTTAGTTTTAACTGGTAAAGGACCACTAGCATTGTTTTAGTTATGATAAGTGATTAACACTGCTCTAAGCGCAATAAATTGCCAAATCTACCTGAATTTTGTGTGGTTTTACAAAATGTAAGAATCCATTGGACTCCTTCCCCTCTCCTCTCCTACGAAGAATTACAATAACCATATAGCAAAATGTTTTGTGATTAGTTGCCCACAATCTAAAGCAGCGTTTGTTTAACCGTGTGCCGTGGAATGTGGCCAGGTGCGCTGCAAGAAAATGAAAAAAATGTTACGAAAATTCTGTATCATTTTTAGAATTAACTCTCCTAATAATTTCACCCCTTACCCAAATTCTAATTCTGCCCATTACCCGCCCATAGCCCCAATAAGTGGCGAACAATCAGGTATCCCCTAACCATCTCACACCCAGTCCTTACAGTATCAAACGATTTTTTATCTTATTTTGTCATGGTTATCACTGCATATTTGGCTTTATTATGTCATTGGTATTAATGCTATGGTAATATAGATTATTCAGATTAAGATATTGTTGCTTTATGGGTCTTGTTGTGTGTTTCCATCCATCTCTAACAAACATACTGTGTGTTTTCATCATTTTTGTTATTAAAGGCCTATTTTATTTTTGATTTGTCTTTTGGATTATCTCATAGAGCATACCATACTTTATAGGTAATATAATATGTAATAAAAACTTGTTGGCAATCGGAAGAGATAACAAGGTACCAAAACAAAGTTTACGCTCATCAGGTGCGCCGTCACGTTTTCAAAGATTTACAAGTGCGCCCTGGAGTAAATCGGTTAAAAAACACTGATTCAGAGTATACTATGATTACATTGTATAATTCCCTGGGGTTGTACTTTGAATATCCCTACATGTGTTTTTCACCCTTTACAGTGATTGGAAAGCATGAAGCCTACATTGTAAAAAATAGCAAAGGTTCTTATTTTTCACGGATTGGTGCATAGTGTAGGCCAGTAAACAAAATGAAAAAAGCAAACAAATAGCAACAGATGTATGACATAAAACATGCGAGATACTCCGCAAAACAAAAATTAAAAAACTTTGTATAATAAAAACTCGGAATTGGTCACATATGATACAATATATTAAGGGCAAAAAGTATATTAAACCAAATCGATTTGTCCAATTTATGACGTTAAATTTGCAGTTGAAGGTAGTACTGAGCGGCCACATATGTTAGATAAAAATAATTTGTAAATTTGTTAATAATATACATCGTTATGGTGTCACAGTTTTAAATATTTGCTTTAGTAAATTAAATTATCAATACCATAATTAATTATTATTATTATCTGTGGGTGCCACTGAATTTAAAAATCTTGTCTATTGCCTTAACCTTTTGGCACTTTTGGACTGAGAATCAGAAATTTGAAGGCACAATTCTTTACTCTGACGACAAAGGTAGTCTACTCTATAATAAACAACGAGTATAGTATTGAACATGATTAATTTGTAATCTGGCAATGTTAAAGATTTTAGGGCAAATTGCAATAATTACAATAGTGTGAATTGCGATAATCACAACGGTGTTCTGTAAACATTCATGGTTTTTACGCATGCAGTTTTCAGTTGTGCGCTCCCTTATGCAGTTATGTTGTATAACTGGTTTCATTCATCGAATCAAAGCAATACTAAATTGATGATAAGCAAATACTAAAAGTTTTGCACTTAAAATTAGGTGTTAATTTGCTCGAAGCTGGTATTTGTTTAATCATCTTTTGTTGTTTTTATTAAATAAAATAATGCAGAACCCTGATCTAACAGCCCTGGAAGATTAAGTACCAGTCCCAACTAGAAAACTTTAAATTATTGACAGGTTTTTAATTTAGTACAGTTATTGGTACCTAAAGATAAACTTGCTGTAGTTGGGGTTTTAAAAATATTTTGACATTTTTATGGTAGGATTTTTCTAAAAGACAACCACATTCTATGAATTTGAAAGAAACCTCTGGTATACTTGCTAGATAAGGGCATTTTATAAAATATTGTGTTAAAATGTTGAAGCTCAAGTCTTGTGGGAAACCCAGAAAAAAACTGTTAAATTTCGAGAATTAAAAAAAATCAAAATTAAAAAAAAAAAAAAATTTAATCGCCCTTAAGTAACTTTGGAGGGGTTAAATGATTCTCAATTAATTGTCTAGGCAAATCTGCGATTTCGTTGAATCCCTAATCTGGGTCCGACTCTACAGCTTGTGTTTCATCCATTTACGTACCTAAATTAAGATGGGTATTCAGCAAACCACTTTATAGGTCACAGTCTGCTGTCACAAACACAATACTGAGCCCACAATTTTTGAATATATACTTCGTTTTCAACTGCTAAAATGTTATCTTGGACCAATTGGTAACATAATGGAAGATTCTGGGCTACTAGATGTGATCCAGTTGATCTATCCTGGAAGCAAGACAGCCAGTCACATCATTGAAGGAGGATGTTTGGACAAGGCAATTCGTGCTCACCTCCTCATCAATGCAGCCATCTATCAACACATCATGAAACTTGCCTTCAGTAAGGATGAATGTGGTGACATGAAGTCCTTCATGGAGAAGGTGGCTGATGGGAAAATGGGAGCCAGACACTCAGACCCAGTAGTACAAGTGTTTGAGCACGGCTGTGTTTGCCAACTCATGAAGGAACTAGAAACTGCTTACAAATACACGACCACATCTGCGTACCAAGAATTCCTGCTGTAATCTCCACATTCAACCGGATATGTCAAACTGGACCCCAAGAGAAAAGTTTCTGGACAACACTCATAACAAGACTGAGCTCATTCACCTTCTCTCTTCAATATTTGAAAAAAAAATCACAACACTGTCGAAAACATCACAACACTGTGAAGCAGTGTGACAATGCTGACACTTCGATTGTGAGAGAAGTACTTACTGCTGCTTCAGATGGATCTGTTGAGGTCAGTAACATGCTTCAGTTAGTATAACTATTGGATGGAGCCTGGGAAAGTAATGGAGTAACATGAAAAACCATAACTCAGACAGATGGAAATTGTTATCTGTTGTAAACGTTGTTATATCTACAGGTGCGGGCAGAAGATGCAGACGTTCTGGTATTGCTTGTGCACCATAGCTCGGACAGCCATCATCCTCTCTTCTTAACCACATCTTTAACGTCTTTGTTTTATGACGTTCGAAATATTAAAGAATGTCTCGAAAACACAGAAGAGGTACCTACTCTTCTGTCTCGCATGTCATGGATGGACAATAGATGTGCATAGATATGAGCCAGTTCCAACACTGGCCGATGGCTCCTGATGAGCTATTGCAGTTCACAAGCTGTATTCCTTATGGAGATTGCAACATCCGGCGATGCAGCTGCAAGAAGAATGGGGTCATATGCATCTAGGCCTGTGGATTATGTAAAGGCATTACATGAGAAAATGGCTTTTACGATAATATTGAGTTTGAAGAAGGCATAGACAATGGCTGTTTAAACTTCTGACATTGTGAATGAGAAATAACTCTTGAGTAACATACATCTATAGGAATTAAAAACTATTTATTTGTGCGTAAATTTAGAAGTGAGTGTGGCGTTTTTTTACAAAGGAGAATCTGTAGTAAAAAATAAATGTTAGCAATCAATCGAGAATCATGATAAAACTTTATTTAACCCCTCAAGTTACTTACGGGTGGTTAAAAAGAAAATTTTTTTTTTTTTTATTTGTCGAAATTTAACATTTTTTGGGGGGTTTCCCACAAGACTTGAACTTCAACATTTTAAAACATGTTATTACACACCTTTAAAAATATATTGGCCAAGAAATTGTTTGGTAACAATTTAGTTAACAGGTTTTCATAAGTTTCCCTTATTATCTAGATTAGCTAGATATTCTACTTTGAACATGTGTAATTGGCATTTTGGTAAAAAGTGTTATCATTTTCTGGTTTTAAATTTGTATGTATTCCTAGGATTCCAGTCAAAGATGTTAGTTGAAGCCGTTGACCTGTTTCCCACTCTTAGTGAACTTGCAGGATTGCAAGTCCCACCAATCTGCCCAGAACGACCATTTAAGGTAATTGTCTAAAAATAGATTTGCAAAACATATGATACAATACTATAGGTTGGCGGTTGTTATCATACATAGTAAAGTATAAAACTAATTGTTGAGCTTTTACTTGTAGGACTATTTTATTGGCCCAGGAGGTTATTTTTATGGAGATTTTACCATTTATTTATAAAATTGCCAGCCACACACTGCTGCATTATCTCCTTTTTGTTTGCCGCTGTAAGCCCCCCCAAACTTTACTTTTTGAAAAGTTTGGTTGCAGTTCGTTCAAGAAACAAAGCACAATTCTCAGATTGTTCTAACTATACCAGGAGTCGGCAACCTTTCGTATGCAGTGTACCAGTTTATGCATAATTTTAAAATATCGTCACCTCGCGTGCCAAAGAAAAATTTCCATGTTTGTTTTACACCGGTAACTAAAGCTGCGGAGTCGGTTAAAAGCAACCAGAGTCCGACTCAGACAACCTGTATTTGATATTCCACCAATCAATTTACACCTCGCTGCCTTATCCGTTTCGAAACCTGGTACTGCTCATGCGCACACGTCAAACTTTTACCTTTTACTCGAGTCCCGAGTCCGACTTCGCAGCACTGCTGTGATCTGACATCCCATTTACAAATGATCTGACGTCTAATTTCTGTATCTTGGGAGACGCCAATAAACCTAATTTCCTAAGTTAAATTCTGTAAGTATACCCTAACCCTGCTGAAAAAACGAACCCACGGACACAATACTGTGCCCGCTAGTTTGGAACATACTTTGACGTTTTTCAACCGATACCTAGAAGTGTTAATAATATCAGTTTGGCTTTTAGCTTGGTCGACCAAAAACACACGCTTACTTTCAATGTAGAATGCCCTGCTTCAGTGGCTGTAACGCAGTAAACATCACACAATTTTACGGCATTGTGATGTAATACGAACGGTTAGTCTTACACAACGAGTTTAACAACCACAAAAAATAGTGGTAAATACAACAGTTAGGACACTAATTTGTGACACGAACTGGAAATGTGTGCAATCGTTTAGTTAGCGCCAGTGTTAATGGTGAAATAATAATGTTAATGATGTAATGGTTGCACTTTCTTAAGGTAATGCAAAGATGCGCGTTAAATCATTTGGCGTGTCAGGGAAAATCGACTCCTGTGCCAAAAGTGGCATGCGCGCCGGATGTTGCCGACCCCTGAACTATACTGTAACTTGTGACGTCAAATGCAAGATTTTTCATGCCCCCCCAACTAAAATCCTGGGTCCGTCTTTGCACTATTGGCGGACTAAATGAACTGAATTGCTTCAATGGCCCGTGACAAAATATAGTTGGACTATACTGTTTTACAGATGGGCTTTTTTCACCATTAAAAAGAGGTACACCTCACCAGGTTTGTGTATATATTTTGTCCTGGTTAATGGTATGTTTGGTTTGAAACAACATTTTTTTATCCAAGCAACAATCCGAAACAATGTTCGGTCATAACACCCTTGGAAATACAAATATTTGTATTAGCATTTCCGTCATCAGTTTATTTTATTGTTTAGGTAGATTTCTGTACAGAAGGATCAAGCTTTGTCCCATTATTAAAGAACGCTGCAATAAATATGGGACATGGATCAGAGTCTACTGGTTGGTACCATAATAAAAATAAATTAGCGTGCAAAAGATTTTGTTGGATAATGGGGAACTAACTCCCCTCACCCCCATAAGTTATTTTTAACTCTTTATCCATTTTTGATATAGTAAATACCACATTCATATTCCTTTCAAAATACATTTATACCGCACATAATGTCCATTTGATCAAAATAATTATTCCCTAATTTTAAAGTGGTCTTCAAAAGAAAATAACACTGGTCAACAAATTTTCACTTATTTTTCTAAACGAGAATGTGAGTATTTTATCTTAGATGTATTTTTTGCGCTGATTTTGAATATATATACCTTTAGTTTTTCTCTAGCACATCACATTTTAAAAATATCGTTAAATTTAAATTTTCCGAAAAAACGCATTAAAAACAACGCACAACTTTGATACATGGCCCTTTAAAACATCTGACATGAAACTTTTTTATATACATGACTCAAGTCATTACCATAGAACTTTTATGATGAATCTTGAACTATTACCCCCTTCTAAAATCCTTCGTGACGGGGTTTTATTGCTTAAAATGTTGTTTTTGTTTGTCACTAACTGAACCAAGATTTTCTTAAAAGAAGTTCAACACAGTGTGCAGAAAATGTACTTTGAGTGACATACATAACCAATCTATGTGCTAAGCTAAGCAGATCATCAACACCGAAACGGAAAATAATGCAATTTGTATTTTCTAAAAAATTTAGCACACAGTCACTAAATGCCAGCCTAGCGGGTAATTCCACCTTTTTACAATGTGCATCCTTTGGAATTTTACTAATATTTTGTTTCAGTAAGATTCCTTTTGTTTTGCTTAGCTTAGTAGTGAAAATTTTTGTAGAGAAATTCTAAACATAGAACTACATTCCTCGAGCAAAATTTTACTAGGCGTAGGCTATAACAGTGCTCCGCAACCGGTGTGCCGCATGCCAGGTGTGCCGCAACGTTCCTGGAGGTGTTTTACTTGCGTTTTTAAGGACACTCTTCAATAATTATAATCAGTCGAATAAGTCCTAAGTTCATGGGAATACGGCCTAAATGGACAAAATAACGCTTAAACTGTAGTGTTAGTGTATTAGACGACCGCGGGCCATTGGTCTGGCATCGGATGATTTGGTTTTGACGCTTCGACTCCTTTAGTTTGAATATGCATTGGCTTGTTTGCCCCTATTTGGTGTTATTGGTGGGTTATGGGTTGGGTTAGAAATTAAGGTATGGTTGGAGATAGGTGAAGTTAGTGATGGAATTAGGGGTGGGGTTTTAGGTCAGGTAAAATATTGTATAGGCCTTATTCTAGCTATTTAGGTCTTTTTCCCACGGGACTTTCCGATTTAGACGTTTTTACGACAATTAGATATTATTTTTGGATTATTTTGGCGAACTGTGTTTTATCTCGAGGTAGTGTTGTTTTACTTTCGTTTTATAGCTGGACTATTGGCCGTCTTAAGATAATTAGGACAGGGGTCGGGAACCTATGGCTCTTTTTGTGACGCCATATGGCCTTTTCGATAAAGAATTTTTTGCTTGCAGAAAAATCTAAACTATTATTTCTTAGCATGATCTCAACTAAAACTGGATGCGGCCATGGCGGCTTTCCTTACCTTATATTACCTTTTTTACACATAGTAGCAAATTTTCGGCGCTTCGCGCGAATTCTATTTATTTTTAGAGACTGTTATCCCGTTTGAAGGTGTCTCTTAATATCCAAAAGCCCCTATTTTTTCAACAAAACTTTGTAATCAAAGTTGTACAAACTTAGCTAATTCCATATTGTTGCATAGCATGTTCTGTCCTTTAAATGAGAATATCCCATTTGAAGGTGTCTCTTTTTTTCAACAAAACATTGCAATCAAAGTTGTACAAACTTAGCTAATTCCATTTTGTTGCATAGCATGTTCTGTCCTTTAAATGAGAACAAAATAAACGGCCCTGCTCAGCTTGCTATTTTTTGCTAGATGTTAAAAAATATTGTATGGCCCTCATGGAAATACAACCAAGAATATTTGGCTTTTATGGCTCCCTTGGCTAAAAAGTTTCCCGACCCCTGTTTCAGGAAGACCGTAAAATAGCAAAATCAAAACATAAAAAAATGTAATGCATCAAATTTCCGGCGCGTTCAATCATTAATCGCTGCTTTATCTATGGGCTGCCTAGTATGTTTGTCTTTTTGTGTATTGTTGATCTTCATATATTTTGTAGGTGTGCCGCCAAATTTTTTTTAGCTCTGTTGGTGTGCCGTAGCTGAAAAAAGGTTGCGGAGCACTGGGCTATAACATTTGTGATATCAGCGACTTATTGCTCTCTTTTAGGCTTATAGTCTCTTAGTAATGAAGTTGGTAGCAAGGCTGTTGTAGCAAAAAAGACCATCTACTGTAGGTTGTCTCAGTTTTATGTCCGTAATGTCATAGTACCACATCAATGTCAACCAAGTTGTTTTATTTTAATCCTAATACAAGCAGTTTTGACTTTTCTTTTGAAAGAGACGCATCTCTAGTAAGGCTGTTTAAATCTGTCTGGAAAACAGAAGTGGTTTTGAACTTGTTTTGCTTATTAACTCTATTTAATGTTAAACTTTATCAGGGAGAATTCAAGACTTTCATGAGGAGGATGTGAAATACGCATTTGGCATTATGTGGTATAGGCCTCTTTGCTAAATCTAACAGCTTAAGTACAATTATCCAACTTAATGATATCTGAAGTTATTCATTGCTTGTCGTTGGTCACTCAAATTTGAAAAAAAAGATATGCAACAACATTTCCGATTAAAATCTGGCATTACCAAACATTTATTCATTTCAATTTTTTCTGCTGTAGTGCTATGAGAACTTTGTTAAACAATATGTATACTCAGCTCGGATGTTGTTTTTACATCTGGAAATTAACTCCTTAATTAAAAAAATTGTTGATAAAAGATCTTTGCTATATTGATTTTAAGAGATATCAGTAAATAAACAGTTAGAATTGTGTGTGAGTCAAATTATAGTTGGATTATGTCACTGTGGGTAATTTGCCTATATTAATAATACAGCAATACATTAAAAAAATTAAAAAGCGAATATTACAAAAACCTGATAAGCTAGAAAAAAATGAGGTCATTTTCAGAATCAGCGCCGAAAACACATTAAAAATCAATCTATCACAGCTCCGTTTAAAAATTGCTGTTGACCATTGGTAATGTTTTTGTTATATGTCTTATTGTCTTTTAGTCCGTCATAATAAGCTCCCAAAGCGTTACTAATGTGTTCCAATACTGCTATTTGTTAACAGGTATTAAAGATAAGTAACGATATACAAACTTTGATAACCTGTTCATACATAATCTGTAATTGAAAACTGGCATTTTGTGGTTTCCACTAAACTTCCCACTAGTCGTGATGACAGTCAAAGAATAAACGTGGATAACATTATTTGTGACTTACCCAATATCTAGGCGAATATCTACATTTGTAAAGTATCGTTTTTTTTCTTATTTTGATATCATTATTTTCCATACTAAAAATGCTATCTTTCTTTGCCTGCTTGTACATGGGCTGGGTCAACCTTCAATGCATGTTTTTTCTCTGTAGAGCGCCTTTCTCTAATTGCTCAGGTTGGCTGATCGATAAGTGTGCGTTTATAAGAATCAGTGAATAGAGTAGTTTGTTTTCTGTGCCGAAATAATTGTTCAATGAAACAATAGTTTATGTACACAGAATAAAAAAGGACAGTACACAATTCACAACACTTTTAAGTCGTCTTCCTTTTTCTCTCTGTCTGTGCTAATGAATACCAGTGGTGATGTACCAATGCAGATTCTTTAGATTTCAGATTCTGTAAAAAAGCAGAAGTAGATTCTACAAAAAAGTAGTCTAACTTTTCATGTGCGTTATGTCATGGGTCTTCATTTTTTAAAAGTAAGAATTAACGCAATAATTCCTCTCTATTTTAAGCTTATTCTAATTCCACAAAAGTTGTGTGCAATTAGCGCAATTTTTTTTCCCTCAAATACAGTTTGAAATTTAGCTGGCCTGGCGCACAGCTGCGGTGCAGATGTTCCAATAACACAAATGTTTTGGGTTTGTTTATTCTGAAAATAGACTCGATTTTTCTATAATAGTCATTTATTTTACAAAACACAATTCAATAGTTTGACGGTAAGGACCAATAAGTATAGCATTAAGCATTATTTGCATTCCTAATCATATATTATGTCCAGATAACCACACTCAAATTAAAATTATTGTATGAAAAAATATTTCTATTTTTCGACTTGTGAGAATGTTTATATGTATCCTCCCTATCTCTCATAAAACACCAACAGCAATAAGCCACCACACTAAAATTCCACCCTTGGTGTAGTGCAGTGCGTGGCAACCAGTGTGCTGCTAGACCAGTGCTCTTCAACTGGATACTCTATACCAGACCTGGGTCCGCAACTTACTATCTATAGAACTTGAAGTAAAAATAGGCCTTTAAAATTAAAAGCCTGGGGAGCAAAAAGTTTGAACTTGAACTAGTAAGAGTATTTGTTCTGGACACTGCCTATCGATGCAGAAAAAAAATTATATATGATGATAGGTGTAACTACATTTGTTAATACAGGTAAAATATTCAAATTAATACAATTTTATTGGCGCTTTCGCGAGAATCTTGCACTTGGTACAAATTTTTACAATGGTTTTCAGAACTGGGGTAAATGGCTTACAACTTGTTTGCCCAAATTACCTCCTACTTCAGGGATGGCGAACCACTGGCCCGCGGGCAACGAGCAGAAAAGTTTCGCATAAAACTAGGAAATAATGAAATATATGACCCCCTGGTGCATTTTGTAAGGATTAAAGTCGTGTTTGTGACCCGCGCGATGAAAAGGTTCGCCATACCTGTCCTAGTTGATATTCTGGTATATTAAAAAGACAACGGCTGTTGCTGTTTATTGTAATAAACTCTTGAGTAAACAGTTTGGTTTAAATACAAGGTATATTGCTGCACCATATTGCTACACTTTTAAGTACCTGCACGAAACTGCAATCTTGTTACCCTCAGTATTTTGTTTAATATCAGACTAATTTTGATGTAAACAACGCATAATTATGGATGAATAATTATAAAGTGTTTATAACGACATTTTCTGGCGAGTTAATGGCAGCTTTAATGGTATGAATCGGCAAAAAAAATGCAATTGGTTTAAAATTTAGGCTTTTTTCACATAGATTTCCTTGCCTAATATTCTAGAAGTAAACAATTTTGTGGTTAATTTAACTTTACCTAAATTTATTTTTTGCATATGTTTTGCAATTACGAAATATTTGTAGCCTAACGGCGCTGTACATACGAAGTCAAACTTTAACCAACTAAACGCAATTTTTTTCGCGCTTCACGAACGCTTTCTGCCTTTTTCTTAAATATAATCAGACTCATTTGCGTTTCAAATGCATGAAAATCTTAAATTTACTTCTGTTAACAGTTGTTCGTAAAATGTTTATAAACTGTACGATTTTAGTTAATTTAATACGCTCCGCCTACCTTGCAGAGTATAGCTTTGGATCAACACAGGAAAAGGTTACCGACACCTGCTAACAAATACATTTAAAAAAAGTGCTGTAGCCTGTAGGTAACACCAACGGCCTATAATGCGAGAATGGCCCGTTAAAAAAACAAAAGTGCTCAATGCAAAAAACGATGACTACCCTGCTTATGTCATGTATAAATTCTTATGTCATATATATATTTATTTACAAACAGCAGGACCTTTTCGCGCTATGAAAAAGGACAAAAATTTACCAAACACTATTGGTAAATAATTTACCTTGTTAGCTTGATTCAACAAAAAATATGTGGTTTTGTGTGGCAAGAAGCGAAGTTTTGTTTCTAAAATACCGAAATTATAACGACATTTTTTTCTAAAGCCGATTTTCTATGTTTTTACGACCGGGTAGAGCTCTACAGAGATTGTTTAGTAAATTTCTTCCCTTAAAGCAGTGGTTCCTATTTTTTTTAGCTTGCGGAATAGTAAAATATGCGCTACACACCTCATGCAAAACAACAACTTTATATTTTGCTTTGGTGATTTCCATGTGCAAATCGACGGACAAGGACAATTCGAAGCATTGATACAAACACTTTGAGAATATATATTTTTTGATAACAGTGATATATGTTCTAGATATAAAATGGAAGAGCGCTGCCTTCAGCCAGTACCCTCGCCCTTCGGTATTCCCACAGATGAACAGTGACCTTCCTAGTCTCAAAGACATTCGAATTATGGGCTACACCATGCGCACACAAAAGTATCGCTACACAGAATGGGTCCATTTCAACCATACTACCTTCAAAGCCAACTATAGCCAGGTATTGCATTCGTATTACCACATACCCAAAACAAGATATGCGGACTCGGTTTAAAAAAAAAACATGGCGAATTAGTCAGTCATCTTACCCTTCTGAAGTCGTTTAGCCGTTATCGTTTATCAAATAACAATTTCGGAAGGGCTTGGTCACAGTTATTGTACACGTAAGTATATGTATATTTCATTGACTTGACATGGTACTGTAACGCTTGCTTTTATCGTTACGAAGTTTTCAAAAACTGTAGTGAGCTTTATAAAATTATCACTTAGTTTAGATTTTCATTACAATTTAATAATTATATCGTACAACATTTTAGCTGTATTAACGGCAGTATTTGTAGGCCGAAGCCCGAAAGAATTTTAATTCTTGCTTCGTAGTAGTTTGATGACCATTAGTTTATCGTGTTAGGTTTACCTAATTCGTGTGAGCTTTCGAATAGTCACTCATGTATATTTATCTTGAATGAATATATTGGATACCTTTGCCTTTTCAATTTGAAAAAAAGCGTTAGTTCTTTTGAGTAATGCCACTTTTTAACTCTGTATTCAACCAAACTGTTTATTTAGTAATTTTATATGATAGCTCGTGTTTTATTCTTAGAAAACTGTTGTCACAGGTATTTGTCAATTTATCACAAAAATAACAATTAAGCACAACAACAACTCTGATCCAGTGTTCTAAAAATGCTTCGAACAACGTAGTCATGGACTAAGGACTCCCGCACACTATACAATCCTTTTCAAAACAACACGCTGTTTAAATTAATGTATTCTTCATGTCAACATTTTCAGTTTTCAGGCTAAACTGTTTATGTCTAAAAACACACGCTAAAGTCGCTGCACTACATGTTATTTTTTATATTTGCGAAGCTTACCAACATGCCATGATATGCGCGACTCCTTTAATTTTTTCAAGCTTAATTTTTTGGCAACCCAATTACTAAGCGCGAGTATAACAGCGAAGCTAATCATCTTTATTGATTTTGTGATCAAATCACAAATAAGACAAAACCACTAATGACTGCAAATTTAATTCGTATGAGTCGTATCTTTGCGAGAAATTGAACGATTTTTGAGAATTGAACCGATATCAGTAAAAACCTAACCAGTTGACCGACTGCAGTCAGCGACTCAAACAAATGAACTGCGGGCAATTTTGTTTTTTGTAAAACTGAGTTAAAACATGCTAGAAATTTAAACAAGAACTTTTTTGCATTTGCATATTTGAAATTGTAAAAAACATTATTTTGCTGCTCCTTGGTCTGCTATTGGCGATTAGTCAGACACAGCGCAATATTTTACAGCCACGCAATTTTAACATTAATGAAAAAACACCTCCAATTCGCAATATTCGAAGTTTCCAATCTGTGTATAAGATATCAATGATTGGCACTGAAGTTTGTTTGTCCTCATGGAGCCGAAAGCTCTAAGAAGTATTTTAGTGTTCAAATATAATTTGGCCTCTTTGGAATTATTGTACTGTATTACTGCCGTTGAGTTTTAATACTGAATACTTGTGCGACGTCCTTAGAAGATTATAACGACTCACAGCTTAAGAACCTCTACCTCAGAGGTTCCCACACTAGGGTCCGCGGACCAACTAGGGTTCGTGCAGCAGTTTCAGAGGATCCACAATGAGATTTAGTCAAGTTTTTAAACAATAGGCTTTAGCGAATGTTTTTAAACATTAGCTATGTTTTAAACATTATCTGTCGTCATTCTTAGTCTGTAGTTATGCATTATTATTCGATAATAAAGCTTGTTTTATCATATCTCTAGTGACATCAAAAAGCATCTATCATGCTGTACTACCTGCCATCAGCAAATCATTCATAGTAGTTAGAAAGTTGTTGCATTAGAAAGAATCGTGACTGCACGAGTGTAGACCTACTACAAAAAACATGGGTCAACTGACCCTTGAACATTTATAACGCGTGTTATTGCCGATGATTTAAAAAGGTAGTTTACCATGTTACTAAAAAGTAATGTTACGGATAGAGTAATATCCTGGCAATGAGTCGATTAGCCAGTCAGGAATCTCCAATTGTAATACATCCTGAAACCGAACTTCCATTTCTTCATGCAATTCCTGAATATGGTTGCTGTATTTCCCAACATCAATATTAGAAATACTTTTGTTGCTGATACCAAGTTGTTGTAGGCTGGAAAACTAAAAGAATTAGCGACTAGCTACATTTCGCCTATACAACACAAGCTTATTTTTGAATCCACACACTGCTGATTTTTCCTTGATTAGATTTACCTTGTTGCCCTGAAGTGTTAGGTTAAATTCGTTAGATTTGAAAAATATATCTGACAAGTATGTGATATCATTTTTTATAGCAATAATTTCTTTTGCAAGGCCAAGGTCACACCTTTCTTAGAATTCCACAATAGTATCTATCTGTAGTACACCGAAAGCCATCGCAGACTCACCGAATCTGTTGATTTATGATGCAAGCAAAGCAGACTAGAAAAACAACTAGCCTGTAGTGAGGTTCGAACTCACGACCTCCGGTCAAGCCGGGACCGTCGCTCTACCAACTGAGCTATGCAGACTCAGAAGGTAACGCGTCGAGAAACAACCATGCGCCAATGCTTGCTCAATATGTTAGTACAAGCAACCTCATAGAAGGGACTCGTTCCCTTCTGAGCCTGCATAGCTCAGTTAGTAGAGCGACGGTCCCGGCTTGACCGGAGGTCGTGAGTTCGAACCTCGCTGCAAGCTAGTTGTTTTTCTAGTCTGCTTTGCTTGCATCATAGATCAACAGATTCGGTGAGTCTGCGATGGCTTTCGGTGTACTAATTATACGTAAGCCGTAGTCGTTGGTCAAAAAGCAGCTTTGAAGGGCTAGATCTCAGTTATTAACACACATATGTGTGAATGTTTCATTGAATAGTATCTATCTGTGTGTAAAATCGCGCAAGGCAATTTCCCTTGGAGAGCCATCTTACTTCCGTGTGTAGAAGTAAGCGCTCAAAGGCTTCGTCGTTCTGTTTACACAATTGCCTAAACAAGCGTGTGTTAAGCGCATGCGCTTTAATTTTGTTTATTGCATTGATGAAAACAGTCTTCAATGAGAGGTTAAGTCTTAAGACTACCACTCATATTCTTGACGACCAAATGCTGCCGATGAATCAAACAATGAATTTATAAGCAAGTTTGGATTCGCTGCCTTTAGGAATGCCATGAAGCCGCGGTAACGGCCCATCATAGATTCGCCAATCGTATGCGGCTTGTCTTTTCTTGCAATCATCAAAGACAAATTGTAAGATGCACGTAATTCGATATTACTTGTATGGGAAAGGTTTGAAAATAGCGTGTCAACAGTTTTCCGTTTTTTTAACACCCCCAAGGAGGCGCTGACGCCCACTTTGGAAACCACTGGGTTATATCCGAGCAAAAAAAAAGTGCGCACGCACGCGGTCAAACTTTCTCGTTTATATAGTAGATAGTCTGAAAAATAGTCAGTCACCCATATTTCTCATACAAATGTTATTTTGAAGATTTTAAGCCGTATCCTATATGAAGGGTGGCTACAGGCCCAATCACAAGAACGCAAAGGTCCACACCTTATAAATGGTCAGAAATACTCAGTTTGATCCTTGCATACACAAAAACCTTTGCTCTTGCTCATCTAGATTTATTGTAAAGTGGGCGGATCAACTAGCGACACTAAGGTTGAATACAACATTTAACAGTTTTAATAGCCTACCATGTATCCTTCGCATGGTTTAAACAAAACATTGTCCCGGCAATGTTAAATAATTACAGTTGCAACAAACAAAATATTTTTCGAACTTATTCCAAATTAATTCAATATTTAATCAAAATAATCTAGAAGTTACGTCTTCGTAAATGGCATACAATTTTATCCGTCGAACTATTAGTTATAGGCTGGTTAAACCACATGAAAAAAGCCATCAAGCTTTGGCCTGGACCATTATTATGTTACATGACATTTTGTATTATCGCCGTGGTATCCGAATAATTATTAATTAGTTGAGGTTGAGTCTCTTTATAGTCACACAAGTCTGGCTGAAAGTTATTCTCTTTAACACTTTTGTATAGTAAGAATATAAAATCTCATGCAGAGTTAGGTATCATTTTGAACTTTTCGAATAACTCTTTATTCATTTTCAACATAGTCAAAAAAATGATACCTACTTCTGTATGGGCTTTGGTATTCTTACCACGTTTACTACAACCTTCGATCATTATCAATTGGAGTAAAAACTTCTGTCTCTATCAAGCGGTAGCCTACCACCTGCCAAACCTGATTCCTATTGTGTTGTATTACTTGTCTTCTAGTTTCTATTGGAGAAACTTAATGGTATCTCAGCCGGCCAAAACAGTTATCTGTGGTCCCTTCCTTCATCGCTACTTTGCGACCTTCTGTACTGCAACAAAATAAACAACCAAGCAGGACAAAATGTCAACGACAATTAACCCCATTGCCCTACATCAGTGGTCGGCAAACCATTTTCCATAGATTAATGTAAAGAGGTGTACCAATGGCTAATTACAAATGTTATTCCTCACAGGTTTTTTTTTTTTTTTTTTTTGATCCAAAATCTAGCTTGCAACTTTATTGTTATCTGAAAAGCCAAGTAATTATTGCTTAGATATATAAGTTGTTAACAGCAAGTACAAAACACTTAATTAACTAACATTGTTTTTTTAAGGTTTATGCCAAAGAGCTGTATCTACGCGAGTCCGATCCTTTAGAAATTTACAACGTTGCAAATTTCACCACGTACTCTAGCTTGATCGCCCGTCTGCACAAAAATCTTCTCGCTGGATGGAGACAAGCTCTTCCCCTACCTAAATAAACTGCAATTTCCGTTGTGATGTCGAGTTTTATTGATAAATAATGTGTTACTTTCAGAGATCACGCCAAATATTTGTGGCAATCTAAGATTACCAAGTTTAAGCCCAGGAAAAGAAATAAATACAAAAAGTCTCTCTCTTTCGAGAGAAGAAAAACACATTCTTTAACGTTAAAACAAAGCGAATAGTTTAGTCATGCTTAGGATAGTTTATCGTAATAGACCAACTCGGGTCCGCGAGTCACATTTGAATTTTTTGTTATGCATTTGTTTTTGTTTTATCCGTGATTTCTCCGTGCTCATAAGGCGAATGATGAAATTTAAAAAATGCCTTTATATTTTTTATACCCGTTTTTGTAAACAGTCCCCACACTAGGTTTGCACTTGAAGCAATTAGATTGTTACATGTTATTTTTTGTTAATTTTAGGCGACCTTGCTCGTAATCGGACGAGTTTAACAATTTTAATAGTTTGTCGCTTTATTTTGATATTAGTGATTTGACATGGAGATGACTTGCTCTAAAAACGAATTGACTGGAACTTGACTTGGGAAACTGATGGCTTGGATGGATTTGTTTTTTCTAAAGGCTTGAATTGGACTTGTGTTGTTTTAAAATGACTTGTTTACAACACTGTTTAATAGTAACATTTTTGGATTTGGACACAACCATATCTAAGCTGGGTTTTCGCCGTAGGAATTGGTGTTTATGATGGTTATGCCTTGACATTAAGTAACAAAACACTGCTCAATCTTGTTTGTAACTGATTTCAAAAGAGAAAAACCAATAACTAAAAATGTGTGTCTTGGCGTCGTTAATCACTCGATTTTGATATTTTACTAACGACTGGTCAAGCACAAAGCAGTTATTTTTACGGGTTTATGCAAACGCTTGGAAATGCTTAGTTGATATTTTTGTCATATTAAAATGGCAAACAACAGTGAAAATGCCGACGCTGGGTATTTTGAAAAATGTTGTGTAAACAGTTGAAATAAAAGGTAAAAATAATGGCGAAAAGTTTTTGTTTAAGACCTAGCATATAATCGAAAAAGAAAATGGGATAATTGCAAATCACAAGCGACAAAAGACTGAGCAATACTGTTTGATAGATTAAATGTAACAAATTTTGTCCTAATTATGAATGCACAACTATCTGAAGCAAAAATGAAGTTCGAGCTTAACCTACTGCTGCGATAAACCAGACTAGTTCTGGCTGTTCGCAAATAAAGTATCTTGCTTTATTAAATATATAATACAGTTGAAATGTAGTTGGATGTAATACGAAACAAAATTTTGGATAACATTTTAACAGAATAATAATTTCCAAACGCTTACAAAAGTTTTTTTTTTCATTTGATAAACGATTTATGTGTATTTTTAATCGATTTTGACTTTTTTTTTCAGGCCAAAAAATAATCGCCCTAGTAATAAAACATAGTCATGTGTGTCGTAACAGTTAGTATCAACTTAACAAACCAGATCAATATGTGACAAGTCTGACTGAACGTTCTTCCAAATATAAATCTAAGAAATTTGACTTTTCAAGTTACGTTCTTCCAAATATAAATCTAAGAAATTTGACTTTTCAAGTTCAAGGATATACGGTTTAGTTCTGGTTTCCGTTTGGAGCAAATCAAAAGTTCCAGTTTGACAATTGTTATTAACAAAACCGGTTCCGGTTTGGAAGATTAATAGAAGTTGCGTTAAATCTAAAAAAGAGAATTATTATTGAATTGTAACTCGTATTTAACCTAAGTTTCGTGACTTATTAAAAAGTTAGGAAGCTCATTTTTAAAACAATTTAAAAATTGAAAAGCAACGTTTTATTTAATATAGCCTACATTTATTTTTTCATAAATTTTAAACACGTCATAGGCCTAACTTGACTCTGTATAATACAGGTTGTGACTTGATGCTGGTGTGAACCGGTTTTTTGACGGATTCGGGTTCGGTTAAAAAGGTACAGCTCCTTTCAAAAAATTTGGTTCAGTTTCGGTTCGGCTCCATAAAAAAAAAAAAAAAAAATCGCCCAAAACCGGTTCATGAAGTTTCGGTTCCGGTTCGGTTCGACTCCTTGTTTTGTTGTACACCACAAGTAGGCTCTGCTGATTCTTTATTTAATTGTAGCCTATACAGGTAATTCAAAAATAGCTATAGGCCTACTTTTCAAAAGTTTACATTACTGTTAGAGACAAGTATGTTTAAAACATTTTAGGATGGCCATAAAAATCGATTTAACGATTCATTTTTGCAGTTTTGTTTTACTGTGAATAAGTCAAGTGTAGGCCTATACCGAAACCTTAGTGTTTTTTGTGCTTTCAAACTCACCTTTTTATTTTGTGGATTGTCCCTTTTTTGTAGTGGACCGAGGACCGTCTGAAAAAGGGTTGAGAATCACTGGTTTACCTGCTATACACTGGGAAAGGAAAATTCAACTAAAGTCCAAAGTAAAGAAAAAGAGGAAAAGGAGTCGTGGTGCGATGCACGAAAAAAATGTCACCAGCTCCAAGTTGTTTTAGCTATTATAAAAGTTTAGCATAGGGTGTATTTTCACGTATGAATGGTTTATTTACTTAAAAAACATGTTTCAACATGTTTATAATACCAAATTATTTTTTATCCAAAATCTATGGCATGACGTCGTAAAGATATTATGCCTTATATCAGGGATAGGCATCCTACGGCCCGCAGGCCGGATCCGGCTCGCCGTTGTAATTCATCTCGGCCCGCCGCCAGCCATTACCACATCAAACTGACCTGCTGAGCCGGAATCTGAGTTTACTTCCTAGTATGTGTTTTTCAAAAAACTTTCTTTCACAACTTTTTTTTTGTTTCTGTAACCAAAGCGTCGTGACCACGTTGTTCACTTAAAATTTGAATATGCAAATTTAAATCAAATAAATATTTTTTGCTTAACGCGATATGTAATGAGCATTATTGTCTCTATTAATATTAACATTTTTGCTTACATTAACTGCTTAACCAGGTTATGCATTTTTACACGAACTTTAACGATATAAACAAGCTATTATAAGACGCTTTTTACGCGAATCTTTATGTTTGCGGAAAAGCGTCGTCCATCCTCTTAAGTGAAAAGTTTTGCCAATCTAGTTACGTTTGGCGCATTGAGTTAGGCTGGATAAAGCGGGGCATTTAACCTTCTTGTGGTAAAATATCGCGTTTTGGTTTAAATTTGTTACATCATGTTCTAAAACAGAGGTCGGCAACATACGGCCCGCAAACTCTTTTACAAACTGTACACAAGGCCATGCTCAATATTTTTAACTATTTTAACTAGATACGAAAATGCACAAAATTTTGGCGCCCCGCGCGTATCTTATTTGACTTTGAATTATATTTGCGTTTTGATGGAGTCTTCTCAAATCAAAGGTGACGTAAGCATGACAACTATAAGTAGGAAATTTTTCGCATGAAACCCTTTAAAATCCATTTTTATCCAAATTAATTCGCTGATGTTATTTTTTTATGATAAAAATAAATAAAAAGAGCATAAAAAATATGTTCATATTTTATTTTGTGTGTGGCAAATGCGTCACGTCTCCTTGTAAATTAAAAGGTTGCCAATTTAAACCAAACAAGCGCATTTTTATCGCGCTACGCGCGTTGCTTCCTGTTGTACTATAACTAGACTCATTTTTACTGCATCAAACATTTAGGTCCGTCCCTGATTAAGAGTCATTATATTAAAGTGCTTAAAGGCCACACGTTTTTATAACAAAATTGTTAGAAATTTAATACGGTCCGCCGAGAACTTGCTGAGCTTGGTTTGGCCCGTGACTTGATAAATGTTGCCGACCTCTGTCTTAAAATTGATATTGCCCCCTGAAAAATCCTTAGAGTCACGATTGCGAGATGTCGGGATTTTTAGTGAGTCGCGCCAAAAACTCATTACACACCTTGCCAGTAATCATTGCACTAAGTTGAGTAGCGGACGGGGGTTTAAGGTGAACCCTGGAACCCATATTGGTTGCTAAATCATATTTGTCATCCGAATGAGACATCACAAGTAGTAAAAGTCAAGGCTTCTTTTCAGTTGTCTTACAGAACCCTTTCTCTTTAAAAATGAACAAAACGCATAAAGCAGATTATTTGTCTTAAAAATAGAAACACAATAAGTTACAGTGTTTTTTTAGCAAAGCTATTGCATTAAAAACAACTCGAAGTATTTGGGTCGCGAGACCTCATCGGTACTAGTAATTCTGGGTCGCGATTAAAAGTATTTGCGGACCACTGACCAGGGCTGCGGAGTCGGAGTCGGACTCGGGACTCGAGGAGTCGTTTTGTTTTTGCTGGAGTCGGACTCGGGTTTATTTTTTTGGCCGGAGTCGGACTCGGGTTATTTTTAACCGACTCCGCAGCACTGCCCCTGACCTAGATCTGCGCTTCTTACCGATGCGCCGTTGAAGGCCGCCAAGTGCGTCACGGAAAAACGGAAAACGTATTCGAAACATTGGACATATATTTTTAATTTTCGGCAATGTAATAAAAACTTGCAAATACTTAAAAGAAATGCCGATATACCCAAAAAACTACTCCTAATAACCCATGCCCACAGTTACTGGTCTAAATTATTGTCGTTGTCACCTAATGACGTTATTAGTTAGATTTATCAATTTTGTGTAATAAACTTTTTTGTTACACTAATAAATACTGGTATATTTATCACCATTTTATCATTATCAATTGTTACACTCAGCTTATTCTTTAATATGTAACCAACCACGAGTTTGTATAAGCAGTTGTAACCATCGCTCATAAATATATATACATGGAACACGTCTAAGACAACATATTTTTCTAGCGACTTTTGTGGATATTCAGGCATTTGTTTCGAAACAAATCAGCAAAAAACGTCTGTTTTAATTAGTTTAAGTTTTTTATTTACATGTACTGGACTAAAATTGTAATACTGCGAATGGAGCAAAACACGAGCACAATACGCCCAAACTTTTACGGTGCACATGACATTACTTGCACACTGTACAGGCAGCGAAGGGGTAAAGCGACAATGATTATATCGAAAAGCAGACTGCTGATTGTGAGAGTAGTGGTTTCCTAGGAGCGGCAGTAGCAGTAGTAGTGGAACTGGGAGAACTCCGCCACAACTAGCGACGGGAGAGCGAAGAGAATAGAAAGAAACAGCAAATCGCCGTGGCAGCTTTCTCTGCGCCCGGCTTCCATTTTTCGCCCTGAGACAATAGCCAAAACATCGTATGGCGGAGAAAATGGGAGAACTAAGAGCCACTGCCCTTGTAGAACTAATCGCTCTGAAAAAATCCTTGCTTTCTCCGTCTGTTGTTCATTGGTGATCAGTTGTGGGTTGTATCGCCGCGTCAGAGTTTCACAAATTTTGTTTTGGAGCAACTATAGTTAGTAGAATGACGTTTTCTTAATTTACTGGCAGATCTGTAGCGGTTTCCTAGGGTTATGAAAGACATTGTCATTTTTGTGACTATTAAAATTATGCGTTGTTAATCTTACCACTTAACAAAATTGTTCAACAGGTTATGCCGTTTTATTAAATTTTAGGATAATAATATTTTGATAACTTTTATGTGTTTGATCAACTCAAATTTGTAACGTGTTGGAATTCTGGAGAAGATACCATTCGAAACAGTTGGATTATGAATAATTCATCATTATGTCGTGCCGAAAAGCTAGTGGCCACCAACCACCACAACATAAGCATTAATAGCACCAAGACCTGCTTACATTTGCTATAGGATAGCTTAGCCTCCTTTAGCAAGCTTATACCAGACTTTTAAAATCACTAGTTACTTAAAAGTTTATTTTTGTATTATGTTGTGGGTTGTTTGTGACCTGCTAGTAATTTAAAATTAAACACCATTTGGGCGTTAGATTAAATATTTGATGTGCTAATTAAACTATACACATATTAAAAATATGTATACTGTGTTTCACATATGTTAGAGGCTTCATGTAAACTTATTGAGGTTATTAACATTGGCATTGCCACACAATGTCTTCGGGTGAATGTGCTCATTATAGTCATCCTCCAAGAAATATGGTATTTGATAGAGTGAAACAAAGAATGGAACACTGCAAACAGCATTCCCAGGTCAGACATAATTTTAAATGTCTAACTCTATAATTTGTTGTCACAAAATTTAAATATTCTGCCTTATTTAAGATATAAATTAAGTCATTAAGGTTAAACATTTTATAACTTAGGATTGTCAGGATAGACATATGTCAACACAACATCAACGCTCTGAGAACGACCGCCTTGCAACCAACATGCTAATGCAAAAGGCCCATGACAACAGAGCAAAGAAAACTGGCAAATATAAAACTGTAGGTATAACTTAATTCCTCCATATATAGTTGTCTAATATTCATAATTTCTAGTTGTTTCAAAAATTAATTTGAAATTAAAAATAGGATGCAGTTTGATATAGTACAGTGGCACATTGCATGATAACAAGTGGTGCAATATACCACACAGATAACACAAATAAAAGCAAGTCTGATGCAAGAAAAATAAACAATCTTATTAAAGCTATTTACATGTTTTTATTTATTTATTTAAAACTGCTTACACTGTTTATTTCTGAATATTACAATATTACGAATAATTAAAATGAAACGTTTTCCTTGTTTTGTTTTGTACAATCACATCTACTACATATTTTTAAAACTATATTTATATTAAACAATTTTACAGTCTTTTTAGAACTGCCAAATATGCCCAAATTACAATTCTTTTAAGGACTGAAAGGGGTTATGTTAAACTTTGTTTGAGTATCTGAGTGAGAAGTGATTTTTTCCTACCGTACCCTATAGAAAGATAAATAGGTTGCAGCGCTCACCCTTACGAACATTCATCAGTGGATTTTTGTCCTGTTTAAAAGTTATTATACTCTATTTAACAGGTGTACTCAGTATTTGTTTTAAACATGCTTCTACATGACCGAACAGCAGTGTCATAAAGCCATCTGTTTTACAACAGAACTTGGGGCGAAAACTAACTAATTTTTCAAAATATTTCATGGGTCTACCTGTTTACAATAAGAGGACTTATTCGGATTCATTTTTGGATGCTGATTTCAATGACCCCAAGAGTTTTTCTATCATATCAATATTTTCAAAAAAAAACTCAATTTAATATTTTGCTTAGTTTTAATGAGGAAATAGGTAAAGTATAGCATTAAGCCTCACTCCATTCACATTAGTTTTGCAGAAGTGTAATGGACACAAATTATCTTTTAAGGTAATACTGGTAGCTGATTCCAACAACGTTATCAGTTTTTTGTATTAATTCTTGAATGTTGATGGGATAGTACAGCTAAAACAAAGCATTTGGAACAAGTAATAGCCAAAGAGAAAGATAACATCTGTGACAAAGTATTGCTACCACCTCTTCACATCAAGCTAATGAAGCAGTATATAAAAAGCTGTGATAAGCATTGGGCGTTTTTGAGTTTAGTTGCCAGAAAAATTATAAAAAAATGAAATTATAAAAAACAGAGTAATATAAAGTTCAAACAGCTAATAAAAGACAAGGAATATATCAAAGCCTTGATTCAAGATAAAAATAAGGTTGGATTGTTTGAGCTGGGTTGTGACTGTGAGCAAGTTTTTTGGGTAAGACCAAATCACTTGATTATGAAGAACTTTTTTAATCTGTTTTGCATATTTCAAAAACTAGTTTCCAACATAAGCTTAGATCTGTACTTTCTACACAATCATTTGGATTACTTAATTAGGGACTATAAGTATAGAGCAAGCTAAGCGTTTCCACAAACTTGGTAAATCTATGGTAAATGATACCAATGTAGGGCAATGGGATTGTTTGACAGAGATAGAGAAGTTTTCACTGCCCCAAGGTCAGTGGAATATTTATATGATGGCTGGGTACTGTTGTCTTATGAGACATGGGAGGATACATATAAATCATAGAGAAAGTTCAAAGAAAAGAAACCCTTTCCCCCCCAATTTAAATAAATGAAATCAGATTTTTTTTTTTATTTCATTTTGTTTTTAGATTGGAATGAAATATATATATAATAATGCTGGAACTAAGTACCAGGAGCAAATATGCGTAAATTATTCACATTTCCAGGGAACTGTGGCTACATATGTGCACCTAAATGATTTCTTTTGGGAAGTTTTATTTTAATTATGAATTTGAATTTAGCACACAAATGAACACCAACATTTCAATTTGTTTCAACACTAAATTGCATTTTGTGTGATGGTTTTGCCTACATGGTGTCCACCAATATTAAAAACGAAGCCCTATTTTGCGTAAGCATAACCGCATGGCATGCTCTACTTCTAAGCAATTTACGATGTTTCGTTTTTAATATACTCATTGAGCCGAATTTCGTTAAACAAAGCCACGTGGTTGAAAACAGAAAAAGTAATTAACTCACGAAATTGGACAGAGTCGGGTAAGTTAAATGTATCAAAGTCCAAAAATAAATATTTGCTGAAATCTTCGTAACCCCGCAGGTCCTAAGAGCTGAAAACACCTATTTTATGCAGAAGAAACAAAAGCTTATCTTTGCTATGTACTCAGTCACGTTATTAGTGTGACATCACTGTAAAGAAAACAAAATGCAATAATCGTAGTAAAACAGAAACATATGGTGAGTGAGCGCGCGACTCAAAGAAAATTTTAGGCGACCCCACTGATCTAGAGACATATATATGTGATTGTTTTTTTGCTTTGTACACCTCAGCATATTTACATAAATATATATTTGCGAATGTGAATAATGCTTAATGCTCCTTATTTGTTCCTGCAGTAAAAATTATGATTTGTGTTTTGTAAAAAACAGTAGAATTAACACAAAATGTACATCTTATAAGACAGGCATTTTGACCTTAAGCAATTATTCAGATGTAGCTTTAGAAACATTCTTAATTTTTAAAGCTTTTTTTAGGCTATGTTACATTTAAGCGCCAAAATTCAAATTTCAAAATAGTTTTTTAACTCACTAACTACCAGGAGTATAAATATACAACAACTGTAAACTTTGAAACTTTATACTAAAGTGGAAAGGGAGATTATACATATGCTTGAAACCCATGAAATGTCATTGTTAAAGTTTCATTAGCTTTTGTTATTGTATGATTAATCTTGGCTGCTGTTCTAAAAAATTATTAAGCAAATTTTCAAATATGGCATTAAAAGCTTAAGATATTTTAGGAAAGATCGTAAAACCAAAAAATGGGAAGATAAAGGAATGTTATGTTAATTTTTGGCGATTTTAATCATAAGTTGCTAAGTTGCTCCCTCCCTTACTTTTGTGCTGTAAATTTGTATACAGCTTGAAATATTGGTGTTGGTTAAACCAGTGCAGTAGTACAAAAAAGTTTCGCTTGGTGTATTTTACTTCACTAAGCTTGCCTTTTGACATTATGTTTTGTTTACATCGGATATAAATCATGGTTGAGTTTGTGTGGAAGTAAAGTTTTACTAGAATCTTCTTATTTTAATGCATTTATGGTACCAATTTCACGAAAGTGCCAAGTTTCAATTATAAAATCCATTTCGGCCAGTAAAGTTACACTGGTTTTAGGGCAAGCTACAATAACTTGTGTAGCACACACTTGTGCTCTTCCTACATTTGAGCAGTGGTGTAAACACTGTACATCAAGCTTTTTATATTGTTAGATTGTTTTTTGCATTGCATTTAATTTAGTGGATCTGATGCTGATCCAAAGATTTAAACATCTGAAATTGTTGCTGTAGGTGTAGTATGTATCCCTTACTTTAAATGTAACATTTTTTACTGTTGGTTGACATTGATCAGGCCAATATTTGTGTTGAAATTGTTTGGTGATTTAGGGTCTGAGTTATAGTTTTTACATCTGTTGTTTAGTACTAGTCCTGGACCCAATGTTAGACCTTCTTTGAAAGCATTTGACAGTTTTATACAACAGCAAGGTACCCTCCAAATATAGTCACTTAGGTTTCAGGTTACTTTAAGACAGTAGTTGTATGTCGCAATTGCTTACTAAATGATTTATAAATTGATTTTATTGTGAAACATATAGGGTTAATCCTGTGCCATTGTTTACATGCTTTTGAATAACTTCATCACTCAAAAGTAATCTTTTCTATTTTACTATTAGTAGTTTTCTCATTATTGATTAACCAATCAATCTTATTTTATTTGCAAGTAAAGTACAATGTAATGTTAGATCAGGATAAAAATCACAGACATTAAAACAAAATAAAGATCAACCAATGTTAGGTTTTTTGACTGATACTAAATAACAATTTTTCATATTCTGGGATACAGTAATAACTTATAATTTAACATGTAATAATATAACATTCAGTTTATGTATCTGTAACCAACTTTTGTGTTATATATAATTTTTTGCATAATGCTAAACACATTAATACGTATACTACATTAAAGCAACCAGCTGTGAGAATAAAAGGAATTGGTAAATTTAGAAGTTCAAAAAATTAGGAAATTTGTTTGCGGTTTATAGCATCAGCTATATCCATAGAAAAATGTCGATCTAAAATTAATGATACTGATATATTGTTAATTAAAAGCAAACAATTATCCAAACAATATTCAAAATTTGGGCCTAAGTTTGTTAAACCCAACGGAGAAATGGATCACTTAAAATACGATCTTAAACTCGCTTGGCGCTGCTAGATAATTTAAACTGGTCAGCAAGTTCTTGTATTGTAAAAAAAATCCCGCGAGCCGTTAGTTGCGTGCTAAAACGCATGTTTTTAATTAAGCAGGATAATGTAATATCTCTGTATGCGAAAGGTTTTTTTTCTGCAATTAGAAAAAGTCAAAATATATTCAAGAGAACGAAGGCAAGCGTAAGCGCAAAAAATGCAATTAATAAAACATTTTTTTTTTATAAATTTGCGTTTTGTGGTAAAATAGCCAAAATATGTGGTGCGTTGCTTCGTGCGTCCGTAGCTTGCCCACCCCAGTTTAAAACAATGGTTATGTTAACAGTTTAACGTACTTTGCGATTAGAGCTATATTTCCAGAGCAACCGATTTTAGGTGGTGCAAGCGTATGCTATAAGACAATAACGTGAGTACGACATTCCCAAATACTTGATACAGCACTTTTTTATATTAACGGATCGTTTCTCCCAAATATGCCTTTATCAGAACACCGCTGCGTTCTTCAGTACAATTCGTTAGGTTGTTTGATTCTTTGTTAGCTAGTGAATAATTTATACAAAACTTTGTTAGACATCACTATCCAAAATTTTTATTCGCTAAGCGCGTTTGGCCATTCTATACTACTCAATAGTAAAACGGACAAGTATTTTATCCTTCGCTATACTTGTTTTTCACACATCGACCAGACCTTACGCCACAGGCGTTGACTAACTTAAGTAATTGCCGGCTTGCCTTTGGCGTTGCTACTACTACAGGAAACGCAATAGCAATATTTGTTGGTTCACTGCTACTTATTATTAAGTCGTTTCACATAAGATTAATACAATCTAATGCACAGTTTTTGTTCAAACTAACATACCTTAAGAGTTATTTCGCTTATTAGTTGCATTGCGTAAAAAAACATTTTGAAAGATATCACTATACCTATTAATTGAAGTCCTTTAAAGTTACTGGGGTGGTTGCTTGCTCTTGACGGTTTTGTCAGTTTAACGTATTGTTGTTAGATATAATGATGAGTGCCGTTTTTGGTCGCATCCCATTTCGTTTCCATATTTCAACTGGGTTCCGGGTGACACATGCGAAGGACAATTATTGTCCCTAACAGTTTCCTTTGCGGCTGCTTATTTTAGCCACCCCGTTTGAGTTTGTTGGGTACTGATGCATAGGTTTAGAGCTGTGATTGTTGAAAAAAAATTAACGTGCTTAACCCTGAGAAAAATGTAATAGATTCCAATTAACCCTTTTCAAGTTTAGCGTGGCCTGCAATAAAATAATAATTAAATAAAAACATTAAAAGGGCCTCATTCTTAACGATTACATGTAAACTACCTGAAGGCGAATTACTTCAATTTTGCTTATAAATGTCGAATTACTCTTTTGGGAGTACTTGCCCACAGTTAAAAACCAAGGGTTTGGAGTGTGATTGTCAACAAACCTAAAATACAAAAACAATAATTGTTTAAAAAGTTTATATGTTACTCTGTCTATCTGTGTTCGAGCAGCAGTTTTATTAGGTATTGCTAAAATTCGTAGCGTAAAAATACAATATAATTTCTATTAATCTAATTTATAACGAAATTTAAATATGAAGTTTGAATATTTGGACCATTGAAGGAATCTTTACTTCTTTCTTTGATGTGAATACTGTCGTTTGCAAAAACATTAGCCCATCATAAATATCGTACCGAACTGAACGCCGTGAGAACGAACTTTATTGTCTATTGTAATGTTGTTGGTGTGAATGAATTAAGCACGCGCGCTGTTTTCTATTGAATAGGAGCACAGTACCCATAGGCTCGGCTTTTGTCGACTGAGACATGATAGTGCAATTATTCCCGTCAGTTACGGCTATCGTACATTGTTTTACGTGTTTTCATATCTTTCACCATTAGTAGTCCATGTTTTTACACCGGAACATAATTTTGGCATTTTTTATGTTTTTTTAAATACCAAAACTTTATGTTTAAGCAATTCCTTGTTGTCCTGCAACCGTATAAGATGGTGACGTGGTGAATCACGCATCGAAAGCAACTCTATAAATTTTGTCTTTCGTGTGTCAAAAGTTGTACTTTTTTATTACCAGTAATGCTAATGTCCACAAATACACAAAACAGAAATCTAGGGATTCTCTGAAGTGGCCGTTCCGGAACTGACAGGTGAAACCAATGGCCTTATTCTGCTTGCTTTCCGGAATACTGCCTGCTTTCGATTTGTGTGGGCACTCAAGCGTAACACACTTTCCTGTTACTTTTGACGATGCGCCGTCGAAAATAAATTATATTTCTTCCTTTTCTCTGTGGAGCAAAGACGTTTACTGATTTAGGATTGTTACGAGGACTGGTGCAATCATTTAGCGTAGTTGAATCTCATGACACGCGCTTTTTTATCCATACGAGTTAACGTGCTGCCCAAATTGTGTTTATTAAGAAAGTTAAAGTTGGAGTTCGCTGTGATCGCCTTTACCATGTGGTTGGCTAAATAATGACGGTATCTTAACGTGTTCTTTAAGAATATAGCTTTGGATCTGTGTAATGCATTTTTGAAGTTATTAAGGGTTTTGCATTTTTATTATTTTTTGTGTGTTGCTTTCTGCTGCTGTCATCGTTTAAAACCTACATCACTTGCATTTATCTCGATTGTGGTTTGACCTGTTTTCAAAATCGTTATCAAATTACAATTAATTGCAAGCATTATGCTTGCCTACGGCTAGTAAATTGGATCTCAACAAGGGTTCGATCTAACCCCAGGGGTTCGACGGGAACATCCTCTAAAACATTACAATACAGCGTATTTTAAAATGGGCCACGGGCACGCCCAAACTATGTTTTTTGCCAACTTTACCCATGTAAATACATATTTTTTCGCTCCGCGCGAACTTCGATCCCCTTTTCTATGTTTTATGCTTTTTTTGAAGAAAATCAGGGCGTCACGTATCCTTTTGAAATTTATAAATTGATCCGGTCATACCATGACCGTCGCTCTACCAACTAAGCTACGTAAGCTCAAAATGGAGCGAGTCGAGAAAAAACCATAGCACCATTGCATGCTGCATCCTGTTCGTACATACAACATCAATCGAAGGGGTCAACAGCCCGTATTTCAGCAACTTAACTTTATTTCTTAAAGCCTTCATGTTTTCCCGAAACAAAAGTCCTGGATCCGTCCCGTGTTAACGGCAATTATAGGCGAAAGAAACAGATACTTTCTGTAAAAGCTTGCAGAATTTAACAGGGTATCAAAGGTTAAGAACACTAGGCTAGCATAAGGAGTATGTTCGCTGGTTAACGCATCAGTCGTGACGCGAATTTTTACGCTTGGTACCGTGTTCAGTAAGCGAAAAATTTATTGGACGACTTAACTGTTTCGCGTAGCAACAAAGGACTGCTTGGACAAGCGCAGTTTTTTATTAAAAGTAAATCACAAATTCGCATAAAACAGAAACTATGAAAAGTTGGCGGTAAAATATCGGCGGAAATTTTTTATTCCGATATATCGGTGGTAGGAGAGAAAAATCAGCCGATATTAGAAACTCTTAATATAAGCTCCTAAATCATTTGTATAACTCCATTATATTTAGCAGGACACTGGGAGGTCAAAACAGTCTAGCGATCAAGGAATGGAATCAAGGTCGGACGACGTAACACGAAGAATGGTAATTAATTTACAATGTTATGCAATATTTTTTAGCAATTATTTCCGACAATGTCGGTGAGTAATTTGAAGCTAGAAACTGTCGAACTGTCGAATAGTGGCAGGCTTTTGGTGGTTTTCCTTTAAGGAAGTTTAAAAATACCCCCCCCCCCCGCACTGCCGCAACACAACGTTCTCAACTAATATGTAAGTTTTCACGCACACGCATGAACTATGACTTTAAAACTACTGTTCCATACAACTGTTCAATGCTCTTAGAACTTGTTTAAAATTTGCCCAAGTTATCCTGCTAATTTTTTAGGGGGGGTTGCGTTTTAAAAAGAGGTTAAAAAGGTCCACGGGAAAAACGTTAAGGTCCATAGCCCTAGCAGTAGTTTGTAATACGTTGGCAACGATTTTATTTGTGCCTAGCTAAAACGAAAACTTGAGGTGAACAGCGTTGGTGGCAACAATGACGGGACTGGGGCAATGCAGAAACCAAACAACACCCATAATGCATGCGACTCCACGCTGCCACCTAGCGGAAATATGCCTGGTGACTTTTTGTCAAGTCAGCAGTTTGAATTTGCTACCACTGCCAATATTGAAACTGCCAAGAAGATGAAAATGGACTCAGGCTTTTTCCAACAGCAGCAGCAACAGCAACAACCACAGCAACAAGGTGATGTCTTGCAGTTAAATCTAAGAGTAATACATAACAGTTATAAATTTGCTCGGGAGTTTTTCAAATTATTGTTATTTTTTGCAGGTCCAAGTGTCTGTCAACAGCAGGGCAAAGTATCAAGCCTATCTGTTCAGATTGTGCAACAATTTAGCAATGAACCACAGCAAAGAATCGAGACAACTGTTAATGTGAATACTAGCATCAACTCTTCTAGCATGGGCAATTCAGGTGCGCTGTGACAGATTTTTTATGTACAGTGAATAACTATTTTACTACAAAGTGGCCCATATTTTATTTTTGTTATGTATTGTATGTGCGAGCAGTCATTGTCATTCGCCTTGAAGAAGGCAACTTGAATAGGTTGTTTGTTGTCGAAACATTAAAAAATAATTACCAGACGACTATCTATTTTTATTATGCTATGTCTTACTCAGATGGGCAATCGGTAAGTGTGAACGTGGGATCTAAAGACATCAAACAAGAGATGGGCCAGGACAATAACCACATGTCACAAAACACATTTGTTAGTGCAACAATGGGTAATGGACAGAGGACTCAACAAGGTGAAGATATGGGAGACGGATTGGAAAATTTTCCTGATCTCATTGGTCCAGATCTGGATTTGGATGTAAGAGAATTTTAATAAGAAAATACACTGAAATAAGTTTATTTAGTAAAATTTAGTTTGGCTGTGTTAGTATAACTAATGTTATATAATTTCAGAAAGAAACCTGATAATCCATGCAAATAAAGTCTGCCCACAATGACCTTATATCATAAAAGCTAATGGCTGGTTAAGATATATCCTTTCTCTAGTCTACAACTTAATTAAATCTTGAAATTAAAGTAATTTAGCCATTATCCCTGACTTTACTTTAAACAAAGCGATTATAACTGTATTTTCTTTTAATTAACACACCCGGTGTTAAAAATTAGGGTTTTGTCGGAGAGGCTGTGTATTCCTGGGCAAGATCCTGCCCTTTGTTAGTATTCATATATACAGGTATATAAAGGATAATAAAAAAGTGTTGTTTTGGATAACAGATCTATGCATTTGTAGACTTTGCTGGGTGACTTGTCCCAAAGTGATGACTTGCCTGGTTTTCCTGTTTCCGGCACCCAATCACAACACATGGGTCAACCCCAACAAGAGGGGGCAATGGCTCGGGAACAACAACTTGGTCAACCACATGTTGAAAGCAATCATACAGTAAATTTATGTCATATATTGCAAAGCAGATGAAATAATAATTAACGCAATTTTTAATTTTAATTGAAACAAATAAGTGACCATTAACAGCATTAATGTTTCTTGCAGAAAGAGGCCATTTTCCATTGCAAAACTGAAAAGCCGGACTTTCCCGGATTCATTAATGAGCAAAACAGTGAAAAGTCCAGTAGTCAAGATTTGTTCAACAACAACAATACATCTGACAATAACAGGATGTTTCCTGATGGCAGTGGTAATGGTTGTGCCTCAAACAAAATGTCTTTTAGCCATAACAACTCTTCATACCAACAGCAAAGCCATACAAGCAACGTTACAAGTAGCAATATGACAAGTCAGCATATTCAAAGGTATAATAATCTTAAAAACCTGTCAATATTTGTAAAAAAATCCTAAAAATACAAATATTTTTATTGTTTAAAAAATTCGAATCAAAGCAACATTATTTAAACTACAACAGAATAACCACATGTTTTAAACAGATTAAGTGTGTCTGTCAACTCCAAGTTTAATATAAACCAACAGCAAGCACAGCAGCAGGTCCACCCCATGCCTCATAGTAATGGTCAACCAACAACGAATGGGTCATTGTCAGCAGCTCCCAAATCTGCTCCAAGACTTTCTCACCCAACAACAAGCCTGTCCAAGTCAATATCACCCTCCCCTGTATCCTATTCTGTTTCCCATCAACCTCATCCTGGAGTCAATGACTCCAATGTTGCTGTGTCATCTTTCTATGGGGCAGTTCCAAGACCTCAAATGAACATGCATCAGATGCCTGGTGGTATGCCATCATCTATGGCAGATAACATGCATAGACAGCAGCGGGTGAACATGTCTGCTCCTTCAACGCAGAATCAAATGCAACAGTCTTTTAATCCAATGCATCATCATCCAAGCCAAGGTATGGCTTCTGGTTTGGGTAATCAGGGAATGCCCTTGTCAGATGTTTCAAGGGCTCAACAACTGAAGGAACTTGCAGAAAAAACCAAGCGACCTGACATGCCTAGTATGTAATCTCTTTTAATAATTTTTGTTTAGAAAAATCAATAACTCACATAACGTTTTTCAGTGATGAACACATGGTCATCAAATACGTCAACATCGCTAAACATGTCATCAAACCTTTCTTTTAAAGGCCACTCGCACTCAATTAACCAACAGCAACATATATCCGCCGATATGCAGAACTTTACATGTAAGATCCTAGTTTGTTCTAAAATCAACAATTTTAGTTTGAATCAATTGAAAAACCTCTTGTTATTATTATACACCAGCATTTCAGGCCCCATCAGCAGCACACAATAGTGGTATTCAACATCCCAGCGCACCACAATCCAGTAATTACAAGGAGGCAGCAGCAGTTGCACATGATGTTCTCTTGGCAAGTCGCCAGCAGCAACAACACAACACACATGCCACACCACGACTACCAAACTATCCCTCTGAGAGTTTTTATCAGGGTGGCATTCCCAAATCTGCCGGTGGGATGACAACAAAGACTATGTTTGGTCAAGGGTATGAATTATCGTATAAAATTCAACTTAATTGTATATTTTAATTTTGTTAAAATGTATTTATGTTTAGGCACATGAATGTTAACCAGCTGCAAGCAATGCAAAACAAGCAATTTCAAAATATTAGATCTCAACAAATGCCTAGAAATTTACACAGACCTGGAGATATGCCTAATGGTAAATGTATACTGCTCATCCATATGAATTTCAATTTTAAATATTGAATTTCAGTTTACTAATTATTTTAACTACTGTGTTTATAGGTAATGTTCTGGTCGTCTAGAACAGTGCTTAAACTTTTTTAGTTTTGTTCACCCCTAACACCAATCCAGATTCCATTCACCCTTGTCTCATGATATGATAAAACTATCTCGTCTATATATAACAGCACAAAATGAACACCCGGAATATCCCCCCTGCTCGCAAGCTATCGTCCATTTCTGACGGTTCACCCCTGCAAACATTCACCTGATTAAAAAAATACTGGTCTAGAAATTGCTTTTATGAAGACGTAATCATGCCAGGCTGTTTTTTAGCCTTATGTTCACTTGGTGTGCCCGTGGTCCTCAAGACTCAGGACAATGTATAATGATTTTAATAAATTGTTTGACAATGCAGGGGGCCTTGGAAGAAACTTGCCTGGTAACGCATTTCCAAGGCAGAATGAAAGCGGTTATGGACAGCAGCCCATTCTCCCCTCTGGAGCAATGGTTAATGGTTCTTCCTCAATCAACATGAGAGTCCATCAGGCCGCACTGGCCAACAGTCAACAAAGTCAAATTGTTCAACAGGTAAAATCTGCTCTTCTGTTATGTTTTAGAACGACCTGTAAGTAAAAAATTTTGACACAGAAATATATGGTGGAACAATACCACATGAATGCTGGCCATAAAGCAGGCCAGATGACACCAGCAGGAATGCTAAGGCACCCCATTCCTACTGGTAGACAAAACATCCAGTATGGACAACAAAATAAACAACACCACAGCCAAAGTCTTCCTCCTAATATCGGTTCATCACAGATGGTTGGTGGAAGTGTGAACAATTATATGCGTTCTGCAGGTACGCTGTTGTATGATTTTGTTCTTTGTTTCGAAGTGTTTTAATATTTAAAAATGTTTTAATGTAAGCCAACACCCAACGGATAATAAAATAAATATTTTTTTAGGTTGGAACTCATCTAGTGGTGCTCATATCAATTCAGCTCCAAGCAACGTGCCACCAGTGACGTTGTGGAATAATCATGGTGTTCAACCACAGATAGGCAACAACTCGAACAAAATGATGTGCCACAGTATGAACATGAACTCTAATGTGGTACCTGGGATGCATACATTGTCTGGCATACACCACAAAATGTCGGCGTCCAATGGAATGTGTGCTGCTGGGGATATGTCAGTCGGTAACAACGTTTCTATGAACCAAGCTTCAAATACCAATCCCATAAATAACCACCCCCACATGACACCATCAGGTGATCAACAACATGTGTTTTCCCCTGTTATGTTGCCAACAAACAATTCTACTATTTCTGATTCTGGGTTTTCTTTGGGTGAAGGAAATGACTCATTAAATGGATTTTCAGAGTCCACATTTCCAATGCCAAACTCACCAAACGGAGAACTTAATTTAATAAATGATTTTCTTGACGGAAAGTAGTTCACATGCAAATGATCTTTCTCTCTAAAACTTGCATGATATTTAAAAAACAACAATGATTTTAATGAGTACACATTTTTTTTTATTTTTTATCAGATCTTACTTTTTATGAACTTAGAAGCAATAATACACTGCTATTTATAAATGGTGCAAAGAAATTGACTTTCCTTGCTTTTATTTTTACTTTCCTAGAATGATTTTACTACATTCTTGACGTTTTTTAGACTATGTGCGAGTGCTTTAATATTGTAAATGTTCATAGATACTTTTTGTAAATATTTGTTGGGCTACCCCGTGACCAAAAATACACAATTTAATTTATCACAAATGTTTTTGCTTGCAATAGTTGTTGCCTAAATTTGGAGCAATACAAATATTGTTAGTTTTTACCAGTAGGGTGTTTTGTTGGCACTACTCCTCTTTATAGGACTGCAGTGTTATATTTTGTGCTTTGTTTTCAAAACTTTATTATTTACTGTTTGTTGAGTTCCAGTTTAATAAATGATGGTGCTTATTTTCTTTTTTGCTACCCACTAAAAGTGTTAAAACAACAACCGTTTTAACCTGTTCTAAATTTGTTTTTCTACTCTCATCAGCAGTTACTTGTAACCAATCTACAAAAACTTTGATCAAATAAATAAGACTTCATTTTATATGTACAGGTATTTTTATTTTCATAGCAATTGCACAACCATATAGAGCAGTGGTTCTCAATGGTATCAATGGGACGAGTGCACTTTGTTATCAGCTGGGCTATGAGTGAAACAATCGCGAACAGTACCATGACCGTACAGCCCACAGTGTTTAAAAACGTGAATGAACAACTAAATCAGCTTGGTTGGAAAAGTAAGTTGTCTGAAAGCGTTGTGTTGATTTTAGGTGGCTCGCGGACCCCAGTTTGAGAACCACTGATATTTATTAGAATAAAAAGAAAACAGATAGTGTTTGATGACAAATAGTAGAAAAAGACTGCACAACACCATATCACATATGTACAACAACTCTTTTAAGTGCTTGAGCATATAAAGCCGGAATTGAACAGTAGGGGTACAATTCTTTTTAGATGTCAGGAATAGAATGATCTTGATTCTTTAAAAGTCCAAGGTTCATGCTGTATAAAACATATTATTTAACAAGATATGTACTCGTTGGCAGGCAGAGCTTTTTTATTTATTTGAATTGTGATGAGATAAGTCAATATTTTTTATCTCACTGGAACCTGGTGAATTAAATGTTGAATGAGTTATAATTGTTATCACATTTAACAAAATCATCTTGATAAAGCCTCAATATTGAGCAACTTTAGTACCCAATTCAGCACATATCTTTTTAAAATCTAAATTATAAGTTTCCTCAAAAAATATCACAACCGGACATAATCTAAGGATTTTTTATTGTCCTCAAAAACAAAATTCCCAATAGTGTGACTTGTCTATGCAACTGTAGTTTTTAAATATGGTAATCCTAGTCTAAGCTCAATAAATCCCTCATGACTTAGCATAGCTTATCTACATGGATAGATATGTCAACTTTTATAGTGCCATGTTAGTTATGTTTAAATAAACAAATAATGTGAAACTGTACAATTGAAAGCATAGGCGCCGAACTTTCAAAATCCCAGAGCGTTTTTTGCACCAGTCCTTAAAAAGGGGGTCCCAAAATTTCAACTTAGGGAATGACGTCACAAAAATATAACCAGACACAGCCAATTAACGTCCAGCAAAAGCGAACCTTTTAAGACGCAAAGCGAATCAGGCTTTGAAACCGCTAAATGTGCAATCGTTAACTTCAGGCGAAAAACTAAACCAAGATGGTGAATATGTATGATTAATTAGACATCAGCAGCGCAGTTTCCCAAGTTTCGTGTAGGGGACCACGCTAAATTGCAAGCACGTCTCTCGCCACCTGCAATACTAAACAAGATCGGTTTTCCCGGGTGTTATTATGCCACGATTTGCACAACATCTGCGCGAGCACAAGTGGTTAAGAGAAAATAAGTTGTGTCACTTGCACACTAAACACGTGGTCTTTGGATATGAAAATAATTTTGCGGTAACTATCATTACATAAAAAGGCGACTTTAAACAGTCACAGTTAGACCACCTTTTCAAGAGACTTTGCGTTAGTTACAAAAATTATGTTGTTCCACCAAAATCGGATACTAGCGCGCGACCCTAACTTGACGTTTTTAGCGAGAAAAAAGGAAGAAGGCTTGTCTTAGGGTTGGTCGAATACATTTTTGCTAATCAGCCAACCTGAACGAATGAAAGAGAAAAAACATCCATCCTGTGTTTACAATCGACCACACAAGACACGAAAAACGGCGTTTTGCGTTTAAATTTTGGTTTCGCATTAGCTTGAGATGTGTGACCCAATTACATTAAAAACATTCGCGCTTTGGACAGTAAGTTAAACCCTGACGAAAATGGGGGGAGGGACTTGTGCGAGAGGAGTCGGCGTTATTGAACGAGGATTTTTATACGTGTTTGGCGTTTGAAAGCTTATGTTCGGAATATTACGCTTATTTATCGATTTGAGTGACCAAACGTCTCAGCATATTTAAACATTTAGGAATTGTGACGCTAGAGTGCTAGACGAAGCACTGTGTTATACGGCGTTTAAAAGTTAGGAAATAGGTTAACACTTGTCTATTTTAGCCTCAGTAATTGGCTTGACGCATCTTTTATCACAGAAGATTTTTCACTGAACACAAATTTCTCATCAGCTTAAGCGCGACCTGGTATTTCGTACTTTCAGCGCCGCTTCGGTTTATTAATAAGTGCGAACGAACACTTTCGGAGATGGTACTTCTCCCCATGTGATTCAGGAAAGTCGCGCATATAGTAAACCACGATTGTGCTACTTGCGGTGTAGGTTGCGCTATCTTTAATATAGTGTTCACAGAAGTGGAGTTGCACACTAATTGCACACGAAACTTGGACAAATTCCAGGGCGTTTGACGCACTACAAGAAATCTAGGGTGTCAAAAAACGCTTTGCACAGCTACGTTCGGCGCCTATGATTGAAAGAACAACATCAAATGCGAATTACCTTTTTCTTGTTAAACTTTTTTCCATTTAAAAAAATAAAAAATACACAATCCTGAATTATACACAAGAGAGCAGTCTTACTTTGAGCGTAACTAGCATTGTCACGCGAAATATATACACTAAGCCCCGTAAAATGTTGTTTCGATCTGGTGCGGTAAAAAAGCTCTTGCAATCCAATACTATTTGGGCCATTACCGAAATACCAAACTAGTTTGCTTGTGTTTTTAAAAGAACTCTCTGTTACTATTTAACCCGTTTTCTGTAACCAAAGCATCATGAGCATGTTGCACTCTATAAAATTAAAATATGCATAGAGACACAATAAGTTACTGTGCTTTTTCAACAAATCTATTTGTTGAAAACATTTCGTATTTGCTAATCTTTGTTTTAATTTACCTTGTTTTCTAAATGTATTTAACAGCCCTAATCATTACCACCACTAAATTTCAGGAAAAATAGTTCGGCAAATATTGTTTGGCTTTTTGGTAGCACTTGTTTTATAAAATGATTTTTAACAAAGATGATGCATATTGTATTTTATTCAGATATTATGGTCTGAAGCCTTTGTTTTTTTTTTCTCAAACTCAAACCAAGGATTCGTCTTTGATTTCAGTGTGAAACTACACTTACTTTGCCAGAATACCACCTTGCAAAGTCAGGTTTTTGTCTATAACATCATAAAAAATGACACACATCAAAATTTACCTTTTTACAATATGTTGAAACACAAATGTTGGCATGATAGTAACAGTTACACTTTCTCCACCATTTAGCATTACATCTTGAATGTCCTTGTCCTATAAATAAATGTTTGTTAATATTGCCGTTTATGTAGTATGACATAGCACAACCAGTAGGTTAACATTCTTTCAGGTGGCCCTTGAGCTATTGTAAGTGGTTGAAGGGCTACAACTTAGAATCAGCAATTTAATTTAGAATTTAATTCTTCGTCTTATATCTGCATACTAGAAGCACTGTAAGTATGGGGGGCCGGGACTTTTGGATTTATTTTTGACGTATGCATAAAAATATGAAATGCATAACTAAATAGCAGGATGTTACCTGAACTCAAGTAATGATAACTAAGTAACACCATAAACTCAACTGAAAAAATAATACACATGTACTGTGGCTAAATCAACTCTTTGGAAGTTTGGTTTTCACTATTAGTCAATTAATATTTACACAACTGGAGGTTCAGGATGTAGCAGGAAAGGATACAATTGTTGTTTCTAAACTTGCTCTCTCTTCAGAGCTTGCATATCTTAGTTGGTTAGATTGATGGTCCCAGTTTGACAGAGGTCATGAGTTAATCGGTGGTTTAGACCCCTACAACAGTGCTTTCCTACCCCTGGGTTGCGAAGCATTTCTAAATGTTACGGTTTTCTATAAGGTCGGGAAATTATTGCATTATCATTACGTAACATTTATGCAACAAAATTAGATGTGTTGTGTTGCATTAACTATTTCAGTACGCACGTCAGTAGTAAAGATGCAGGTTTTATGTAACTTTATTCGTTTGGTCATATCTCATTGTGGGTTGCACAAAAAAACTTGCATTAAGGTTGGGAAGCACTGCCCTACATGGCTTCAAGTGTACTATGATGCTGTGCACCATTATTGTTGGTCAGTACGTTTGGTATCCTTCTGAAGTTCTAGGTCGCAGTTCCACACACATGTGTATGGATACTTCGATTTTACACTAATGTTAATTCTAGCTACTGATGTGAGATATTAGGATTATATGGTATTTTTGATACTGGTGTACTGTAAAAACAGCTGAATTTGTCAATTACATAAAAACTCAAAACCTTAGCGGTTTTTCAGTTGTTAATTGGATTTCTATGAAGCCCTTATTTTAGTTACCTTCATGCCAATCACACACTGGCCATTGACTTCACACAAATTATGATCTATAAGCAAGCCGTTGCGGGCAGCAGAGGAATTTTGCACCAATCCTGTTATCTTTCCTTCTTTGAATATAAAGCCAACATGACCAGAACTGTCTTTTTGAAGTGTAACTGTTCTTTCAAACGGCCTAAAGAAAACAAACAGTTAGTATTCCCCCATCAGAAAAACACACCAGAAAATTATGCTTCTTACCTATCTCGAATGGCAAATTCAACTCTCTGTGGATTGCTTTTTTTTAGTATTTTCATGACCTTGTCAGTAGTGTAACCAGCCAACGTTTCATTATCAATTTGTAAAATCTGATCGCCAAAACGAATACCACCCATTGCAGCAGGAGAACCTTTGCTTACAAAAGCTACAAATATCCCCTAAACAAAAATATGGTTACCAGACAACACTCACAATCAGATTACAATAAAACTTTGTTGTACTTATTTTCATGTAATGTGCCTATATACCCATTCAAGGGGCTGTAGTACCTTGCTAACAGATTTAATCTTTAATCCAAGTTTTCCCTTTCCATCTTTGCAAAGAATCACCATTCGGATACCTTGCTTTACTTCGGCCCGTCGCATTCCAATTGCATTTTGACTACTGATAGGGGCAATCATTCCTAAACAAGTTGTGTAACTGAAATAGCTTATTTCGTTATGTTATGTATTTGGGGAAATTTGGGTATGTGCATGAAAAATGCAATATTGAACATTGTAAGCTACCAACTTTGTTCAGTTGCCTGACACATGTGGTGCATATTAAAGTACCAATAAGGACAGTTGTTTGACTTCCTGGTTTAGGATTTTGGTACAAGACAAGGCTCGAAAATCAACTAAGCGTTATAATCCACACAGGTATGTATTGTAATCTAGCCCTTTGTAACAGTGAGCCTATGAACCCCGGTATAGCTGAGGTTGTGAGTTGAAACATTTTACCGCAGGCAAGATTTTTTACACTAAAACATATAGGCCAAATGATTTTGGTAATAGCCATTCAAAGGTATCCAGCATGTTATCATGTTATGCTATTAATTCTTGGCAAATACTACAGCAGGGTTAGATTTGAATATATACCTGTGGATTCCATAATTCAAACTGAAATCAATTTGCATCCTATTCATACAACTTCATGTTAACGGTTTAACAGCTCGAAAACAAGAAAATATTTTTCAAATCAAATTCATTCACTCTTATCTAAACCAATTTTTTTAGTTAATCTGGTAATAATAACCTAGTTTAGAACTATTTTGTAATAGTTAATTTCTACTTTTATCTAACTAAAAAATGACAAAAAAGTGGCCTGTTATCACAAGGCTGTCCCCTTCAAACTGCTGTGTGGCATATTATTTACCTGTTATCTTTGATACAGTTGCATCAGCTACAGCAACCTGGTTTTGATGTTGAACAGAAACCATGGGCATTATTTGTTTTACTTCATCTGAGTGCAGGTTTAATCCCATGTACTCATCCAGTGAGGGGTAAAGACTTGAGACTGCCGGTCCAGCTAGTAACACAGGTAAAAAAATGAGCCTAGCATGGTAAATATGGCAACAATAAAGCAATAATTATTTGGTTATATTATATATACATTATTAGAACCAAGTCTAGTGCCTTTCTAAATATTTTATTAAGTAGGCTTTAATTTTAATAATTTTCTGATCGACACCAAAGTTCACAATGACATTTAACTACACATTTACATCCTCTTCTTCTAATGTATGGGTTACAAGGAGAAGCCAGAGAATAAAATAAACAAGATTGCAGGAAACGCACCATTATACCCATGTTTTTTTACAAAATAACACAGTGAAAACCTGAATATGAATAGAACATAATAGCTTGTTTAGAAATAGTAAATGTATTTTGTTAAGAAATCTTTTAAGCCTGGTGATTACAAGTTTAAATGTTATATATTTAGGGTACACACTTTTATTGATTTATAAATCCACATTTTCTTTCTATTGATTAACGCTTACCTTACTGTTCCCTACCCCGGACTATTTAGGGCCGTGGTAATTAAAAATGGGTAAGGCATGGCAAAATTTTGGTTTAGCATGTCTGTTTTGTTTTCAGGAAAAGCACATTAAAAAAGTTTGATAATTTCACTGGTTTAGGGGGTTAGACAGATCATAAAATCTTAATCAGTCTTTCAACTTTTTATGTTTTTAAGTAACTTGTTTTCCAGGCTGTTGCTAATGCTATGATAAAGATACTGGCTTTCCAAAATGTCACCACCATTCTCAATTATTTAAGGAACATTCCGGAGCACTAAATAAGTCCTCAACCCCTTGACCAGCATGTAAATTCCCACTTCAAGGCAGTCAAGTGCTTTTTGCACCAGGTCTCTCTGTTGAACATCACCGTTAATCTTAAAAATGAACCTTTGGCTATCAAAGTTGTAACCAGGGAAGTGGGAGTCAGAGTTGAGTAAGACTGCCTAAAACTACCCGAGTCCGACATGTGCATTACCAGATTTCAACACCTAAAAGGTCGCAAGCTGTAAAAAGTGTAACGGGTGGTGTAATATTTTCCAACAATATTTAATTATTGGATGAATGCAATGATACACGTTTAACATATTTAGTTATGTAAATGGGTGAAAGTGAAATGGCTTTAAGGTCTGACCGGAACTCCAGTTAATTTTTTTGGCTAGAGTCGGACTGTGGTTATTTTAACCTGACTCTGTAGTCGTGGTTGTTACAGATATATCATTGCATTTACAACAAAACATTTTTAGCAGAATGTAGTATCTTTCGAAATGTAGGTAAAATGGAATGAAATTATAATGGTATAACTTAAGCAGTAATCACAGCATGATGCAGGTTGATTAGCTAAAGTGTTAGGTAAGGGAAAAATGTAGCTAGCAAGAACCAAACATACATTTCGGTATAGTAAGAATCTTGCACTTGCAATCCATCATTGATGTCTTATCAGCCTGTTTTGTTTTTAACTTCCCCTTTGTTGCTTTATAGCTATCTTAACTGATTGGTAAAAATGCAACAAAACCTGTAATTTTGGAGTTTAAAAAAAGAGGCTGTCTGGCATGCACAAATTTATCACAAAATCACTTTGTCCCTGAAAATATTAACACCAACAAATTTCCATTTAAGCCTCTCTACATGAGTGAAACCAAAAAGCGCACCAAAGGGTATGAATCCACGTATGTCACATAGGTTCATTACAGCACTTCAACAGTGCTGCATGCGCAATTAAAATTTGACATGTGATAATCTGACTTTAATGCATGTAAACAAGACGAAAAGTTACATTTTTAGCAATACCAAAAGCCCAGACACCCTAGGTATTTTAGGTAATAATCTCCTTGATACTTTGATAACGTTATGCTACGTGCCTTCATGTTTATGTAGCATTTATCAGAAAACATTCACCATCACACTTAATGCAAGTTAAAATGAGGATAATATTGGTTTGTCAATAATAGTAATATTAATAACCGCTTGTACATTTTTAAACAACTGTAGCTTGCTAAATTAAAAAAAACAGCAATCAGAATTATCACAAGTCACTTTTGTACTGTGTGCTATGCCAAAGAAAAAAGATTAAAAAAATTAAATTTAAGATTTAAAAAATTAAATTTCTGCAGGTACGCTGTTGTATGATTTTGTTCTTTGTTTCGAAGTGTTTTAATATTTAAAAATGTTTTAATGTAAGCCAACACCCAACGGATAATAAAATAAATATTTTTTTAGGTTGGAACTCATCTAGTGGTGCTCATATCAATTCAGCTCCAAGCAACGTGCCACCAGTGACGTTGTGGAATAATCATGGTGTTCAACCACAGATAGGCAACAACTCGAACAAAATGATGTGCCACAGTATGAACATGAACTCTAATGTGGTACCTGGGATGCATACATTGTCTGGCATACACCACAAAATGTCGGCGTCCAATGGAATGTGTGCTGCTGGGGATATGTCAGTCGGTAACAACGTTTCTATGAACCAAGCTTCAAATACCAATCCCATAAATAACCACCCCCACATGACACCATCAGGTGATCAACAACATGTGTTTTCCCCTGTTATGTTGCCAACAAACAATTCTACTATTTCTGATTCTGGGTTTTCTTTGGGTGAAGGAAATGACTCATTAAATGGATTTTCAGAGTCCACATTTCCAATGCCAAACTCACCAAACGGAGAACTTAATTTAATAAATGATTTTCTTGACGGAAAGTAGTTCACATGCAAATGATCTTTCTCTCTAAAACTTGCATGATATTTAAAAAACAACAATGATTTTAATGAGTACACATTTTTTTTTATTTTTTATCAGATCTTACTTTTTATGAACTTAGAAGCAATAATACACTGCTATTTATAAATGGTGCAAAGAAATTGACTTTCCTTGCTTTTATTTTTACTTTCCTAGAATGATTTTACTACATTCTTGACGTTTTTTAGACTATGTGCGAGTGCTTTAATATTGTAAATGTTCATAGATACTTTTTGTAAATATTTGTTGGGCTACCCCGTGACCAAAAATACACAATTTAATTTATCACAAATGTTTTTGCTTGCAATAGTTGTTGCCTAAATTTGGAGCAATACAAATATTGTTAGTTTTTACCAGTAGGGTGTTTTGTTGGCACTACTCCTCTTTATAGGACTGCAGTGTTATATTTTGTGCTTTGTTTTCAAAACTTTATTATTTACTGTTTGTTGAGTTCCAGTTTAATAAATGATGGTGCTTATTTTCTTTTTTGCTACCCACTAAAAGTGTTAAAACAACAACCGTTTTAACCTGTTCTAAATTTGTTTTTCTACTCTCATCAGCAGTTACTTGTAACCAATCTACAAAAACTTTGATCAAATAAATAAGACTTCATTTTATATGTACAGGTATTTTTATTTTCATAGCAATTGCACAACCATATAGAGCAGTGGTTCTCAATGGTATCAATGGGACGAGTGCACTTTGTTATCAGCTGGGCTATGAGTGAAACAATCGCGAACAGTACCATGACCGTACAGCCCACAGTGTTTAAAAACGTGAATGAACAACTAAATCAGCTTGGTTGGAAAAGTAAGTTGTCTGAAAGCGTTGTGTTGATTTTAGGTGGCTCGCGGACCCCAGTTTGAGAACCACTGATATTTATTAGAATAAAAAGAAAACAGATAGTGTTTGATGACAAATAGTAGAAAAAGACTGCACAACACCATATCACATATGTACAACAACTCTTTTAAGTGCTTGAGCATATAAAGCCGGAATTGAACAGTAGGGGTACAATTCTTTTTAGATGTCAGGAATAGAATGATCTTGATTCTTTAAAAGTCCAAGGTTCATGCTGTATAAAACATATTATTTAACAAGATATGTACTCGTTGGCAGGCAGAGCTTTTTTATTTATTTGAATTGTGATGAGATAAGTCAATATTTTTTATCTCACTGGAACCTGGTGAATTAAATGTTGAATGAGTTATAATTGTTATCACATTTAACAAAATCATCTTGATAAAGCCTCAATATTGAGCAACTTTAGTACCCAATTCAGCACATATCTTTTTAAAATCTAAATTATAAGTTTCCTCAAAAAATATCACAACCGGACATAATCTAAGGATTTTTTATTGTCCTCAAAAACAAAATTCCCAATAGTGTGACTTGTCTATGCAACTGTAGTTTTTAAATATGGTAATCCTAGTCTAAGCTCAATAAATCCCTCATGACTTAGCATAGCTTATCTACATGGATAGATATGTCAACTTTTATAGTGCCATGTTAGTTATGTTTAAATAAACAAATAATGTGAAACTGTACAATTGAAAGCATAGGCGCCGAACTTTCAAAATCCCAGAGCGTTTTTTGCACCAGTCCTTAAAAAGGGGGTCCCAAAATTTCAACTTAGGGAATGACGTCACAAAAATATAACCAGACACAGCCAATTAACGTCCAGCAAAAGCGAACCTTTTAAGACGCAAAGCGAATCAGGCTTTGAAACCGCTAAATGTGCAATCGTTAACTTCAGGCGAAAAACTAAACCAAGATGGTGAATATGTATGATTAATTAGACATCAGCAGCGCAGTTTCCCAAGTTTCGTGTAGGGGACCACGCTAAATTGCAAGCACGTCTCTCGCCACCTGCAATACTAAACAAGATCGGTTTTCCCGGGTGTTATTATGCCACGATTTGCACAACATCTGCGCGAGCACAAGTGGTTAAGAGAAAATAAGTTGTGTCACTTGCACACTAAACACGTGGTCTTTGGATATGAAAATAATTTTGCGGTAACTATCATTACATAAAAAGGCGACTTTAAACAGTCACAGTTAGACCACCTTTTCAAGAGACTTTGCGTTAGTTACAAAAATTATGTTGTTCCACCAAAATCGGATACTAGCGCGCGACCCTAACTTGACGTTTTTAGCGAGAAAAAAGGAAGAAGGCTTGTCTTAGGGTTGGTCGAATACATTTTTGCTAATCAGCCAACCTGAACGAATGAAAGAGAAAAAACATCCATCCTGTGTTTACAATCGACCACACAAGACACGAAAAACGGCGTTTTGCGTTTAAATTTTGGTTTCGCATTAGCTTGAGATGTGTGACCCAATTACATTAAAAACATTCGCGCTTTGGACAGTAAGTTAAACCCTGACGAAAATGGGGGGAGGGACTTGTGCGAGAGGAGTCGGCGTTATTGAACGAGGATTTTTATACGTGTTTGGCGTTTGAAAGCTTATGTTCGGAATATTACGCTTATTTATCGATTTGAGTGACCAAACGTCTCAGCATATTTAAACATTTAGGAATTGTGACGCTAGAGTGCTAGACGAAGCACTGTGTTATACGGCGTTTAAAAGTTAGGAAATAGGTTAACACTTGTCTATTTTAGCCTCAGTAATTGGCTTGACGCATCTTTTATCACAGAAGATTTTTCACTGAACACAAATTTCTCATCAGCTTAAGCGCGACCTGGTATTTCGTACTTTCAGCGCCGCTTCGGTTTATTAATAAGTGCGAACGAACACTTTCGGAGATGGTACTTCTCCCCATGTGATTCAGGAAAGTCGCGCATATAGTAAACCACGATTGTGCTACTTGCGGTGTAGGTTGCGCTATCTTTAATATAGTGTTCACAGAAGTGGAGTTGCACACTAATTGCACACGAAACTTGGACAAATTCCAGGGCGTTTGACGCACTACAAGAAATCTAGGGTGTCAAAAAACGCTTTGCACAGCTACGTTCGGCGCCTATGATTGAAAGAACAACATCAAATGCGAATTACCTTTTTCTTGTTAAACTTTTTTCCATTTAAAAAAATAAAAAATACACAATCCTGAATTATACACAAGAGAGCAGTCTTACTTTGAGCGTAACTAGCATTGTCACGCGAAATATATACACTAAGCCCCGTAAAATGTTGTTTCGATCTGGTGCGGTAAAAAAGCTCTTGCAATCCAATACTATTTGGGCCATTACCGAAATACCAAACTAGTTTGCTTGTGTTTTTAAAAGAACTCTCTGTTACTATTTAACCCGTTTTCTGTAACCAAAGCATCATGAGCATGTTGCACTCTATAAAATTAAAATATGCATAGAGACACAATAAGTTACTGTGCTTTTTCAACAAATCTATTTGTTGAAAACATTTCGTATTTGCTAATCTTTGTTTTAATTTACCTTGTTTTCTAAATGTATTTAACAGCCCTAATCATTACCACCACTAAATTTCAGGAAAAATAGTTCGGCAAATATTGTTTGGCTTTTTGGTAGCACTTGTTTTATAAAATGATTTTTAACAAAGATGATGCATATTGTATTTTATTCAGATATTATGGTCTGAAGCCTTTGTTTTTTTTTTCTCAAACTCAAACCAAGGATTCGTCTTTGATTTCAGTGTGAAACTACACTTACTTTGCCAGAATACCACCTTGCAAAGTCAGGTTTTTGTCTATAACATCATAAAAAATGACACACATCAAAATTTACCTTTTTACAATATGTTGAAACACAAATGTTGGCATGATAGTAACAGTTACACTTTCTCCACCATTTAGCATTACATCTTGAATGTCCTTGTCCTATAAATAAATGTTTGTTAATATTGCCGTTTATGTAGTATGACATAGCACAACCAGTAGGTTAACATTCTTTCAGGTGGCCCTTGAGCTATTGTAAGTGGTTGAAGGGCTACAACTTAGAATCAGCAATTTAATTTAGAATTTAATTCTTCGTCTTATATCTGCATACTAGAAGCACTGTAAGTATGGGGGGCCGGGACTTTTGGATTTATTTTTGACGTATGCATAAAAATATGAAATGCATAACTAAATAGCAGGATGTTACCTGAACTCAAGTAATGATAACTAAGTAACACCATAAACTCAACTGAAAAAATAATACACATGTACTGTGGCTAAATCAACTCTTTGGAAGTTTGGTTTTCACTATTAGTCAATTAATATTTACACAACTGGAGGTTCAGGATGTAGCAGGAAAGGATACAATTGTTGTTTCTAAACTTGCTCTCTCTTCAGAGCTTGCATATCTTAGTTGGTTAGATTGATGGTCCCAGTTTGACAGAGGTCATGAGTTAATCGGTGGTTTAGACCCCTACAACAGTGCTTTCCTACCCCTGGGTTGCGAAGCATTTCTAAATGTTACGGTTTTCTATAAGGTCGGGAAATTATTGCATTATCATTACGTAACATTTATGCAACAAAATTAGATGTGTTGTGTTGCATTAACTATTTCAGTACGCACGTCAGTAGTAAAGATGCAGGTTTTATGTAACTTTATTCGTTTGGTCATATCTCATTGTGGGTTGCACAAAAAAACTTGCATTAAGGTTGGGAAGCACTGCCCTACATGGCTTCAAGTGTACTATGATGCTGTGCACCATTATTGTTGGTCAGTACGTTTGGTATCCTTCTGAAGTTCTAGGTCGCAGTTCCACACACATGTGTATGGATACTTCGATTTTACACTAATGTTAATTCTAGCTACTGATGTGAGATATTAGGATTATATGGTATTTTTGATACTGGTGTACTGTAAAAACAGCTGAATTTGTCAATTACATAAAAACTCAAAACCTTAGCGGTTTTTCAGTTGTTAATTGGATTTCTATGAAGCCCTTATTTTAGTTACCTTCATGCCAATCACACACTGGCCATTGACTTCACACAAATTATGATCTATAAGCAAGCCGTTGCGGGCAGCAGAGGAATTTTGCACCAATCCTGTTATCTTTCCTTCTTTGAATATAAAGCCAACATGACCAGAACTGTCTTTTTGAAGTGTAACTGTTCTTTCAAACGGCCTAAAGAAAACAAACAGTTAGTATTCCCCCATCAGAAAAACACACCAGAAAATTATGCTTCTTACCTATCTCGAATGGCAAATTCAACTCTCTGTGGATTGCTTTTTTTTAGTATTTTCATGACCTTGTCAGTAGTGTAACCAGCCAACGTTTCATTATCAATTTGTAAAATCTGATCGCCAAAACGAATACCACCCATTGCAGCAGGAGAACCTTTGCTTACAAAAGCTACAAATATCCCCTAAACAAAAATATGGTTACCAGACAACACTCACAATCAGATTACAATAAAACTTTGTTGTACTTATTTTCATGTAATGTGCCTATATACCCATTCAAGGGGCTGTAGTACCTTGCTAACAGATTTAATCTTTAATCCAAGTTTTCCCTTTCCATCTTTGCAAAGAATCACCATTCGGATACCTTGCTTTACTTCGGCCCGTCGCATTCCAATTGCATTTTGACTACTGATAGGGGCAATCATTCCTAAACAAGTTGTGTAACTGAAATAGCTTATTTCGTTATGTTATGTATTTGGGGAAATTTGGGTATGTGCATGAAAAATGCAATATTGAACATTGTAAGCTACCAACTTTGTTCAGTTGCCTGACACATGTGGTGCATATTAAAGTACCAATAAGGACAGTTGTTTGACTTCCTGGTTTAGGATTTTGGTACAAGACAAGGCTCGAAAATCAACTAAGCGTTATAATCCACACAGGTATGTATTGTAATCTAGCCCTTTGTAACAGTGAGCCTATGAACCCCGGTATAGCTGAGGTTGTGAGTTGAAACATTTTACCGCAGGCAAGATTTTTTACACTAAAACATATAGGCCAAATGATTTTGGTAATAGCCATTCAAAGGTATCCAGCATGTTATCATGTTATGCTATTAATTCTTGGCAAATACTACAGCAGGGTTAGATTTGAATATATACCTGTGGATTCCATAATTCAAACTGAAATCAATTTGCATCCTATTCATACAACTTCATGTTAACGGTTTAACAGCTCGAAAACAAGAAAATATTTTTCAAATCAAATTCATTCACTCTTATCTAAACCAATTTTTTTAGTTAATCTGGTAATAATAACCTAGTTTAGAACTATTTTGTAATAGTTAATTTCTACTTTTATCTAACTAAAAAATGACAAAAAAGTGGCCTGTTATCACAAGGCTGTCCCCTTCAAACTGCTGTGTGGCATATTATTTACCTGTTATCTTTGATACAGTTGCATCAGCTACAGCAACCTGGTTTTGATGTTGAACAGAAACCATGGGCATTATTTGTTTTACTTCATCTGAGTGCAGGTTTAATCCCATGTACTCATCCAGTGAGGGGTAAAGACTTGAGACTGCCGGTCCAGCTAGTAACACAGGTAAAAAAATGAGCCTAGCATGGTAAATATGGCAACAATAAAGCAATAATTATTTGGTTATATTATATATACATTATTAGAACCAAGTCTAGTGCCTTTCTAAATATTTTATTAAGTAGGCTTTAATTTTAATAATTTTCTGATCGACACCAAAGTTCACAATGACATTTAACTACACATTTACATCCTCTTCTTCTAATGTATGGGTTACAAGGAGAAGCCAGAGAATAAAATAAACAAGATTGCAGGAAACGCACCATTATACCCATGTTTTTTTACAAAATAACACAGTGAAAACCTGAATATGAATAGAACATAATAGCTTGTTTAGAAATAGTAAATGTATTTTGTTAAGAAATCTTTTAAGCCTGGTGATTACAAGTTTAAATGTTATATATTTAGGGTACACACTTTTATTGATTTATAAATCCACATTTTCTTTCTATTGATTAACGCTTACCTTACTGTTCCCTACCCCGGACTATTTAGGGCCGTGGTAATTAAAAATGGGTAAGGCATGGCAAAATTTTGGTTTAGCATGTCTGTTTTGTTTTCAGGAAAAGCACATTAAAAAAGTTTGATAATTTCACTGGTTTAGGGGGTTAGACAGATCATAAAATCTTAATCAGTCTTTCAACTTTTTATGTTTTTAAGTAACTTGTTTTCCAGGCTGTTGCTAATGCTATGATAAAGATACTGGCTTTCCAAAATGTCACCACCATTCTCAATTATTTAAGGAACATTCCGGAGCACTAAATAAGTCCTCAACCCCTTGACCAGCATGTAAATTCCCACTTCAAGGCAGTCAAGTGCTTTTTGCACCAGGTCTCTCTGTTGAACATCACCGTTAATCTTAAAAATGAACCTTTGGCTATCAAAGTTGTAACCAGGGAAGTGGGAGTCAGAGTTGAGTAAGACTGCCTAAAACTACCCGAGTCCGACATGTGCATTACCAGATTTCAACACCTAAAAGGTCGCAAGCTGTAAAAAGTGTAACGGGTGGTGTAATATTTTCCAACAATATTTAATTATTGGATGAATGCAATGATACACGTTTAACATATTTAGTTATGTAAATGGGTGAAAGTGAAATGGCTTTAAGGTCTGACCGGAACTCCAGTTAATTTTTTTGGCTAGAGTCGGACTGTGGTTATTTTAACCTGACTCTGTAGTCGTGGTTGTTACAGATATATCATTGCATTTACAACAAAACATTTTTAGCAGAATGTAGTATCTTTCGAAATGTAGGTAAAATGGAATGAAATTATAATGGTATAACTTAAGCAGTAATCACAGCATGATGCAGGTTGATTAGCTAAAGTGTTAGGTAAGGGAAAAATGTAGCTAGCAAGAACCAAACATACATTTCGGTATAGTAAGAATCTTGCACTTGCAATCCATCATTGATGTCTTATCAGCCTGTTTTGTTTTTAACTTCCCCTTTGTTGCTTTATAGCTATCTTAACTGATTGGTAAAAATGCAACAAAACCTGTAATTTTGGAGTTTAAAAAAAGAGGCTGTCTGGCATGCACAAATTTATCACAAAATCACTTTGTCCCTGAAAATATTAACACCAACAAATTTCCATTTAAGCCTCTCTACATGAGTGAAACCAAAAAGCGCACCAAAGGGTATGAATCCACGTATGTCACATAGGTTCATTACAGCACTTCAACAGTGCTGCATGCGCAATTAAAATTTGACATGTGATAATCTGACTTTAATGCATGTAAACAAGACGAAAAGTTACATTTTTAGCAATACCAAAAGCCCAGACACCCTAGGTATTTTAGGTAATAATCTCCTTGATACTTTGATAACGTTATGCTACGTGCCTTCATGTTTATGTAGCATTTATCAGAAAACATTCACCATCACACTTAATGCAAGTTAAAATGAGGATAATATTGGTTTGTCAATAATAGTAATATTAATAACCGCTTGTACATTTTTAAACAACTGTAGCTTGCTAAATTAAAAAAAACAGCAATCAGAATTATCACAAGTCACTTTTGTACTGTGTGCTATGCCAAAGAAAAAAGATTAAAAAAATTAAATTTAAAATTAAAAAAAATGGATCATGTATATACACAATAACGCGACTTTTGATCTTTGTAACATCCACACATGAGCATAAATCAACTTCTTTCATGAAATCAAAAATATTAAAATATTTTTATTTTAAATTATTTTACTATTTATAAAATATAGACTGGCTATAGTATGGCTGTAATTTTTTTTTTTTTGGAAAAAAATGTTGCATAAACATGTTATTTTGCTGGCTAAAGTGTGGTTTAATGGCTATGTTGGGAGACAACTATACTACTGTCAGAGCTAGAGGGGTGGAATGATGATATACTTCTCCAACAAACAATGATGTTACTCCAATACAAAGTTGTATTTTCCAATTCCCATTGTTAAAAGTTGTATTTTCCAATTCCCATTGTTTGTTATCATTAAAATAGGTTAACATGCAAAAGGGAAGAAAGCTAGTTCTTAAAGACGAAAGTCAAATGTTTACCAGTGCTTATCAAAGATTACATTCTACCGACTATAAAACTACTGCTCAGATCTTAACAAATTTCTTCAGGCTATCTCACAACTAAATGATTCCAGCCACACACAATCTGTTGAAAGGTTGGTTAAGTTAAACACAGTAAATCAGCTAAATTGCCAGAAAATACATCAATTTGAAGAAGCTCTTTGTACAATACAAAGAAGACAAAAGCCATGGATTGGCAAACATTACTAAGTGGAACAAAAACCTTGAAGAAAATATGATTCATTGGGTGTCCATAAATTGATTTTAAATTCATTGAAGTAATTAGACAATATATTGATCAAAGTAGCCATTACACATGTATTAAGTTGTGTCATGTTCAGTGCACTTTATTCATTTTGTTTTTTTGATTTTTGTGTATGATAGCTCCGTAAAGCAATACAGTTTATATTACAGTGAATCTTTAGCCAGTGCTGTAAAAAGTATAGGACAATAAAATACATTTTCAAGAGTAAATTTTATAGGTATACATGAAACTTTCGACTCCCACCTCACCCTGTGGTTAAGATCATTGTTTCAAGTGGTTAAAATAAGTTATACTGTATAGATGTAATATTACCTATTTGAGGTGGTGGAATTCCTGCAGCAGCATTTTCTTGCCTCTGCATATCTAGGGCCATTGCAGCATCTCCTTTATGTTGTGTTTGTGCCTAAACAACAATATATATTTAAAACTCTAATAGTACTTCTTATTAAAGGCAAAAAGTGTTTTATAAAAAACATTTCGCAGTCTTCACTTTTTGCCAAGTGGGAAGAAGCTGTGGGAAGAAGCTGTGGTAAGTGTACAATAAGGGAGTTATGCTTCCTGGAGGTTTAAGGGGAATAGCGATTTAGGTCTACAATTTGCTAAATTGGGTGTGCACCTACAATAGAATGCAGACTGGACTGTCAGAACAAGAATGCTACACTTTTCATATTTTTTCAAAGAAATTACATAATTCACAAATTAATGTCGTCATTCCTCATCAACAGGGGTTTTAATGTTTTATGGACGACTAGATGGCCTTTCAACCCACCCATTTTGACATAGTTTGTAGGTTATTAGAATGAGATTAAAACACATATTACATCAAACTACTAACTTTTTGATTGCTGCAAAATAAAAAGTAAGGCACTCACACTAATAGCATGGTCAACTTTCATATCTTCCAATGAAGGATACAATGACATTATTATGTTTTTTTGTTTGATTAATTGTCCAATGAATAAAGTTGAACTTAAATATCTGAATAAATTACAATTTAAATTAGATTTGGCATTGACATCAGTATGCAGAAAATGTACATAAACAACTAATACACATAAAAACATAAACTGTTGCTGTTACAAGCAAAAAATTATAGAAAATCCTAGATTACAATTAAAAATAAATATATTCTTTAGAATAAACCTAGAATACATATTTCTTTGTTTATATTAAATATTTTCCATTTGTCATCTTCCTAGTATAAACCTTTGAAGTACTCACATAATTTATTCAAAATCACTGACTCCATTTGTACATTAGTTCTATTCTCAAATACATTACATAACTATTGTTATTCTTCATAGTGCCTCTTCTTAGCTATTGTTTAAAAAACTATCATCTACTGTATTCTAAATTAATTTTATATACAACTAATTTTCGTTGGCAAATAATATTTTTACAAAAAATGTATATATTTTTTTATTCCTGGATCAATAACCCTGCGGAAAACAACGTTCTGTAGTGTACCAGGCTACATTCATGTTTATCACAGCTTTTAACGACGGTAAAATGCAATTTTAACGTGGAGAAATTTTAAATGAACTTGTCACCTACTTTTTTACATGTCCAATAATAAGTATAGTAATCTAAATATTGCAGATACAAATCTTTATTGTAAAACATTTATTTAAAAAAAACCTAGACCTAGGTGGAAAAATCTAGCGCCGGCATGCCTGGCTCACTCTGCTACTGCTAGAAAATGTTCTTCTTGCTATTGTTTTACTCCTAAAATTTCAACTTTCTTTTACTCACAACGTTTATACGATAAAGATGGCCCTAACCAGAGTAAATGTAAGACGTATTGGGTGGTATAAGTAAGAACGTCACGACAAAAGTTCTCACTATTAACTTTTTTCTTGTTTTTCTTCATCACCAGAACTAACGTCACGTATCATGTGATTTTATGTTGCACGTGACTCAGTTATACTCGTGACTGGATGCGAATAGTTACGTAGTTCGACGCCTGTCACTGCCTTGTCCTTGTGTGGTAAATATTACTAAACTATGGTGTCACAGAACAGTACCGACAAAACACATATGTTTCTAATTTAAATGTTTCGGAGTGTTATTCTGTGCACCGTTTTAGTAAAAATATTTACCAATCCGCCCTCTACCAGAGGGGTGCAACATACTGCCGACTGGTCGGAGTTCGGTCGGCGACACCTATTTATGATTATGTTGTTGTTTCTAGCGTGGTCATTGGAGGTTTGACTCATCGTTGTGTCACACCAGGGAACTAAATAGCAGTGATGAGCATTTACAAGCCGCCTATAGAGTGGACTAACGAGTGATTTATTTTTGTGTAGTACGCGTAATTAGTCTGTTACGAGGACTATAACACAGTGAGTTTTTTTATAACATTGTCATAAATTTGATAATAAATTGCAAAGCCAAAAATGTCGAGTAAATCGACAGCATCTTGATTAAGACGTTTCGATACGAGCTTGTAGCATCTTCAGTTAATGTGAGTTGACTGAGAAGCATCACTTATAAGAGATGGGACGCAATTGTTATCAGTCTGAGTTTCGAAAGTTGGGGCATTATTTAGCACCTTCAGGTGTTGAACAGGTACAGCGGTGTTGATAAGGTGTCAACGTTCAGTTCGGGGCTGCAGTCTTGGATAGATAGCGACTCGATTGCAATTTATTATCCTGACATTTTTTATACACGTAACTCGATTTACCACAATATTACTTCTATGATGGGAGTTGTCAACTATTCCCCTTTTATAACAATTCGTCCAACTTATATCTGAAGTGATTTATTGCTCGTCTTTGGTCACACACATTTAAAAAGGATAAGCAACATTACTGATTCATATCTATTTAAAATTTGCTGTTGACCAGTGTTACTGTTTTAAATTGGGCTTGCTAAAATTACTTTTAAGAGCCAAGCATTATCACAAAATAGTGGGCCAACTAGTTTATCACGGGGTATAAATTTGACATCATTTCTTTTTGAATTTGGATAGCACTCTTTAGTGAAATATTAGCCACAAAAGGATATTTCAAGCTGCCAATTATTTTAGTTAACTGCATTTAAGCTCTCTTTTGTGATATTAGTAAAACTTTGTTGCTTCAAAATCTGAGGCTGCTAGCTGTGTAATATCAATATATATTTTAATTTGGCCTGTAGAGAGTAATGAGCTATATCAATTGGCATTTAACACAAGCTTTTTTACACCGCAAAATACAAAATTAAAAAAATGTTGTCACTTCTTTTAAATGTCCTTTAGTGTATCTAACATTCTGTTTATTATATATTTAAAACTATTCTTGTAAAACTGGTCAAAAAAGGTTTTCTTTATTTTAAAGAAAAAAAAATTCGAAATCTATATGATGTCCAAAAAACCTACCAAAGTTTCATGAGACGGGACAGCATGAACCGCTAGATGGGACACATGCAAACTATATTATATTTCTTAACATTCTTGATATACTCATTTTACAACGCTTAATGTATACCATAAGAAATACAAAAGCTTTCAATTTACCTGCGACAACACATAAATTTCAAAACTATAGTAATTTAAAAAAACAGACATTTTCATTTTTTACATTTATTAAAAACAACGAATATTAAGTTTAAAACTGACAATCATGAGCTTCTGCACATAATTTAAATCACATATAAAGAGTGGTCCTTCTGGGTCAGCACATTTCTCATGTGCCCATTCTCTGCATTGTATCCAGTTTTCTGTGGAGGTCAAATAGCTTTCACCACACACCAAATATTTTTTGGGTGAGGTTCCTTTTCCATTTTGTGGTTTGTTTTTTTGGAATAAATTTTGTTTTGCTTTGCATTGTTTTGTTTTGCATTCTTTTGTTTTGTTGTACTGCAGTGTAATTTTTTGGTTTCCAATTCCTTTTTCCTTCAAAGTCTTTTTATCCGGTGATCCTGTTAGTAAAGTAGATGACTGCGCCCTTCCACTTCTTTTCTGATTAGTGGCAACTGGAGGACTGACATCATTAACCGATATGGATTTTAAATCCTCAATTGTAGCGTTTTTATCGTGCAAAGTAGTGGAAGCTTCATGAGAAGTGTCGGGCCTTTGTTCAACAGTTATTGATTCAATTGCAGTTGACGAACCAGGAACATCTGATTGAATGTTTTGAAAATCCTCCACAGAAATGTGTGTTGTTGCAGATGCCGCAAATTCGTGTTCTTCGAAAATATCTTCGTTAGTCGGCCAGATTCCACATTTTCTAAAAGCATTTACAGCTAGTGATACAGTTGCAGCTTTCCCAAACGACTGAGAAACAGCTTCAGCGATTTGAAACTTTGACCAACGTTCAATTGCTTGGTCGTAGTAAATGCGAAAAGGTTTAAAGAAGGATACATCAAGTGGTTGCAATTTATGAGTGGTATGTGGAGGTAAGCTAACCATTACTATGCCATTACCTATCAGAAGCGTAATCCAACACTTCGATACTTTTAGTGTGCGAAGAATGGCCATCTAACACCAGTAAAATTGGTTTATTCTTTGAAGCGTTAGTAATATTGACAAAGAAATCCATGAATTTTTAAACATCTCAGAATCCATCCATCTTTTTGGTTGGCAGCAAGCAACTGAACCAACTGGTCCGCGATCCATCAACTCTGCTTTCATGTTCTTGTGGGGCAAAATGAAAAATGGAAAAATGTGCTGGCCAACAGCGCTCATCGCGCATATCAATGTTACCGTTTTTCCTCGCTCCGCACTGCTTAAAGAACCGATCTGATGTTTTCCTTTTCGAGCCAAAATCTTGGAACACGACCTTTGCACTGTTTGTACACCAGTTTCATCGCAATTAAAGATTCTCGAGGCGTCTATGTTACGATTTCCTAGGATTTCTTTTATAATTTTAAAAACTTTGCCACAGCTGGTTTGTTAAACGCTCTGGCGCGAGCAAGAGATGTGGCTTCGGGAGAACGAAGAGAAACAGAGGGATGTCTCTTTAAAAAGCTGTATAGCCATTTTTTCCCTGCCATACGTGTTTCTTTGTTAAAGTTATGGGGTAGATTATTTCTCTCAGCTAATTGATAAGCGAGGGTTCTTAATTGATGTAGAGTAATGCCGAAAAAACGGGATTCCATGTCTAAAATGTATTGTACAAGTTCCTTTTCCATCTCCAGCGAAAACGTAGCGGTAAATCCTCCGAGATATTTTTTAGTACCAGTTGCGAATCGTTTTTTTTCATTTTTCCGGCGCTCTAATGCGCTTTTAGAAACTCCATAAGTGATTGCTGCTTTGCGAATACTCGTACCTTTTTTGACAGCATTAAGAGCCTGTTGCATTGAGTAATCAGTCCAGTCGCCTCTTGTTGTTTTTCTTTTGTATCCAGTTTCTTTTGGCATAGTCCTTAAAACAGTTACACATAAATCGTTAAATTCGTTATAAGTTATTTAGGAAAAGTGTAGTTAACTGTATATCTGCTTTTGCTTGGTCACAAAGACGTAACAATGCACACGGAGCCAAAGAGCAGTTGTTGTTATCGCATTTATGTCTGTTTACTGATCATAATGAAATGCAGTATAGTTTTCCACAAAAGAAAAATGAAGCTTAAATTAGGCATTTTCTAAAAACACACTCTATAAGTGTGAAATATTACTTAATTTTCCTCTTTTTTACCTTACAGCTCACTAATATAGTTTATAAAAAATTAGTCCTTAGATGGGACAGGGTGTCCCATCTTAGGCAGCAGCTACCAATACATGAAGAAGACATGCTCTAGGTTTACCGGTGCTATATAACTTTAAATATTGTTTTGCATTATTAAATCTGATAAATTACCTATGAAATGCTATAAAGGCAATTTGGTACAACTACAACAAATACTAAATAAGATGAAATCAAAAAAACAAAAAATTAGAAAAAAACACACCTGATTTCTTTAAATTTAGTTTCCGTAAAAATGCAGACAGCCTGCCAAAATGTTGTTGTCCAAAAAAGATGGCTTTAGTCACGTGCTTCAAATAATAGGCATAATTTGGCGCTACCTAGCGGAACATAGAAATAATAGCCAAGTCCCGACTCAGGCAACGTCCCATCTGATGCAACCTTCCCCTAAATAGACGAAATTTTAATTTAGAAGGAGACGCGACGCATTGAATGAAAAATACACATTTCTCAATATAATGTCGTATATCAATGTTATTTGGGCATATTCATTGCTTTATTTTCCTATTTTTTTTTCGTGTTATGTTTTTTCAAAAGTGTTACTAAAAATACAATGGCCTTTGGCAAACAGTCTGAGGCAAAACCGACAGTAACCCATAACTTGATCAAAGTGCAACATGAACATATGAGCCGCATACACCTGGGTGAAGAGCCGCGTGTTGGCCACCCCTGAGTTAGAGGATTAAGCAGCTCTTAAGAGCTTAATTAAAGCTATTTTTATGTAGAACATGCACTCAGTAGAACGTTTATTAGTGTGTAATTGTAAAGAAATACATAAATAGTACTAAAACAGCAGGAATATGGTGAGGTATGGCGACCCCACAGAATTCTAGGCGATCCCACTTGGGGTCATGACCCACAGGTTGGAGACCACTGCCCTAACTCATATTGTCCGTTGATTTATTAATTATACATAATCGCATTAGGTCCCTGGACGAGAAATAATCTTGTGTCCATGCGAGCTCGGGCTTTTTCCCAGGTAGCGTTCAAATAATTATTAAATTGATTCTATCCAGTGATCACTCCAAGAAAATTTACTACTGCGCAAATATTTTTCGTAGTGCGCAAGAATATTTGAAGGCTGCGTTGGCAGGGGCCCGCGTCAGATTAATGTTTTTTTGTATTGGCGTGAAAAGTTTAAAGATGACGTCACAAAGCGTGACGTCATGAAACAAGTATTCTCAAAAATTTGTGTGCCCAACTGCAAACGAGTTAAATATGTTCAATGGCAACCAAGCGTCGCGCGAAAAAATATCCGAAATATTTGGGTTGAATTGACAAAATGTATAATTGTTAAAAATAAGATGCATGCGGCCTTCAACGCCCAATCAAGAATCACGAACTATTCTCTCATTTTTATTTATCAAGATGATTTTTTTGATTTGTGAGGGCCAATATTGACGCCACAGTTGTATCTGTACAGAAATCGTGTAAAAACTGCAATAGTGTTTACGTCCTAAAAATGCATTTCGGTTTCATGAACCCGAATTATTGTCAAACAATCCACTGCTGTGTTCGGCACTGTTCTAAAATAATTTGTATCTCTAAGCTTGGTTTTCCTGAGTAGACCTGAGTAGTAAATTCTACGTGAGATTAAAAAACATACACTGCATGGATGATGAAACACGATTAAACTAGGTAATTTATTACGTCACAATCGACAATGCGTATTTGATTTGTTCACTTGCTTTTAGCTATTAACATGAATAAAATAGGCCAATGCAATAAGCTCCAACTGTTATAGCAAAAAAGTGAAGATATTTTAGTTTTAATTTGAGAGTGATGTAAGTGCGCAAAAGTAAATTTTACTGCGCAATTGCTCGCAGTTGCGTACCTTCTTAGAGGGGACACTGATTCTCTCACATTTTTTTGATATTCTGTGAAATATTATCAAATATTTTCAATTTATCTCTGTCGGGAGTTTACCTATAGGTCAAAATAGTGCATTGCCACTACTTTAAGGTCTAAAAGTTAGACTTTTCTACCCTTGTATGACATAATTGTTGTAGACATTTTTGCTTAGAACTGCACTTATTTCTAACAGATCAGGTGTTTAACGCCAGCCATTAAAGTAAAAAGAGTAAGAATCATGATATGTGCAGCGGTCGCAGAAAGCCACTGGTAAAACACGGTCCAGAGGGAAGCTGTATGTAAATCAGTAACGTAACAAAACACAGTAGATAAGGACATCGGATGACGATGAAGAGGCAAAAGCAAAACAACAGCTTAGCAAGAAAACGGCATGTAACTTACATTCCGAAAATGGAGAGGTGCAACGCACAACGAAAGACGAAAACCGTAATCACTAAACCACGAAAAAAAATACCATCGAATTTTGGGTTATATCATTTTTTGAATTTTAACTAAGGCCCTGGTGAGTTTTAGCCATTGAGCCTCATATTCATCAAGCTTGTTGATGTCTGGCTCCTAAACGAAATTGACCGTAAAACATTCGGCAATCGCAATATGCGGGCGTGTCTTTAATTTCTCGCAATGTTAGGTTGTGTAATGGTGAAGCAGCGCTGCGTTGTCGTGGGGTTCACTGCATTCCAGGTCGCTTGATGTGCGTTCCATCTGACAGAAACCTGTTGGTTTGGCCAACGTACTGGACAGAGCAGATGTTACACGTTACAACGTAAATTCCATGTTTTTTTAAATTAAGTCTTTGCCGGAGCGTTATGGTCTTACCTGCAGCCCTTAAAGATACTCGATACCATAACCGTTCTTTTGTGTCCCCCGTGTTGGCCACAGGGTGCGCATTTGCCACAGGGTGCGCATTTGCCACACGGCGTTTACAAACCAACTGCATTGCCAAATGTGTGCGCAAGTTGTCAATAGTTCTTAAAAAGATTACCGAGTGAATGCGGCTTTATGTAGACTACCTTAGCTCGTGGTTTAAGCGACTTTTCTTTGTTTAGGAGCCTTAGTAAATGGGCGAATGAAGCAGCCCATGCAACAACACGGTCTTCTGACTTTTTGTCGGTCTGATAAAGACGGTTAAATTATATATCTTTGCTTCCCACATGAATTACGACAGCACAATGAAACAAGAATTACGTTGGTTCGAAAACTTAGTCATGGACAAGCAAAAAAGTAAACAATTCGTTTTCAAAATGTAGAGGCGAACTAAGGACGCCTGGCATTACATGTGTCAGTAACAAATTGATACTGCAATTCATTTTGATAACTTTTTAGAATTTTCGCACCTAACATTTTGTGTCAGCCAAATTGAAGCAACTGATGTTCTGAAATATATTTTTGGGGGATAGGGGTTTTCCCCTCCAAAGATACCGTCGATTTAATATTTGAGACATCAAGAAAAAATTAAAATTCTGCGGGAAAATCGTCTTTGAAATCCAGCCAAAATTTTTAAAGCATTTTCTGTGACGGTCTGGGTAGAGAATCACCTAACTTTCGATTTTATGACCTTTATGCTAGCTTATAGGCGCAAAGTCGTTGAATGACTATGGAAAATGCAACTTCCTTAGCGGCAGTTTTGTGCCCAAATTCAGGCCTAAACTATTAGTTTTATCGATGTACGTGCTTTGTATCAAAAACCTGTATCGCTTGGATGTAATTTCTGAAACCCTGCTGCAGGAATAAAATAAAAAGGTTGTCGTTTTTACAAAATTACCGGGTTATCTTTCAAACATTTTAGAAATGAAAATTATACGTATGCTTACCCTTTATTTAAGACACATAAGTTTATGCCGGAACAATTAAAATCTTGCCAAATAACAGAGATCCCTAGTCCCTACCCGCCAGCTCCAGTCAGCTGGAAACACTTACTGCTCCCATTATAGCCTAAACCAGGGTGGTCCAAACCCAGGCCCGCGGGCCACATGTGGCCCGCGACATCATTTTTAGTGGCCCGCGAAGCACTGTTGAATTATTGTAATACGTAAAGTTGAGGGTTTAATCAAAGAAGTATAACTGACCAACGATCATCGGCAAGCATATTGCAATTGTTTGATTATAGGCCTAGTTACATTATTAAATAAATTAATCGGTTTACTATCGACCATCAAGGTTTAATCCAGGGGTGCCAAGAACGCCTAATTTTGGTATGTGTTAGATCGGTTTGAAAGTCGCAGATACGTCCTATATGGAACTTTCCAAAATGGCTGTTTTGCGAACTTGTAGGTTACATTTGCGTTTTGTTTTACGTCTTTTTAATGGACCAGTAAACATAACATAAAAAGTACGACCCTATATAATTACTATTTTTGCCACTTCAAGGTAAATGAACGATGAAATATATAGCGCTTCGGGAAAGTATTGTTTTACAGGATTTTACTGTGACTAAAGGTTAACGCCCTGGACCTTTCCATCGTACATTTCTAGCCAAATATATCTAGTTAAAAAACATTCTACGCTTATAAATGCAGTATTCTGTTTTGTCAAATACGCATTTTTTCGCGCTTCGCGCGCACCATTTTGCCATCAGTCTTATTATCACATTACTTTTTGACGATGCTTTTTGTCGTCATCTTTAAACATTTCATGCCTTACGAAAATCGTTGATCGCTCCTAGCACGCATGTCGCATATACAGCCTACTTTATGTGGCCCACCAAGTAGCCAGCTATATCAAAGAAATATTGTGGCCCGCGATGCTGTCAACCTTGGACCACCCTGGTTTAAACTATCCATAAGAATACTTCCCAACAATGTACGAATCCATGAGTTTAGTAAAGTGCTGAACACAGCAATGGAGTGTTTCATATTAATATTTCGAGATCATGAAACCAAAGTTCATTTTTTTGGGCTAATTTTTTAATACAACTGCATTTTTATTTTTTCTAAACCATTCTAAGGTTTGTAGAAGTACTATGTAAAAATTAGTTCAATTTTAATTTGAATAGGGATTTAAATAAGTCACAGGCGTTTAAAAATTACCGCGATCGGTTATGAATTTTTGAACAAATATTACCAACTTATCTCTAAGTAATTGGTGGTCGAGTCATATCTCATTTTAAAGAGGAGTGGTCTCGTATCTATCACCCTATGTAAGTTACTTAGGACACATTTTATTATTTAGGCCAAATATTACTGAATACTAATAGCCTACTCATAAAAATGAATAATAATATTTTAATATTTTTTTTCAACAAAAGCTTGATTGCTGGCGAAGTTAGGATTCTTTGAATAATGTGTGAAGATTTCTGATCGATATCTTGTTTACTTCTGGAGAAATTACGAGACGAATTTCTAGCTGCCTACTTTTCCTTTTGGACTTTTTTCCTTTGGTGCATCTCCGCTTGTCATTATTTCTGAAACTTACGTACCCTGTTCAAGCGTGGAGTCACGTGACTTTCAAGTATCGCTTTCAGTGCTCTCACTTTTAAGGATTTAGTTCCAAATTGGAACTTTAAGCCCCTTTTAGGGACAAATCTGGGGGTTTTGATGATCTAGGGATTTTTCGGCATATTTTTGCAAATTATATTGTATAATTTGTTAACTAGTAAATGTTTACCGAATTGCAGTTTTGAAAAAAAAACAGGTTCAGAATGCTAGCCTAGCCTACTTGTTTCTGTTCATTTGGAAGTTTATATGAAATTTTAAAGACTAACTGAAACTGCTTGCCTATTTCAAACCTGGCATGAATTTGTTGATTGTTGCGCTATTGGACGTTATGCATCATACTACTAGCTTAGCTATTTTTTCTTCTTAATGTGGTCAGGTGAAAGATATAATTTTAATTAAAATGGCACCAGGTGGTGAAGTATGTCAGCACATTGCTGCTCAAATGAGTAGCTGGACATAGTGGACAATAGTCTAAGAGTAGACCTATAGGCTACATCAGGGTGGTCCAAACCCAGGCCCGCAACATCATTGTTGGTGGCCGCGAAGCAATGCTGAATTAATTATTGCATGCGCACCGTTGAGAGTTGAATCAAAGAACTCTAAGTGACCAACGGACAGTAAGCGTACTGCAATTGTTTAAGTATAATTACATTTTTCCTGGTTATAAACCAGTTTTTACGCAATGAAATTATTGTAATTTGGCGATTGTGTAGTTTGCAACACCTCATTTTAGTAAGGTACTCATGGTTTCAGCAAATATTCTACGCTTATAAAACGCAGTCATCTAAATAAGTTTTGTCAAATACGCAAATTTTTTGCGCTTCGCGCGCACCAATTCTCCCACTCTTATAACACTCGATTTCATTTGCGCACAAGTTCAACGATAGTTAGCAAGTTTCTGGAGCTTATATGTATTTGACGATGCTTTGTGACGTCATTTTATGCCCTGACCAAACAAAAATTATTGATCCGCCCCTGGCACGCATGTAGCACTTTATGTGGCCAGCAAAGAATATGCAAGAAATATTGTGGCCCACGATGCTGTTAAACTTGGACCACGCTGGGCTACACAATGCAGTTATTTAAAATATATGGGAAAATCTACAGCACGCTTTTAACATGTAAACAGGGTTAATTTGTTTCTCATTTGTATATATATATATATATATATACCCCTACTAGCCATCTTTGAGGTAATGGGATAACATAGTAATTAGTATTATAACGCGCTAATTATAGTTTAGGAATTTTTCATGCCATCTAGGGATTTTTTAACATAGCTTTAGGGATTTTCTGGATTTCATTTGTGAGAGCCCTGATCGCTTTTGATATAGTATAATATTGTCACATTTTTAAATAAAGGCAATTATAAATATGGGTAAATATATAATTGCATTTAGCGATGTTCAAGCTGCAGCAAAGCGAATTAGGCAACATGTTCACTACACGCCAATGTTTAGCTGCACAACTCTTGATAACCTATCTGGCAGAAATATTTTCTTAAAAGCGGAAAACTTGCAGAAAACCGGATCATTTAAATTCCGTGGAGCAATCAACGCAATTTCGTTAATGTGTGCTGAAAAACGTGAATGTAAATGTGTAGTTACACATAGCAGTGGTAATCATGGACAAGCAATTGCTAAAGCTGCTCAAGTTTTTAATATCCCAGCCTACATCATCATGCCCAAAACATCTCCACAATGCAAAAAAAATGCCGTAATGGGTTATGGAGGAATAATAGTTGAATGTGAACCTACAGAGCAAGATCGTATTAACAAATGTGAAGAAATTATCAAAAAGGTGAATGGTTATTTTATTCATGCTAACCAGACAGATATGGTAATAGCTGGTCAAGGCACATTGGCTATTGAAATGCTGGAACAGAATCCTGATCTAAATGCGATAGTTGCACCTGTAGGTGGTGGTGGCATGATAAGTGGCATTGCAATTGCTGCTAAACAAATAAAACCTTCAATAAAAGTGTACGCTGCAGAACCAGAACTTGCAAATGATTGCTACTTGTCAAAGTTTAATGGTTACAGGACACCTTTACAAAACACTCCTAGTACCATTGCAGATGGTGTTAAGGTTAACATTGGTGAACATACATGGCCCATTATAAAAGATTTGGTTGATGGAGTAATAACAGTATCTGAAGAGGAAATAAAAAATGCAATAAAGCTTGTTTGGGAAAGAGCCAAACTTGTAATTGAACCAACTTCTGGTGTTGGGGTGGCAGCAGTCCTCGGAAACAAATTTTCAATTTTGCCAAAGGATAAAGAAAATATTAACAAAGTTGGAATTGTGTTATGTGGTGGCAATGTAGATTTGGGATCAATTTCAACCCTTTTCTCATAAGCTTATTTTTGTTGTAACTATTTTATTGAATTTTTTTTCTAGTATTGTGTGTTTTACAACTTGGGGCCATTTAGGTATACTGTCAATTTCATTTTTTTACAACCAACTCTATACCAAAATTCAAGATGCTGTCGATCTACTCGAACTTTTTGGCTTTGCAATGTATTATCAAGCTACATTACAGATCCGTGCTTAATGTTTTTTATTATTTAATTTTAATACTTGTTTGTTATATGCAATAGTTTTGTATTTTATTTGGTAAATTCAGGAATAATAATAATGTTACAAATTTGACCAATTTTAAATTTTATGTAAAATGTGCTAAATACCTCCATTTCATGCTTCATTTCTAAGATTTGTGCTGACTTTTAAGTTGAACTCTAAGATTTTGATTATGGCAATTAATTAATTTGGGTGTTTAACGTGTTCATAAACACGTAACAGTGTCTTAGAACACCGTTTCAAAACATATGGGTCATATCCGTATGATAATTCTTCTGGGTCGCTCTAAACCAGGGTGGTCCAACCTAGTTGACCATTGGTCATACATTTAGTTAAAACAAACTCTATGTGGCTTAATTAAAGTACCTACTACCAAACCCAATGTTACAGAGTAAAACATATTTTTGTACCACTGTGGCAATTCATGTGAATAAGTTTTGTGTGCTGTATTATCCTTCTATTATTTTGCCTTCTGTTTGGCCTAAATTATTCGTTTTTTTGGTCGAGGCCCCAAACCGTGAATGATGTGTTCGTCTAAGGCAGGGTGGCCAATTCAAACATGCCGGCGTGCCAATTTTTATGTTGTTCTTCTTCCCGTGCCAATGTTTCGTAACTAATTCTTTTGAATCTTAAAAGTGCTTTTTCAGAAAAAAATAAAAACCTTTATTTACACATGAAAAACATTTGTTTATTCATTTAATTAAGCAAACCATTCAGAAATAATGGACCAAACTGTCTCTTTGCAAACGTTTGTTTTAAGCTAAACTCTGAAGATAGATTGGCTTCAAGCTGTGTAGTAGCAATGCGCATAACTGTATCTACGTATCTGTCAAACTCAGTGAGCTGAGTTTTGCTTTTTCACACCAGGCTATATAATTATGTAAATGCTAGCCTCCACTACAATATAATGTTATAATATCAGAGGTAATTGTTAGTCGTCGTGATTGTCGCGATTTACAATAGCAATTGACTAAATCAGTGGTTCTTAACCTTTTTAGCTTACGGACCGTTGAAATTTCAACAAATTTTGCGGACCGGTTGACTTTCAAAAATCAAAATCACCAAAAATGTAATTACGACAAAAGTATGCAACTTAAAAGCAAATAATGGAAACTTCGATTTAACTAGCAATTTTCTGCTGTGTTTCAACACTTGCAGCATTGTGGCGTACGATAAGTCCAAAGTAGTCCTAGATCATTACATTAACTTCACGTTACGTCACAATGCTGCAAATTACGAAACTAGCGAATTTCTATATTTGGTGAACAAGCCTTCGAAATCTTGCATTTTGCAATTGAGATATAAAATGTAATATGTTTGGCGGACTGGTAGAAAAGTAGACGCGGCCGGCGGTTGAGAACCAGTGGGCTAAATAACAAATTTAGCATTCTTTGACAGTTGGCTAAACATCAATTTTTTTGGGGCGGAGGGGATTTTTTTTAGTATTGCAGCGTAAGGGTCATTTTGATGACGTTTTATTGATTTAAAATGCTAAGTGTGTATTCTTTATTGAATGTGTATAATAAAAAATGTTGCTACTTTTTCACGCCTTTTACCAAACACTCGCTGTCATTCTGGGAACAAAGCATTTGGCTGTTTCACATATGATTAATGTATATCGTGACACATTCCGTTACAGATAAAAGTATTTCACCTGTATGAACGCGTTATTGTAACAGTTCCCGGCTGCCAAAAGGGCTTCGGGATATGAAACATTTCCGCTTTTCTGTGTCGCCTTTGTTTTTGTTCATGCAAATTATCACCTTTGATAAGCAGCGCGTTATATCAATATATACCAGACCAGTCTTGTCCAGTTAATAAACAGAATGATTGCTGCTGCAAGGTTGAGTGGTTGTTTTCTGAGCTAAGGCTTAATACGAAGCAGAAGATGAACAATTCCATTTGAATAAGTATCTACCTTGAAGTAATAGTGAGGTTGATTCATCGGGCAAAAGACACTAATGAGACTTGTAATTAACAACGTTGCTTTCAAATGATGCCCTCCGAGTGACGAACGAAGATAAGGTTGTGCCGAAATCCGAACGAACCACCTGCAAACTGCTTTCCCAAGAAGACTGAGGAACGAAGCTCAAAGAAAAGATGTGCCTTAATCTGTACGGACCACCTACAAACGACCGCCTGAAATCTATTGTGTTTGGCACCTGCAAGAAGCTAGCTGTTGGAAGAATTGATCTCGTCGAAAGATACGTCGCAAGACGCTCCATGTCGTCAGCAAAGCATTTGCTTGGAATACGGAACATTTGTCGCAGCACGTCAGCACATCAAATTAATTCTTTGTTTTATCGACTTAATGTTGCTTCATGAAAGTTTTTGTTTAAATTCGATTGCCGATATCTCTTGCTAGAGTTGCAACGAATGCCTTGTTACACCATTTTTTATGCGTCAGAGCTGTATGTGATGTGACGTATATCTGTTTCATGTGAGCGCTTTGTTTTGAAATTCGCCATATTGTCAACAATCCGGTATTTTTTAGAATCGAACGCCAGTTACGTCGCAATGTAGATCGAAGCACTTTTGTTCAAGCCATATTGGGACAAAATTATTATTTCCGTCTATAAGAGTCGAGAGAAAAAGGTTTAGACCACGCCTTGTTGTCACGTGATTTATTATTGAAAATCGTAAGAATATCTACGTCAATATTTCCTGTGCATTTTAGAAATCTTTTCGCCAATAAGTATAGTCGCACAATCGAGTAAAACCCAGTATCACCCAGTACTGCCTAGTGCAGAGAGAAAATACTGAGACAGCAAAATTGACTGTTCATGTATCTATACTAAAGGAAAGAATTGGACCTGTCTGGCCTCACGAAGACAAGCCATCGCAAATCTTGAAGGAGTGTGGTCGATTCATCTTGGCAATTATATAAATGATGACTCATTAATCTGACCCACCCCCTCACACTAAATACAAACAAGCGTTGCCGATAAAGACATCACCACCGTTTGGAATTATGGAAAAGGCAATTGCACATGGATTTCATAATAACTGATTCTGCCTAGTTTATCAGGTGAAAAATCTATTATAGCCTACTTTTAAGATTAAATGAAAATTATATATATATAATAAGTAAAAATATCGACTGAAAGGTCTGTAAATTGTTTTTATGCGACTTTTTCCTAAACCATTTAAATGTGTCTAATTTTGCAAATCATGCATATATAAAAAGATTTAATTTGTTGTGCGTAAAACAATTTTGTGTAATGTCCAAATTGTTTCAAACAATTCGCGCGTTTGAGTTTCAGTTCAGGAAACACGCGTCAATTAAGGCACGCGAGTCGGAAATACTTCGTAAAAAAGCATAGTGATTCATTCACGCGCAAACTATAAGCTTCAATTCGTGTAGGTCTTTAAACGCGACTTTAGGGATAAACCCTTCTCACGTTTGTAATGTCTTAAATATTTTAATAATTTCAATGCATCGCTTACCTTAGTGCTTCCCTAATGCAACCCCAATTAAAAATTAAAAAAAAGCGGAAATCAAGCGATTTCTTTAAGGCGCTCTACGATTGTGTTCTAACCGCATTTCCCTCACTTACACAAACAGCGTTTCTAGAAACGGATTCGCTAATACTTTTAAAACGCAAGCCAGTCAAATTGACTAATCTCGAGTGTACACTGCAACGTCTGTATTATATTACTTTATTTCATGAACCAATCTGCGCAAGTAAGTGCAGAAACTTTTTAAATCACCAGGATTCCAAAGTACCGCAGGGACACAAAAAATAGCTTGTTCATCTGTAATCTTACGCCTAACGCGTGCCTGGCGTACAAGGCTTAGTTGCCAATTCGATCTCTTTTTGGGAAGGGTAGGAAATCCGAAATCCACCAACTCCATTAGTGGTGTTTTAGTAAACCAGCGCTTCTCGACGCTAGTACTAAGTCCGACCCCTCGAAACGTAAAGCAGAATTTTACGTTTCAAGATAAATTTTACTTATCTTTTCAAAAGAATACAAGGCACAGCATCAACGATGTAAACTAACTTTCACCAGTGCCCAATGTATTTCACGTTACAAATTGCTTGCTGGTCACGGGGACGTTGCTCGGGCACTAAAAAACAAATTTTCACTTGTGTATATTGTTATAACCTTAATCATTGTATGTATCGCCAATGAAGCGAAAAATGTAAAAGTGCAACCATTACTGTGCTGCGTAAATTTTGACGTTATCAAAGTGTTTACGGATTCCAAAAATGGCATTTATTTTCGTCCATCAGGTCTAGTTTTTTAGAAAATTACATTTAATTATTTTGACAAATTTACCTTTTGGGTGTCTTGCAATACAAATTTGTAATGTCATCCACATGTTTCTGATATTGGAATAGAGATAAAGAGTTAAGAAACTATTTTAGTTGTGACAAAGAGCATTCCTTAGCATACTGTCAGGTTGTTTCTGATTAATATTAGCTTCAGGCATACTCTATATTTCAGCGAAATGGCAATTGTTTCTGGACTGGTCTGTAAAGAGTTTAAAGACAGTTTTACTCTACACCAGGGGTTCTTAACCTTTTTTGTATGTTTTATCCCTTTAACAAAGATGAATATCAGATTTACCCCCCATTATATAAAATAGTTCTCATTTATTAGAAAAAGGAAAGTAACAAATTACATCAGGTATAATCAATGCGACGGGTTCCTTTGCGTTTGGCAACGAGTTGTTGTCAAAACATTCCAGTTTGGTCTATTTTTTTAATTTCAGACTGGACAGTTTTGCCTAAAAAACGCCAGTTTTTGTTCATCGTAATTGGATGAGAATTTGCTAGGTGCCTTTTTAAAAGAGACGGTTTCATGGTACTGTTTAAAAATGTTTCCACGCACGAGACACACTGAGGAACTTAAAGACCATTCTCAATAAAATATGTAATTCTAAAATTAAAATAATTTTTCTGGTACTTTCTCTTCTTTTGGGACACGTCATTTTTAAGATTACATTTTTTGTTACTTTTACAGACTAATCAGTCAATGAGTTCTTTAAAGCCTTAATCATTGGACTATAAAGATCAACAATAAACTAACTTGGCCAGTTAAGCCGTACCCAGTGACAAAATTAGGCAATCACATGTATAACTAGCACTGGAATTTCAAAAAGTGTATCGGAACTTTCAAAACTGCTTGCAGACACGTTCTCCAGTGGTCTCCAATCTTTAAAATAAGCGACCCCAATTTAAATAAGATGTAATCAGAATGTACATTGCGACCCCATTTTGGAGACAATTATAGGCAATGTTAAAACAAGTGCTAGAATGCAGCAGAACGGGCACCTACTTCGCCGGGAAATGTATTCATAATGACAAGCAAAAAATGTTTTTAGCGATAAGCCTCTTCGCCTGTTTGTGTTTCTAAGTGAATATGCTTTCTTATTTGGCCTGTGGAATGTAACCTCAGAAAACGCAGATGTTTTACTAGAAATCAACAGCATTTGTTATGATGTTACACATGAGGGACGATTTTAAACATCTCCGTCTACTGTCTACATTCAACACACTTGTACATGTAACTTGGTGTGGTTTTAGAAAAAGTGCAACATTTGCTGCGCTAAATCAAAAAACACAAATTTTGTCAAATGTACGTTAACTGATATAGCAGGTCTTTAAGAGCTAAAAACAGCAATTTTTATACCTTATTGTAAAGAAAACTAAATACACAAATCGTACTAAAACATTACGAATATGGTGAGTTATGGCGACCTTGGGGTCGTGACCCACAGGTTGGAGACCACTGCCTTAATCTATGCCGTGACTGCCGAAGAACCTGATTTATTCAAACAGTAAATGACGTATTAATGAAGTAACTGAAAGATAAGGATATTGTCAAGAAACTAAAAAAATGATCAATTAGCGAAGCATAACTTTATCGATACAAGGCGATAAAAAATCAATAGGGTACTAGGCTAGCTTCAAAAAAGCAGTTCTAGGAGACTATGCTAACAATACCTACAGCTATCACTATTTTTTTGTCTCGTCAGCTGATGTGGTTATTTTGATTTATAGCTAATTTACCCCCCCCCCCCTAAAGTGAGGAAATTTACTATGAAGACATGAAATTTCTGTTGAAATCTCTTCAGTATTGCCAACACAAATGTAAAATATGTTGTGATCCAAAAATGATTTTAATACTTCTGGGGTTACAGGCTGGTCTCTAAAGTGTAGCAGCAAACAGGGATCTTGAATGGCCCACAGATCCGTGAGCTGATCAAGACAAAGATTTTATTTCCCTTTAAAAATGAGCATGGACAGCATTTAGAGTAGTAATTTCAAACTTCCTTAGAACGCATTGAAGTCCTAATTACTAAAAACAAGTTAAAGTGCTGCTTAAAAGCTTTAGATATCTTGGAGCCCAGATGTCTGTGAAAATCCACTTCCAAAGTTCGCATCTGGATTACTTTCCTAAAAACTGCGGCGACTACTGTGAAGAACAGGGGGAGAGATTACACAAAGACCTTCACCAGGTGAAAGAAAGACACCAAGGATACTGGGACAGAAACATGCTTGCAGATTAGAAAAGAGATCTTTCAAATCCCACACATAGAAGAAAATCTTCAAAGCGAAAGTTCTTTCTTTGCATAAATCAAGTGCTTGTATTAATATCATCAGTATCCTCGCGTTTAGCGCCATTGAACAAAAAATATGATTTATGAAGCGTTTTTTGGTTAGTTGTAGGAGTTAGTTGTGTGTCTCTGGCAGTATTTAAAATAGTTGTTTAAATAAAAACGTCTTCTAATAACAATATATGACAATGTGTATGACCAGTTAGTAGTGCCTTTGTCCATAACTATGAACACAGCTAGAATAATTAAACAGGTGATAAATAAAAAACTTGACCTAATTGAAATAAACTGCTGGTATTTTTGGGTTCAGCACAAAAAATTGATTTAGAAACAGTTGAAACATCTTTGACCTTATAGAAAAAAATTTTAAACGCAGCACAGTGTTATGAATAAGTTACTGTACGAATCGCATATATTATATTGCAAAATATAAATAACCATGTAATCGCTATAAAATATTATGTCATTGTATTTAATCGCAAAAGATGTGTAACGCAAATTTAATATAAACTAAACGCCTATATATATATAAAAAGCAAAAAATACATATAAATAATAAAAACTAAATTAAAAACAAAACTAGAGTAAAGAATATGTTTATAATCAAAGTGGAAAATGTCTGAATGGTCACAAATGCAACAAAATGCTCCTGCTATATTTGGAACAACAAAATCTGCCGAAATATTATTTTTCCACTTTAAGCTAACATCAACGCAGCTTCTCCAAGACAAAAGAACTTGAATCAACAGAGCACACAAGAGAAATTTCTCAACGAACAGGAATCAAAAACAAAGCACAAATTGCGCAAGTGATCGAACAATTCTCGCATTTGCGTCCAACGTTCCACAATCATTCCATAACAACAAAACATAGCAACACAAACAACAAAACAAATATCCAGGGTTTTATGCACCCTGGCCTAATTTCTAGCGCGGGAGTATTTGTAGCGTAAGGGTCATTTTTAAGACGTTTCATTGATTTAAAATGCTTAGTGTGTATTCTTCATTGAATGTGTATAATCAAAAATGTTGCTACTTTTTCACGCCTTTTACCAAACACTCGCTGTTATTCTGGGTACAAAACATTTGGCTGTTTCACATACGATTAATGTATATCGTGACACATTCCGTTACAGATAAAAGTATTTCACCTGTGTGAACGCGTTATTGTAACAGTTCCCCGGGATATGAAACATTTCCGCCTTTCTGTGTCGCAAGCAAATTATCACCTTTTATAAGCAGCGCGTTATATCAATATATACCAGACCAGTCTTGTCCAGTTAATACAGAATGGTTGTGGCTGCCGGCTTGCGAGCTGGTTTGTCCATCATACCAGCCAACAAAAACTGTGTGGATTTGTAATCAGACTACAACAATACCCACTGTAGAAGTTGGTAAATGATCGGAGCAAAACGGACATTTAATTGAGACTCATTAATCTACCCACTTTCTACAGTATTTTTTTTTTGGAGGGGGGGGGGATTTGGCGTGTTGGACACCCCTGGTCTAAGGAAACAATGCTATTAACAAGTAAATAAGTTAACAAAGTGTTGCGAAACTGAAATACAACACGGGGCATGGGGGTGCACATGTCTGGTTTTCTTACTCTAACACTGTTACATAGATAACCTGTTTTGGGACGAACCTGTGTGCAAACATGAAGCTCAAAACCAAATTAAAAAGCACGAAAAAAATCTTCGGTTAAATGGGGAGATATAACGATATTTTGTTAAAAAATAACGATATTTGTTAAGTTGAAAAAATGCAATAGTAGAAAACAATATGTATTTACATGGTTAAGATAGGCAAAAAACTACAGTTTAGGAAACAATCAGCCAGAAAACCAAAGTTATTGGGACTTAAAAAATTGTTTTAATTTTTTTGGACAGATTCATTTCACTCTGAAAAAAAGCTATGGAAGTGCGAAGCACGTTGTTTAGTGAGAAAAAGCCAGTGTTAGGCATATAGATTGTTTAATATTTAAAAAAATAAACTCAATTTCGATCATATAATTGTTGTGTGTTTGCTGTTTTACTTTGATTTGGCAAGTACTCCGATATTGAGTTAAAAATCAATCATGATAGTTGCCATTTCTATTGAATAAACACCAAAAGCCAGCTAGCACACATGACCCCCGAAGAAATTTTAACGGCAAAATAAGCATATTTTACTTGAATTTTTTTGAATAAAATTTACCACTATGATAAGAATGGTCTATACTCTATATTTAAAAAATAAAAAAAAGAAATAAAAATTAAAAAAAAATATTAATATTCAAAATTTATATTCCCAATAATTATTCGGTCAAAATTATAATGTTTTGGTCGTTATTTTATCTAAAGTTGTTCAATCTAACTGCTCTCTCAACTATTCGCTGTACTTGGAATTAGGGCCATTACTTCGTGAGTTGGGGCCTCGATGCCAATTTTAAGTTGTATGCGCCCGGTATATGCACAGAACGCTATTGGAAGCTAAATTCTTGTAGCGAAACGCGTCTCCTAGGAACAATGTTTAAAAGAAATCCTTAATTACTGGCAAATACAATGTAACATAACTCCCAACAATGTACGAATTCAAGGAGTCCATTCACAAAAAACACCAATATCGAACAGTAATTGCAATACAACATATACGCGATTAATAACACTTCGTGTCATCACAAAATAACAAGCACAGTTTCGCGATTGGGCGTCTCAATTTACCAGCATGAGTCTTGACGATCACTTGGCGCACGAATCCCTCGCGATCAGGAAGTACATCGATCACACGACCCAGAAGCCATTTGCTCCAGGGCTGGTTGTCATCTGTCACCAGCACGACGTCGCCTGCTTCGAATTTAGTATGTCCTTTCGTTCATTTAGATCTGACCATAAGCGTCGGCAGGTACTCCCGCCTAGACTATCGCCTCCAAAACTGGTCAGCCAGGTATTGCACCTGCCCCCATTGACTTGCACTAGAAACATCTTCAATGTTGGCGATTTGGTCACAAATACAGGAAAACGCTTCTTGCAGTTGCGAATGCTTTGCAAAATCGCCGTCGAATCCCTTTAGAAGACCGATCGGCACTCGTCCAGATCCAACTCCCTTCTCACAAGTTGATCACATTTGACAGTGTGAGCGGCCACAGTTAACTCCAGGCGCGTAATTGAACATGTATTAAGGGGAGCAACATCAGTACGACGTCATCGTCAAGAAAACGAAAATAAATGAATTGTACTAAAACAGTAGGAATATTATGAGTTTTCGCGACCCCACAAAAATTTACGGCGACCCCACTCGAGGTCGCGGCCCACAGGTTGGAGACCACTGCTCTACATGATCTTTGCCACCACGCGAACGGGCGCTGCAAAGCAAAGAGGGGCATATAACGAACTTACCACTGACCAGTTTACTCTGCTAGTGAACGTTTCGGTTGCATCGACATTGGAACCGAACTCGTCGGAGCTAACCTTCCACCGGACTCCGAGTACTCTTTCGCACGATCCTGGTTCAGCTTCGCGGATTTCGTTTGTTTACTTTGTCGCTAATGTAAAAGCAAAATGCAATTTGATATGATTATTATTTGTTTGTGCTAAATTATGAATGTCTGTATTTCTGTTAATGCAACATTGCAAATGCTCGTCTGCCATAGCCGTGTATGACGTCATAAGTGGATTTCGTTATGTTGATTTTTTGTTTAGCGAGAACCATCACCGTTACAAAGACTCCCATGTGTGTGACAATTATAAAGGCAGTGCAGGCACAATAAGACGGGGCGCGTTCGTAATAAATTTATATAAAACATTTTTAATATGTTGGTCCATGAATTGCGTTTTTACATAAGCTGTTTACAACTGCAATAAAGACGATATAAGGATGTGGAATCTGGTGTTGATAAAGAAGATTATTTATACTAAGACGTGATTAGTTCTTAACGTATTTAACCTAATAAATTTAAATAAACATTATTTTGTTTTGCTTGCCTGAGTTTACACATAAGGTATACCAACGAAGTAGGAAAATAATCTTTAACAAAAATTGATTGATTACTTATATCAATACCACTAAAAAGCCAAAAAATTGACTCTAGGAGTTTGTGTCGTCTTCGTTTTGTGTGAGCCAGGATTTTTCAGTATTCCGGGCTAGGTTTTGGGACAGATGTTGGCCAGCCAGTTGTTGTTTGGTCGTGCAAAGTCTTCAGACCATGCACTCCATGTGTGCTCTTAGTATTGGGCAATCCTCAATAAAGCGAACTACGGTTTGTTCTTCGGTACCGCACTCACAGCCTCCTGCCGGGGCCAGACCCCATTTGTACATTGTTGAACTAAAACGTCCTACACCTGTTCTCAATCGGTTGAGCCATGAAGCTCCAGCATCAGGGATGAAGTTTCGAAGTCGGTTGTATGCCGCTTCATGTTCCAATTGTGGTTCGTCCAGTGGGCCGCGTTGGTACCAAGTTCGTCAAGGATCTTCATTAGCTTAAAAGCGGCTTGCACGAAGGGGTCTCGAGACTTGAGGCAGGGTACTCCCTTTGGCGGGGAGACCCACACGGAGTGGAGCAGATAGTTAGGATCAAGTGCTTGACGCGAGTAAACCAGGGCAAGGGTTGCTGGTCGCAATGTTGAAGCGCATGCTCCCCAGTCTGTTCCCGCCAGACGACGAAGTAACGCAATACGTGTTGACAGTTTCTTTCGCAGTGATTGAAAGTGGCATCGAAAAGTCAGTGTCCAAAGTTACTCAAATGTCAGAATGCCATCGCCAAGGTGGACTTCAAGTTCACGCCTTGCTTCCCTGTTGTTTAGATGGAAGGCTGCCGTAACAGTTTTACTTATGCTGAGAGCGAGTCTCTATTTTTAAAGGTAGGCAGAATGCCATCGCCAAGGTGGACTTCAAGTTCACGCCTTGCTTCCCTGTTGTTTAGATGGAAGGCTGCCGTAACAGTTTTACTTATGCTGAGAGCGAGTCTCTATTTTTAAAGGTAGGTAGATAAGCCTTTCGAGGATCTTGAAGGGAATACAGAGCAAGGAAATGGGACGGTTACTTTTGGGATCATCTGGTGGTTTGTTCGGTTTAGAAATTGCAACCACAAAGGACCTTCTTCGAATATTTGGTATTCTGAGTCAGTGCAGACACGATGACAGAAAATCACGAATCCATGTCTTCATAGCAGTTCCGGCATGATGTACCGTCTCAAAAAAATTTAATCGGGATATGGCGCCTTTCCAGATTTTAAACGCTGGGGAGCGGTAACAAACTCGTCCATTGCAAATGGGCCAGACGTGCGACCGCATTCTACCTCATTAACATCCAGAGGTCGGACACTTCTTTCGCGACAAGTCGAGCAGACTTGCGCTCGCCAATGGACATTCCATTCCTGACAAGTTGTGAAGCTATGGAGTTGGCTGAAATGGGATACTGTTGTGGAGTTTTTCTAGCTATGCCCGTTGGATTGTTGAAAGTGCTCCATGCCTTTCAACTTGAGTGAGAGAAGTCGGGTTTGGACGGCCTCTTCCTTGCGCTCTTGCCTTCGTTAGTCGAGATATATCATTAGATCCGATGCGGCACTGTCAGTAGCAGGGCGGGACCATTCGATGCTTCTAAAAAGGAGGTGTATATAGGTGTTGGCATCCCAGCAGGGTACGTAACCATTTCGACGGCCATGAGGGATGGTTTGTTTAGCTGAGGATATTACCGCAGTGCAAAAAACTTGGCAGCCATGTCAACGTTGGGGCTAGTGTGAGGCGGTAGTTCTAAAGGGGATGCTGTTATAGATAGCTTGAATGCGGTGATCAGCGATGGACGATGTTGATCAGGGTTTGTCCCGGTACCCCATTGACCCGAGATAAAAACTTGCAGAATCTTTTGGATTGTAGAGCATTACTAGGTCGTTGTAAGATGCCCATGCAGCTAGGTGCTTGGCGGATTTACTAGTTTCAGCACAGTCCCCGTCAGTGTGATGGCAGTTAAAGTCGCCAGCGTACAAGCTAGGACGTGTGAACACTGGGATCAATGTTAGTGTTAATTGTGTGGGAGGAGGTTTCTATACATTTATTATATTGTATCCACCAACATCCACACACAGACACTCAATATCTGATTCGATCGTTGATTGGCCGACAATGAGACCAACTCAGAGTTTCATGAACAAACGTAGCTATGCCGGGCGGCTTGCTCAGGGTTGACCAAGCTAGTTTAAAGTTGGGAATGGCTAGCTTTTCTTCTTTGTCACAGTGCGTTTCCTCACGAAGGATGACCAGGACTTTATGTTTATCTTTACTGCAAAATGATGGTCGCAGGTACTTTTCTGCAGCAGTTTTGCCACCGCGCCTTGAAAAGGGCGTTTTCCTCTCCACCTTCGGGCTTTCTGTTTGCAACTTTCGTTCATTATTGTTTGGCAATGAATCAACAGGGAAGACCATGTGAAGGTAGTTGCATTCCCCCCCCCAGGAGTTTGTGTAAAGCAGTGTCTCATGCTAGCCACAAGAGGTTAAAGTTTACATTAATGGTAATTTTAATATTATATAAGTTGAGCTACGAAATAAATAAATTACATTATATCTATTGTGTGTTACTAACATCTACACGGATTTTGGGGTTACCAAAAATAATTGTGCAACACTTGCGGAATCTTGTAATCTAAGACATAGGAGCACTGATATAACTCATGTTTTGTTTTACATTAAAAATACACCACATCACAAATTTTTGGTGTATCTTTTTATTTTTAGAACGAGTGTTTTTAAATATTTTGATATACGCTTACAATGTTCAGGGCAGCAGTGGCGTAGCCGGAATCCAGGCAAAACTTTAGGGCCGCATGTCGTAATGTTCTGAATATGTAAGTTGGAAATTTCGGGGGTATGGCCTCCTGAATACGCCCATGATTCAGGCTCATATTCTTATATCAGTCAGAACGCACATTCGGGTATACTACAGCTTAGCATTGACAGTCATGTTCGAAACTAAATTGGTGTTATGTTAGGAAAGAGCACGACGATTAAGCAATATTCTAATGCGATAATCAGTATACCAGAGAGACACTTTGGTCAGGTGAAGTGGCAGCATCACACAAACACAAATATTGATCATCAATATCACTATCAAAGCTTGAGTAGATTATATTTATCTACACCTCCTTCTTAGAAGCATCGAATGGTCCTGTCCTGCTAATGACAGTGCCGCATCGGATCTAATGATATATCTCGACTAACGAAGGCAAGAGCGCAAGGAAGAGGCCGTCCAAACCCGACTTCTCTCCCTCAAGTCGAAAGGCATGGAGCACTTTCAACAATCCAATGGGCACAGCTAGAAAACCTTTACAACAGTCTCCCATTTCAGCTTCCATAGCATTACAACTTGTCAGGAATGGAATGTCCATTGGCGACCGCAAGACTGCTCGACTTGTCGCGAAAGAAGTGTCCGACCTCTGGAAGTTAATGAGGTAGACTGTGGTAGCACGTCTGGCCCATTTACAATGGACGAGTTTGATAACGCTCTCGGGGGTTTAAATTCGGAAAAGCGCCATATCCCGATTACATTTTTGCAGAGACATTACATCACGCCGGAACTGCTATGAAGACATGGATTCGTGATTTTCTGTTTCGTGTCTGCACAGACTCAGAAAACCAAAAATCTAAAGAAGGTCCTTTGTGGTTGCAATTCCTAAACCGAACAAATCACCAAATGATCCCAAAAGCAACCGCACAACTTCTTTGCACTGTATTCCCTTCAAGATCCTCGAAAGGCTTATCTATGTGCGTATTGAAGCAACTATTGACTCACTTCTTCTACGGGAGCAAGCGGGTTTTCGGCGCGGGAAATCAACGGCAGATCAGGTCACATTAATCACGCAGGATATTGAGGAACGTTTTGCAGCTGAAAAGAAGGCCGGGATTGTATTTATTGACCTAACAGCCTACGAAACCGTCTGGCACCGCGGTCTTACATGCAAGCTTCTTCGTCTGCTTCCCGACAGGCACATGTGATTAAAATGTGAGTGAAATGTGAAATAATTGAAATGTGTGGGAAACGTTAGTGAAATGAGTGAAATGAGTGAAATGAGTGAAAGGAGTGAAAGGAGTGAAAGGAGTGAAAGGAGTGAAAGGAGTGAAAGGAGTGAAATGAGTGAAATGAGTGAAATGAGTGAAATGAGTGAAATGAGTGAAATGAGTGAAATGAGTGAAATGAGTGAAATGAGTGAAATGAGTGAAATGAGTGAAATGAGTGAAATGAGTGAAATGAGTGAAATGAGTGAAATGAGTGAAATGAGTGAAATGAGTGAAATGAGTGAAATGAGTGAAATGAGTGAAATGAGTGAAATGAGTGAAATGAGTGAAATGAGTGAAATGAGTGAAATGAGTGAAATGAGTGAAATGAGTGAAATGAGTGAAATGAGTGAAATGAGTGAAATGAGTGAAATGAGTGAAATGAGTGAAATGAGTGAAATGAGTGAAATGAGTGAAATGAGTGAAATGAGTGAAATGAGTGAAATGAGTGAAATGAGTGAAATGAGTGAAATGAGTGAAATGAGTGAAATGAGTGAAATGAGTGAAATGAGTGAAATGAGTGAAATGAGTGAAATGAGTGAAATGAGTGAAATGAGTGAAATGAGTGTAATGAGTGTAATGAGTGTAATGAGTAAAATGAGCGAAATGAGTGTAATGAGTGAAATGAGTGAAATGAGTGAAATGAGTGAAATGAGTGAAATGAGTGAAATGAGTGAAATGAGTGAAATGAGTGAAATGAGTGAAATGAGTGAAACGAGTGGAACGAGTGAAATGAGTGAAATGAGTGAAATGAGTGAAATGAGTGAAATGAGTGAAATGAGTGAAATGAGTGAAATGAGTGAAATGAGTGAAATGAGTGAAATGAGTGAAATGAGTGAAATGAGTGAAATGAGTGAAATGAGTGAAATGAGTGAAATGAGTGAAATGAGTGAAATGAGTGAAATGAGTGAAATGTAAATGATATGCAATTGAAATGTGTGGTATAGGTGAGCAAAATGTGAGTGAAATGAGTGAAATGAGTGAAATGAGTGAAATGAGTGAAATGAGTGTAATGAGTGAAATGAGTGAAATGAGTGTAATGAGTGAAATGAGTGAAATGAGTGAAACGAGTGAAACTAGTGAAATGAGTGTATTGAGTAAAATAAGTTTATCGAGTGAAATGAGTGAAATGTGAGTGACATTTGATTGAAATGTGAGTGGAATATGAGTGAAATGTGGATGAAATTAGTGAAATGAGTATAATGTTAGTGAAATGTGGGTGAAATGAGTAAAATGATTGAAATGTGAGTGAAATGTGAGGGAAATGTGAAATGAGTGGAATGTGAGGGAAATTTCAAAAAAATATAATGTGAGTGAAATGTGAGGTAAATTTGAAGAAAAAGTGAGCAAAATGTGAATGAAATGAGTGAATTAAATGTGAGCAAAATCTGAGGGAAATGTGTGAATTAAATGTGAGTAAAATGTGAGTGAACTAGGAGTGAAATGTGAGGAAAATTTGAGGAAAAAGTGAGCAAAATCTGAGGGAAATGTGTGAATTAAATGTGAGTGAAATGTAAGGGAAAGTTAAGTGAAATATGAGTGAAATGTGAGTGAACTAGGAGTGAAATGTGAGTGAAATGTGAGTGAACTAGGAGTGAAATGTGAGTGAAATGTGAGTGAAATGAGTAAATTGAGTGAAATGTGAGTGACATTTGATTGAAATGTGGGTGGAATGTGAGTGAAATGTAGATGAAATAAGTGAAATGAGTGTAATGTGAGTAAAATGTGGGTGAAATGAGTAAAATGAGTAAATTGTGAGTGAAATGTAAAATGAATGAAATCTGAGGGAAATGTGACATGATTGAAATGAGTAAAATGTGAGGAAAATTAAAAAAAAAAAATGTGATTGAAATGTGAGGTAAATTTGAGAAAAAAGTGAGCAAAATGTGAATGAAATGTGACAATTAAATGTGAGTGAAATGTGAGGGAAAGTTAAGTGAAATATGAGTGAAATGAGAGTGAACTAGGAGTGAAATGTGAGTGAACTAGGAGTGAAATGTAAGTGAAATGTGAGTAAACTGTGAGAGAAATGTGAATGAAATGTGAGTGAACTAGGAGTGAAATTTGAGTGAAATGACTAAATTGAGTAAAATGTGAGTGACATTTGATTGAAATGTGAGTGGAATGTGAGTGAAATTTGGATGAAATAAGTGAAATGAGTGGAATGTGAGTGAAATGTGGGTGAAATGAGTAAAATGAGTAAATTGTTAGTGAAATGTGAAATGAATGAAATCTGAGGGAAATGTGACATGATTGAAATGAATAAAATGTGTGGGAAATTTCAAATAAATAAAATGTGAGTGAAATGTGGGGTAAATTTGTAGAAAAAGTGAGCAAAATGCGAGGGAAATGTGTGAATTAATTGTGAGTGAAATGTGAGGGAAAGTTAAGCGAAATATGAGTGAAATGTGAGTGAACCAGGAGTGAAATGTGAGTGAAATGCGAGAGAAATGTGAAGAAATATGAGTAAAATGTGTGTAAAATGTGAGGGAAAGTGAGTGAAATTTGAGTGAAATGTGGGTGAGGTCTAAGTGAAATGCGTGAAATATGAAATAAGTGAAATGTGAGTAAAATGTAAAATGAGTGAAATGTGAGTCGAAAGTGAGTGTAATGTGAGTGAAATTCGAGGTAAATATGAGTAAAGCGTGACGGAAATTTGAAACGAAGAAATTATGAATGAAATGTGAGTTAAATGTGAGTGAAATATGAGTGAAATGTGTGTGAAAGCGTGAAATATGAAAAGAGTGAAATGTGAGTGGGATGTGTGTGAAATGTGGATGAAATAAGTGAAATGATTGAAATGAGAGTGAAGTGTTACTTAAATTTGAGGGAAATTTAAGGAAAAAGTGAGCGAAATGTGTGAACAAAATGTAAGTGAAAGGTGAGGGAAAGGTACGTACAATGTGAGTGAAATGTTTGTGAATTATGAGTGAAATGAGAGTGAATTGGAAATGTGAGTGAAATATCAAAGAAATGTGTGTGAAAAGCGTGAAATCTGAAATGAGTAAAATGTAAGGGAAAAGTCGGTGAAATGAGTGAAATGTGAGTGAAATTCGAGAGAAATTTGACTGAAATGTCAGTTAAGTAGGTGTGAAATGAGTGAAATGTGAAGGAAATGTAAGTGAAATAATGAAATGAGTAAAATGAGTAAAATGATTGAAATGTGGGTGAAATGAGTGAAATGAGTAAATTGTTAGTGAAATGAATGAAATCTGAGGGAAATGTGACATGATTGAAATGAATAAAATGTGTTGGAAATTTCAAATAAATAAAATGTGAGTGAAATGTGGGGTAAATTTGAGAAAAAAGTGAGCAAAATGCGAGGGAAATGTGTGAATTAATTGTGAGTGAAATGTGTAGGAAAGTTAAGTGAAATATGAGTGAAATGTGAGTGAACCAGGAGTGAAATGTGAGTGAAATGTGAGAGAAATGTGAAGAAATGTGAGGGAAATGTGTGTAAAATGTGAGTGAAATGTGAGTGAAATTTGAGTGAAATGTGGGTGATGTGTAAGTGAAGTGCGTGAAATAAGTGAAATGTGAGTCAAATGTAAAATGAGTGAAATGTGAGTCGAACGTAAGTGTAATGTGAGTGAAATTCGAGGTAAATATGAGTAAAGCGTGACGGAAATGTGGAACGAAGAAATTATGAATGAAATGTGAGGGAAATGTGAGTGAAATATGAGTGAAATGTGTGTGAAAGCGTGAAATGCGAAAAGAGTTAAATGTTAGTGGGATGTGAGTGCAATATGGATGAAATGAGTGAAATGAGTACAATGTGAGTGACGCAAAATGCGAAATGTGATTTGAATTTGAGTGAAATAAGTGAAATGATTGAAATGAGAGTGAAGTGTTACTTAAATTTGAGGGAATCTTAAGGAAAAAGTGAGTGAAATGTGTGAACAAAATGAGAGTGAAAGGTGAGGGAAATGTGAGTGAAATGAGTAAATTGAGTGAAATGTGAGTGACATTTGATTGAAATGTGGGTGGAATGTGAGTGAAATGTAGATGAAATGAGTGAAATGAGTGTAAAGTGAGTAAAATGTGGGTGAAATGACTAAAATGAGTAAATTGTGAGTGAAATGTAAAATGATTTAAATCTGAGGGAAATGTGACATGATTGAAATGAGTAAAATTTGAGGGAAATTTCAAAAAAATAAAATGTGAGGTAAATTTGAGGAATAGTGAGCAAAATGTGAATGAAATGTGTGAATTAAATGTGAGTGAAATGTGAGGGAAAGTTAAATGAAATATGAGTGAAATGTGAGTGAACTGGGAGTGAAATGTGAGTGAACTAGGAGTGAAATGTAAGTGAAATGTGAGTGAAATATGAGAGAAATGTGAATGAAATGTGAGTAAAATGTGAGTGAAATGTGAGTGAACTAGGAGTGAAATGTGAGTGAAATGAATAAATTGAGTGAAATGTGAGTGACATTTGATTGAAATGTGAGTGGAATGTGAGTGAAATGTGGATGAAATGAGTGAAATGAGTGTAATGTGAGTAAAATGTGGGTGAAATGAGTAAAATGAGTAAATTGTTAGTGAAATGTGAAATGAATGAAATCTGAGGGAAATGTGACATGATTGAAATGAATAAAATGTGAGGGAAAGTTAAGTGAAATATGAGTGAAATGTGAGTGAACCAGGAGTGAAATGTGAGAGAAATGTGTATAAAATGTGAGTGAAATGTGAGTGAAATTTGAGTGAAATGTGGGTGAGGTCTAAGTGAAATGCGTGAAATATGAAATAAGTGAAATGTGAGTAAAATGTAAAATCAGTGAAATGTGAGTCGAAAGTGGGGGTAATGTGAGTAAAATTCGAGGTAAATATGAGTAAAGCGTGACGGAAATTTGAAACGAAGAAATTATGAATGAAATGTGAGGGAAATGTGAGTGAAATATGAGTGAAATGTGTGTGAAAGCGTTAAATATGAAAAGAGTGAAATGTGAGTGGGATGTGAGTGAAATGTGGATAAAATGAGTGAAATGAGGACAATGTGAGTGACGCAAAATGCGAAATGTGATTTGAATTAGAGTGAAATAAGTGAAATGATTGAAATGAGAGTGAAGTGTTACTTAAATTTTAGGGAAATTTAAGGAAAAATGAGTGAAATGTGTGAACAAAATGAGAGTGAAAGGTGAAGGAAAGGTACGTAAAATGTGAGTGAAATGTTTGTGAATTATGAGTGAAATGAGAGTGAATTGGAAATGTGAGCGAAATATCAGAGAAATGTGTGTGAAAAGCGTGAAATCTGAAATGAGTAAAATGTAAGGGAAAAGTCGGTGAAATGAGTGAAATGTGAGTGAAATTCGAGAGAAATTTGACTGAAATGTCAGTTAAGTATGTGTGAAATGTGAAATGTGAAATGAGTGAAATGTGAAGGAAATGTAAGTGAAATAAGTGAAATGAGTAAAATGAGTGAAATGAGTGAAATGTGGGTGAAATGAGAGAAATGAGTAAATTGTTAGTGAAATGTGAAATGAATGAAATCTGAGGGAAATGTGACATGATTGAAATGAATAAAATGTGTGGGAAATTTCAAATAAATAAAATGTGAGTGAAATGTGGGGTAAATTTGAGGAAAAAGTGAGCAAAATGCGAGGGAAATGTGTGAATTAATTGTGAGTGAAATGTGAGGGAAAGTTAAGTGAAATATGAGTGAAATGTGAGTGAACCAGGAGTGAAATGTGAGTGAAATGTGAGAGAAATGTGAAGAAATGTGAGTAAAATGTGTATAAAATGTGAGTGAAACGTGAGTGAAATTTGAGTGAAATGTGGGTGAGGTCTAAGTGAAATGCGTGAAATATGAAATAAGTGAATTGTGAGTAAAATGTAAAATGAGTGAAATGTGAGTCGAAAGTGAGTGTAATGTGAGTGAAATTCGAGGTAAATATGAGTAAAGCGTGACGGAAATTTGAAACGAAGAAATTATGAATGAAATCTGAGGGAAATGTGAGTGAAATATGAGTGAAATGTGTGTGAAAGCGTGAAATGTGAAAAGAGTGAAATTTGAGTGGGATGTGAGTGAAATGTGGATGAAATGAGTGAAATAAGTACAATGTGAGTGACGCAAAATGCGAAATGTGATTTGAATTTGAGTGAAATAAGTGAAATGATTGAAATGAGAGTGAAGTGTTACTTAAATTTGAGGGAAATTTAAGGAAAAAGTGAGTGAAATGTGTGAACAAAATGAGAATGAAAGGTGAGCGAAAGGTACGTAAAATGTGGGTGAAATGTTTGAGAATTATGAATGAAATGAGAGTAAATTGGAAATGTGAGTAAAATATCAGTGAAATGTGTGTGAAAAGCGTGAAATCTGAAATGAGTAAAATGTGAGGGAAAAGTCGGTAAAATGAGTGAAATGTGAAATGTGAAATGAGTGAAATGTGAAGGAAATGTAAGTGAAATAAGTGAAATGAGTGAAATAAGTGAAATGAGTGAAATGAGTGAAATGAGTAAAATGTGAGTGAAATGTGAGGGAAATTTGAGGAAAAAGTGAGCAAAATGCGAGAGAAATGTGAATGAAATGTGAGTAAAATGTGAGTGAAATGTGAGTGAAATATGAGTGAAATGTGAGTGAACTAGGAGTGAAATGTGAGTGAAATGAGTAAATTGAGTGAAATGTGAGTGACATTTGATTGAAATGTGTGTGGAATGTGAGTGAAATGTGGATAAAATGAGTGAAATGAGTGCAATGTGAGTGAAATGTGGGTGAAATGATTAAAATGAGTAAATTTTGAGAGAAATGTGAAATGAATGAAATCTGAGGGAAATGTGACATGATTGAAATGAGTAAAATGTGAGGAAAATTTCCAAAAAATAAAATGTAAGTGAAATGTGAGGTAAATTTGAAGAAAAAGTGAGCAAAATGTGAATGAAATGAGTGAATTAAATGTGAGTGAAATGTGAGGGAAAGTTAAGTGAAATATTAGACAAATGTGAGTGAACTAGGAGTGAAATTTGAGTGAACTAGGAGTGAAATGTGAGTGAAATGTGTATGAAATTAGTGAAATGAGTGTAATGTGTGTGAAATGTGGGTGAAATGTAAGGTAAATTTGAAGAAAAATTGAGCAAAATTTGAATGAAATGTGTGAATTAAATGTGAGTGAAATGTGAGGGAAAGTTAAGTGACATATGAGTGAAATGTGAGTGAACTAGGAATGAAATGTGAGTGAACTAGGAGTGAAATGTAAGTGAAATGTGAGTGAAATGTGAGAGAAATGTGAATGAAATATGAGTAAAATGTGAGTGAAATGTGGGTGAAATATGAGTGAAATGTGAGTGAACTAGGAGTGAAATGTAAATGAACTGTGAGTGAACTAGGAGTGAAATGTGAGTATGTGACATTATTGAAATGAGGAAAATGTGAGGAAAATTTAAAAAAAATAAAATGTGAGTGAAATGTGAGGTAAATTTGAAGAAAAAGTGAGCAAAATGTGAATGAAATGAGTATATTAAATGTGAGCAAAATGTGAGGTAAATGTGTGAATTAAATGTGAGTAAAATGTGAGGGAAAGTTAAGTGAAATATGAGTGAAATGTGAGTGAACTAGGAGTGAAATGTGAATAAACTAGGAGTAAAATGTGAGTGAAATGAGTAAATTGAGTAAAATGTGAGTGACATTTGATTGAAATGTGGGTGGAATGTGAGTGAAATGTGGCGAAATGAGTGAAATGAGTGTAATGTGAGTGAAATGTGGGTGAAATGAGAAAAATGAGTAAATTGTGACTGAAAAGTAAAATGAATGAAATCTGAGGGAAATGTGACATGATTGAAATGAGTAAAATGTGAGGGAAATTTCAAAAAAATAAAATGTGTGTGAAATGTGAGGTAAATTTGAGGAAAAAGTGAGCAAAATGTGAATGAAATGTGTGAATTAAATGTGAGTGAAATGTGAGGGAAAGTTAAGTGACATATGAGTGAAATGTGAGTAAACTAGGAGTGAAATGTGAGTGAACTAGGAGTAAAATGTAAGTGAAATGTGAGTGAAATGTGAGAGAAATGTGAATGAAATGTGAGTAAAATGTGAGTGAAATGTGGGTGAAATATGAGTGAAATGTGAGGGAACTAGGAGTGAAATGTGAGAGAAATGTGAGTGAACAATGAGTGAAATGTGAGTATGTGACATGATTGAAATGAGTAAAATGTGAGGGAAATGTGAAGGAAATTTGAGGAAAAAGTGAGCAAAATGTGAGGGAAAATTGAGTGAAATGTGAGTGACATTTGATTGAAATGTGGGTGGAATGTGAGTGAAATGTGGAGAAATGAGTGAAATGAGTGTAATGTGAGTGAAATGTGGGTGAAATGAGTAAAATGAGTAAATTGTTAGTGAAATGTGAAATGAATGAAATCTGAGGGAAATGTGACATGATTGAAATGAATAAAATGTGTGGGAAATTTCAAATAAATAAAATGTGAGTGAAATGTGGGGTAAATTTGAGGAAAAATTGAGCAAAATGCGAGGGAAATGTGTGAATTAATTGTGAGTGAAATGTGAGGAAAAGTTAAGTGAAATATGAGTGAAATGTAAGTGAACCAGGAGTGAAATGTGAGTGAAATGTGAGTGAAATATGAAAGAAATGTGAAGAAATGTGTGTAAAATGTGAGTGAAATGTGTGAATTAAATGTGAGTAAAATGTGAGTGAACTAGGAGTGAAATGTGAGTGAAATGTGAAGGAAATTTGAGGAAAAAGTGAGCAAAATGTGAGGGAAAATTGAGTGAAATGTGAGTGACATTTGATTGAAATGTGGGTGGAATGTGAGTGAAATGTGGAGAAATGAGTGAAATGAGTGTAATGTGAGTGAAATGTGGGTGAAATGAGTAAAATGAGTAAATTGTTAGTGAAATGTGAAATGAATGAAATCTGAGGGAAATGTGACATGATTGAAATGAATAAAATGTGTGGGAAATTTCAAATAAATAAAATGTGAGTGAAATGTGGGGTAAATTTGAGGAAAAATTGAGCAAAATGCGAGGGAAATGTGTGAATTAATTGTGAGTGAAATGTGAGGAAAAGTTAAGTGAAATATGAGTGAAATGTAAGTGAACCAGGAGTGAAATGTGAGTGAAATGTGAGTGAAATATGAAAGAAATGTGAAGAAATGTGTGTAAAATGTGAGTGAAATGTGAGTGAAATTTGAGTTAAACGTGGGTGAGGTCCAAGTGAAATGCGTGAAATATGAAATAAGTGAAATGTGAGTAAAATGTAAAATAAGTGAAATGTGTGTAAAATGTGAAGGAAATGTGAGTGAAATGATTGAAATGAGTGAAATGAGTGAAATGTGAGTGAAATGTGAGGGAAATTTGAGGAAAAAGTGAGCAAAATGTGAGAGAAATGTGAGTGAAATATGAGTTAAATGAGAGTAAATTGGATATGTGAGTAAAACTGATATTTTTATCAGTGAAATGTGTGTGAAAAGCGTGAAATCTGAAATGAGTAAAATGTGAGGAAAAAGTCGGTAAAATGAGTGAAATGTGAGTGAAATTCGAGAGAAATGTTATTGAAATGTCAGCTAAGTGTGTATTAAATGTGAAAAGTGAAATGAGTGAAATGTGAAGGAAATGTAAGTGAAATGATTGAAATGAGTGAAATGAGTGAAATGTGAGTGAAATGTGAGGGAAATTTGAGGAAAAAGTGAGCAAAATGTGAGAGAAATGTGAGTGAAATATGAGTTAAATGTGAGCGAACTAGGAGTGAAATGTGAGTGTAATGAGTAAATTGAGTGAAATGTGAGTGACATTTGATTGAAATGTGAGTGGAATGTGAGTGAAATGTGGATGAAATGAGTGAAATGAGTGTAATGTGAGTGAAATGTGGGTGAAATGAGTAAAATGAGTAAATTGTGAGTGAAATGTGAAATGAATGAAATCTGAGGGAAATGTGACATGATTGAAATGAGTAAAATGTGAGGGAAATTTCAAAAAAAATAAAATGTGAGGGAAATTTGAAGAAAAAGTGAGCAAAATGTGAATGAAATGAGTGAATTAAATGTGAGTGAAATGTGAGGGAGAGTTAAGTGAAATATGAGAGAAATGTGAGCGAACTAGGAGTGAAATGTGAGTGAACTAAGATTGAAATGTGAGTGAAATGAGTAAATTGAGTGAAATGTGAGTGACATTTGATTGAAATGTGAGTGGAATGTGAGTGAAATGTGGATGAAATGAGTGAAATGAGTGTAATGTGAGTGAAATGTGGGTGAAATGAGTAAAATGAGTAAATTGTGAGTGAAATGTGAAATGAATGAAATCTGAGGGAAATGTGACATGATTGAAATGAGTAAAACGTGAGGGAAATTTCAAAAAGTAAAATGTGAGGTCAATTTGAAGAAAAAGTGAGCAAAATGTGAATGAAATGTGTGAATTAAATGTGAGTGAAATGTGAGGGAAAGTTAAGTGAAATGTGAGTGAACTAGGAGTGAAATATGAGTGAACTAGGTGTGAAATGTAAGTGAAATGTGAGTGAAATGTGAGAGAAATGTGAATGAAATGTGAGTAAAATGCGAGTGAAATGTGAGTGAAATTTGAGCGAAATGTGCGTGAACTAGGAGTGAAATGTAAGTGAAATGTGCGTGAACTAGGAGTGAAATGTGAGTGAAATGAGTAAATTGAGTGAAATGTGAGTGACATTTGATTGAAATGTGAGTGGAATGTGAGAGAAATGTGGATGAAATTAGTGAAATGAGTGTAATGTGAGTGAAATGTGGGTGAAATGAGTAAAATGAGTAAATTGTGAGTGAAATGTGAAATGAATGAAATCTGAGGGAAATGTGACATGATTGAAATGAGAAAAATGTGAGGGAAATTTCAAAAAAAATAAAATGTGAGTGAAATGTGAGGTAAATTTGAAGAAAAAGTGAGCAAAATGTGAATGAAATTAGTGAATTAAATGTGAGCAAAATGTGAGGGAAATGTGTGAATTAAATGTGAGTAAAATGTGAGGGAAAGTTAAGTGAAATATGAGTGAAATGTGAGTGAACTAGGAGTGAAATGTGAATAAACTAGGAGTAAAATGTGAGTGAAATGAGTAAATTGAGTAAAATGTGAGTGACATTTGATTAAAATGTGGGTGGAATGTGAGTGAAATGTGGCGAAATGAGTGAAATGAGTGTAATGTGAGTGAAATGTGGGTGAAATGAGAAAAATGAGTAAATTGTGAGTGAAAAATAAAATGAATGAAATCTGAGGGAAATGTGACATGATTGAAATGAGTAAAATGTGAGGGAAATTTCAAAAAAATAAAATGTGTGTGAAATGTGAGGTAAATTTGAGGAAAAAGTGAGCAAAATGTGAATGAAATGTGTGAATTAAATGTGAGTGAAATGTGAGGGAAAGTTAAGTGATATATGAGTGAAATGTGAGTGAACTAGGAGTGAAATGTGAGTGAACTAGGAGTGAAATGTAAGTGAAATGTGAGTGAAATGTGAGAGAAATGTGAATGAAATGTGAGTAAAATGTGAGTGAAATGTGGGTGAAATATGAGTGAAATGTGAGGGAACTAGGAGTGAAATGTGAGAGAAATGTGAGTGAACAATGAGTGAAATGTGAGTATGTGACATGATTGAAATGAGTAAAATGTGAGGGAAATTTCAAAAAAATAAAATGTGTGTGAAATGTGATGTAAATGTAAGAAAAAGTGAGCAAAATGTGAATGAAATGAGTGAATTAAATGTGAGCAAAATGTGAGGGAAATGTGTGAATTAAATGTGAGTAAAATGTGAGTGTGAGTGAAATGTGGGTGAAATGTAAGGTAAATTTCAAGAAAAAGTGAGCAAAATGTGAATGAAATGTGGGAATTAAATGTGAGTGAAATGTGAGGGAAAGTTAAGTGAAATTTGAGTGAAATGTGAGTGAACTAGGAGTGAAATGTGAGTGAACTAGGAGTGAAATGTAAGTGAACTGTGAGTGAACTAGGAGTGAAATGTGAGTATGTGACATTATTGGAATGAGTAAAATGTGAGGAAAATTAAAAAAAAATAAAATGTGAGTGAAATGTGAGGTAAATTTGAAGAACAAGTGAGCAAAATGTGAATGAAATGAGTGAATTAAATGTGAGCAAAATGTGAGGGAAATTTGTGAATTAAATGTGAGTAAAATGTGAGGGAAAGTTAAGTGAAATATGAGTGAAATGTGAGTGAACTAGGAGTGAAATGTGAGTGAACTAGGAGTAAAATGTGGGTGAAATGAGTAAAATGAGTGAAATGTGAGTAAAATGTGAAATGAGTGAAATGTGAGGGAAATGTGACATGATTGAAATGACTAAAATGTGAGGGAAACTTTAAATAACTAAAATGTGAGTGAAATGTGACGGAAATTTGGGAAAAAATTGTATAAAATATGAGGGAAATGTGTGAATTAAATGAGAGTGAAATGAGTAAAATTAATGAAATGAATGAAATAAGTGAAATGAGTAAAAGGAGTAAAAGGAGTAAAAGGAATAAAAGGAGTAAAAGGAGTAAAAGGAGTAAAAGGAGTAAAAGGAGTAAAAGGAGTAAAAGGAGTGAAATGATTGAAATGATTGAAATGAGTGAAATGAGTGAAATGAGTGAAATGAGTGAAATGAGTGAAATGAGTGAAATGAGTGAAATGAGTGAAATGAGTGAAATGAGTGAAATGAGTGAAATGAGTGAAATGAGTGAAATGAGTGAAATGAGTGAAATGAGTGAAATGTGAGTGAAATGTGGGTGAAATGAGTAAAATGAGTAAATTGTTAGTGAAATGTGAAATGAATGAAATCTGAGGGAAATGTGACATGATTGAAATGTGTGGGAAATTTCAAATAAATAAAATGTGAGTGAAATGTGGGGTAAATTTGAGGAAAAATTGAGCAAAATGCGAGGGAAATGTGTGAATTAATTGTGAGTGAAATGTGAGGAAAAGTTAAGTGAAATGTAAGTGAACCAGGAGTGAAATGTGAGTGAAATGTGAGTGAAATGTGAGAGAAATGTGAAGAAATGTGTGTAAAATGTGAGTGAAATGTGAGTGAAATTTGAGTGAAATGTGGGTGAGGTCCAAGTGAAATGCGTGAAATATGAAATAAGTGAAATGTGAGTAAAATGTAAAATAAGTGAAATGTGTGTAAAATGTGAAGGAAATGTGAGTGAAATATGAGTGAAATGTGTGTGAAAGCGTGAAATGTGAAAAGAGTGAAATTTGAGTGGGATGTGAGTGAAATGTGGATGAAATGAGTGAAATAAGTACAATGTGAGTGACGCAAAATGCGAAATGTGATTTGAATTTGAGTGAAATAAGTGAAATGATTGAAATGACAGTGAAGTGTTACTTAAATTTGAGGGAAATTTAAGGAAAAGTGAGGGAAATGTGTGAACAAAATGAGAGTGAAAGGTGAGGGAAAGGTACGTAAAATGTGAGTAAAATGTTTGTGAATTATGAGTGAAATGAGAGTAAATTGGATATGTGAGTAAAATATCAGTGAAATGTGTGTGAAAAGCGTGAAATCTGAAATGAGGAAAATGTGAGGAAAAAGTCGGTAAAATGAGTGAAATGTGAGTGAAATTCGAGAGAAATGTTATTGAAATGTCAGCTAAGTGTGTATTAAATGTGAAAAGTGAAATGAGTGAAATGTGAAGGAAATGTAAGTGAAATGATTGAAATGAGTGAAATGAGTGAAATGTGAGTGAAATGTGAGGGAAATTTGAGGAAAAAGTGAGCAAAATGTGAGAGAAATGTGAGTGAAATATGAGTTAAATGTGAGTGAACTAGGAGTGAAATGTGAGTGTAATGAGTAAATTGAGTGAAATGTGAGTGACATTTGATTGAAATGTGAGTGGAATGTGAGTGAAATGGGGATGAAATGAGTGAAATGAGTGTAATGTGAGTGAAATGTGGGTGAAATTGAGTGGGATGTGAGTGAAATGTGGATGAAATGAGTGAAATGAGTACAATGTGAGTGACGCAAAATGCGAAATGTGATTTGAATTTGAGTGAAATAAGTGAAATGATTGAAATGAGAGTGAAGTGTTACTTAAATTTGAGGGAAATTTAAGGAAAAAGTGAGGGAAATGTGTGAACAAAATGAGAGTGAAAGGTGAGGGAAAGGTACGTAAAATGTGAGTGAAATGTTTGTGAATTATGAGTGAAATGAGAGTAAATTGGATATGTGAGTAAAATATCAGTGAAATGTGTGTGAAAAGCGTGAAATCTGAAATGAGTAAAATGTGAGGAAAAAGTCGGTAAAATGAGTGAAATGTGAGTGAAATTCGAGAGAAATGTTATTGAAATGTCAGTTAAGTGTGTATTAAATGTGAAAAGTGAAATGAGTGAAATGTGATGGAAATGTAAGTGAAATGATTGAAATGAGTGAAATGAGTGAAATGAGTGAAATGTGAGTGAAATGTGAGGGAAATTTGAGGAAGAAGTGAGTAAAATGTGAGAGAAATGTGAGTGAAATATGAGTGAAATGTGAGTGAACTAGGAGTGAAATGTGAGTGAAATGAGTAAATTGAGTGAAATGTGAGTGACATTTGATTGAAATGTGAGTGGAATGTGAGAGAAATGTGGATGAAATGAGTGAAATGAGTGTAATGTGAGTGAAATGTGGGTGAAATGAGTAAAATGAGTAAATTGTGAGTGAAATGTGAAATGAATGAAATCTGAGGGAAATGTGACATGATTGAAATGAGAAAAATGTGAGGAAAATTTCAAAAAAAATAATATGTTAGTGAAATGTGAGGTAAATTTGAAGAAAAAGTGAGCAAAATAGCAAAATGTGAATGAAATTAGTGAATTAAATGTGAGTGAAATGTGAGGGAGAGTTAAGTGAAATATGAGAGAAATGTGAGTGAACTAGGAGTGAAATGTGAGTGAACTAAGAGTGAAATGTGAGTGAAATAAGTAAATTTAGTGAAATGTGAGTGACATTTGATTGAAATGTGAGTGGAATGTGAGTGAAATGTGGATGAAATGAGTGAAATGAGTGTAATGTGAGTGAAATGTGGGTGAAATGAGTAAAATGAGTAAATTGTGAGTGAAATGTGAAATGAATGAAATCTGAGGGAAATGTGACATGATTGAAATAAGTAAAATGTGAGGGAAATTTCAAAAAGTAAAATGTCAAATTTGAAGAAAAAGAAAAAGGTCAATTTGAAGAAAAAGTGAGCAAAATGTGAATGAAATGTGTGAATTAAATGTGAGTGAAATGTGAGGGAAAGTTAAGTGAAATGTGAGTGAACTAGGAGTGAAATATGAGTAAAATAGGTGTGAAATGTAAGTGAAATGTGAGTGAAATGCGAGAGAAATGTGAATGAAAAGTAAGTAAAATGTGAGTGAAATGTGAGTGAAATTTGAGCGAAATGTGAGTGAACTAGGAGTGAAATGTGAGTGAAATGTGCGTGAACTAGGAGTGAAATGTGAGTGAAATGAGTTAATTGAGTGAAATGTGAGTTACATTTGATTGAAATGTGAGTGAAATGTGAGTGAAATGTGGATGAAATGAGTGAAATGAGTGTAATGTGAGTGAAATGTGGGTGAAATGTAAGGTAAATTTCAAGAAAAAAGGAGCAAAATGTGAATGAAATGTGGGAATTAAATGTGAGTGAAATGTGAGGGAAAGTTAAGTGAAATTTGAGTGAAATGTGAGTGAACTAGGAGTGAAATGTGAGTGAACTAGGAGTGAAATGTAAGTGAACTGTGTGTGAACTAGGAGTGAAATGTGAGTATGTGACATTATTGAAATGAGTAAAATGTGAGGAAAATTAAAAAAAAAATAAAATGTGAGTGAAATGTGAGGTAAATTTGAAGAACAAGTGAGCAAAATGTGAATGAAATGAGTGAATTAAATGTGAGCAAAATGTGAGGGAAATGTGTGAATTAAATGTGAGTAAAATGTGAGGGAAAGTTAAGTGAAATATGAGTGAAATGTGAGTGAACTAGGAGTGAAATGTGAGTGAACTAGGAGTAAAATGTGGGTGAAATGAGTAAAATGAGTGAAATGTGAGTAAAATGTGAAATGAGTGAAATGTGAGGGAAATGTGACATGATTGAAATGACTAAAATGTGAGGGAAACTTTAAATAACTAAAATGTGAGTGAAATGTGACGGAAATTTGGGAAAAAATTGTATAAAATATGAGGGAAATGTGTGAATTAAATGAGAGTGAAATGAGTAAAATTAATGAAATGCATGAAATAAGTGAAATGAGTAAAAGGAGTAAAAGGAGTAAAAGGAGTAAAAGGAGTAAAAGGAGTAAAAGGAGTAAAAGGAGTAAAAGGAGTAAAAGGAGTAAAAGGAGTAAAAGGAGTAAAAGGAGTAAAAGGAGTAAAAGGAGTAAAAGGAGTAAAAGGAGTAAAAGGAGTAAAAGGAGTAAAAGGAGTAAAAGGAGTAAAAGGAGTAAAAGGAGTAAAAGGAGTAAAAGGAGTAAAAGGAGTAAAAGGAGTAAAAGGAGTAAAAGGAGTAAAAGGAGTAAAAGGAGTAAAAGGAGTAAAAGGAGTAAAATGAGTGAAATGATTGAAATGAGTGAAATGAGTGAAATGAGTGAAATGAGTGAAATGAGTGAAATGAGTGAAATGAGTGAAATGAGTGAAATGAGTGAAATGAGTGAAATGAGTGAAATGAGTGAAATGAGTGAAATGAGTGAAATGAGTGAAATGTGAGTGAAATGTAGGTGAAATGAGTAAAATGAGTAAATTGTTAGTGAAATGTGAAATGAATGAAATCTGAGGGAAATGTGACATGATTGAAATGAATAAAATGTGTGGGAAATTTCAAATAAATAAAATGTGAGTGAAATGTGGGGTAAATTTGAGGAAAAATTGAGCAAAATGCGAGGGAAATGTGTGAATTAATTGTGAGTGAAATGTGAGGAAAAGTTAAGTGAAATATGAGTGAAATGTAAGTGAACCAGGAGTGAAATGTGAGTGAAATGTGAGAGAAATGTGAAGAAATGTGTGTAAAATGTGAGTGAAATGTGAGTGAAATTTGAGTGAAATGTGGGTGAGGTCCAAGTGAAATGCGTGAAATATGAAATAAGTGAAATGTGAGTAAAATGTAAAATAAGTGAAATGTGTGTAAAATGTGAAGGAAATGTGAGTGAAATATGAATGAAATGTGTGTGAAAGCGTGAAATGTGAAAAGAGTGAAATTTGAGTGGGATGTGAGTGAAATGTGGATGAAATGAGTGAAATAAGTACAATGTGAGTGACGCAAAATGCGAAATGTGATTTGAATTTGAGTGAAATAAGTGAAATGATTGAAATGACAGTGAAGTGTTACTTAAATTTGAGGGAAATTTAAGGAAAAGTGAGGGAAATGTGTGAACAAAATGAGAGTGAAAGGTGAGGGAAAGGTACGTAAAATGTGAGTGAAATGTTTGTGAATTATGAGTGAAATGAGAGTAAATTGGATATGTGAGTAAAACTGATATTTTTATCAGTGAAATGTGTCTGAAAAGCGTGAAATCTGAAATGAGGAAAATGTGAGGAAAAAGTCGGTAAAATGAGTGAAATGTGAGTGAAATTCGAGAGAAATGTTATTGAAATGTCAGCTAAGTGTGTATTAAATGTGAAAAGTGAAATGAGTGAAATGTGAAGGAAATGTAAGTGAAATGATTGAAATGAGTGAAATGAGTGAAATGTGAGTGAAATGTGAGGGAAATTTGAGTAAAAAGTGAGCAAAATGTGAGAGAAATGTGAGTTAAATGTGAGTGAACTAGGAGTGAAATGTGAGTGTAATGAGTAAATTGAGTGAAATGTGAGTGACATTTGATTGAAATGTGAGTGGAATGTGAGTGAAATGTGGATGAAATGAGTGAAATGAGTGTAATGTGAGTGAAATGTGGGTGAAATGAGTAAAATGAGTAAATTGTGAGTGAAATGTGAAATGAATGAAATGAATGAAATCTGAGGGAAATGTGACATGATTGAAATGAGTAAAACGTGAGGGAAATTTCAAAAAGTAAAATGTGAGGTCAATTTGAAGAAAAAGTGAGCAAAATGTGAATGAAATGTGTGAATTAAATGTGAGTGAAATGTGAGGGAAAGTTAAGTGAAATGTGAGTGAACTAGGAGTGAAATATGAGTGAACTAGGTGTGAAATGTAAGTGAAATGTGAGTGAAATGTGAGAGAAATGTGAGTGACATTTGATTGAAATGTGAGTGGAATGTGAGTGAAATGTGGATGAAATGAGTGAAATGAGTGTAATGTGAGTGAAATGTGGGTGAAATTGAGTGGGATGTGAGTGAAATGTGGATGAAATGAGTGAAATGAGTACAATGTGAGTGACGCAAAATGCGAAATGTGATTTGAATTTGAGTGAAATAAGTGAAATGATTAAAATGAGAGTGAAGTGTTACTTAAATTTGACGGAAATTTAAGGAAAAAGTGAGGGAAATGTGTGAACAATATGAGAGTGAAAGGTGAGGGAAAGGTACGTAAAATGTGAGTGAAATGTTTGTGAATTATGAGTGAAATGAGAGTAAATTGGATATGTGAGTAAAATATCAGTGAAATGTGTGTGAAAAAGCGTGAAATCTGAAATGAGTAAAATGTGAGGAAAAAGTCGGTAAAATGAGTGAAATGTGAGTGAAATTCGAGAGAAATGTTATTGAAATGTCAGTTAAGTGTGTATTAATGTGAAAAGTGAAATGAGTGAAATGTGATGGAAATGTAAGTGAAATGATTGAAATGAGTGAAATGAGTGAAATGTGAGTGAAATGTGAGGGAAATTTGAGAAAGAAGTGAGTAAAATGTGAGAGAAATGTGAGTGAAATATGAGTGAAATGTGAGTGAACTAGGAGTGAAATGTGAGTGAAATGAGTAAATTGAGTGAAATGTGAGTGACATTTGATTGAAATGTGAGTGGAATGTGAGAGAAATGTGGATGAAATGAGTGAAATGAGTGTAATGTGAGTGAAATGTGGGTGAAATGAGAAAAATGAGTAAATTGTGAGTGAAATGTGAAATGAATGAAATCTGAGGGAAATGTGACATGATTGAAATGAGAAAAATGTGAGGGAAATTTCAAAAAAAATAATATGTGAGTGAAATGTGAGGTAAATTTGAAGAAAAAGTGAGCAAAATGTGAATGAAATTAGTGAATTAAATGTGAGTGAAATGTGAGGGAGAGTTAAGTGAAATATGAGAGAAATGTGAGTGAACTAGGAGTGAAATGTGAGTGAACTAAGAGTGAAATGTGAGTGAAATAAGTAAATTTAGATGAATGAAATCTGAGGGAAATGTGACATGATTGAAATGAGTAAAATGTGAGGGAAATTTCAAAAAGTAAAATGTCAAATTTGAAGAAAAAGAAAAAGGTCAATTTGAAGAAAAAGTGAGCAAAATGTGAATGAAATGTGTGAATTAAATGTGAGTGAAATGTGAGGGAAAGTTAAGTGAAATGTGAGTGAACTAGGAGGGAAATATGAGTGAAATAGTTGTAAAATGTAAGTGAAATGTGAGTGAAATGTGAGAGAAATGTGAATGAAATGTGAGTAAAATGTGAGTGAAATGTGAGTGAAATTTGAGCGAAATGTGAGTGAACTAGGAGTGAAATGTGAGTGAAATGTGCGTGAACTAGGAGTGAAATGTGAGTGAAATGAGTTAATTGAGTGAAATGTGAGTTACATTTGATTGAAATGTGAGTGAAATGTGAGTGAAATGTGGATGAAATGAGTGAAATGAGTGTAATGTGAGTGAAATGTGGGTGAAATGAAAGGTAAATTTCAAGAAAAAGTGAGCAAAATGTGAATGAAATGTGGGAATTAAATGTGAGTGAAATGTGAGGGAAAGTTAAGTGAAATTTGAGTGAAATGTGAGTGAACTAGGAGTGAAATGTGAGTGAACTAGGAGTGAAATGTAAGTGAACTGTGAGTGAACTAGGAGTGAAATGTGAGTATGTGACATTATTGAAATGAGTGAAATGTGAGTGTAATGAGTAAATTGAGTGAAATGTGAGTGACATTTGATTGAAATGTGAGTGGAATGTGAGTGAAATGTGGATGAAATGAGTGAAATGAGTGTAATGTGAGTGAAATGTGGGTGAAATGAGTAAAATGAGTAAATTGTGAGTGAAATGTGAAATGAATGAAATGAATGAAATGAATGAAATGAATGAAATGAATGAAATGAATGAAATGAATGAAATGAATGAAATGAATGAAATGAACGAAATGAACGAAATGAACGAAATGAACGAAATGAACGAAATGAACGAAATGAACGAAATGAACGAAATGAACGAAATGAACGAAATGAACGAAATGAACGAAATGAACGAAATGAACGAAATGAACGAAATGAACGAAATGAACGAAATGAACGAAATGAACGAAATGAACGAAATGAACGAAATGAACGAAATGAACGAAATGAACGAAATGAACGAAATGAACGAAATGAACGAAATGAACGAAATGAACGAAATGAACGAAATGAACGAAATGAACGAAATGAACGAAATGAACGAAATGAACGAAATGAACGAAATGAACGAAATGAACGAAATGAACGAAATGAACGAAATGAACGAAATGAACGAAATGAACGAAATGAACGAAATGAACGAAATGAACGAAATGAACGAAATGAACGAAATGAACGAAATGAACGAAATGAACGAAATGAACGAAATGAACGAAATGAACGAAATGAACGAAATGAACGAAATGAACGAAATGAACGAAATGAACGAAATGAACGAAATGAACGAAATGAACGAAATGAACGAAATGAACGAAATGAACGAAATGAACGAAATGAACGAAATGAACGAAATGAACGAAATGAACGAAATGAACGAAATGAACGAAATGAACGAAATGAACGAAATGAACGAAATGAACGAAATGAACGAAATGAACGAAATGAACGAAATGAACGAAATGAACGAAATGAACGAAATGAACGAAATGAACGAAATGAACGAAATGAACGAAATGAACGAAATGAACGAAATGAACGAAATGAACGAAATGAACGAAATGAACGAAATGAACGAAATGAACGAAATGAACGAAATGAACGAAATGAACGAAATGAACGAAATGAACGAAATGAACGAAATGAACGAAATGAACGAAATGAACGAAATGAACGAAATGAACGAAATGAACGAAATGAACGAAATGAACGAAATGAACGAAATGAACGAAATGAACGAAATGAACGAAATGAACGAAATGAACGAAATGAACGAAATGAACGAAATGAACGAAATGAACGAAATGAACGAAATGAACGAAATGAACGAAATGAACGAAATGAACGAAATGAACGAAATGAACGAAATGAACGAAATGAACGAAATGAACGAAATGAACGAAATGAACGAAATGAACGAAATGAACGAAATGAACGAAATGAACGAAATGAACGAAATGAACGAAATGAACGAAATGAACGAAATGAACGAAATGAACGAAATGAACGAAATGAACGAAATGAACGAAATGAACGAAATGAACGAAATGAACGAAATGAACGAAATGAACGAAATGAACGAAATGAACGAAATGAACGAAATGAACGAAATGAACGAAATGAACGAAATGAACGAAATGAACGAAATGAACGAAATGAACGAAATGAACGAAATGAACGAAATGAACGAAATGAACGAAATGAACGAAATGAACGAAATGAACGAAATGAACGAAATGAACGAAATGAACGAAATGAACGAAATGAACGAAATGAACGAAATGAACGAAATGAACGAAATGAACGAAATGAACGAAATGAACGAAATGAACGAAATGAACGAAATGAACGAAATGAACGAAATGAACGAAATGAACGAAATGAACGAAATGAACGAAATGAACGAAATGAACGAAATGAACGAAATGAACGAAATGAACGAAATGAACGAAATGAACGAAATGAACGAAATGAACGAAATGAACGAAATGAACGAAATGAACGAAATGAACGAAATGAACGAAATGAACGAAATGAACGAAATGAACGAAATGAACGAAATGAACGAAATGAACGAAATGAACGAAATGAACGAAATGAACGAAATGAACGAAATGAACGAAATGAACGAAATGAACGAAATGAACGAAATGAACGAAATGAACGAAATGAACGAAATGAACGAAATGAACGAAATGAACGAAATGAACGAAATGAACGAAATGAACGAAATGAACGAAATGAACGAAATGAACGAAATGAACGAAATGAACGAAATGAACGAAATGAACGAAATGAACGAAATGAACGAAATGAACGAAATGAACGAAATGAACGAAATGAACGAAATGAACGAAATGAACGAAATGAACGAAATGAACGAAATGAACGAAATGAACGAAATGAACGAAATGAACGAAATGAACGAAATGAACGAAATGAACGAAATGAACGAAATGAACGAAATGAACGAAATGAACGAAATGAACGAAATGAACGAAATGAACGAAATGAACGAAATGAACGAAATGAACGAAATGAACGAAATGAACGAAATGAACGAAATGAACGAAATGAACGAAATGAACGAAATGAACGAAATGAACGAAATGAACGAAATGAACGAAATGAACGAAATGAACGAAATGAACGAAATGAACGAAATGAACGAAATGAACGAAATGAACGAAATGAACGAAATGAACGAAATGAACGAAATGAACGAAATGAACGAAATGAACGAAATGAACGAAATGAACGAAATGAACGAAATGAACGAAATGAACGAAATGAACGAAATGAACGAAATGAACGAAATGAACGAAATGAACGAAATGAACGAAATGAACGAAATGAACGAAATGAACGAAATGAACGAAATGAACGAAATGAACGAAATGAACGAAATGAACGAAATGAACGAAATGAACGAAATGAACGAAATGAACGAAATGAACGAAATGAACGAAATGAACGAAATGAACGAAATGAACGAAATGAACGAAATGAACGAAATGAACGAAATGAACGAAATGAACGAAATGAACGAAATGAACGAAATGAACGAAATGAACGAAATGAACGAAATGAACGAAATGAACGAAATGAACGAAATGAACGAAATGAACGAAATGAACGAAATGAACGAAATGAACGAAATGAACGAAATGAACGAAATGAACGAAATGAACGAAATGAACGAAATGAACGAAATGAACGAAATGAACGAAATGAACGAAATGAACGAAATGAACGAAATGAACGAAATGAACGAAATGAACGAAATGAACGAAATGAACGAAATGAACGAAATGAACGAAATGAACGAAATGAACGAAATGAACGAAATGAACGAAATGAACGAAATGAACGAAATGAACGAAATGAACGAAATGAACGAAATGAACGAAATGAACGAAATGAACGAAATGAACGAAATGAACGAAATGAACGAAATGAACGAAATGAACGAAATGAACGAAATGAACGAAATGAACGAAATGAACGAAATGAACGAAATGAACGAAATGAACGAAATGAACGAAATGAACGAAATGAACGAAATGAACGAAATGAACGAAATGAACGAAATGAACGAAATGAACGAAATGAACGAAATGAACGAAATGAACGAAATGAACGAAATGAACGAAATGAACGAAATGAACGAAATGAACGAAATGAACGAAATGAACGAAATGAACGAAATGAACGAAATGAACGAAATGAACGAAATGAACGAAATGAACGAAATGAACGAAATGAACGAAATGAACGAAATGAACGAAATGAACGAAATGAACGAAATGAACGAAATGAACGAAATGAACGAAATGAACGAAATGAACGAAATGAACGAAATGAACGAAATGAACGAAATGAACGAAATGAACGAAATGAACGAAATGAACGAAATGAACGAAATGAACGAAATGAACGAAATGAACGAAATGAACGAAATGAACGAAATGAACGAAATGAACGAAATGAACGAAATGAACGAAATGAACGAAATGAACGAAATGAACGAAATGAACGAAATGAACGAAATGAACGAAATGAACGAAATGAACGAAATGAACGAAATGAACGAAATGAACGAAATGAACGAAATGAACGAAATGAACGAAATGAACGAAATGAACGAAATGAACGAAATGAACGAAATGAACGAAATGAACGAAATGAACGAAATGAACGAAATGAACGAAATGAACGAAATGAACGAAATGAACGAAATGAACGAAATGAACGAAATGAACGAAATGAACGAAATGAACGAAATGAACGAAATGAACGAAATGAACGAAATGAACGAAATGAACGAAATGAACGAAATGAACGAAATGAACGAAATGAACGAAATGAACGAAATGAACGAAATGAACGAAATGAACGAAATGAACGAAATGAACGAAATGAACGAAATGAACGAAATGAACGAAATGAACGAAATGAACGAAATGAACGAAATGAACGAAATGAACGAAATGAACGAAATGAACGAAATGAACGAAATGAACGAAATGAACGAAATGAACGAAATGAACGAAATGAACGAAATGAACGAAATGAACGAAATGAACGAAATGAACGAAATGAACGAAATGAACGAAATGAACGAAATGAACGAAATGAACGAAATGAACGAAATGAACGAAATGAACGAAATGAACGAAATGAACGAAATGAACGAAATGAACGAAATGAACGAAATGAACGAAATGAACGAAATGAACGAAATGAACGAAATGAACGAAATGAACGAAATGAACGAAATGAACGAAATGAACGAAATGAACGAAATGAACGAAATGAACGAAATGAACGAAATGAACGAAATGAACGAAATGAACGAAATGAACGAAATGAACGAAATGAACGAAATGAACGAAATGAACGAAATGAACGAAATGAACGAAATGAACGAAATGAACGAAATGAACGAAATGAACGAAATGAACGAAATGAACGAAATGAACGAAATGAACGAAATGAACGAAATGAACGAAATGAACGAAATGAACGAAATGAACGAAATGAACGAAATGAACGAAATGAACGAAATGAACGAAATGAACGAAATGAACGAAATGAACGAAATGAACGAAATGAACGAAATGAACGAAATGAACGAAATGAACGAAATGAACGAAATGAACGAAATGAACGAAATGAACGAAATGAACGAAATGAACGAAATGAACGAAATGAACGAAATGAACGAAATGAACGAAATGAACGAAATGAACGAAATGAACGAAATGAACGAAATGAACGAAATGAATGAAATGAATGAAATGAATGAAATGAATGAAATCTGAGGGAAATGTGACATGATTGAAATGAGTAAAATGTGAGGGAAATTTCAAAAAAAAAAAAATGTGAGGGAAATTTGAAGAAAAATTGAGCAAAATGTGAATGAAATGAGTGAATTAAATGTGAGTGAAATGTGAGGGAGAGTTAAGTGAAATATGAGAGAAATGTGAGTGAACTAGGAGTGAAATGTGAGTGAACTAAGATTGAAATGTGAGTGAAATGAGTAAATTGAGTGAAATGTGAGTGACATTTGATTGAAATGTGAGTGGAATGTGAGTGAAATGTGGATGAAATGAGTGAAATGAGTGTAATGTGAGTGAAATGTGGGTGAAATGAGTAAAATGAGTAAATTGTGAGTGAAATGTGAAATGAATGAAATCTGAGCGAAATGTGACATGATTGAAATGAGTAAAATGTGAGGGAAATTTCAAAAAGTAAAATGTGAGGTCAATTTGAAGAAAAAGTGAGCAAAATGTGAAATGAAATGTGTGAGGGAAAGTTAAGTGAAATGTGAGTGAACTAGGAGTGAAATATGAATGAACTAGGTGTGAAATGTAAGTGAAATGTGAGTGAAATGTGAGAGAAATGTGAATGAAATGTGAGTAAAATGCGAGTGAAATGTGAGTGAAATTTGAGCGAAATGTGAGTGAACTAGGAGTGAAATGTGAGTGAAATGTGCGTGAACTAGGAGTGAAATGTGAGTGAAAAAGTTAATTGAGTGAAATGTGAGTGACATTTGATTGAAATGTGAGTGGAATGTGAGTGAAATGTGGATGAAATGAGTGAAATGAGTGTAATGTGTGTGAAATGTGGGTGAAATGTAAGGTAAATTTCAAGAAAAAGTGAGCAAAATGTGAATGAAATGTGGGAATTAAATGTGAGTGAAATGTGAGGGAAAGTTAAGTGAAATTTGAGTGAAATGTGAGTGAACTAGGAGTGAAATGTGAGTGAACTAGGAGTGAAATGTAAGTGAACTGTGAGTGAACTATGAGTGAAATGTGAGTATGTGACATTATTGAAATGAGTAAAATGTGAGGAAAATTTAAAAACAATAAAATGTGTGTGAAATGTGAGTGAAATGAGTGAATGAAATGTGAGCAAAATGTGAGGGAAATGCGTAAATTAAATGTGAGAAAAATGTGAGGGAAAGATAAGTGAAATATGAGTGAAATGTGAGGGAACTAGGAGTGAAATGTGAGTGAACTAGGAGTTAATTGAGTGAAATGTGAGTGACATTTGGTTGAAATGTGGGTGGAATGTGAGTGAAATGTGGAAAAATGAGTGAAATGAGTGTAATGTGAGTGAAATGTGGGTGAAATGAGTAAAATGAGTAAATTGTTAGTGAAATGTGAAATGAATGAAATCTGAGAGAAATGTGACATGATTGAAATGAATAAAATGTGTGGGAAATTTCAAATAAATAAAATGTGAGTGAAATGTGGGGTAAATTTGAGGAAAAATTGAGCAAAATGCGAGGGAAATGTGTGAATTAATTGTGAGTGAAATGTGAGGAAAAGATAAGTGAAATATGAGTGAAATGTAAGTGAACCAGGAGAGAAATGTGAGTGAACTAGGAGTGAAATGTGAGGGAACTAGGAGTGAAATGTGAGAGAAATTTGAGTGAACTAGGAGTGAAATGTGAGTATGTGACATGATTGAAATGAGTAAAATGTGAAGGAAATTTCAAAAAAATAAAATGTGTGTGAAAGGTGAGGTAAATTTGAAGAAAAAGTGAGCAAAATGTGAATGAAATGAGTGAATTAAATGTGAGCAAAATGTGAGGGAAATGTGTAAATTAAATGTGAGTAAAATGTGAGTGAACTAGGAGTGAAATGTGAGTGAAATGTGAAGGAAATTTGACGAAAAAGTGAGCAAAATGTGAAGGAAAATTGAGTGAAATGTGAGTGACATTTGGTTGAAATGTGGGTGGAATGTGAGTGAAATGTGGAAAAATGAGTGAAATGAGTGTAATGTGAGTGAAATGTGGGTGAAATGAGTAAAATGAGTAAATTGTTAGTGAAATGTGAAATGAATGAAATCTGAGAGAAATGTGACATGATTGAAATGAATAAAATGTGTGGGAAATTTCAAATAAATAAAATGTGAGTGAAATGTGGGGTAAATTTGAGGAAAAATTGAGCAAAATGCGAGGGAAATGTGTGAATTAATTGTGAGTGAAATGTGAGGAAAAGATAAGTGAAATATGAGTGAAATGTAAGTGAACCAGGAGTGAAATGTGAGTGAACTAGGAGTGAAATATGAGAGAAATGTGAAGAAATGTGTGTAAAATGTGAGTGAAATGTGAGTGAAATTTGAGTGAAACGTGGGTGGGGTCCAAGTGAAATGCGTGAAATATGAAATAAGTGAAATGTGAGTAAAATGTAAAATAAGTGAAATGTGTGTAAAATGTGTGTAAAATGTGAAGGAAATGTGAGTGAAATATGAGTGAAATGTGTGTGAAAGCGTGAAATGTGAAAAGAGTGAAATTTGAGTGGGATGTGAGTGAAATGTGGATGAAATGAGTGAAATGAGTACAATGTGAGTGACGCAAAATGCGAAATGTGATTTGAATTTGAGTGAAATAAGTGAAATGATTGAAATGAGAGTGAAGTGTTACTTAAATTTGAGGGAAATTTAATGAAAAAGTGAGGGAAATGTGTGAACAAAATGAGAGTGAAAGGTGAGGGAAAGGTACGTAAAATGTGAGTGAAATGTTTGTGAATTATGAGTGAAATGAGAGTAAATTGGATATGTGAGTAAAATATCAGTGAAATGTGTGTGAAAAGCGTGAAATCTGAAATGAGTAAAATGTGAGGAAAAAGTCGGTAAAATGTGAGTGAAATTCGAGAGAAATGTTATTGAAATGTCAGTTAAGTGTCTATTAAATGTGAAAAGTGAAATGAGTGAAATGTGAAGGAAATGTAAGTGAAATGATTGAAATGAGTGAAATGAGTGAAATGTGAGTGAAATGTGAGGGAAATTTGAGGAAAAAGTGAGCAAAATGTGAGAGAAATGTGAGTGAAATATGAGTGAAATGTAAGTGAACTAGGAGTGAAATGTGAGTGAAATGATTAAATTGAGTGAAATGTGAGTGACATTTGATTGAAATGTGAGTGGAATGTGAGAGAAATGTGGATGAAATGAGTGAAATGAGTGTAATGTGAGTGAAATGTGGGTGAAATGAGTAAAATGAGTAAATTGTGAGTGAAATGTGAAATGAATGAAATCTGAGGGAAATGTGACATGATTGAATTGAGAAAAATGTGAGGGAAATTTCAAAAAAAATAATATGTGAGTGAAATGTGAGTGAAATTTGAAGAAAAAGTGAGCAAAATGTGAATGAAATGAGTGAATTAAATGTGAGTGAAATGTGAGGGAGAGTTAAGTGAAATATGAGAGAAATGTGAGTGAACTAGGAGTGAAATGTGAGTGAACTAAGAGTGAAATGTGAGTGAAATGAGTAAATTGAGTGAAATGTGAGTGACATTTGATTGAAATGTGGGTGGAATGTGAGTGAAATGTGGAGAAATGAGTGAAATGAGTGTAATGTGAGTGAAATGTGGGTGAAATGAGAAAAATGAGTAAATTGTGAGTGAAAAGTAAAATGAATGAAATCTGAGGGAAATGTGACATGATTGAAATGAGTAAAATGTGAGGGAAAGTTCTAAAAAATAAAATGTGTGTGAAATGTGAGGTAAATGTGAGGAAAAAGTGAGCAAAATGTGAATGAAATGTGTGAATTAAATGTGAGTGAAATGTGAGTGAAAGTTAAGTGAAATATGAGTGAAATGTGAATGAAATGTGAGAGAATTGCGAATAGAATGTTAGTGAAATGTCCGTGAAATATGAGTGAATTATGAGTGAAATGTGAGTGAAATATGTGTGAAATGTGAGAGAAATGTGGATGAAATGAGTGAAATGAGTATAATGTGAGTGAAATGTGGGTGAAATGAGTAAAATGAGTGAAATGTGAGGGAAATGTGACATGATTGAAATGACTAGAATGTGAGGGAAACTTTAAATAACTAAAATGTGAGTGAAATGTGACGGAAATTTGGGAAAAAATTGTATAAAATATGAGGGAAATGTGTGAATTAAATGAGAGAGAAATGAGTAAAATTAATGAAATGAATGAAATAAGTGAAATGAGTGAAATGAGTAAAAGGAGTAAAAGGAGTAAAAGGAGTAAAAGGAGTAAAAGGAGTAAAAGGAGTAAAAGGAGTAAAAGGAGTAAAAGGAGTAAAAGGATAAAAGGAGTAAAAGGAGTAAAAGGAGTAAAAGGAGTAAAAGGAGTAAATGGAGTAAAAGGAGTAAAATGAGTAAAAGGAGTAAAATGAGTAAAAGGAGTAAAATGAGTGAAAGGAGTGAAAGGAGTAAAAGGAGTAAAAGGAGTGAAAGGAGTGAAAGGAGTAAAAGGAGTAAAAGGAGTAAAAGGAGTAAAAGGATTGAAATGATTGAAATGATTGAAATGAGTGAAATGAGTGAAATGAGTGAAATGAGTGAAATGAGTGAAATGAGTGAAATGAGTGAAATGAGTGAAATGAGTGAAATGAGTGAAATGAGTGAAATGAGTGAAATGAGTGAAATGAGTGAAATGAGTGAAATGAGTGAAATGAGTGAAATGAGTGAAATGAGTGAAATGAGTGAAATGAGTGAAATGAGTGAAATGAGTGAAATGAGTGAAATGAGTGAAATGTGGGTGAAATGAGTAAAATGAGTAAATTGTTAGTGAAATGTGAAATGAATGAAATCTGAGGGAAATGTGACATGATTGAAATGAATAAAATGTGTGGGAAATTTCAAATAAATAAAATGTGAGTGAAATGTGGGGTAAATTTGAGGAAAAATTGAGCAAAATGCGAGGGAAATGTGTGAATTAATTGTGAGTGAAATGTGAGGAAAAGTTAAGTGAAATATGAGTGAAATGTAAGTGAACCAGGAGTGAAATGTGAGTGAAATGTGAGAGAAATGTGAAGAAATGTGTGTAAAATGTGAGTGAAATGTGAGTGAAATTTGAGTGAAATGTGGGTGAGGTCCAAGTGAAATGCGTGAAATATGAAATAAGTGAAATGTGAGTAAAATGTAAAATAAGTGAAATGTGTGTGAAAGCGTGAAATGTGAAAAGAGTGAAATTTGAGTGGGATGTGAGTGAAATGTGGATGAAATGAGTGAAATAAGTACAATGTGAGTGACGCAAAATGCGAAATGTGATTTGAATTTGAGTGAAATAAGTGAAATGATTTGAATGAGAAAAATGTGAGGGAAATTTCAAAAAAAATATAATGTGAGGTAAATTTGAAGAAAAAGTGAGCAAAATGTGAATGAAATGAGTGAATTAAATGTGAGTAAAATGTGAGGGAGAGTTAAGTGAAATATGAGAGAAATGTGAGTGAACTAGGAGTGAAATGTGAGTGAACTAAGAGTGAAATGTGAGTGAAATGAGTAAATTGAGTGAAATGTGAGTGACATTTGATTGAAATGTGAGTGGAATGTGAGTGAAATGTGGATGAAATGAGTGAAATGAGTGTAATGTGAGTGAAATGTGGGTGAAATGAGTAAAATGAGTAAATTGTGAGTGAAATGTGAAATGAATGAAATCTGAGGGAAATGTGAAAAATGTGAGTGAACTAGGAGTGAAATGTTAGTGAACTAGGAGTGAAATGTTAGTGAACTAGGAGTGAAATGTAAGTGAAATGTGAGTGAAATGTGAGAGTGAAATGTGAGGTAAATTTGAAGAAAATGTGAGCAAAATGTGAATGAAATGAGTGAATTAAATGTAAGCAAAATGAGAGGGAAATCTGTGAATTAAATGTGAGCGAACTAGGAGTGAAATGTGAGTGAAATGTGAGGGAAATTTGAGAAAAAAGTAAAAAAAAAAAAAAAAAAAAAAAAAAAAAGGAATGTGGTTTTATAAGATGTTTATTGTTTTTATATCTTTACAGTTTCTACAAACTCTTCGTCAACTGCATGCTGAAATATTGATTACGTCATTGTGTTGCCCTTTATCAAGAGCACATACTTAAAATTACAACTGTGAACATTGATATGTAAATAAAACTGTAGCTTGATATTATCATTTTTTTGTTTTGTAGTTTGCAGTTTAATATGTTGCAGTGAAAGCAAGGAATACCCTGTTATTGTCACACGTTAGTTAAATTTAAAAAGACGTCTATTGTCGAAAGACCTTGACGAGTAGTGGATGTGTTTTGGACGAATTAAAGATGATCTAAAGACGTCTTAAAGCCCCCGAAAGAGATCATATCTAAAAACGTTTTTCAAACGATTTTTATTCAAAAAT